>NC_055992.1:52754798-53379798 GCF_018446385.1 Zingiber officinale | reverse complement strand
CATGAAAATATTAGTTTAACCCTCCAACCATAAGGTACATAACATAAGCAACATCATGAATATATCTTAGTTGGTTTTCAAGGTTCTTTAAACTCTTTCTTTTTGTTTGGCCGAAACCCTCATGAAACAACCATAGTTTTTAAGAAATATTTTTACATAACAATCACATAGCTATTGTACCATAGGTGAGGGGAACTTACATCCTTTCGCTTGTGGTTTTTCTTAAGGAGGAAAGTGTTCTAGTTGTTAAGGAAGGAAGAAGGTTCTTCTTCTTGTGCCTCCTTTGATTTCCTTTGCTTGGGAGGGCTAGAACTTGAAGATTTATTTTTGGAAATTAGCTTCCTTGGAGAAGAACTTGACTTAGTGCTCGGATCAAAGAGTGGGAGGATCTCCTAGTCTCGGTGAAGAAAAGAAAGGGAGGAAGGAGGAGGAAGAATGAGGAAAATGAGAGATTTACTTCTCATTTTTCTATTTATTCATCATGAGAGGAATTTATGCCTTCATTAATCTTTCCCTTAATTCATCCATTACTCCTCTCTTGATTCCCACGAAAATGAGGAGAGGGAAGGGTGAGGAAGACAACTTGCCTTCTTCTTGTTCCTTCTCTTAACCAAGAGGGTGAAGAGGTGAGCAATTTGGTTTTCTCTTGCTCTTTGCTTTATTTTTTTTTCTTCTCTCCTTTAACTAACATTTTTATTCCTTCCTATGCATATGTTACTCTCTATCCTAGTGGTGATCATGCCATTAATCTTTCCCTATTATTGGTAGGAGGTTCGAGGTTCAATCCTTGGCCTCCACCTCTTACCTCTTATTTTTATTTTGTTTCTTACTCTTCTTTTTCTCTTATCCTTTTTATTTATTTCCATGCTCTTAATGAGAATAATACTCATGTATTTATAAAAATTCGTGGGTGCTACTGTACCCCATACCTCATAGAAAGTTCGTCCTCGAACTTAGGATAGCGATATCAAGTGGTGCCGGACTTCCTACTGAGTGCATCGGCTACCTTGTTTGCTTTTCCCGGATGATAAAAGATTTCACAATCGTAGTCCTTGACTAGCTCGAGCCATCTGCGTTGTCTCATATTTAGGTCTTTCTGCATGAAGAAATACCTCAGGCTCTGATGGTCTGTATAAATTTTGCACTGGGCTCCATATAAATAATGCCTCCATGTTTTCAGTGCGAAGACCACCGCTGCCAGTTCTAAATCGTGAATGGGATAATTCCTTTCATGCTCTTTGAGTTGTCTAGAGGCATAGGCGATGACTCTGCCATCTTGCATGAGTACCGCTCCAAGCCCTAGTAAGGAAGCATCGCTATACATATCAAAGCCTTTGTTACTTTCCGGAAGAGTAAGGATCGGAGCACTGGTCAGTCTCCGTTTTAATTTCGTAAAACTCTTCTCGCAGTCATCTGTCCATTCATACTTTTTGTTTTTCTTGGTAAGACCCGTCATAGGGGCTGCAATTTTAGAAAAACCTTCTACGGACTTCCTGTAGTAGCCTGCTAATCCCAGAAAACTTCTGATTTTGCTGGCATTCTTTGGTCTGTCCCAGTTACTTACAGCTTCAATCTTGCTTGGGTCTACCATGACTCCATCTTTGGAAATGACATGACCCAAGAATACTACTCGATCTAGCCAGAACTCGCACTTGGAGAATTTTGCATACAGTTGTTTTTCTCGGAGAATCTGTAGTACTATGTTCAGATGTTCAGCATGTTCCTCCTGGGTTCTTGAGTAGATGAGGATATTGTCAATGAAGACGATCACACATTTATCAAGGTATGCTGTAAATACCCGATTCATCAAATCCATGAATATCACAGGGGCATTTGTTACTCCGAAGGGCATAGCCACGAACTCATAGTGTCCGTATCTTGTTCGGAAGGCTGTCTTGGGTATATCATCTTGTTTCACCTTCACTTGATGATAGCCGGATCTTAGGTCAATCTTCGAGAAGACAGTTGCTCCCTTCAATTGGTCGAACAAATCGTCGATCCGTGGAAGAGGGTATCTGTTCTTAATTGTTGCGTTGTTCAGCGCTCGATAGTCTATACACATTCGCATAGACCCATCCTTCTTTTTCACAAACAGTACCGGAGCTCCCCATGGAGAGTGACTAGGGCGAATAAGTCCCTTGTCGAGTAACTCCTGTAGCTGTTCTTGAAGTTCCTTTAATTCGGTTGGTGCCATCCGGTAAGGTGCTTTAGAGATTGGTTTAGTACCCGGAACTAGTTAAATTGTAAATTCTATTTCTCTATCGGGTGCTAATCCTGGTAGTTCATCAGGAAATACTTCCGGATAGTTGCATACTACTCTGACCTCTTCTAGCTTCTGGCTCCCTGTTTGTCTTGCATCAATCACGTGTGCTAGAAATCCAGCACACCCTTCGTCTAACATTCTCTGTGCCTTTTTAGCTGATAAGAATCCTGCAATTTCCTTCCCAGATTCTCCGATGAATTCAAACATTGGTTCAGCTTCAGGTCAGAAAACTACCTTCTTCTTACGGCACTCGATTGAGGCACCGTACTTGCTCAGGAAATCCATGCCTAATATAATGTCATAGTCCCGCATATTGAGTATTATCAGATCACTGTAAAGTTCCCTATCTGCGATTCGAATAGGTACAACCCACAGCATATGATCTGATGGCATAACTTCTCCGGATAGTAGGGTTGTTAAGAACGTGATATCCAGTGTCTAGGGTGGTATGTCTAGTCTCTTGGTAAACGATGCCGAGACGAACGAGTGTGTCGCCCCCGTATCGAATAATACTAAAGCATACTGATTGAAAATAGGCAGCTGACCTATAACGACGGTAGAGGCGTTTGCCACATCCTCCTTAGTGAGCGAGAAAACCCTGGCATCCGTTGTAGTTGGTGGAGCTTCCAATCTTCCTTGGTTGATGGAAGTCCCTTCTATTGTACCTTGCATTTGATGTAGTTGTGAGGGAACACTCCTGTTCAAGTTATTCTGCTGGGGTGGTGCTTGAACCCGGTTGGTGCAGTCTCTGGCAAGATGTCCTTCCCCTCCACAATTATAGCACCTCCTTGAACCCTTGTGACATACTCCGGAATGCAGCTTTCCGTAAATAGTGCACTGGGGGTATCTCGGTTGCTTATTCGTTGGGCCAACTTTAGCATTGTCCCATTGCTTCCTTTTTCCGGTAGAGGTCCCCTTCCAGTTTGTTTTGCTGCCTGAGGATCTCTGTCCGTCTGTTCGGGACTGGCTCTTATTCTCGTTCATTGCTTTCTGATAGTGCTCCGTGATCAGGGCACTGTTGATTAGTTCCTCTGTAGTCTGTGGTCTATTAACTCCGCCAGCTACGTTCAGTTCTATCTCAGGTCGGAGCATTTTCAGCATCAGTCTGACCCTTTCCCTTTCCGTACGAACCAACTATGGACATAAGCGTGCCAATCGGTTGAAGCGTTTCACTGCCTCGTTCACTGATAGATCACCTTGCCGAAATTCGGTGAATTCGTCATAGTATCAGTTCGTTACTTGCATATGGAAGAATTCCTCAAGGAACTCTGTCTCGAAGTCTGTCTAGGTCATTAGATTAATCTGTCTCTTTGCCTTCACTCTTTCCCACCACATCCTTGTGTCTCCAGAAAAGCAGAATGATACACATTTGATTTTTTCCGACACGGGACAGTCCAGCAATTCTACTATACTTTCCACTGTCTTGAACCAGGCCTGGGCGTCCCATGGTTCGCAAGTACATGAGAAATTCTCCGGCTTCAGCCGTAGCCACTGTATCAAGTAGGTCTCCTGTCGGACCACCGGAATTGGGGCTATCGGTGGTACTGGTGCAACTACTGGAATAACTGGCGCTGCGTTCTGATTCACTGGCGGGGTGGCAGGATTTCCTTGCTGACCCATTAAAGTTATGATCAATTGTTGTTGCTCCGCGATCTGACGCTGGGATCAGTAACTACCTGGGTCAGATCCGGTGGAGTCGCTGTCTCGTCAGCTCGAGCAGTGCGTCTCCTAGCCATGCTTATCTTCATTTAATGACAATAAATTATCATTATTTCTATCCAATTTAACATAAGGTCGTTATCATTCTTACTCTACCAAGATGCATTCCTATCCTAAACTTGTGACTATCATAATCAAACAGAATAATTAAACATGCATAATATTAAAGCATCATAATAAAAGAATTTAACTTAAACATATAAATTCTTACTTGGAGCGGCAGGAGGAAGTCTTGACATGTGTGTAGTGAGAGGCTAACTTGGCTCTGATACCATACTGTAACGCCCCGCCCCTCCTGATAAGGCGACGGGGGTTACTTACCATACTTATCAACTTAATAACTTATTACAGCGGAAGTCTTACTTGTAAATTTTTGAAACATAGAATCCATATGTCATACTTTACATTATTTCAAGACATATAGGAATTAACATGATAAAATGTCATGGAGTTACAATCATAAAATAAATATCAACTAAGCACAATTCATATTTAATGAAAGCAGGTCTTTTCTTCTTTAGCCAGTCACTACCCCACACATCTTGCTAGCCCCTCCTGCTGCTCCCCTAGTTCATCCAACCTTTGCCCTTATCTGTGGTACAAGAAAGTAAGCTGTGAGTACTCATGGCTCAGTAAGTTCCTTTCCTACTCACAAAATCCGTATAGCATGTCAACAATCACAAAGCATATATCAAAGCATAAAGCATCATAGCATATCATACATGATCATCATACGTATCATGAGCACAATCATAGATATCATGGCATAATCATGACATAAACACAAGGTAGCATGACATAACATAACATGATCATCATACTCATCATGGCATATTCATAAAGTATATGCAAGGTGAACTTTTAAAACATGCATCATGTCTTGTTTAAAACGTATAGTATAGATACTTAAACATAATCTCAACATAAGAGGGGATCCCGGCTTGTACCACGTACATAAATGCGCGCGTCCTAGTAGGTCCAAGGTAGCAAGTCTTGAACCCTACAAGGCATATACTAGGCCCGTTTCTTAGTCCATCGACTTAGGGGCACTTAGGAGCCCATCCCTAACGAGGCCCGTTTCTTAGTCCATCGACCCCGAGGCGCTTATGGTGCCCACCCTTGGTACAAGCCTTAAAAGTAAAATAGCATGTCATATTTACATAGTTCATATTACTCATGTCATATTCATGTCATGAAGAGTGCTCTTGATCCCACTTATAGGGAAGCAACTCTTTCAGGCATAGCTTAAAGCATGTATATTTGAACACACAGCATATCATGATTTTGAGCACACAGCATATCATGAACACATGCATAATTAAGCATACAACCTATCATGAATTTAAGCACACAGCATATCATGAATTTGAGCACATAGCATATCATGAGTTTAGGCACATAGCATATCATGAGTTTAAGCACACAGTATATCATGGACTTGAGCACATAGCATATCGTGAGTTTAGGCACATAGCATATCATGAATTTGAGCACATAGCATATCATGAGTTTAAACACACAGCATATCATGAACTTGAGCACCTAGAATATCATGAAATTGAGCACACAACATATCATGAAAATAAGCACATAACATATCATGAAATTTAGCACACAGCATATCATGAAAATGAGCACATAACATATCATGAAATCAAGCACACAGCATGTCATGAATAGGACCTAACATATATAAATGAACATCACAGCATGTCATACTCTCCACATATCATAAAACATTGCATATGAAGTTCATGGAAGAACACAATTAGGTCTTTAACCCTAGTAACAAGTGGTGGCCGAAACATGTAGAGATGGTTTAGGTTATCAAGCAACAAAAGAACATGTGAACCCTAAACATCTATCATTTCTTATGACATAAGAGGCATCTTAAGCATGTTAGGTATAGGTTCCAAGCTTTCTAGGTCCCTTTTCATAACCTGGCCGAAACTCATTAAGCCTCCTTTTGGGTTATTAACAACATATAAGCATGAACAACCCTAACAATTTTCATATCATATTCCATAAGAAACCACTTGAGCATATTTGATTTAGGTTCCAAGTTCTCTAAGCCTTTAACCCTAACATGACCGAAACCCTAGCAACATGTTTCTAGGTTACAAGCAACATGAAAAGGTTGATCTTCATACTAACATATCAATACATATCATGAGAATCACCATAAGTACTTTTAGTCTAAGTTTCAAGATTCTCAAGCCTTTTAACCTAATGTGGCCGAATCTTGTAAGCATGGGAATTAAGCTTCTAGTGGCATATTAGCATGAAGACCATAAGAACTTTCCTAGCATTCATTTCAAAGAATAACATGGACCACTTAGTTTAGAAATTTAAGCATCCTAGGCCTTAAAGACAATTGTGGCCGAATGCTAAAGAACAAGGATTCAAGTTTCAAGCAACATGTGAACATTAATTTATTTCATATCTCTTCATCAAGTAGATCATAAGTATCTTAGACTTGATTTAAACTTTCCTAGGGTTCAAGTCTTAAAATGGCCGAACCATCATATACATAAGAAATATTGTTCAACTTAACCTAAGATCATGGCATGTCATATTAGCTTCATATCTTGTCTTATGAGAATCATAGCATGCTTAAATTTTTAGGTTAAAGCCCTTCTAGGCCCCCAACTCTATCATGGCCGAATGTACATGAATATGGAATCTAGTTTAAATTGACATACAAGGTGTAAAAACATTAACAACACCATTTATCATGAGGTACACATCATAAGAATAAGGGAACATGCTTGGTTTAGGTTTAGAGCTCTTCTAGTTCTTTTGTTCCTTCTATGCCGAAAATCTAAGTTCATAGATTTATGTTCTAACCAAACATTCTAGCATGAAAATATTAGTTTAACCCTCCTACCATAAGGTACATAACATAAGCAACATCATGAACATATCTTAGTTGGTTTTCAAGGTTCTTTAAACTCTTTCTTTTTGTTTGGCCGAAACCCTCATGAAACAACCATAGGTTTTTAAGAAATATTTTTACATAACAATCACATAGCTATTGTACCACAGGTGAGGGGAACTTACATCCTTTCGCTTGTGGTTTTTCTTAAGGAGGAAAGTGTTCTAGTTGTTAAGGAAGGAAGAAGGTTCTTCTTCTTGTGCCTCCTTTGATTTCCTTTGCTTGGGAGGGCTAGAACTTGAAGATTTCTTTTTGGAAATTAGCTTCCTTGGAGAAGAACTTGACTTAGTGCTCGGATCAAAGAGTGGGAGGATCTCCTAGTCTCGGTGAAGAAAAGAAAGGGAGGAAGGAGGAGGAAGAATGAGGAAAATGAGAGATTTACTTCTCATTTTTCTATTTATTCATCATGAGAGGAATTTATGCCTTCATTAATCTTTCCCTTAATTCATCCATTACTCCTCTCTTGATTCCCATGAAAATGAGGAGAGGGAAGGGTGAGGAAGACAACTTGCCTTCTTCTTGTTCCTTCTCTTAACCAAGAGGGTGAAGAGGTGAGCAATTTGGTTTTCTCTTGCTCTTTGCTTTATTTTTTTTTCTTCTCTCCTTTAACTAACATTTTTATTCCTTCCTATGCATATGTTACTCTCTATCCTAGTGGTGATCATGCCATTAATCTTTCCCTATTATTGGTGGGAGGTTCGAGGTTCAATCCTTGGCCTCCACCTCTTACCTCTTATTTTTATTTTGTTTCTTACTCTTCTTTTTCTCTTATCCTTTTTATTTATTTCCATGCTCTTAATGAGAATAATACTCATGTATTTATAAAATTTCGTGGGTGTTACATTATCTACTGGTACCTGGCGTGTAGATATGATAACCACTGATCATGTCTGGAAATCATTCCAGGGGTTCCAGGAAACCTGACAACTACACGAAAGAGAAATCACTGTTTACATGGGCAATGCTACAGAAGTAGCAGTTGTTGCAGTGAGAGATGTTTATAGGAATAAAATATTGGTTTAAGAAATTGTCTTTACGTACCAAGTTTTAGAAAGAACTTGATTTCAGTTTCTAAACAATACAAGGATAGATATTCTGTCTATTTATGATAGCAAAGGTGTTATCAAGATAAATAGGGAAGTTATTTGTTCTGATAGGTTCATTGGCAATTTTTATAATCTAAATCCAATAACTCCCATGATGCAACAAATGAAAATTAATAACACATCTTCTAAGTCTAATAAGAGAAAGGAGCCTTCGAAAATTAACCAAACATATCTTAGACATCTAAGTCTTGGTCATATTAACTTGAGTAGGATTCAAAAGACTCTTGGGTTCATTAGTGTTGGAAAACTTTCCAACTTGCGAATCTTGCTTGAAAGAAAAAATGACCAAGAGACCTTTATAAAGCCAAGGGGTATAGAGTCAAAGATGTGTTAGAACTGGTTCATTCTGATTTGTGTGGTCCTATGTCTATCCAGGCAAGAGGTGGTTTCGAATATTTTATCTCTTTTATAGACAATTATTTGAGATATTGATACATTTACTTGATGCGCCGCAAGTCTGAATAATTTAATAAGTTGAAAGAGTACAAGGCTGATGTGGAGAAACGTCATGATAAAAGTATCAAGACACTACAGTCTGATCGTGGTGGCGAATACCTCTTTGGAGAGCTTAGGAATTACTTATCAGAGGCTGGGATTCAATCCCAATTATTTTCACCTAGTATACCCCAATAAGATGGTGTGACAGAACGAAGGAATATGACTCTTATGGAAATGGTTAGTTCGATGATGAGTTATTCAGAATTACCAAATACGTTTTGAGGATATGCTCTGGAAACAGTAGTGTACATTCTGAACATGGTACCTTCTAAATCAGTACCCTTTACTCCCATGGAATTGTTGAATGGGTGTAAGCCTAGTCTTAGTCATATCTAGATATGGGGTAGTCCAGCACATGTGCTGAAGGGAGATACTGACAAGTTGGAATCATGTACAAAAGTTTGTCTGTTTGTGGGAGATCCTAAGGGAACGAAAGATGGTTTGTTTTATAATCCTAAAAATTAGAAGATCATTGTAAGCACCAATGCTCAATTTTTAGAAGAAGATTATGTAATAAATCATAGGCCCATGAATGAAATTGTTTTAGAAGAAATTATAGAGGACACGTCTATTTTAATACCAACAGTACAAGATGAAATATCACAAGAAACTACAACACATATCACAAATGATACACAACAACAGACAGTGCCTCATCGTAGTGGGAGGGTTTTAAGGCAACCTGAGAGATTCATGTTTTTGGAAGAGTCGTCGGACTTGGTCCCAAGTAAACATGAACCTGATCCCCGAACATATGACGAAACACTCCAAGATATAGATGTAGAATCTTGGCAAAGAGCAATGAATTCAGAAATAGAATATATGTATTCTAACAAAGTCAGGGAGCTAGTAGAAGCATCAAATAGTGTAAAAGCTATTGGATGTAAATGGATCTACAAAAGGAAAAGAGGGACAGACAGGAAGGTGGAAACCTTCAAAGCAAGACTTGTTGCGAAGGGGTATACTCAGGAAGAGGAAATCAATTATGAGGAAACTTTTTCGCCAGTAGCTATGCTTAAGTCTATCCGGATACTCTTATCTATTGCCGCTCATATGGATTATGAGGTTTGGCAAATGGATGTCAAGACAACTTTCCTTAACAGAAGTCTTGAAGAAAACATCCATATGTAGCAACCAGAAGGGTTTATTTCAAAGGGCAAAGAACATCTAGTATGTAAGCTCAGTCGGTCTATTTATAGACTGAAGCAAGCTTCAAGGTCTTGGAACATCCGATTTAATGAAGTAATCCAGTTATATGGATTTATTTAGTGTCCGGATGAGTCTTGTGTATACAAGAAGTATGATGGAAACGTGGTAGTATTTCTTGTACTATACGTAGATTACATTTTTGATAGTTGGAAACAATATCAAAGTGTTGTCAGAAGTAAGGATATGGTAGTCCAAGAAAGACGATATGAAGGACTTAGGATAATGCATACATATTCTTGGGATCAAAGTAATAAGGGATCGCAAGGAAAAGATGCTGTGTTTGTCCCAAGCTTCATATATCGATAAAATTCCTGCTCGATTTAGTATACAAGACTCCAAGAAATGATTTCTACCTTTTAGGCATGGGGTAGCTTTATCTAAAGAGATGTCTCCGAAGACATCAAAGGAGATAGAGGACATAAAGGTAGTTCCTTATGCTTCAGTTGTAGGAAGCCTAATGTATGTTATGTTGTGCACGAGACCGGAAGTCTATTTCGCCATAGACATGGTTAGCAGATATCAAAGTAACCCTGGACAAGGACATTGGACTGCTGTAAAGCATATATTGAAGTACCTGAGAAGAACTAGAGATTATATGCTGGTTTACCAAGCAGATGATTTGCTCCCTGTGGGTTACACGGATTCTGACTTCCAATCAAATAAGGATAAATAGTAAGTCAACCTCGGGGTTTGTGTTTACTTTAGGAGGTAGAACCATTACAATGAAGGAGTGTTAAGCAGAGATGCTTTTTCAGACTCCACCATAGAAGCTAAGTATGTGGAAGCCTCTGAGGAAGTCATAAAAGTTGTATAGCATAGAAACTTCATGATGGACTTAGATGTGATTCCTGGTTTGCCTAAAATTATTACAGTGTATTGTAATAATAAATGATGGAGTAGTAAACTCAAAGGAACCACGAGCCCATAAAATAAGTAAACACATAGAACAGAAGTACCACCCAATATGAGACATTATATAACGAGGAGAAGTTGTTGTTGCCTAGATTGCATTAGATGATAACCGGAAGATCCTTTCTCTAAGGCCTTTAAGGCAAGAGCTTTTGATGGGCATGATGAAGGAATAGGAATCAGATGTATGGCAGTATTTATGATAGTATAGTCTTTTAGTATAAGTGGGAAATTGTTAGAGTGTATACTAAAAGCCTAGCCTTTTGTAAACATATTATTGTGAAATAAAGAATCACATTGGTGAAATGTCTACATTTATATGCTAAGTGTAGTTGTTCAATTAATTTATATTATAGATAACATGGTGTGTGGTGTCACATGCAGAAGATCATGTTATCAATTTCTTATAAATTATAAACAGTAGCTCACGACTAAAATGGAAAGGAATAAACCATTGGAATAGTCATAGTACAATTTGGTATTAGTTTATCTTAACTATAAAATTACACTAGTACACTCTAAGTGTATTGAGCAGGACCATTTAAGGTAAGTTCTTTTTATACTGACTGAATAAAAGAATAAGACCTTTGTTATTATGGAGGTGCATGCTCTTAATTCTGATATAATAACAAACACATATATCTAGTATTTATTTCTTTGACTTATCAATGAGTGAGATTTAGTTCGATAAATCAAGAGGCCTGATAAGTTGGGAAATGATATTATTTATAGTGTGTGTTGTTGATTATAGAAGAAAACTGTGTCTTAGTAATCTAGGTTGATGATGTCCCCAAGAGGAGCTTATAAGGATTGTCATGTAAACTCTGCAGGTGGACTTAGTCCGACATGACGATAAGGTTGAGTGGTACTACTCTTGGAGCTAGATATTAATTAAGTGAGTTGTCAGTAATGTTGGGACCGAAATGTAGCTAGAGGGCTGGGGGGGTGAATAGGTCTTCGCGATCTTGTTCTATTCATTGGCGAAAAAAATAAGAAACAACAACTGCAATGCTAACACAAGGGATTTACTTGGTATCCACCTCAAGAAGAGGTGACTAATCCAAGGATCCACACACTCACGCACCTTCCACTATGAAATCACTCCTTTACGGTAACTACCGAAGGTGGATAAGCCTTACAACACTCTCAATACAAGAGGAAATCAAAGGAAGACAAATACAAGAAATATCTTACAAGATATGCAATGAAAACCCTAACCCTAGCTTCTTCTTCTTGTTGTAGATCCGCCTCTTGACTTGGAAATGTCTCCAAGAACCTTCAAGATCTGGCGGTGAGAGCTCTGTGGAGAAGCTGTGGAATCACTGTGATCGCCCGTGGAGAAGAGAGGAAGTAGTGCGGAGAAGAACGCTCGCCAATGGCTTTATCTGCGCCAACGATCGAATCTCAATCGATTGGATTGCTCCCAATCGATTGGGGAGGCTTTGAATTGATCAACTGATCGATCCAGAGCACCTCTGTGTTCTCTGGGAATTGCCTGGATCGATCGACCGATCGATCCAGGGCTTATCGCGTGAAATCGCAGCTCTCAATCAATCAGCCAATCGATTGGAGGCTCCCAATCGATTAACCGATCGATTGGGAGACATTTTGTATGAACGACGATTTCCCCCAATCTATCCACTGATCAATTGGGAGGATTTCCTTTTGCGGAACTCACCCAATCGATCAACCGTCGATTGGGCATGAGCCAATCAATCGGTTGATCGATCCAGCCCATGTGAGACTTGCCAAATCAAGTCCAAACGCCCCTTAAACCAGCATACGATCAACCATAACCTGTTGGTATATCATGCCTAGCATCTGGTCACTCTTGACCTGCTAGGACTCCCTCACGAAGTGTCCAGTCAATCTCTTTGACCCACTTGGACTTTTTCTCATCGTGCCAAGTGTCCAATCCTCCATGATCCACTTGGACTTCCACCAGATGTCTGGTCAGCCTTGACCCATCTGGATTTCCTCGTGCCTAGCTTCACTCACCAGGTCTTTCCATTACCCAGCTTCACTCACCGGGAATTTCCCAACTACCTGCCTTCACTCACCAAGACTTCTAACTGCCTAGCTTCACTCACTAGGACTTTCCTTAAACCTAGCTTTACTCACTAGGTCTTTCCATCTGTCTGACTTTACTCACCTAGACTTTCACCTAGCTTTACTCACTAGGATTTTTCTTTCTGCCTAGCTTCACTCACTAGGACTTTTCACCTGGCTTCACTCACCAGGATTTTCCAACTGCCTAACTTCACTCACTAGGACTTCCCAGTCAAGTATCCGGTCAATCTTGACCTACTTGACTCTTCTTCAAACTCAGACTGGTCAAACCCTAACTAGAGGGGAATTGCTCCAACAATCTCCCCAATCGGATGATTACACTTGTAATCTCCACATATTATCTGTATTGTCAAACATCAAAACTCAAACATAGAGACTCAAGCTTGAGCCAACTCAAGCTTCGTCAACCAGGTCAACCTTGACCCAGGGATATTGCACCAACAATCTTCCCCTTTTTGATGTTTGACAATACCTTTAAGTTATGCTAATCCCATAGCCTCAATTTCCTTCATGCCAATGTATGAATGAGGGTTTTCTTCATTCTCCCCCTTTCCTAGAGGGCAAACTCCCTCTTTAGGTAATGAAGGCCTAACTTCACCACACATTCTTGCCCTATTGGTATACATCAAAAAATCTCTTACTGAAGAGTAACTCACTGTTGTTCACAACTTCACTCATTGTGTTCAACACGATAATGAAAGTCTCATACCCTTCATTATCTTTTAATGCTAACCCTTGAGCATTAACTAATTCAACAAAGAATGTCCCATACCCTTCATTCATCATCAATGCTCATCCTTGCGCACGAACACCCAAACAATGAAGATATCCACTCCTCATTGTATTCAAAATTCTCAACCTTGAGCATTTACGCTAAGGAAGGTTAACCACCTTCCAAGGTGTATGAAAAATAGATTTTAATGTCCTTAAAGAGTAACACCCCTTAAAGACATGCACGTAACTTCTGTCATTGCACCAACAATGACTTGGAATCCCTAAACATATAGGAAATCCAAATTTAGAAGTTTTGAGGTTCAAAAATTCAATATTGAAACCAAACCTCAACCTAAACCTCTACTTAGTCTTCCTTAACCAATCCATCCTTGTTTTCATCATGAGAACTCCCCCTAAATGTATACAAATGCGTTTTGAGGGGTAAGGAGGGGTTATATAGACAAAAAAAATGCTGAACTCTAGCTTACCCAGCCAAAATCAACATTTCAATCGATTGGAGTTGGGTCCCAATCGATTGAACCCAGCTGAATCGATCCACTAATCAATTCAGACTGTATGGATCAATCCAGCGAGCTTCTACTTGTGAGAAATGCCTTCTCAATCGATCGCCGGATCGATTGAGGCACTCCAATCGATCGGGTGATCGATTGAAGCTCTAAAAATGCTGAAATTCACTTTCAGTCAATTTCAGAAACTCCCCAAAATTTCTACAAAATTCAAAAAATCATGAAAATTCATGTAGACATTCCATAGTGCATATACTATCAAGAAAAAAATAGTTTTCTATGAAAATACTTTCTATTTTCCAAGATTGACACAAACTTGAAAACTTGTAAAAACTTTAATATTTTCTTCTAGTTTGTCTAACTTTTCAATGATGATTACTATCAAAAGATAGTCTTCATCAAGGTTTTCTAAAAGCATTTTAAAACCTTTTTCAAAACCAATATCCAACCATGTTCTTTGGGCTCAATGCACATGACTTGTACATTAGTTTTTCCAATGTTTGGAAAACACATAACTAGTATTGTTTTGATGAACTTAAAACTCAAAAGAATGCACTTAATCAACACCTTGAGTTTTGTTCATCATCCTAACATCTCACTTGTATCTAATGTGTACGAAACCACATACAAGCCACCTTATAGTTCTTTAGTGAGATGTAAAATTTGGTTTTGCCCTAATCTAGGGATCATGCATATCTATCTAGGTATTTTGAGGTTAGGAACATCCACCAAGGATGTTACTTGTTAATGAATGTCATTTGTCCTTAGTTTGCAAGGAATTAAAATAATTCATGATGTGTTATGGCATACATCAAAGATAAATAATTTTCAAAAGAAAATTTCCTATGACTACATGATGTATGTGTTGTTGGGTTTTTCGGGCCGCGAAAACTGCTTTTCGCGTCATGGAAACCCCGAATCACCCAAAGCCGTAGATCCGTGCAAAGGAAAAACCGAACGAAAATACGAGTACGAGTTTCAAAACTTTAGATATACTCCTAGATCTATGTGTTAAGAAGTATACCTTGAAGCGTGCCCTTTTGCGTTCCCGCTCGTCCAAGGAGTTGCCGGATCTCTAGACCGTCAAGCGTCGGTCCTCTAGAAGTATCCACACGGACACGTAGGTGGAGAAAACCTCACACAAAGGTGTGCTAGCACCTTGGTAAGATTCGGCCAAGCAAGGAGGAGAGGGAGAGGAAGAGCTTCAAGAGGAAGAAGGAAGAAGATACACCCACTTGAATGAAAATGAATTCTCATTCAAACTCAAAGTGGCCGGCCACTCTCTATGGTGAAAACTCCCAAATTAATTGCATTAATTGCAATTAATATGAAGCCATTAAAGAGAATGGCTTTGTAACTTCCATGAGGTGGCACCCATGATGATGTGGAGTAACATCATTGGTCCACATCAATGCCAACTCACCAATGAGGTGGCATAAAGTCAAGTCAAACTTGACATTTAATCTTCCTCTCAAATCAAGTCAAACTTGACCAAATCTCTTCCATGGTTGATGGAATCCAACCATTTGATTCAAGCCAACTTAATATAATGAATCTAATTCATTTAATTAAATTGATTCAATGAGTCAAAATCTAAATTAGACTCATTGAACACATGAATCAACTTGAGTCAAACTCAAGTTAGCCCAATTAGGATTACTCTTAATCCAATTTGATTCATCAAATGAATCTAATCCTCTTGGTTCATCATATGAACCTAATCTCCATCTAATTGTCCTAAGTGTGTGACCCTATAGGTTCTTGTAACGTTGGCAATGCCCTAAACTCATTTAGGAGCATAAGTAATGAGCGGTATCTAGCAACACATCATTACTACCCAAGTTACAAGAATGTCGAGATCCGACATCACCTTGTGACTACTAATTGTGACTCCTCACAATATGTGACATTGTCCTTCTATCCTAGACATCTAGATTGATCAATATGAGGCATAGACCGTGTCATCCTCTAATCAATCTAAATCTTGAACTCCAAGTAGACTCACTCGATCAAATGAGCTCAACATCTCATGTTGACTCATTTGGGCATGACCATGCACTTAGTGGTCTCACTCTATCAAGAATACCGATGTCGCTCCCGTCATATGGGAGGGATAGATCCCATCTACATCACTCACATCCCTCTACATAATTCGTTATATACCCAGTAATCACCTTTATAGTCCACCCAGTTACGGGTGACGTTTGACGAAACCAAAGTACATAACTCCTTATGTAGGGATCCATGGTGACTTCAGGTCTAAGGACTAATAGTCATACTAATAGCCACATGAGAAAGTATATGACACTCATATAACGATCCATGATACTTTCTCATGGCGGGTCATTCAGTATACATTCTCCAATATATACCCATGTGTCAGCTTGATATCTCTATATCCATGACTTGTGAGATCAAGTCATCGAGCTGACCTACATGCTAGTCTTGTTGCATTAACAATGTCCCTGAATGTTAATACTCGACTAGGAATGATTTAGAGCAGTGTTCCCTATATCATCTCACTATCAATTCAACTAATCGATTGATATAGGTATGCACCTTTCTACTCAAGGACGCTATTATACTTAGTCTATTTGGCACTAATACAAATAAGTATAATAACTAAACAAATGCTTTTATTGATATACAAGAATATGATACAATGAGTCCCTACAATCATCAAATGATTAGCTCTAGGGCTCTAACTAACAATCTCCCACTAGCACTAGTGCGAATCAGTATAGGCTCTAAGGCCTAATGACCTAGTGTGACCATCATGCTTCCTCTGTGCCAAAGCCTTGGTCAAGGGATCTACGATGTTAGCCTCTGTAGGAACTCTACAAATCTTCACATCTCCTCTATCGATAATCTCTCGAATGAGATGGAAGCGCCGTAGTATATATTTGGTCCGCTGGTGTGAGCGAGGTTCCTTCGCCTGTGCTATAGCTCCATTGTTGTCACAATAGAGCTCAATGGGGTCAGCAATGCTAGGAACCACCCCAAGTTCAGTGATGAACTTACGGATCCAAACTGCCTCCTTTGCTGCCTCTGATGCAGCAATGTACTCGGCTTCTGTTGTAGAATCAGCTACTGTACCACCATTAATGCAAAATACGAACCCCGACTGCGATCTATAGTCATCCTGGTCGGTCTGGAAGCTAGCGTCACTGTAACCCTTTACAGCTAGTTCTTCATTGCCTCCATATATCAAGAAATATTCTTTAGTCCTTCGTAAGTACTTAAGAATATTCTTGACCGCTATCCAGTGACTTTCACCTGGATCTGACTGGTATCTGCTCGTCATGCTCAAAGCATACGAGACATCAGGTCGAGTACATAGCATGCCGTACATGATCGATCCTATGGCTGAGGCGTAAGGGATCTGATCCATGCGATCTCTCTCCTCTTTAGAAGTGGGACCTTGAGTCTTCGAAAGACTCACGCCATGTGACATCGGCAGAAATCCCTTCTTGGAAATCTGCATGGCAAACCGAAGGAGTACCTTGTCAATGTATGTACTCTGACTTAGGCCAAGCAATCTCTTAGATCTATCTCTATAGATCAGTATCCCTAGAATGCGGGATGCCTCACCTAAGATCTTCATTGAGAAGCAACTCCCTAGCCAGGTCTTGACAGACTGAAGCATAGGGATGTCCTTCCCAATGAGCAGTATGTCATCCACATACAATATGAGGAAGACAACTATGTCCCCTACAACCTTCTTGTAGACACAAGGCTCATCTTCGTTCTTGATGAAACCAAACTGTTTGATCGCGTCATCGAATCGAAGATTCCAGCTCCGAGAAGCTTGCTTTAGTCCATAAATGGACCTATGCAGCTTGCATACTCTGCTAGTATGCTGTGGATCTACAAAACCCTCAGGTTGTGTCATGTACCCATCCTCGAGTAGGTTTCCATTCAGAAATGCGATTTTGACATCCATCTGCCATATCTCATAGTCATGGTAGGCTGCAATAGCAAGTATGATCCGAATAGACTTAAACATCGCCACTGGAGAAAAGGTTTCATCATAGTCAATACCATGAATCTGCTTGAAACCTTTAGCTACCAAGCAACCCTTATAGATAAGTCCATCCATGTTAGTCTTTCTCTTAAAGACCCACTTACACCCAATGGGTTTTACCCCTTCAGGTGAATCAACCAAAGTCCATACTTGGTTGGTGTACATGGATTCCATTTCGGATCTCATGGCTTCTAGCCATTTCTCAGAATCTGGTCTCATCACAGCTTCCTGATAGGTGGTAGGCTCATCCTCTATGAGCATAACGTCATCATGGTCAGACAAGAGAAATGAGTATCTCTCAGGCTGATGACGTACCCTATCAGACCTGCGAAGAGGTATGTCTACTTGAACTGGTTGTTGTTCCTCAACTCTTTGTGGAACAATATCATCCACAACACATTGTGATTCCAGTTCAATTTCCATCAAGGCTTCAGTGCTAGTATTCGCATCTTGAACTTCTTCAAGATCGAACATGCTCCCACTAGTCTTTCTAGAAACAAAGTCCCTTTCTAAAAAGACCCCAGTCTTTGCCACAACTACCTTGTGCTGACTGGGAATGTAGAAGTAATATCCCTTAGTTTCCTTGGGATATCCGATGAAATAGCACTTGTCGGATTTGGGTCCTAATTTGTCTGAGACTTGACGTCAAACGTAAGCCTCACAACCCAAATCCTCATGAAAGACACCTGGGCATCTCTCCCAGTCCATATCCTATATGGTGTCTTTATCACGGCCTTGGATGGAACTCGGTTGAGAATGAAAGCTGCCGTGTCTAGAGCATATCTCCATAGATATGTCGGAAGATCTGTGTGACTCATCATAGATCGTACCATATCTAATAGGGTACGATTCCTACTTTCGGATACACTATTCCACTGTGGTGTTCCAGGAGGAGTGAGTTGGGATAGAACCCCATACTCAGCTAAATAGTCACGAAACTCATGGCTTAAGTATTCACCACCTCGATCTGATCGAAGTATTTTAATACTCTTGCCAAGCTGGTTCTGTACTTCATTCTTGAATTCTTTGAACTTTTCAAAGGATTTAGACTTATGTGTCATCAAGTACACATAACCGTATCTACTGAAGTCATCAGTAAATGTGATGAAGTATCTATAACCGCCTCTAGCAGCGACATTGAAATGGCCACATACATCACTATGTATGAGTCCTAACAAATCAGTCGCTCTTTCGCTGTGCCCACTAAAGGGAGTCTTGGTCATCTTGCCTCGTAGGCATGACTCGAATATCTCATATGATTCAAAATCAAATGAGTCCAGCAAACCATCCTTATGGAGCTGGGATAAGCGCTTGTCATTTATATAACTTAAGCGACAGTGCCAAAGGTAGGTTTGGTTCATATCATTCGATTTGAACCTCTTGGTACTAACGTTATAGATAGGGCTCTCAAGGTCTAGAATATAGAGTCCGTTTATTAGAGGTGCACTACAATAGAACATATCGTTTAAATAGAAGGAACAACATTTGTTCTTTATTATAAACGAGAATCCTTTCTTGTCCAAACAAGAAACTGATATAATGTTCTTAGTCAATGCAGGCACATAACAACAATCGTCTAACTCTAGTATAAGCCCAGAGGGCAGAGATAGAAAATAAGTTCCTACAGCAACAGCAGCAACCCGTGCTCCATTGCCTACTCGTAGGTCTATCTCGCCCTTTGTCAATGCTATGCTATTTCTCAGTGCTTGTACATTAGTACAAATGTGCGAAGCACATCCGATATCTAATACCCACGACGATGAAATAGAGAGGTTGACTTCTATAACATTTATACCTGAAGTAGAAATCTTATTTCTCTTCTTGTTAAGATCTTCCAGGTATCCTGTGAAGTTCCTCTTCCAGTGCCCTACTTGTCCTTGATATAGTTGACGAAGATGTTCAACCATATCGTAAGCACACATCAACTCATGTTGCTCCTGAAGCTCAGAGTTCATGGTTGCGAGCATTAGACAGGACACATCTAATGTGTAATACCCACTAAGCTTGTAAGATAAATATATGAATGTGGGATTTTGCCTTAGAAAAATAATAGGAAGTGAGTTGAAGCAAAAAGAAATAAAATGAAATAAAAAGAAGTGAAGGTCAAGGATTGAACCTTGAACCTCTTATATTATTCATAGAATTAATTAGTAGAAACAAATTGGGATAGAGAGAAGATGTTGATAGAAAAGGAGGGAAATTCATGATAAGGGTGAGAGTAAAAGCTAGCCAAAAGAAGACAAGAAAAGAGCAAGAGAAAGGCAACTTGCCTTCCTCCCTTTCTCTCCCTCTTCCTCTTTGCTTTTGCCGAAAATTTAAAGAGGGAATTAAGAGGATTCAATCCCCCTTATTTCATCATGAATGATGAGAATAAATTAGAAAATAAAATAAATAAAAGAAAAAAAAAGGCTAAGGGAGAAGGAAAGCAAAAATCAATTTTGCTACATCTTCCCCCTTAACATAAAAGGGAGAAAGAAAAGAGAAGTTTATTTTTCTCTCATTTTCTCTCATTCTTCCTCTCCCTCACCGAAACCATCAGTCCCCTCTCCTCCATCTTCGGCCCCAAGGCCAAGGTTTTTCCCCTAAGAAAGCCTAAGATACAAGGAGGACTTAGCAAGGGAATCAAGGGAAAGGAACTAGAAGAAGAGGCTACTTCTTCCATTACTATACCTTAGATCCACAAGCGAAAAGGATGTAAGCTTCCCCTCACCTGTAGTACAAGGCTTTTTTATGTGATTTTCAGATTTTATGAGGATTAGAAAACCTAGGAAAGAATTTAAGAAAATTCGGCTATAGAAAGGGTTTTCAAATCTAGGAAGGTTTAAACAAGTCTTTATTTCATGATATGTTTTCTATGCTATGTAGGAAGGATTTTCTTCATGTTTTTAATACCTAATTGATGCTTGATCAGAGGAGTGCCTAACCCTAGAATTTTGGCCAAAAATATTTTAAGGAGGTTAGGGAAAACATTGTGTAACCAAACTAGTACAAGATTCCCTCCATGAACTACTAAGGGTCTTTTATTGGTTTTCTTGCTTGAAAGTTACTTGGAACCAAAAGAAATCCATTTATATGTTTCGGCCAAGAAAAGGGCTCAGGGTTAGGAAGACCTTTAAATTTAAGTAACCATGTTTGTATGATAGAATATAGAGTTCTCTTAAAGAATTGCATGTTGAACATTGCTAGAAATTCATGAACTCTTATTTTAGATTTTCGGCCATGATAAGGTGGATAGTTTAGAAAAGCTTGAACAAAATTCTAATATGCTCAAGACCTCTGTGATATTATGATATGAAAGTTGTTTAATGCTCTCATGTTTAATTGGAGTATAGAAAATTAGTTACATGATATATGACATGTAAGATCACAAGGGTCCTAGCTTGTTTATGAACCAACTTTGTATATGATGTTCTTAGTAATTTTTGCCATGAAACTTACTTAGGTTTTCCATGCTTTAGGCCACTTAAAACCTAGTTTATAGATTGGTAGGTTTCGGCCATGAGGAAAAATAAAAGGAAAAGGGAAAGAAACCAAGGAAGCCTAAGACACAATTCACATGTATGTTTATTATGCTTGTCTTTATACATGCTATGAAACTTGTATGATTTCTTATGCTTTTAGGCTATTTGAAGCAAGTTTATATACTGTTGAGTTTCGGCCAAGTAGGGTTTAAAAGACCTAGAGGCCTTAGAAATGAAACCAAAGGTGTTAAAAATGTTTCTTATGGAAATATGATAATGTGTTGATTGTGTCACATGCTTGTACAATTTTTCCATGACCTATATGGACCATTGTATGTTTAGGCCATGAAGGGATAGATGCCCTAGAAACCCTAGAACAAAAATTAAATATGCTTATGTCACTCTACATGAAATATGATAAGTAGAAAGACAAAGTTCCTATGCTATATGTTGTTTAATGACCTAATTGAAGCTAGGGTAAGTTTCGGCCATACATATTGTATAATGTCTTGTTATGAATTTATACATGATGTTAGTTCATGTTCACATGATTGTATATTTGTTTTTAGCCCTAATGAACACTTGTTAAAAGTTTGACCATGACATATGTTAAGGGCTTGAAGGACTTAGGAACTAGCTCAATACGCTTACTATGTTACTTGGAAAAAATGCTATAAATGTGATTTAAGGTTTCCATGCTTTCATGACATTTGGGACCTTGTTTCACACCTGATAGGGTTCAGCCACATGAAGTTTAGGGACTTGGAGAACTTTGAAACCAAGTAAATCATACTTATAATGCTTCCTATGAAATTGATGTAATGATAATTTAGGTTCCACATGCTTGGAGGTTATTTCTACCTAAATTGAGATCTAAGGGGGTTCAGCCATGATAAGAACCCAAGGGATTAGGAAGCTTAGAACCCAAGTTAACTATGTTACCATGTTCTTATGATAGTATAATCACATGATACACCCTTATGCTTAAATATGTATGCTTGTGATTTATACTTTCTATGATATGATATGTGTTTAGAAATATGCATGCTTTGATGATATGTTATGTGCTTAGAATATGCATGCTTGATGATATGCTATATGCTTAGAATATGCATGCTTTTATGATATGCTATGTGGATAGAAATGTGCATGCTTTGATGATATGCTATGTGCCTAAAATATGCATGCTTTTATGACATGATGTATGCCTAAGTGATGCATACTTTTTATGACATGATGTATGCCTAAGTGATGCATACTTTTATGACATGATGTATGCCTAAGTGATGC
Source organism: Zingiber officinale (assembly GCF_018446385.1). Classification (NCBI taxonomy): domain Eukaryota; kingdom Viridiplantae; phylum Streptophyta; class Magnoliopsida; order Zingiberales; family Zingiberaceae; genus Zingiber; species Zingiber officinale. The sequence continues at coordinate 53,357,073 of NC_055992.1, read as the reverse complement.
ATACTTTTATATGATGTTTGCCTAAGTGATGCATACTTTTATGACATGATGTATGCCTAAGTGATGCATACTTTTATATGATGTATGCCTAAGTGATGCATGCTTGTATGATGTATGATATATATAAGTATGACATGTATTTTACTTTGAATGGCTTGTACCAAAAGGGTGGGCTCCTTATGCGCCCCTAGGTCGAATTACGGGCCTAGTAAAGGGTGGGCTCCTTACGTGCCCCTAGGTCGAGCTACGGGCCTAGTTTCCTAGTAGGTTCAAGACTAGCTACCTTGGATCTACTTAGGATGCGCGCATCATGTATGTATGTGGTACTAAGCCGGGGCCCTGAATATGTTGATATTATGTTCAAGTATATGTATGTAAGAAGAAATGGTTTTAAAGATCATGAGACATACACATGTTTTTTCGGATACATGTTTTCAAAATCATATTGCATATAATTTATGATCATGTTGTGATGATGCTTTGATTTATGATATGCCATGATTAGATATGATTATGTTATGTTTCATGCTATGCCTTAAGAGCTTGATATGCCATGTCACCTTATGATGATACTATGATATGCCATGATTAGATATGCTTAGGTTATGTTTCATGCTATGCGTTAAGAACTTGATATGCTACGCTACCTTAAGATGATACTATGATATGCCATGATTAGATATGATTATGTTATGTTTCATGCTATGCTGTAAGAGATAATATGCCATGACTAGTTATGATGTTGCTATGTTGCATGATATGCTTAAAGAGTATGATATGTTATGCCATGACTAGTTGAGATTATGTTATGTTGAGACATTCTTTTATTATGTGATGATTTTTGGTTTTAGTGAGTAGGAAAGGAACTTACTGAGCCATGAGTGCTAATAGCTTACTTTCCTTGTACCACAGATAAAGGAAAAAGCTGGATGAGCTAAAGGAGCAGCAGGAGAGGCAAGGAGATGTGTGTGGCGGTGGCTAGGCAACCAAATAAGAACCTGCTTTAAGAACCTTTTAAGAATTACGCTTTGGTTTCATAAATTGTAGTACTATATGGTTGACTTGATGTTATGTTTTATTTATCTTGTTATGATGTTATGGAAACCATATTAGTGTAGTTCGGTTTTTATTAAACTAAGAAAATGTTTTTAAGTCTTCCGCTGTAGTATGTACGTAGAGTATCGTAGCCCCGTCCCTTAGGGTTAGCAGGGAGGGCGGGCATTACAGGTTGGTATCAGAGCCAGGTTATTGCCAGCTCACTACACACATCAAGCCTCCGACCTGCCGCTCCAAGTAAGAATGCTTATGTTTAATTTTCTTGTTATATGTTTATGTTTGATTTTCTTGTCATATGCTTATGCTTAATTTTCATGATTATATAACTTATGCTTTATTTTCTTTCTTGTTATATTGTCTATGCTTTATTTTCGTTACTACATTGCTTATGCTTTATTTCCTTATGTTACATTGTTTGTCATTATATTCCTTATTTTTCCTTATGTTGTTTATGCTTTAGTTTCATGTTTTACTTGCTTATGTTTGGTGCTTTATTCTATGCTTTTATTTATAAATTAGATTAGGATTACATATTGGTAGGTTAGGAATAATACCAGAACAAATAGATAGAAACAAAACAGTAAGTTAGATTGGCTAAAAACGATAACCTCTTACATTAGTCTATTTGTCCTTATTTAGATAAACATGGTTAGGACACGAAATGCCCGAACCGGAGGGACAGTGACTCCACCAGACCTGACGCAGGTAGTCGCAGACCTCCAACATCAGATCGCTGAGCAACAACAGTTGATCACTACCTTAATGGGTCAGCAAGGCAACCCAGTTACCCCACCAGCAAATCAGAATGCACTACCAGTTATACCTACAGCCGCGCCAGTGCCCCCGGCAGCCCCTACTCCGATGGTCCGACAAGAGGCCTATCTAATTCAGTGGCAAAGGCTTAAGCCGGAAGCATTCTCGGGAAACTGTGAACCATGGGATGCGCAAGCCTGGCTCAAAACCGTGGAGAACATAATGGAATTATTGGATTGGCCTGAACACGAGAAGGTCAAATGCGCGTCGTTCTGTCTTACCGGAGATGCCCGGATGTGGTGGGACAGAGTAAGGCGAAAAGACAAATAAACCAAATGCAGTGGACAGATTTTGAGACAGAGTTCTTAGAGGAATTTTTCCATATGCAAGTGACCAACAAGCACTATGACGAGTTCACTGAGTTCCGGCAAGGTGATCTGTCAGTTAATGAAGCCGTCAAGAGGTTCAACCGCCTAGCCCGACTGTGCCCAGAACTGGTCTGAACTGAAAAAGAAAGGGTCCGGTTAATGTTAAAGATGCTCCGACCCTAGATAGCTCTGAACGTAGCCGGCGGAGTTAATAGACCGCAGACTGCAGAGGAGCTAGTCAGCAGCGCTCTGATTACCGAGCACTATCAGGAAGCAATGAACAAGGGCAAAAACCAAGCACTGACCGGAGGACAAAAATCGCACAATACCAGAACCGACTGGAAAGGAAACTCAGGGGGAAAGAGGAAACAGTGGAATAAACCAAAAGGTGGTCTGACAAATAAGCAAACCAAGTACCCTCAGTGTGCCACATGTGGGAAGATGCATTCTGGAGTATGTCTTCTGAGCACCAGAAAGTGCTACAACTGTGGAAAGGAAGGTCATTTGATAAGAGATTGCCCTACTCAGCCTCAGGCACCACCTTCGCAGAACTTCCAGAACAGGAGTGCCCTCGCACAGCTCCACCAGATGCAAGCTGCCATAGAAGGGACTTCAATCAGCCAAGGAAGATTGGAGGCCCCTCCCACTATGACCAATGCCAGAGTCTACTCTCTCGCTCAGGATGACGTGGCGAACGCCTCTACTGTTGTCACAGGTCAGCTATCTAATTTCAGTCAGTATGCTAGAATTTTTATTCAATACTGAAAGCAAACTAATGAGGGAATCCATCGAGAAACTGAAACATGTTTCGTGTCCATTAGTTGAAACCATGTCCGGACGACTCTCTACCCTCACCATAACACCAACGTTATTCGAGAACATGTTAGAGAAGCAAACCAGAGACCCGAACCTTCAAAGAATTAAACAAGAGACCGCAGAAGGAAAGAATGACGGGTTCCGTATCGCAGACGATGGAATATTATACCTCAGGGATCGATTATGTATTCCAGAGGATCCAGAGTTGCGAAAGAAGATACTGGAAGAAGCCCATACAACGCCTTATGCAATGCACCCGGGTTCCACTAAGATGTACCAGGACCTGAAAAAGAAATTTTGGTGGTCCGGTATAAAAAGAGAAGTGGCTCAGTACGTCAGTACTTGTCTGATGTGCCAAAGGGTAAAAGCTGAACACCAGAGACCCGGCGGATTATTTTCAAATTCCAGAATGGAAATGGGAAGAAATCTCCATGGATTTCATTTCAGGTCTACCCAGGACGACAAACGGATATGATGCTATATGGGTGATCGTGGACAGATTGACGAAGTCTGCACACTTTTTGGCGATCAAGATGACTTATTCAATTGAACAACTAGCTCAACTATATGTTAAGGAAATCGTCAGATTACATGGTATCCCTAAGACCATTATTTCTGATAGAGACGGACGTTTTGTCTCGCACTTTTGGGAGTGCGTTCAGAAGGCCCTCAGCACGATGTTGTTGTTTAGTACAGCCTTCAACCCACAGACTGATGGGCAGACTGAAAGAGTAAATCAAATATTGGAGGATATGTTAAGAGCTTGTGCCCTGGACTTCAAGGGGAGCTGGTGCCGATATTTATACCTGGCAGAATTCGCCTACAATAATAGCTACCAAGCTACTATTGGAATGGCACCTTATGAAGCTCTTTATGGGAGGAAGTGTAGATCCCCTATATGCTGGTATGAGAGCGGTGAAAAGAAGGAGATGGGATTCCGAACAAAGCTTATCGATGACACCACCCGAGCAATACAGAAGATCCGCCAACGAATAGAAACTGCTCAGAGTCGGCAGAAGAATTATGCCGATAAACGGCGCAGGTCACTAGAATTCAACATTGGAGACTTGGTATTCCTTAAAGTATCTCCCATGAAAGGGATAATGAGGTTTGGAAAGAGGAGCAAGCTAAGCCCAAGATATGTAGGACCGTACCGGATTTTAGAAAGAGTGGGCCAAGTCGCATACAGACTGGAACTACCTTCAGATATGGCAGCCATTCACAATGTGTTCCATGTATCAATGCTCAAGAAATGTACTCCCAGCACAGATCAAGTGATTGAGCCTCAGTCGGTACAGGTGCAGGAAGACCTGAGTTACGAAAGTAAACCCATCCAGATTCTGGACCAAGAAATCAAGAGGTTAAGGAACAAAGAAATACCCTTAGTAAAGGTCTTGTGGCGGAATCAACGATTTGAGGAAGCCACCTGGGAACGCGAGGACGATATGAAACAAAAGTACCCGGAGCTATTTTAAAGTTCGAGGACGAACTTTTTATGAGGTACGGGGTACTGTAATACCCACTAAGCTTGTAAGATAAATATATGAATGTGGGATTTTGCCTTAGAAAAATAATAGGAAGTGAGTTGAAGCAAAAAGAAATAAAATGAAGTGACGGTCAAGGATTGAACCTTGAACCTCTTATATTATTCATAGAATTAATTAGTAGAAACCAATTGGGATAGAGAGAAGATGTTGATAGAAAAGGAGGGAAATTCATGATAAGGGTGAGAGTAAAAGCTAGCCAAAAGAAGACAAGAAAAGAGCAAGAGAAAGGCAACTTGCCTTCCTCCCTTTCTCTCCCTCTTCCTCTTTGCTTTTGCTGAAAATTTAAAGAGGGAATTAAGAGGATTCAATCCCCCTTATTTCATCATGAATGATGAGAATAAATTAGAAAATAAAATAAATAAAAGAAGAAAAAAAAAGGCTAAGGGAGAAGGAAAGCAAAAATCAATTTTGCTACCTCTTCCCCCTTAACATAAAAGGGAGCAAGAAAAGAGAAGTTTATTTTTCTCTCATTTTCTCTCATTCTTCGTCTCCCTTACCGAAACCATCAGTCCCCTATCCTCCATCTTCGGCCCCAAAGCCAAGGTTTTTCCCCTAAGAAAGCCTAAGATACAAGGAGGACTTAGCAAGGGAATCAAGGGAAAGGAACTAGAAGAAGAGGCTACTTCTTCCATCACTATACCTTAGATCCACAAGAGAAAAGGATGTAAGCTTCCCCTCACCTGTGGTACAAGGCTTTTTTATGTGATTTTCGGATTTTATGAGGATTAGAAAACCTAGGAAAGAATTTAAGAAAATTCAGCTATAGAAAGGGTTTTCAAATCTAGGAAGGTTTAAACAAGTCTTTATTTCATGATATGTTTTCTATGCTATGTAGGAAGGATTTTCTTCATGTTTTTATACCTAATTGATGCTTGATCAGAGGAGTGTCTAACCCTAGAATTTCGGCCAAAAATATTTTAAGGAGGTTAGGGAAAACATTGTGTAACCAAACAAGTAGAAGATTCCCTCCATGAACTACTAAGGGTCTTTTATTGGTTTTCTTGCTTGAAAGTTACTTGGAACCAAAAGAAATCCATTTATATGTTTCGGCCAAGAAAAGGGATTAGGGTTAGGAAGACCTTTAAATTTAAGTAACTATGTTTGTATGATAGAATATAGAGTTCTCTTAAAGAATTGCATGTTGAACATTGCTAGAAATTCATGAACTCTTATTTTAGATTTTCGGCCATGATAAGATGGATAGTTTAGAAAAGCTTGAACAAAATTCTAATATGCTCAAGACCTCTGTGATATTATGATATGAAAGTTGTTTAATACTCTCATGTTTAATTGGAGTATAGAAAATTAGTTACATGATATATGACATGTAAGATCACAAGGGTCCTAGCTTGTTTATGAACCAACTTTGTATATGATGTTCTTAGTAATTTTTGCCATGAAACTTACTTAGGTTTTCCATGCTTTAGGCCACTCAAAACCTAGTATAGAGATTGGTAGGTTTCGGCCATGAGGAAAAATAAAAGGAAAAGGGAAAGAAACCTAGGAAGCCTAAGACACAATTCACATGTATGTTTATTATGCTTGTCTTTATACATGCTATGAAACTTGTATGATTTCTTATGCTTTTAGGCTATTTGAAGCAAGTTTATATACTGTTGAGTTTCGGCCAAGTAGGGTTTAAAAGACCTAGAGGCCTTAGAAATGAAACCAAAGGTGTTAAAAATGCTTCTTATGGAAATATGATAATGTGTTGATTGTGTCACATGCTTGTACAATTTTTCCATGACCTAAATGGACCATTGTATGTTTCGGCAATGAAGGGATAGATGCCCTAGAAACCCTAGAACAAAAATTAAATATGCTTATGTCACTCTACATGAAATATGATAAGTAGAAAGACAAAGTTCCTATGCTATATGTTGTTTAATGACCTAATTGAGGCTAGGGTAAGTTTCGGCCATACATATTGTATAATGTCTTGTTATGAATTTATACATGATGTTAGTTTAAGTTCACAAGATTGTATATTTGTTTTTAGCCCTAATGAACAGTTGTTAAAAGTTTGACCATGACATATGTTATGGGCTTGAAGGACTTAGGAACTAGCTCAATATGCTTACTATGTTACTTGGAAAAAAATGCTATAAATGTGGTTTAAGGTTTCCATGCTTTCATGACATTTGGGACCTTGTTTCACACCTGATAGGGTTCGGCCACATGAAGTTTAGGGACTTGGAGAACTTAGAAACCAAGTAAATCATACTTATAATGCTTCCTATGAAATTGTTGTAATTATAATTTAGGTTCCACATGCTTGGAGATTATTTCTACCTAAATTGAGATCTAAGGGGGTTCAGCCATGATAAGAACCCAAGGGATTAGGAAGCTTAGAACCCAAGTTAACTATGTTACCATGTTTCTTATGATAGTATAATCACATGATACACCCTTATGCTTAAATATGTATGCTTGTGATTTATACTTTCTATGATATGATATGTGTTTAGAAATATGCATGCTTTGATGATATGTTATGTGCTTAGAATATGCATGCTTGATGATATGCTATATGCTTAGAATATGCATGCTTTTATGATATGCTATGTGGATAGAAATGTGCATGCTTTGATGATATGCTATATGCCTAAAATATGCATGCTTTTATGACATGATGTATGCCTAAGTGATGCATACTTTTTATGACATGATGTATGCCTAAGTGATGCATACTTTTATGACATGATGTATGCCTAAGTGATGCATACTTTTATGACATGATGTATGCCTAAGTGATGCATACTTTTATGACATGATGTATGCCTAAGTGATGCATACTTTTATATGATGTATGCCTAAGTGATGCATGCTTGTATGATGTATGATATGTATAAGTATGACATGTATTTTACTTTGAATGGCTTGTACCAAAAGGGTGGGCTCCTTATGCGCCCCTAGGTCGAATTACGGGCCTAGTAAAGGGTGGGCTCCTTACGTGCCCCTAGGTCGAGCTACGGGCCTAGTTTCCTAGTAGGTTCAAGACTAGCTACCTTGGATCTACTTAGGATGCGCATTATGTATGTATGTGGTACTAAGCCGGGGCCCTGAATATGTTGATATTATGTTCAAGTATATGTATGTAAGAAGAAATGGTTTTAAAGATCATGAGACATACACATGTTTTTTCGGATACATGTTTTCAAAATCATATTGCATATAATTTATGATCATGTTGTGATGATGCTATGATTTATGATATGCCATGATTAGATATGATTATGTTATGTTTCATGCTATGCCTTAAGAGCTTGATATGCCATGTCACCTTATGATGATATTATGATATGCCATGATTAGATATGCTTAGGTTATGTTTCATGCTATGCGTTAAGAACTTGATATGCTACGCTATCTTAAGATGATACTATGATATGCCATGATTCGATATGATTATGTTATGTTTCATGCTATGCTGTAAGAGATAATATGCCATGACTAGTTATGATGTTGCTATGTTGCATGATATGCTTAAAGAGTATGATATGTTATGCCATGACTAGTTGAGATTATGTTATGTTGAGACATTCTTTGATTATGTGATGATTTTTGGTTTTAGTGAGTAGGAAAGGAACTTACTGAGCCATGAGTGCTCATAGCTTACTTTCCTTGTACCACAGATAAAGGAAAAAGCTGGATGAGCTAAAGGAGCAGCAGGAGAGGCAAGGAGATGTGTGTGGCGGTGGCTAGGCAACCAAATAAGAACCTGCTTTAAGAACCTTTTAAGAATTACGCTTTGGTTTTGTAAATTGTAGTACTATATGGTTGACTTGATGTTATGTTTTATTTATCTTGTTATCATGTTATGGAAACCATATTAGTGTAGTTCGGTTTTTATTAAACTAAGAAAATGTTTTTAAGTCTTCCGCTGTAGTATGTACGTAGAGTATCGTAGCCTCGTCCTTTAGGGTTAGCAGGGAGGGCGGGCGTTACATAATGCGTCATCTTGATGCTTCTTATAAGCATCCCGGTCAGCTCGTGTGGCAGTGGCAGGAGGAGCCTCCGGAATGGGCTGCTCCAGAACGTACAGTTTACGTTCCTGAGTGAGAACTATTCTCAGGTTCCTGTACCAGTCCAGGAAATTTGCTCCGTTGAGCTTGTCCTTCTTAAGGACAGAACGCAGGGAGAAAGAGTTCGTATTCGACGTCATGGTTATCTACAACAGAAAATTTGCAGAAATAAATATCATATTCTTTTAAAATCATTTAATTAGGCCTTTAATTAAATGATGCTCCTACTGAATTCTATAATTCTTGTGGGACAAGATCCACATCATACTAACCCTTGAGTTAGCTTTGGCTAATACGCCCAAGGCTTAGTATGATTGGTAGGTAACGATTACCAATTACATCTCTATGCAACTGTTGCTTATAAAATCAATATCCACATTTATATTAAAACTCGAGTTAGCTTTGGCTAATACGCCTGAGAGTTAATATAGATGTGATTTTGACCCATCTTTTCCAACTGTTGGAAGAATGCCTATAGTTGACTCGATCTAACCGAGCAACTAGGAATACTCAATCTAATTGAGTTTGTATTCACCCATGCGTCGATAGGCGGGACCAAGATTGTCCCTCCGTACCCTACCAAGATAATATGTATTGCTCTGCTTTGGCAGATTCAACAATACATATGATCGAGGTAGTGATAGGTATCACGGCACGGTTAGGCATTTAGAGTTGGTTCGATCGAGATCTAATCTAATCGAAAAGGATGCATCTTGTGCACGACTTAGATCTAATCTAATCACAAGGGTGCATCATGTGCACGACTTAGATCTAATCTAATCGTAAGACACTAATTAATTAATTACTTATTAAACATGCATCATATACATAAGCAATTAACTAATTAATCTATTTGTGATTTAGTCATGGCCCTACTACGATCTTCTCAAGCCAATGAGAAGATCGAATGGTCAACCTAGGGTCAACAGCTTCTCCAAGCTCCTCCCTTTGACCACCTTGTGTTGCTCGTGCCCGCCTCGGAACTCCGTCTCGTGTGGACCCTCCACCGCTCCAATTTGTACATTACAATTTGAAACTCGAGTTACATTCGAGTCTAAATCTAATTTACAACAAGAATATAAGAGAAAGGCACAACGCGCAGGTCGCGGAAAAATAAAAACATACAACACGTGCAAACACATAACGGCACGCAGGCCGTATTATGAATTACAACACAACACAATCCAATGAAATTGGGTTTTTGGGCCATGACTATCACAAAATTAATATATAATTCAAAATTATATATTTTCATAATTTTCTATAATTTTAAAATTAATTTTTATAATTTTTACGAGTAAAATTTCCCGGCGGTCCCGTTTAGCAGTTTCGGGCGCAATCGCGGAACGGATCCCCTTGTGGGGCCAGGGGCAGTGCCCCTACCCGCGATCTAACCATCGCGAGGGTTCCTTTGCGATCCAACAGCGCCTAAACTCTCTGTCCCAAAACAATTTGGGACGAAACCTTTGAGAAGAATTTTTCCGGCGGTCCCGATTAGCGATTTCGGGCGCAATCGCGAAACAAATCCCCTTGCGGGGTTAGGGGGAGTGCCCCTACCCACGATCTAACCATCGTGAGTTGCTCCTAAGCGATCCTACAGCGCCTTCGCTCGCTGTCCCAAACGGATTTGGGTCGAAACATCACCGTTTTGGAAAAAATCTTCCCAGTAGTCGAAGCCTACAAGCATCCAAACAGTTGTGCTTCGATTACTCGAGAAAAATACTCATAAAACCCCAAAAACCATAATTTTACAGAAAATTATAGAAACTTTAGTTTTCATAAAACCAAAAATTAAACTTGTACAAGACTTGCATGTGGCTCTGATACCACTGTTGGGTTCTTCGAGCCGCGAAAACCGCTTTTCGCGTCGCGGAAACCCCGAATCACCCAAAGCCGTAGATCCGTGCAAAGGAAAAACCAAACGAAAATACGAGTACGAGTTTCAAAACTTTAGATCTACTCCTAGATCTATGTGTTAAGAAGTATACCTTGAAGCGTGCCCTTTTGCGTTCCCGCTCGTCCAAGGAGTTGTCAGATCTCTAGACCGTCAAGTGTCGGTCCTCTAGAAGTATCCACACGGACACGTAGGTGGAGAAAACCTCACACAAAGGTGTGCTAGCACCTTGGTAAGATTCGGCCAAGCAAGGAGGAGAGGGAGAGGAAGAGCTTCAAGAGGAAGAAGGAAGAAGATACACCCACTTGAATGAAAATGAATTCTCATTCAAACTCAAAGTGGCCGGCCACTCTCTATGGTGAAAACTCCCAAATTAATTGCATTAATTGCAATTAATATGAAGCCATTAAAGAGAATGGCTTTGTAACTTCCATGAGGTGGCACCCATAATGATGTGGAGTAACATCATTAGTCCACATCAATTCCAACTCACCAATGAGGTGGCATAAAGTCAAGTCAAACTTGACTTTTAATCTTCCTCTCAAATCAAGTCAAACTTGACCAAATCTCTTCCATGGTTGATCGAAACCAACCATTTGATTCAAGCCAACTTAATATAATGAATCTAATTCATTTAATTAAATTGATTCAATGAGTCAAAATCTAAATTAGACTCATTGAACACATGAATCAACTTGAGTCAAACTCAAGTTAGCCCAATTAGGATTACTCTTAATCCAATTTGATTCATCAAATGAATCTAATCCTCTTGGTTCATCATATGAACCTAATCTCCATCTAATTGTCCTAAGTGTGTGACCCTATAGGTTCTTGTAACGTTGGCAATGCCCTAAACACATATAGGAGCATAAGTAATGAGCGGTATCTAGAAACACATCATTACTACCCAAGTTACAAGAATGTCGAGATCCGACATCACCTTGTGACTACTAATTGTGACTCCTCACAATATGTGACATTGTCCTTCTATCCTAGACATCTAGATTGATCAATATGAGGCATAGACCGTGTCATCCTCTAATCAATCTAAATCTTGAACTCCAAGTAGACTCACTCGATCAAATGAGCTCAACATCTCATGTTGACTCATTTGGGCATGGCCATGCACTTCGTGGTCTAACTCTATCAAGAATACCGATGTCGCTCCCGTCATATGGGAGGGATAGATCCCATCTACATCACTCACATCCCTCTGCATAATTCGTTATATACCCAGTAATTGCCTTTATAGTCCAGCCAGTTACGGGTGACGTTTGACGAAACCAAAGTACATAACTCCTTATGTAGGGATCCATGGTGACTTCAGGTCTAAGGACTAATAGTCATACTAATAGCCACATGAGAAAGTATATGACACTCATATAACGATCCATGATACTTTCTCATGGCGGGTCATTCAGTATACATTCTCCAATGTATACCCATGTGTCAACTTGATATCTCTATATCCATGACTTGTGAGATCAAGTCATCGAGCTGACCTACATGCTAGTCTTGTTGCATTAACATTGTCCCTGAATGTTAATACTCGACTAGGAATGATTTAGAGCAGTGTTCCCTATATCATCTCACTATCGATTCAACTAATCGATTGATATAGGTATGAACCTTTCTACTCAAGGACGCTATTATACTTAGTCTATTTGGCACTAATACAAATAAGTATAATAACCAAACAAATGCCTTTATTGATATACAAGAATATGATACAATGAGTCCATACAATCATCAAATGATTGGCTCTAGGGCTCTAACTAACATGTGTGACATGACATAGTATTTTTATATTTTTCATAATAAGGCATGAGTGCAAGAATAAATATGATGCCATGACATATGATGGGCAAACAAAGCATGACAACTTAGCATAAATAAAATACGTAGAATGTCTATCTAAGTATCCTTAAACCTTAGCTAACTTAAAGTTTAAACCTAGAGCTAACATAGCTAACTTAATTTTTCAACTATTATGACTTCTTCCATCACTGTCCTCCGTGTGCTGCCAACCCTAGCTACTGCCATCTTTAGCCGCCGCAATTGGGTCTAGTCGTCACATCTATCTTGCTTCTTATTCCGCTATGCCTCTGGTCCTCAATTAGTACTACATCTCGTAAGGATACGATCCGCGATAAAAATAGAATTTTACATTTATCGATCCTATATTCCACAAGGGAATGTACATGTAATCTAGATCGAAACAAAAATGTAAAATCCTAAAACAAATATAGCTCCTGCTGTATTTAATACATACAATCATACACACACATAAAATACCCTCGATAAGTCCGAGAGTCCAATCACACACAATCACAATAAGCCATAATAGTTGGAGCCTGCAACCACAGAGTTAGCATATGCAACTATTATCCTACCTAAATTATGTATGCCATGTGCATAATTAAACTGAAAACCAAACATACAGAGACAACCCCTAGCTCTGATACCAATTGTTGGTTACTACTCAGAATATCGTACTGATTCCCCTATACAAAAATTTTGTACAAGTCCCGAACCTTTCCTAACAACCTATTGTGTTCTTTAGAAATTAAATTTGGAATCGCAAATCGAGCTTAACATTATTGATTCCAAATTCAACTTATCTGTTCTTAGAGGTTTAGACTTGGATCGCAAACGATGCTTAACATTATTAATCCAAATCCACCCATGTTACAAATTTGATTAAATATTTATTTCAGAGATTGGCTTCCAGGTTAAACTTGGTGAGGCACTAGGCCTTCTTGGGTATGAGATCATCCACCGCTTCCTAGATAAAGTCATTCAACAAAATTCAATATTTAATCTCCTTATAGTAACCATAGGTTTAACCACTAAGAACAATCGAATCACAAGATCGAAAAACAAAAGAAACTCAAAATTGAAACATAAATTAGATAGCCTAGAATCGTTAGCCTCTTGTGTTTTGTATTTCAAGTTCTAAACAAAAGAATAAACTAGTTATACCTTTTGTAGCTTATGTTGGGACCGAAAATGTAGCTAGAGGGGGGTGGGGGGTGAATAGCTCAATTCTTCCTTCGTGCTTGACGTTGCTTGTTTCTTTAAAGATATGCAGCGGAAATACAAGAAACAACTACAACAATGCTAACAAATGGATTTTACTAGGTATCCACCTCACAATAGGTGACTAGTCTAAGGATCCACACACACACACACACCTCCACTAATAAACACTCCTTTTCGATAACTACCGGAGGCGGAGAAGCCCTATAAGACTCTCAATACAGAAAGAAAGGAAAGGGAACAAAAGTATAAGCAAAGCTTACAATGAATACAAGAAACCCTAACCCTAGCTTTCTTCTTCTTGTTTTTGATCCGCCTCTTGACTTGGAAGAACCTCCAAGAACCTTCAAGAACTGGCGATCTGGAGCTTAGAGAGAGCTTTGGAGTTACTGTCGAGGATCTGGAGTGAACCGTGCAAAGTCTCGGAAGAACTCCCCCAAGGAAGACGCACACCAACGACCTTTATCTATGCCAACGGTCGGATCCCGATCGATTGGATTGCTCCCAATCGATCGGGGAGGCTTTGGATCGATCGGCCGATCGATCCAGAGCACCTTTGTGCTCTCAGGAATTGCCTGGATCGATCGGCTGATCGATCCAGGGTTTATCGCGTAACATCACTATCTCCCAATCGATCCACTGATCGATTGGGAGCTCTGGATCGATCGACCGATCGATCCAGAGGCGTTTTGTGCGCTCTGTGACTTGCCCACTCGAGGCTTGTCTCGGGGACCTTCCCAATCGATCGGCTAATTGATTGGGCATCAGCCAATCGATCGGCTGATCGATCCAGAGGTTGGTTTTTGCCCAAAACCAAGTCCCAAGCCCCCAAACCAACATCCGGTCTATCCATGACCTGTTGGTTCATCATGCCGAGCATCCGGTCACCCTTGACCTTCTAGGACTCCCTTACCAAGTGTCTGGTCAATCCCTTTGACTCACTTGGACTTTTCTCCTTTTGCCAATTATGCGGTCAATCCCTTTGACCTACTTGGACTTTTCTCCTCGTGCCAAGTATCCGTTCAATCCCTTTGACCTACTTGGACTTTCCAACACCAGATGTCTGATCAGCCTTAATGCATCTAGATTTCTCCCGTACATGGCTTCACTCACCAGGACTTCCCTTCTTCCTAGCTTCACTCACTAGGACTTCTCTTCTGCCTGGCTTCACTCACCAGGTCTTTCACCTAGCTTCACTCACTAGGATTTTCACTTGGCTTCACTCACCAGGATTTTCCTTCTGCCTAACATCCCAGTTTGGACTTCCCAGTCAAGTATCTGGTCAACTTTGACCTACTTGACTCTTCTTCAACCAACCTGATCAGACCCTGATCAGAGGGGAATTGTACCAAACAATCTCCCCAAATGAACAACTGCACCTGCACTTGTTCATATCATCGAAGTCTTGTATTGTCAAACATTGAAACCTAAACAAAGACTCAAGCTTTGTCAACCAGGTCAACCTTGACCTGAGGGATATTACACCAACAATCTCCCCCTTTTTGATGTTTGACAATACGTCATTTAAGTTAGGCTAATTCCCATAGCCTCAACTTCCTTCATGCCACTGGGTAATGAAAGCGTAAGTTAAACCCTACATTCTCCCATTAAGAAGGCAAACTCCCTCTTAGATAATGAAGGCCTAACTTAAACCCTACATTCTCCCCCTATTAGCACACATCACAAACATTCCCCATCTGTGGGCACACATCAAAACAAACTCTCCTCCTAAAGAGTTACTCACCGTTGTTCATAACTTCACTCGTTGTGATCAACTCGATAATGAAAGTCCCATACCTTTCATTTTCCTTTAACCCTACATTCTTCCCCCAATGTAGGCAAATGCCCAACCTTGATCATTTTTAACTTAAACAATGGAGATATCCACTCTCCATTGTAAACAAATGCTCAACCTTGAGCATTTCTATGACAGAAGGTTAACCACCTTCCAAGGTGTATGAAAAATAATTTTCATGTCCTTAAAGAGTAACTCCCCCTAAAGACTTGATCGTACCTTCTGTCATTGCACCAACAATGACTTGGAATCCCTAAACCTTTAGGAAACCCAAATTAGAAGTTTTGAGATTCAAAAATTCAATATTGAAACCAAACCTCAACCTAAACTTCAATTTAGTCTTCCTCAACCAATCCATCCTTGTTTTCAACATGAAAACACCCTTTTTATGTATACAAATGTATTTTGATGGGTTTGGAATGGTTACCTAGACTAACCATGGTTCAAAATTGTTGAAATCAGGCTTTCCCAGCCAAAATCAGCAGCTTCGATCGATTGGAGTTGGGTCCCAATCGATCGGACCATGCTGAATCGATCCACTGATCGATTTAGGAGGATTGGATAGATCAATGGATCGATCCAGGAATCTTCTATTTGTGAGAAGCTTGCTCTCAATCGATCTCCCGATCGATTGAGACCCTTCAATCGATTGTGGTCTGATAGTTGCTGAAATTTCATTTCAGTCAACTTCAAAAACCCCTAGAAAATTCTACAAAATTCTAAAAATCATAAAAATTCGTGTAGACATTTCTTAGGGTATATACTATCAAGGAAAAATAGTTTTCTAAGAAGATACATCATATTTTCAAAGATTGACACAAACTTGAAAACTTGTAAAAACTTTAGTGTTTTCTTCAAGTTTGTGTTCAACCATTCAATGATGATTACTATCAAAAGATAGCCTTCATCAAGGTTTTCCAAAGTATATTTAAAATCATTTTCAAAACCAATATGCCACCATGTTCCTTGGGCTTGATGCACATGACTTGTACATTAGCTTTCCCAATGATGGGAAAATACATAACTATGTGTTTTGATGAACTTAAAACTCAAAAGAATGCACTAAATCAATATCTTGAGTTTTGTTCATCATCCTAACATCTCACTTGTATCTAATGTGTACTAAAACACATACACGTCACCTTATGGGTCTTTGTGAGATGTAAAAATTTGGTTTTGCCCTAATCTAGGGATCATGCATATCTATCGAGGCATTTTATGGATATTGAACATCCACCTAGGATGTCATTTATTGATATCACCTGTTGATAAATGTCATTTGTCCTTAATTTTAAAGAAATAAACATAATGCATGATAATGTTATGGCATACATCAAAAAAAATAATTTTCAAAAGAAAATTTCCTATAACTACATGATGTATATATGTCATGACATGGTATTTTTGTGTTTTTCATAATAAAATATCAATGCAAAAATAAACATGATGTCATGGCATATAATGGGCAAACAATTATGGCAAGGTTTAGCATAAATAAAATACCTAGATTACATATCTAAGTGTCCTTAAACCTTAGCTAAGTTAAAAATTAAACCTAGATTGCCCTCTAAACGTTCCAAGAAAATGCCAAAACCTAAATTGGCATTTCTAGTTCTCTTAATTAACTTATGCCAATTGAAATTAAGCTTATTCCTCAAGTGTTGGCATATTTCATTTTTCCACAAGAGTATCACTAAGAAAATACCAAAATCTCAACTTGGTATTTCCTTATGTTTTCCCAATATGTGTCATTTTTAAAATAAAATCAATACTTCTCAAATTTTGGCACATTTACTCTTTCAAAGAGTAAATCATAAATCCATTTCATTTCCAAAGGTTAATAATAACCTTGAAAATGCTCCTTGAGTGTCAACTTCTTCATGAGTAGGTTAACTACCCTTTCACTTAGAGTTGACACTCTCTAACCCATCTATGGGTAGAGAAGATGCTCCTAGGAACCCAAAACCTATTGGTGCTCTTTGGATGCTCTAGGTACTCACTAGGGATAACTTCCCTAGATACCTTTATAGTGACCTTGTTTGTGACTTTCTTAGACTTCTTAGAAGTCTTAGTCACGTTTGTTGTAAAAATACTCTTATGAATAACCTTCCTAGTATTCTTGACTTGATCACTAGACCTAGGGTTGGTTCCATAACTATATGGAACCCTATGGTAAGAAATTACATCCTTTTTGGTTTTAGGTTTGTATCCCAAACCCTTATGACCATTTGATGACTTTGATACTTCTAGACCTAGGTATTGACTCTTGGACCCTTGTGTCATATTTGTTATTTTTCGAAGAGTCCTCTCTAATTTGTCAAGTCTTGATCTCAAGACTTGATTTTCCTTCCTTAATTCTTCAACCTTAGGTTTTTCACTAAAACCTTGATTTTTCTTCTTCTTAGGCAAATACCTAGAATCCTTAGGGTTCTTGCCTAAATTCCTATCTACCTTTCTAAACCTAGGTTGAGAGGTTTTAGCATGACAAGCTACATGCTTTTCCTTAACTTTATCATGCCTCCTATTTTCATGGTAAATAGCATTAAAATGATATAAACTTGAACTAGCATGCTTTTTACCATAATTTAAAGAGGTAGGCTCAATAAAAGTTACCTTTCTTTTTACCTTGGAGGATTCCCCTTTAATTGAGGTTTCTCCTTGAGCCTTGACCACCTTCTTCCTGTTAGGGCACTGACTTCGGTAATGACCCTTTTGATTCCAAGAGAAGCACACAATGTGCTCCTTGCTCTTCTTTGTATTGGGGATGGTCTCATTGGGCTTCTCCTTGCCCTTTTGTGCGACTTGGCCCTTCTTCTTGGCCAATTTAAGACATTTACTCTTGTAATGCCCATGTTCCCTACATTCAAAGCATATGATATGATTTTTATTATTAATTGACACACTTATACCTTCATGTGTAGGGATGGCACTTTCTCCTTTGGATCCGGAGGTAGAGGCTTCCTCTTGATCCGCAAATGATTTTCCTCCCATTGATTTAGCTTGACTTGTGGAGGTGGAAGCTTCTTCCTCCACTTCTTCTCTTGACCCGGATGTAGAAGTTTCTCCTTCTTCTTGATCCAGCGTCACCAAAGATTGCTCCCCCTCAATCCTAGAGGTGGAGGCTTCTCCATCTTCATCTTGTATATGGAACAAGGAGTATGCTCCCTCCTTGCCCTTTTCATTGTATTCCTCTGAAGATGAACCTTCTTGGACTTCTTCTTTGGAAGTTGAGCATCTCTCAACTTCGGAGTCCTCCTCTTGGTCATGCTCCAATGAGTCGCCCTCTTTGGATTCCTCTTGATTCGATACAGTGGAGGGTTCTTCATGGAGCTTAGCCAACTTGCTCCAAAGCTCTTTGGCATCTTCATATTGTCCAATTTTACATAGAATTATGCTAGGCAATAAATTAACCAATAATTTGGTTACCTTGTCATTTGCTTCACACCTTTGGACTTGTTCTGGGCTCTATTTGCTCCTCTTGAGAACTTTTCCCTTTGAATTTCTTGGAGTCTCGAAGCCTTCCATTAGAGCAAACCATTGCTCTATCTCCACCATCAAGAAATTTTTGATCCTTGATCTCCAAAGATTGAAGCTTGTCATTGTGAATGGTGGAGGCACCCGTGTGTCAAATCCAAGTCCATCTTGGAATTGCATCTTGAAGTTGAGCTTCTTGAATTCTTTGACTTTGATGAATTTGCTCCAACTTCTTCACCCTCTAGCTTTGCTGGTTTTGTTTGCCCCTTCCGACGATGATTCCAGTGAAGAGCGACCTCGCTCTGATACCACTTATTGGGACCGAAAATGTAGCTAGAGGGGGGGGGGGGTGAATAGCTCGATTCTTCCTTCGTGCTTGACGTTGCTTGTTTCTTCAAAGATATGCAGCGGAAATACAAGAAATAACTACAACAATGCTAACAAATGGATTTTACTTGGTATCCACCTCATAATAGGTGACTAGTCCAAGTATCCATACACACACACACACCTCCACTAATAAACACTCCTTTTCGGTAACTACCAAAGGCGGAGAAGCCCTACAAGACTCTCGATACAGAAAGAAAGGAAAGGGAACAAAAGTATAAGCAAAGCTTACAATGAATAAAAGAAACCCTAACCCTAGCTTTCTTCTTCTTGCTTTTGATCCGCCTCTTGACTTGGAAGAACCTCCAAGAACCTTCAAGAACTAGCGATCTGGAGCTTAGAGAGAGCAGTGGAGTTGCTGTCGAGGATCTAGAGTGAATCGTGCAAAGTCTCGGAAGAACTCCCTTAAGGAAGACGCACGCCAACGACCTTTATCTATGCCAACGGTCGGATCCCAGTCGATTGGATTGCTCCCAATCGATCGAGGAGGTTTTGGATTGATCTGCCGATCGATCCAGAGCGCCTTTGTGCTCTCAGGAATTGCCTGGATCGATCGGCTGATCGATCCAGGGCTTATCGCACAACATCGCTATCTCCCAATCGATCCACTGATCGATTGGGAGCTCTGGATCGATTGGCCGATCGATTCAGAGGCGTTCTGTGCGCTCTGCGACTTGCCCACTCGAGGCTTGTCGCGGGGACCTTCCCAATTGATCGGCCGATCGATTGGGCATCAGCCAATCGATCGGCTGATCGATCCAGAGGTTGGTTTTTGCCTAAAACCAAGTCCTATGCCCCCAAACCAACATCCGGTCTATCCATGACCAGTTGGTTCATCATGCCCAGCATTCGGTCACCCATGACTTGCTAGGACTCCCTCACCAAGTGTCTGGTCAATCCCTTTGACCCACTTGGACTTTTCTCCTTTTGCCAAGTATCCGGTCAATCCCTTTGACCTACTTGGACTTTTCTCCTCGTGCCAAGTATCCGGTCAATCCCTTTGACCTACTTGGACTTTCCAACACTAGATGTCTGATCAGCCTTGATCCATCTGGATTTCTCCCGTGCCTGGCTTCACTCACCAAGACTTCCCTTCTGCCTAGCTTAACTTACTAGGACTTCTCTTCTGCCTGACTTCACTCACTAGGTCTTTCACCTAGCTTCACTCACTAGGATTTTCACCTGGCTTCTCTCACCAGGATTTTCCTTCTGCCTAACATCCCAGTTAGGACTTCCCAGTCAAGTATCTGGTCAACATTGACCTACTTGACTCTTCTTAAACCAACCTGATCAGACCCTGATCAGAGGGGAATTGCACCAAACAATCTCCCCAAATGAACAACTGCACCTGCACTTGTCCATATCATCGAAGTCTTGCATTGTCAAACATCGAAACCCAAACCAATACTCAAGCTTGGTCAATTAGGTCAACCTTGACCTGAGGGATATTGCACCAACAGCTTATAGACCTCACGATCTTCTATCGTATTCCTCTTCTTATTTTGGACGTCGTGTGGGCGATGATCTACCGAGATGAGAATCCACCCAAGCCTCCTTCTCCTTGCAAATTTCGGCCACCAACAATCTCCTAGAGATGAAGTGTAACGCTCGCCCTCCCACTGCTCAAGGAGGGACGGGGTTACTTACGTACATACGTGCATACATATAAAAGAAATCATGGCAGCGGAAATAGTTATAAATTTTTTCTACACTAACTACAGTAAACATCATGCTTCTCATATTGAATATGTATACATACTGATGTTCATGCATTTAACTTAATTAGTATCAACTACTTGAAACATGATTCATGATACCATAAGCATACTAACATGAAATAAGGAGAACATAAGTGCATACTATCCATACTAGTGCATGTAGCATCAAAGCATAATGACAACACATGGTTCATACGCAACTTAAAAACATATAAACATAAAGCAGTTTTGTTTTCTTCCACCATGCCACTGCCACACACACACTTGCCCTTCCTGTTGCTCCTCTTAATTTAGCCATTCCTTTCCTTTTTCTGCAGTACATGGAAACATAAAAAGACTATAAGCCCATGGGCTTAGTAAGTTCCTTTCCTACACACAAAAACCATGATTCATACATGAACATAAAGTGATAACATGTACATTAGGTAAGTCATAACATAACATGTGAGAACATAACATAAAGTCATATCATATCATGTGAGAGCATGATCATAAAATCATATCATATCTTGTGAAGGCATAAACATAAAATCATATTATATCATGTGAAAGCATAAACATAAAATCATATCATATCATGTGAACATCATAAACATAAATTCATATCATATCATGTGAACATCATAAACATATCTCAAGAGCATTTTTAAAGAAGCATAAAGTAAAACATATAACATGAACTTGTAGATGCAAGATGTTCTTTTGAAAACATGTGACATGAGATGAGTATATGCAGGATGTCCTTTTGAAAACATATATCATATACATACTTAAACATAATCTCAACATGAGGGCCCGTCTGGTACCACATACATACATGAGTGCGCGCTTCCTAAATAGATCCAAAGTAGCAAATCTTGAACCTACTAGGAACTAAGCCCGTTTCATAGACCATCGATCTTGGGGCAACTTAGGAGCCCATCCCTTTTACTAGGCCCGTTTCATAGACCATCGACCTAGGGGTGCTTATGGAGCCCACCCTTGGTACAAGCCATACAAAGTAAAATAGCATGTCATATCAAGTCATATCATAACATATCATGTTCTTGTCATATCATAACATTTCATGTTCTTGTCATATCATGAAGTGTGCTCTTGATTCCATCTCAATGGAAGCATCTCTTAGGCTTTTCCTCTTACATAAGCCTTTCATAAACATATCATAATAGCATGAGGTGCACATAACATAAAACATATCATAAGGAATCATAACATGATGTCATAAGTGCACATACATAAAGCATATCATAAGGAATCATAACATGATGTCATAAGTGCACATACATAAAGCATATAACATACAACATGGTGACCTAAATTTCATAGCACATCATAAGAAGTCATTATCATGCATGGTTGGGGTTTTGATCTTCCTACAAACCCTAATTCATTGTTGGCCAAAACCTAAAGGTGAGGTTCCAACTTTTTAATACAACATATAGCATGAAACTTAACAACATATAAGAAATCATATATCGCAAGGAAGCATAAATAAGCATGGTTAGGTTTCAAAACTTTGCTCTAAGTCTCAATTTCAATCTTGGCTGAAACCTAAATGTGAGGTATTTAAACTTTTAAATACAACATGAAATATGAAACTTAAACCAACCATATGATAATGATTATACATCATAAGGAAGCATATACAAGCATGATTAGATCTCAAAACCTTACCCTATACTAAGTTCCCAACTTGGTCGAAACATCAAGGTAGGGTTTCTAAACTTTTAACATCACATGGAGCATAAAACTCTTAACTAACTGTTGGGTTTTTCGGGCTGCGAAAACCGCTTTTCGCGTCGCGGAAGCCCCGAATCACCCAAAGCCGTAGGATCCGTGCAAGGAAAAATTTTGAAAACACGAGTACGAGTTATAAACTACGATCTACAGTAGATCTATAAAAGAAAACACTTTATACCTTTGATGCGTGCCCTCGCAAAATTCCCGCTCGTCCAAGGTATGTGTCGGATCTCCAAAGTATCAAGGTAGATACTTCTCTAGTGATATCCACACGAACAAGGAGTGTCTCTCACACTCAAAGGATGGAGAAGAGAGCCCCAAGTGTGCTGGCACTTTATAGGGCTCTCGGGTAGGATTTAAAAGGAAGAAAAGAAAGGATGCAAAAGGAATGTCTTACACTCAAGAAGTAGTATCCCTCCTTTGTGACCTTCACTCTTCCTTTGCTCTTGGAACTCACTCAACCACCTTCATCTTCCCTTGGAACCCACGGCAACCACAAGAGAAGAGGAGGAAGATGATGGAATAATTACCACACATCAATTACACTAAATGAAAACCTTCTCATCCTTTAGTGTGGCCGGCCACACACTCATAACTCCCTCATTTAATGTGACCGGCCACATTAAATGGAATGGGAGGTGTTGTAACCTCCATGAGGTGGCACACCTCATGAGGTGGAGATGATGTGGCAAGGTTAGTCATGCCATGTAGGATGAGTCAACCTTATGATGTGGCAATACATCAAGTCAAACTTGATGTTTCAACTTCTACTTGGTCAAGTCAAACTTGACCAATTGTCTTCCTTGTTGAGTTAAATCCAACCTTTGACTCAAGTCAATTTTAATTTAATGAATTTAAATTCATTAATATAAATTGACTCAATGAATCAAATCTAAATTAGACTCATTCAACAATTGAATCTAATTGAGTCTAACTCAATAAGTCTAATTTGAATCCAATTGGTTCATCATATGAACCCAATCCAATTGGTTCATCATATGAACCCAATCTCCATCCACTTGTTCTTTGTGTGTGACCCAATAGGTTCTTGTAACGTTGGCAATGTTTCTAAACTCCTTTAGAAACATAAGCAATGAGCGGCATCTAGCAATACATCATTGCTACCCAAGTTACAAGAAATGTTGAGATCCAACATCACCTTGTGACTATTAATTGTGACTCCTCACAATATATGACGAGTGTCCTTCTATCCTAGACATCTAGATTGATCAATGTGAGGCATAGACCGTGTCATCCTCTGACCAATCTAAATCTTGAACTCCAAGTAGACTCACTCAAACAAATGAGCTCAATATCTCATATTGACTCATTTGGGTATGGCCATACACTTCGTGGTCTTACTCTATCAAGAATATCGATGTCACTCCCGTCATATAGGAGGGATAGATCCCATCTATATCACTCACATCCCTCTGCATAATTCGTTACATACCCAGTAATCGCCTTTATAGTCCACCCAGTTACGGGTGACGTTTGACGAAACCAAAGTACATAACTCCTTATGTAGGGATCCATGGTGACTTCAGGTCTAAGGACTAATAGTCATACTAATAGCCACATGAGAAAGTATATGACACTCATATAACGATCCATGATACTTTCTTATGGCGGGTCATTCAGTATACATTCTCTAATGCATACCCATGTGTCAGCTTGATATCTCTATATCCATGACTTGTGAGATCAAGTCATCGAGCTGACCTACATGCTAGTCTTATTGTATTAACATTGTCCCTGAATGTTAATACTCGACTAGGAATGATTTAGAGTAGTGTTCCCTATATCATCTCACTATCGATTCAACTAATCGATTGATATAGGTATGAACCTTCTACTCAAGGACGCTATTATACTTAGTTTATTTGGCACTAATACAAATAAGTATAATAACCAAACAAATGCCTTTATTAATATACAAGAATATGATACAATGAGTCCATACAATCATCAAATGATTGGCTCTAGGGCTCTAACTAACAATCTCCCACTAGCACTAGTGCCAATCAGTATAGGCTCTAAGGCCTAATGACCTAGTGTGACCATCATGCTTTCTCTGTGCCAAAGCCTTGGTCAAGGGATCTGCGATGTTACCCTCTGTAGGTACTCTGCAAATCTTCACATCTCCTCTATCGATAATCTCTCGAATGAGATGAAAGCGCCGTAGTATGTGCTTGGTCCGCTGGTGTGAGTGAGGTTCCTTCGCCTGTGCTATAGCTCCATTGTTGTCACAATAGAGCTCAACTGGGTCAGCGATGCTAGGAACCACCCCAAGTTCAGTAATGAACTTGCGGATCCAAACTGCCTCCTTTGCTGCCTCTAATGCAGCAATATACTCGGCCTCTGTTGTAGAATCAGCTACTGTGTCCTGCTTTGAACTCTTCCAGCTCACAACACCACCATTTAAGCAAAACACGAACCCCGACTGCGATCTATAGTCATCCTGGTCGGTCTGGAAGCTAGCATCACTGTAACCCTTTACAGCTAGCTCATCATTGCCTCCATATATCAAGAAATATTCTTTAGTCCTTCTTAAGTACTTAAGAATATTCTTGACCGCTATCCAGTGACTTTCACCTGGATCTGACTAGTATCTGCTCGTCATGCTCAAAGCATACGAGACATCAGGTCGAGTACATAGCATGGCGTACATGATCGATCCTATGGCTGAGGCATATGGGATCTGATCCATACGGTCTCCCTCCTCTCTAGAAGAGGGACCTTGAGTCTTCGGAAGACTCACGCCATGTGACATCGGCAGAAATCCCTTCTTGGAGTTCTGCATGACAAACCGAAGGAGTACCTTGTCAATGTATGTACTCTGACTTAGGCCAAGCAATCTCTTAGATCTATCCCTATAGATCTGTATCCCTAGAATGCGGGATGCCTCACCTAAGTCCTTCATTGAGAAGCAACTCCCTAGCCAGGTCTTGACAGACTAAAGCATAGGGATGTCCTTCCCAATGAGAAGTATGTCATCCACATACAATATGACGAAGACAACTATATCTCCTACAACCTTCTTGTAGATACAAGGCTCATCTTCATTCTTGATGAAACCAAACTGTTTGATTGCATCATCGAAATGAAGATTCCAGCTCTGAGAAGCTTGTTTTAGTCCATAAATGGACCTATGCAGCTTGCATACTCTGCTAGTATTCTGTGGATCTACAAAACCCTCAGGTTGTGTCATGTACACATCCTTGAGTAGGTTTCCATTCAGAAACGCGGTTTTGACATCCATCTGCCATATCTCATAGTCATGGTAGGCTGCAATAGCAAGCATGATCCGAATGGACTTAAACATCGCTACTGGAGAAAAGGTTTCATCATAGTCAATACCATGAATCTACTTGAAACCTTTAGCTACCAAGCGACCCTTATAGATAAGTCCATCCATGTCAGTCTTTCTCTTAAAGACCCACTTGCACCCTATGGGTTTTACCCCTTCAGGTGGATCAACTAAAGTCCATACTTGGTTGGTGTACATGGATTCCATTTCGGATCTCATGGCCTCTAGCCATTTCTCGGAATCTGGTCTCATCACAGCTTCCTGATAGGTGGTAGGCTCATCCTCTATGAGCATAACGTCATCATGGTCAGACAAGAGAAATGAGTATCTCTCAGGCTGACGACGTACCCTATCAGACCTGCGAAGGGGTATGTCTACTTGAACCGGTTGTTGTTCCTCAACTCCTTGTGGAACATCATCCACAACACTTTGTGGTTCCAGTTCAACTTCCATCGAGGCTTCAGTGCTAGTATTCGCATCTTGAACTTCTTCAAGATCGAACGTGCTCCCACTAGTCTTTCTAGAAACAAAGTCCCTTTTTAGAAAGACCCAGTCTTTGCCACAACTACCTTGTGCTGACTGGGAATGTAGAAGAAATATCCCTTAGTTTCCTTGGGATATCCAATGAAAACACAATTGTCGGATTTGGGTCCTAATTTGTCTGAGACTTGACGTCTAACGTAAGTCTCACAACCCCAAATCCTCATGAAAGACACCTGGGCATCTCTCCCAGTCCATATCCTATATGGTGTCTTTATCACGGCCTTTGATGGAACTCGGTTGAGTATGAAAGCTGCCATGTCTAGAGCATATCCCCATAGACATGTCGGAAGATCTGTGTGACTCATCATAGATCGTACCATATCTAATAAGGTACGATTCCTCCGTTCGGATACACCATTCCACTGTGGTGTTCCAGGAGGAGTGAGTTGGGATAGAATTCCACACTCAGCTAGATAGTCACGGAACTCATGGCTAAGGTATTCTCCACCTCGATTGGATCGAAGTATCTTAATACTCTTGACAAGTTGGTTCTGTACTTCATTCTTGAATTCTTTGAACTTTTCAAAGGATTCAGACTTATGTGTCATTAAGTACACATATCCGTATCTACTGAAGTCATCAGTAAATGTGATGAAGTACCTATAACCGCCTCTAGCAGTGACATTGAAAGGGCCACATACATCACTATGTATGAGTCCTAACAAATCAGTCGCTCTCTCGTTGTGCCCACTAAAAGGAGTCTTGGTCATCTTGCCTCGTAGGCATGACTCGCACACTTCATATGATTCAAAATCAAATGAGTCCAGCATACCAACCTTATGGAGCTGGGATAAGCGCTTGTCATTTATATGACCTAAGCGACAGTGCCAGAGGTAGGTTTGGTTCATGTCATTTGACTTGAACCTCTTGGTATTTATGTTATAGATAGGGCTCTCAAGGTCTAGAATATAGAGTCCATTTATTAGAGGTGCACTACAATAGAACATATCATTTAAATAGACAGAACAATATTTGTTCTTTATTATAAACGAGAATTCTTTCTTGTCCAAACAAGAAACTGAAATTATGTTCTTAGTCAAGGCAGGCACATAACAACAATCATCTAATTCTAGTACAAGCCCAGAGGGAAGAGATAGATGATAAGTTCCTACAGCAATAGCAGCAACTCGTGCTCCATTGCCTACTCGTAGGTCTATCTCACCCTTCGTCAATGCCCTGCTATTTCTCAGCACTTGTACATTAGTACAAATGTGCGAAGCACATCCGGTATCTAATACCCACGATGAAGAAATAGAGAGGTTGACTTCTATAACATGTATACCTAAAGTAAAAATCTTATTTCTCTTCTTCGTAAGATCTTCCAGGTATTCTTTGGAGTTCCTCTTCCAGTGCCTTGCTTGTCCTTGATATAGGTGACAATGATGTTCAACCATATGGTAAGCGCTCATCAACTCATGTTCCTTCTGAAGCTCTGAGTTCATGGTTGCGAGCATAAGACATGACACATCTAATGCGTCATCTTGATGCTTCTTGTAAGCATCCCGGTCAGCTCGCGTGGCAGTGGCAAGAGGAGCCTCCGGAATGGGCTGCTCCAGAACGTACAGTTTACGTTCCTGAGTGAGAACTATTCTCAGGTTCCTGTACCAGTCCAGAAAATTTGCTCCGTTGAGCTTGTCCTTCTTAAGGACAGAACGCAGGGAGAAAAAGTTCGTATTCGACGTCATGGTTATCTACAACAGAAAATTTGCAGAAATAAATATCATATTATTTTAAAATCATTTAATTAGGCCTTTAATTAAATGATGATCCCACTAAATTATATAATTCTTGTGGGACAAGATCCACATCATACTAACCCTTGAGTTAGCTTTGGCTAATACGCCCAAGGCTTAGTATGATCGTTAGGTAACGATTACCAATTACATCTCTATGCAACTCTTGTTTATAAAATCAATATCCACATTTATATTAAAACTCGAGTTAGCTTTGGCTAATACGCCCGAGAGTTAATATAGATGTGATTTTGACTTATCATTCCAACTATTGGAAGAATGCCTATAGTTAACTCGATCCAACCGAGTAACTAGGAATACTCAATCTAATTGAGTTTGTATTCACCCATGCGTTGATAGGCGGGACCAAGATTGTCCCTCCGTACCCTACCAAGATAATATGTATTGCTCTGCTTTGGCAGATTCAACAATACATGTGATCGAGGTAGTGATAGGTATCACGGCACGGTTAGACATTTAGAGTTGGTTCGATCAAGATCTAATCTAATCGAAAAGGATGCATCTTGTGCACGACTTAGATCTAATCTAATAGCAAGGGTGCATCATGTGCACGACTTAGATCTAATCTAATCGTAAGGCACTAATTAATTAATTACTTATTAAACATGCATCATATACATAAGCAATTAACTAATTAATCTATTTGTGATTTAGTCATGGCCCTACTACGATCTTCTCAAGCCAATGAGAAGATCGAATGGTCAACCTAGGGTCAACAGCTTCTCCAAGCTCCTCCCTTTGACCACCTTGTGTTGCTCGTGCCCGCCTCGGAACTCCGTCTCGTGTGGACCCTCCACCGCTCCAATTTGTATATTACAATTTGAAACTCGAGTTAAATTCGAGTCTAAATCTAATTTACAACAAGAATATAAGAGAAAGGTACGACGCGCAGGTCGCGGAAAAATAAAAACATACAACACGCACAAACACATAACGGCACGCAGGCCGTATTATGAATTACAACACAATCCAATCATATTGGGTTTTTGTGCCATGACTATCACAAAATTAATATATAATTCAAAATTATACATTTTCATAATTTTCTATAATTTTAAAATTAATTTTACAATTTTTACGAGTAAAATTTACCGGCGGTCCCGTTTAGCGGTTTCGGGCGCAATCGCGGAACGGATCCCCTTGCGGGGGCCAGGGGCAGCGCCCCTACCCGCGATCTAACCATCGCGAGGGTTCCTTCGCGATCCAACAGCGCCCAAACTCGCTGTCCCAAAACGATTTGGGTCGAGACATTGCCGTTTCGGAAAAATCTTCCCGGCAAGTTCGTTTTTAGCGATTTCGGGTGCAATCGCGGAGCAAATCCCCTTGCGGGGTTAGGGGAAGTACCCCTAACCACGATCTAACCATCGTGAGTTGCTCCTTTGTGATCTAATGGCACCTAAGCCCGCTGTCCCAAACGGATTTGGGGCAAAACTAAGCCGTTTTGGAAAAATCTTTCCGGTAGCCGAAGCCTACAAGTGCCGAGACACTTGTGCTTCGCTTCTACGGAAAAATTACCCATAAAAACTATAAAAATCATAATTTTAAAGAAAATTACAGAAACTTTAGTTTTCATAAAACCAAAAATTAAACTCGTACAAGCCTTGCACGTGGCTCTGATACCACTGTTGGATTTTTCGGGCCGCGAAAACCGCTTTTTGCGTCGCGGAAACCCCGAATCACCCAAAGCCGTAGGATCCGTGCAAGGAAAAATTTTGAAAACACGAGTACGAGTTATAAACTACGATCTACAGTAGATCTACAAAAGAAAACACTTTATACTTTTGATGCGTGCCCTCGCAAAATTCCCGCTCGTCCAAGGTATGTGTCGGATCTCCAAAGTATCAAGGTAGATACTTCTCTAGTGATATCCACACGAACAAGGAGTGTCTCTCACACTCAAAGGATGGAGAAGAGAGCCCCAAGTGTGCTAGCACTTTATAGGGCTCTCGGGTAGGATTTAAAAGGAAGAAAAGAAAGGATGCAAAAGGAATGTCTTACACTCAAGAAGTAGTATCCCTCCTTTGTGACCTTCACTCTTCCTTTGCTCTTGGAACTCACTCAACCACCTTCATCTTCCCTTGGAACCCACGGCAACCACAAGAGAAGAGGAGGAAGAAGATGGAATAATTACCACACATCAATTACACTAAATGAAAACCTTCTCATCCTTTAGTGTGGCCGGCCACACACTCATAACTCCCTCATTTAATGTGGCCGACCACATTAAATGGAATGGGAGGTGTTGTAACCTCCATGAGGTGGCACACCTCATGAGGTGGAGATGATATGGCAAGGTTAGTCATGCCATGTAGGATGAGTCAACCTTATGATGTGGCAATACATCAAGTCAAACTTGATGTTTCAACTTCTACTTGGTCAAGTCAAACTTAACCAATTGTCTTCCTTGTTGAGTTAAATCCAACCTTTGACTCAAGTCAATTTTAATTTAATGAATTTAAATTCATTAATATAAATTGACTCAATGAATCAAATCTAAATTAGACTCATTCAACAATTGAATCCAATTGAGTCTAACTCAATAAGTCTAATTTGAATCCAATTGGTTCATCATATGAACCCAATCCAATTGGTTCATCATATGAACCCAATCTCCATCCACTTGTTCTTTGTGTGTGACCCAATAGGTTCTTGTAACGTTGGCAATGTTTCTAAACTCCTTTAGAAATATAAGCAATGAGCGACATCTAGCAATACATCATTGCTACCCAAGTTACAAGAAATGTTAAGATCCAACATCACCTTGTGACTATTAATTGTGACTCCTCACAATATATGACAAGTGTCCTTCTATCCTAGACATCTAGATTGATCAATGTGAGGCATAGACCGTGTCATCCTCTGACCAATCTAAATCTTGAACTCCAAGTAGACTCACTCAAACAAATGAGCTCAATATCTCATATTGACTTATTTGGGTATGGCCATACACTTCGTGGTCTTACTCTATCAAGAATATCGATGTCACTCCCGTCATATAGGAGGGATAGATCCCGTCATACCCACGTGTCAGCTTGATATCTCTATATCCATGACTTGTGAGATCAAGTCATCGAGCTGACCTACATGCTAGTCTTATTGTATTAACATTGTCCCTGAATGTTAATACTCGACTAGGAATGATTTAGAGTAGTGTTCCCTATATCATCTCACTATCGATTCAACTAATCGATTGATATAGGTATGAACCTTGTACTCAAGGACGCTATTATACTTAGTCTATTTGGCACTAATACAAATAAGTATAATAACCAAGCAAATGCCTTTATTAATATACAAGAATATGATACAATGAGTCCATACAATCATTAAATGATTGGCTCTAGGGATTTAACTAACACTAACAACATATAAGAGATCATGTATCATGAAGGAGCATAACAAGCATGTTTTCATTTCAAATTTTTTCCCTAGACCTTGTATCTTAACTTGGCCGAAACTTTAAGGTAGGGTTTCTAGGTTTTTCAAGTAACATAAGCCATGGATATTTAACCTAACATAGCATAAGAAAGCATACATCATGAGGAAGCATCAAACAAGTATAGTTAGGTCAACAATTTTTCTCTAAACCTTTAATTCAACCTTGGTCGAAACCTAAGGGTAGGGTTTCTAGGGTTTTCATGCAACATAAGACATGGAATTTCAATCTAACATTGCATAGAAAATCATACATCATGAGGAAGCATAAACAAGTATAGTTAGGTCTCAAAATCTTGCCCTAGACCTTGTGTTCATCTTTGGCCGAAACCTAAGGAAAGGTTCTAGGTTTTGTTTATACATCATGAAGCATGAGAACTTATCTAGCAACATATAATAGATCATGTATCATGAAGGAGCATAAATAAGCATGTTTTCATTTCAAATTTTTTTGCTCTAAGCCTTGTATTCTATTTTGGCCGAAACCTAAGGTAAGGATCTAGGTTTCATTTATACATCATGTAGCATAATTTGTAACTTGACAACCATAATTGACCACAACTTCTTGTCTTAGCCAAAACTTGCAAGGAGATCCCTAAGTCCCTTTTTTTTTTTTTACAAAACGTAAAGCGTACAACAACTATTATACTGCAGGTGAGAGGATACTTTCATCTCTTGCTAAATTCCCTAGGAGAAGAAATCCTTGGTTTTGAAGTTTTCCCTAGAGGGCAAATCTTCTTGCTTGGTTCGGCAATGGTGAGGAAGAGGAGGGTGGTTTCGGTGGAGAGAGGAGGAGGGAGAAAGAGAGAGCAAAAATGAAGATTCTTATTCATTTTCCCCTTTTATTCCAATTGAGAGAAAGAAGGAAACATGAATTTTTCCTTCCCTCTTCTTTTACTCATCCTTAACGAAGGGAGAAAGTAAAAACTCTCTTTTCATTGTGAGAAGAGGAAGAAAACTTGGACTTCTCCTCCTTAGTGAAGAGAGCCTCTACTTTCCTTACCTTTAACAACAATTTCCCTCTTTTTCATATCAGCACACCCTTGCTGGGGCTACTGGTTATGACATGGAACCACTTACTTAGAGGTCCAAGGTTCAATCCTTGGTAATGCCTCTTTTTTTTTTTTTATCTAAAGAAGAATCCACATAAGGCCCATACTATATCATGTATAAATCTATTTGAATTATTAAGGCTTATTTTAATAATGCATAAATCTATATTAATCATGCATAAATCTACATGAATTATTAGAGACCCTAGGGGTGTTATAGTCCCCCATACCTCATAAAAGTTCGTCTTCGAACTTAAAATAACTCCGGGTAACTAAGGTGGCCTAGAACTTCCTGCTGAGTGCGTCAGCCACTTTGTTCGATTTTCCCGGATGGTAGAAGATCTCGCAGTCATAGTCCTTGACTAGCTCAAGCCATCTACGTTGTCTCATGTTTAGGTCCTTCTGTGTGAAGAAATATTTTAGGCTCTGGTTGTCTGTATAAATCTTACATTGTGCTCCATATAGATAATGCCTCCATATCTTGAGAGCAAAGACCACGGCTGCTAGCTCTAAATCATGAGTAGGGTAATTTCTTTCATGTTCTTTGAGTTGCCTAGAGGCATAAGCAATGACCTTGCCGTTCTACATGAGTACAGCTCTGAGTCCTAATCTGGAGGCGTCGCTGTACATATCGAATCCTTCGTTGCCTTCTGGAAGAGTGAGAATTGGAGCACTGGTCAGTCTCCTTTTCAATTCTGTGAAACTCTTCTCGCAATCATCTGTCCATTCGTACTTCTTATTTTTTCGGGTGAGAGCTGTCATAGGGGCTGCAATTCTGGAGTAACCCTCTACAACTTCCGGTAATAGCCTGCTAGCCCGAGAAAACTTCTGATCTCACTGGCATTCTTTGGCCTGTTCCAGTTACTTACCGCTTCAATTTTGATTGGGTCTACCATCACTCCATCCTTGGAGATAACATGACCCAAAAATGATACTCGATCGATCCAGAACTCGCATTTGGAAAATTTCGCATACAGCTGCTTCTCTTGAAGAATCCGCAAAACTATGTTCAGGTGTTCGGCATGCTCCGCTTGGTTTCTCGAATAGATGAGGATATCGTCGATGAAGACGATCACAAACGTGTCGAGAATTGCTGAGAATACCCGATTCATCAGGTCCATAAACAGAGCAGGAGCATTCGTCACTCCAAACGGCATTACTATAAACTCAAAATGTCCGTATCTTGTTCGGAAAGCCGCCTTCGGTATATCATCCTGTTTCACTTTTACTTGATGATAGCCAGACCTTAGGTCAATCTTAGAAAAGACGGTGGCACCCTTCAACTGGTCAAATAGGTCGTCAATCCATGGTAGAGGGTATCAGTTCTTGATCGTCACTTTGTTTAGTGCTCGGTAGTCTATGCACATTCGCATAGACCCATCTTTCTTTTTCACGAACAGTACCGGAGCTCCCCATGGAGAGTGACTAGGGCGAATAAGTCCCTTGTCGAGTAACTCCCGTAGCTGTTCCTGAAGTTCCTTCAATTTAGCTGGCGCCATTCGGTATGGTGCTTTAGAGATCGATTTTGTACCAGGAATCACTTCGATCTCAAATTCAATTTTTTTATCGGGGGCCAGCCCTGGCAGTTCATCGGGGAATACTTCTGGGTAATTGCATACAACTCTGACATCTTCCAACTTCAGTTCCTCTGCCTGACTTGTATCAACCACATGTGCTAGAAACCCAGTGCATCCGTTGCCCAACATCTTCCGTGCCTTTAAGGCTGATAAGAATTTCTTAATTTCTTTCCTTGTCTCTCCGATAAATTCAAAGGTTGGTTCTGCTTCAGGCCGGAAAATTACTTTCCTCTTACGGCATTCTATCGAAGCACCGTACTTGCTCAGGAAGTACATGCCCAATATAATATCATAATCTTGCATGTCAAGCACTATCAGGTCACAGTAGAGTTCTCTGTCTGCGATTCTGATGAGCGCGGCTCGCATCATATGGGTAGATGGCATTACTTCTCTTGATGGTAGGGTCGTTAAGAACTTGAAATTTAAGGCTTGGGGTGGCATGTCTATCTTTCTTATGAACAGGGTAGAGACGAATGAGTGCGTTGCCCCAGTATCAAATAATACAGTAGCATGCTGACTGAAAATAAATATCTGACCTGTGATAATGGTAGAAGCATTCGCCACATCTTCCTTGGTGAGGGAGAAAATTCTGGCATTTATCGTAACTGGCGGGGCCTCCAATCTCCCTTGGCTTATCTGAGGACCCTCTATTGCAGCTTACATCAGGTGTAGCTGTGGGGGAGCACCTCTGTTCTGGACATACTACTGAGGAGGTGTCTGACTCTGAGTGGGACAGTTTCTGGCCATATGTCCTTATAATCCATAGTTGTAGCACTTATTTGTGCCTACACGATATTTTCCTGGATGTTTCTTCCCGTATGTGGTACACTGAGGGAATGTAGGTTGCTTGCTTGCTGGACCACCTTTAGTGTCGTTCCATTGCTTTCTCTTGCCACTGTGGTTTCCTTTCCAGTTGGCTTTGGTGCTTTGAGATTTTTGTCCTCCCGGCTGGGCTTGACTTTTGCCCTCGTTCAGCGCCTTCAAGTAGTGTTCAGTGATCAGGGCACTGCTGATTAACTCTTCGGCAGTCTGCAGTCTATTAACTCCGCTGGCCACATTCAGAGCTATCTCGGGTCTGAGCATCTTTAGCATAAGTCTGACCCTTTCTCTTTCTGTGCTGACCAATTCTGGGCATAGGCGCACTAGACGGTTGAATTTCTTCACAGCTTCATTAACTGAGAGGTCACCTTGTCATAACTCGGTGAACTCGTCATAGTGCTTGTTGGTTATACGCATGTGAAAGAATTCCTCGAAGAATTCAGTCTTGAAGTCTGTCTATCTCATTTGATTCACTTGTCTCTTTGCTTTGACTCGGTTCCACCACATTCTGGCATCGCCCGTAAGGCAGAACGATGTACATTTGACTTTCTTGTGTTCGGACCAATCCAATAGCTCAACTATGCTCTCCACGGTCTTGAACCAGACTTGGGCGTCCCATTGCTCACAGTTACCAGAGAAGGCTTCCGGCTTCAGTCTCTGCCATTGAATTAGATACGCCTTCTGATGAACCACTGGAGCTGGGCCTACCGGTGGTGCAGGTGCCGGTGGCACTGGTGCAGCTGCAGGTATAACTGGCATCGTATTCTGATTTCCTGGTGGGGTAGCAGGATTCCCCTGCTGATTCATCAGAGTGTTTATTATTTGCTGCTATTCTGTGACTTGACGCTGAAGTTCAGTGACTACATGCATCAGATCAGGTGGAGGTACTGCCTTATCGGTTCTTGTATTGCGTCTTCTAGCCATGCTTATCTTCAGGAATGACAACAAGGTGTTGGATCGAGACAGCGCTAGAGGGGGGGGTGAATAGTGCTCACGGCTATTTTGTTCGATTCATAAAACACTCGAGTAAAGACGCAGTGGAATAAAAACAAACAACACAAAGACACAGGTCAATTTTACTTCGTTCGGAGCCTAAGGTGACTCCTACTCGAAGGCCCGTGATCCTTGATCGGTTCCGGTGGGCAATAACTATAAGTTCGAAAGTATACAAAAGATGATTTACAAGTAATGCAGTAAGTAATCTTATACCGACAATGGAAAATACTAAATTGAAGCTTCGGGTTGTCGGTGTCGAGTTGCAGCACTTCGGGACGAGTTCGTTAGCAGCTAAATGCAGAGGGAAGACTTGAATCTTGTTGTGTTGAGCTGCTGGTCGAATCCTCTTTATAAACAGTGTTCAAGGCGCCTAAAACAAGCTCCAAGGCGCCTTAAATGAGAATTTTATCCCGATCTACTCGCTGGGATAATCCTTTGACTGCCGCGACCTGAAGGCGCCTTAAACCCTTTCAAGGCGCCTCCAAGCTGTCTAAGGTGCCTTCAACCCATCCAAGGCGCCTTAAGCCTGCTCTTCGCGCCAGCTCAAGATTTTGAACCCGAGGCGCCTCCAAGTCCCATGGAGGCGCCTCGGACACTGTTCATCCGAGGTAAATCTTCGTTATTTTGTACTTGCAAGATATGTTAGTCTCAAACAACATCCTGCAACACAAGGTTAGCACAAAATAACAATATGGATAATAAAGAATGTTTAAGACAGTCTCTGGACTGTTCGGGTCTGACTTCGGATTTCTGACCGGAAACCCTAGGTCGACCCGACGCCTACTGATCCCTCTACGGGGAACGCGTCCTCACCTACTCCACTCAGTAGATTTACCTGCTACCAGTGTGATCCTCCAGATCGCCTAGACTTTTGCTCAGCACTCGACACTTCCAGACTTTCTGCTGGACGTCCGCTTCCCGGCCAGTCCAGTCTTTCACCTGGTTCGCGACACCAGGACTTTCCACCTAGGGTTACCACCCCCTAGGACTTTTACCTGAAGCCATCGACCTGCCAAGACTTTCCCATAGGGTTACCGCCCCCTATGACCTAGGGTTACCACCCCCTAGGGTTTATCCCTTTGCCTAACCGCAGCTAGGACTTTCCTAAAATTCTCAAGTAGACTTGTTAGAATACAAAACATCTTAAGTTTGAATTCTTTGCCATTATCAAAACACGAGTTCGATCGTCGGATGCTTCCCGCACCAACAATCTCCCCCTTTTTGATTATGGCAACTCAAATTCAAAGTTAAGTAAACAAACGAACAGATAACCATTTAACACAGGAAAATTTGCTAATTATAGGTGAACACATTAACCAAAGCCAATTTGCTAAACTATATGCTGCCCCTTAGCTATTGCTCCCCCTTAACTAATGTTCCCCTTTTATTATTGAATTTTGCTACTCTCCCCCTTTGCCATATATCAAAAATAATAGACTTTTGAATAACTTAGATACTTAACATTCAGTTCTTATTTATAGTTAAGTGAAAAGATGTATCTTTTTGATAGATTTTAAAGGCTAGGAGAAAAGTAATCTTTGAGGGTAAATAAAAAGAACTCTGCAGGTATTTACAATGTTAGATTTCAAATTTAGCTAGGTTCAGCAAGGATTTGATCATTAAGTTTTTAGCTTAGATCTTTAGAAGTAGTAAACTTTAAGTTTGAACAATATTTAAAGTTGGTTAAGGTTATTCATTAAAATTCAGTTGGTCCTTAAGTCCAAGCATGAGTTATAATCAGTAGATTAATTTACTAGGTATCAGAGCCCTAAAGATTAAAACATGCTTAAGCAGAAAACTGAGTGTCCTTTTACCAACTGTCTAACCTTTAGCTCCTTGCTGACTGCCTATAGGGCAACAGCTTTCACATGGTTAGTCAAGTCAAGTTGATTTGGTCCAGTTAGATTTGACTAGAGCTGGAAGACTCAACTTGATTAATGTATATTGCGTATTTAACGCCCAGACTCATATCGATGCACAGATATAAGCAGTCTTGAGTCCAGGCTGTACCCTATGCATCTCACGCCGTTCTATGTCTTTCAAATACAATCAAGGTAAACCTAGGTGTTTGTGAGATGCTCTGGCTTAATTCTAGGGGAACATGATTTCTAGGGGAAACCTTAAGCTAATTCCAGAATTTTGAAAAATCTAGGAAATTGGGAATTTTGAAAATTATTTTTCCTAGTATCTGAAAAATGATAAGTAAATCCAGAATTTTGAAAAATCTAGGAAATTGGGAATTTTGAAAATTATTTTTCCTAGTATCTGAAAAATGATAAGTAAATCCAGAATTTTGAAAAATCTAGGAAATTGGGAATTTTGAAAATTATTTTTCCTAGTATCTGAAAATGATAAGTAAATCTAGAATTTTGAAAAATCTAGGAAATTGGGAATTTTGAAAATTATTTTTCCTAGAATTTGAAAAAAAAATAAGACAACAAAATGAGACACCTACTCTACCCAACACATTCCTATTTGCCTTCTAAGACACTGAACTCAAGTTCAGGTAAGGGTTTTGTAAAGATGTCAGCTAGGTTTGATTTGGACTCAACGTGGTTGAGTGTAATTTCACATTTAGCTACATGATCCCTTACGAAGTGGTGTTTTACCTCTATGTGTTTAGTTCTGGAGTGGTGAATAGGATTCTTGGTGAGATTAATTGAGCTGATATTATCAATAAAGATTTGTGTATTTTTATACTCTAGTTGATAGTCTTTTAACGTATGCATCATCCACAACAGTTGAGATGCACATTCTCCTAGAGCTATGTATTCAGCTTCTGTGGTGGATAGAGCAACACAATGTTGCTTTCTGCTTGACCAACTTACTAGGCACTGACTTAGAATCTGGCAGCTACCACTTGTACTTTTTCTGTCTAACTTGCACCCGGCATAGTCTGAATCAGAATAGCCATAAAGGTCAAAGGTGCAAGTTCTTGGATACCAAAGTCCTACATTTAGAGTTCCTTTAATATACCTAAGTATTCTTTTAATGTATGATAGGTGTGACTCTTTTGCACATGATTGGTATCTTGTGCACATACCTACTGCAAACAATATGTCGGGTCGACTTGCAGTTAGGTAAAGTAAGCTACCTATGACACTCCTATAGTATTTTGGGTCAACTGGTTTTCCTTCAGGGTCAGAGTCAATGTTTATGTTGGTTGCCATTGGAGTATTTATAATTTTTGAATTATCCATACAGAATTTTTAATTAACTCCTTAGCATATTTAGTTTGATAAATGTAGATTCCATCTTTAGTTTGTTTAATTTGTAAGCCTAAGAAGAAATTAAGTTCTCCAACCATACTCATTTCAAATTCACTTTCCATTAATTTGACAAATTCTTTTAAGAATTTTGAATTAGTTGTGCCAAAGATTATGTCGTCAACATAGATTTGGGCTATAAAGATGTCTTTTTCTATAGTTTTCACGAACAAAGTCGGATCGATTTGTCCTTGGTTAAAGTCTTTGGATATTAAGTAATTAGATAATCTTTCATACCATGCTCTAGGGGCTTGTTTTAGTTCATATAGTGCCTTTTTTAATTTAAATACGTAATTAGGGTAGTCTATGTCTTCAAACCCTGGAGGTTGGCTTACGTAGACCTCTTCCTTGATAAAACCATTTAAAAAGGCTGACTTAACGTCCATTTGGTACAATTTGAACCCTTTATTTGCTGCATAGGCTAATAACATCCTAATGGACTCGAGTCTAGCTACCGGAGCATAGGTTTCATCATAGTCTAAGCCTTCGACTTGACTAAACCCTTTGGCTACTAACCTAGCTTTGTTTCTTATTATATCACCGTGATCATCCAACTTGTTCCTAAAATCCCATTTGGTGTCTATTATTGATTTATCTATGGGTGTAGGTACAAGGTCCCAGACTTTGTTTCTCTCAAATTGTGCTAATTCTTCCTGCATTGCAATGATTCAGTCTGGATCAAGCAGGGCTTCTTCTATAGTCTTAGGTTCAGTTTTAGAA
Organism: Zingiber officinale; assembly: GCF_018446385.1. Classification (NCBI taxonomy): domain Eukaryota; kingdom Viridiplantae; phylum Streptophyta; class Magnoliopsida; order Zingiberales; family Zingiberaceae; genus Zingiber; species Zingiber officinale. The sequence continues at coordinate 53,316,989 of NC_055992.1, read as the reverse complement.
ATAAGGGCAATTTGACTAAGGTTTCTATAGGATGATCTAGTTCTAACTCCTAGGTTTAGGTCACCCAAAATTTGGTCAGGTGGGTGAGAGGTACTTACTCTAGTTGGTCTTATCTGTGGGTCAGAAACTGGTTCTTCTGACTCATTAAGATTAGGTTGGATTTCATCATCGTCTATAGCTCTTGGATTAATGTCAATATTTTCATTTATATAAGGTAAGCTGTTTTCTTCATCAAATATTACATTAGTTGTTTCTTCAACTTTCAAGGTATTTTGATTATATACTCTAAAGGCCTTACTGGTAGGGGAGTATCCTAAGAATATTCCTTGGTTAGACTTGGGTGTAAATTTTCCTAAGTAATCTTTAGTATTTAAAATGTGAACTTTACACCCAAATACTTTTAGATAGTTTAGATTGGGAATTTTATGATAGTAGAGTTCATATGGTGTTTTATTGTGAAATTTATTAATTAAAATTCTGTTTTGAATATAATTTGCAGTATTTATTGCTTCAGCCCAAAATTGATGATTTAAGTGATATTCGTTTAACATAGTCCTAGCGGCTTCTTGTAATGTTCTATTTTTACGTTCTACTAGACCATTTTGTTGGGGGGTTCTAGGACATGAAAATTTATGTTGGTATCCATTTATTTTACAAAATTGGGTAAACCTATGATTTTCAAATTCCCCTCCGTGATCACTTCTTATTCTTTTAATTTTAGTATCTTTTTCATTTTCCGTTAAGTTGCAAAAATTACTAAATATTTCATAGGTTTCATCTTTTGTTTTTAGAAATTTTACCCAAGTGTACCTAGAGTAGTCATCAATTATTACTAAGCAATATTGGTTCTTGCTTAGTGATTTGGCTCCATGTGAATCAAATAGATCAAGGTGAAGGAGCTCAAGTATGGTGTTGGATCTTTCTAGGTTGGTTGACTTGTGGGTTGACTTGGTTTGTTTTCCTTTTTGACATGCATCACAGACTGAGTTTTCAATAAATTTTAATTTGGGCAAACCTCTAACTAGACCATTTTGACTCATTTTTGAAATGAGTCTAGTGTGAGTGTGACCCAGCCTTCTGTGCCACAGTTGGGTTTCCTCTTGTTGTGTCAGGAGACACTTTATTGAGGATATTGATAAGTCAATTGTGTAGACGTTATTTTTTCCAAGTCCTTTAAGTTTAGTTTCCGGGTTTTCAATATTTTTAACTAGACATCCAGATTTATCAAAATTGACTAGGTATCCGCTGTCATACAATTGACTTATACTTAGTAAATTAAAGTTAAAATTTTCAACCAATAAAACATTTCGAATAATGAAATCGGAACTAAGTTCAATATTACCTTTTCCGATTACTTTAAGTTTACCGTCGTTGCCGAATGCAACTGATCCTAGACTCTTGTACTTGAGTTTGGTAAACTTCAACTTATCTCCAGTCATATGTCTGGAGCATCCACTATCTAATATCCATTGATCCAATTCCTACACATGAAGTAGTTGAATTGGTTTCTTTTTAATGGATTTAAAGATAGCGTGATTGAAGTAGACTCCTAGGATTTTCTATTTTATTCTATTGTATTCAAGGTAATTTATCAAACACTTAAACCTATGGTTACTAACGTTTTGAAATTCAAGTTTTTAGAACAATTTTAAAATTTAAGTTTTTAAAACAATTTTGAAATTAAAGTTTTTAAAACAATTTTGAAATTTAAGTTTTTAAAACAATTTTGAAATTTAAATTTTTAAAACAATTTTAAAATTTAGATTTTTAAAATAATTTTGAAATTTAGATTTTTAAAATAATTTTGAACTTTAAGTTTTTAAAACAATTTTGAAATTTAAATTTTTAAAATAATTTTAAAATTTAAGTTTTTAAAACAATTTTGAAATTTAGATTTTTAAAATAATTTTGAAATTTAGATTTTTAAAATAATTTTGAACTTTAAGTTTTAAAAACAATTTAATTAATTTAATTTTAATTTCTTAGTCATCTCACCCGATCTTGATTATCAATCAGGGAATCCTATAATTGTTGTGAGATGAATTATTATTGAATTTAAAGGTCTGGTTTAACTTTGTGTTAGATTCAGGTTTAGCTTTGGGTTCAACAAATAAGCATTCTTTGGATAAACTTCTGGGCTATGGTGAGTCACACGGAGCTCATTAAAGTAACCATGTCTTCGAGGTTTCCAAATAGTCCTACCCATTGAACTTAATACTAATCCTTGGTCTAACTAGTTAGGATCCATTTAAGGGTAGCTTCGGTCAGTTCCACTTGACCAAATGCACCAGGTCGAAGCCATATCTTCCTAGACATGCGATGCCCAAGTTTCCCTAACGTACTATCATCCAAAAACTTCACCGGTACTGTGGTTCAAGTTAAACTCGGCCCTTTTTAAACTAGCCTTAATTACCCTGCCGGGTAATCTACTCTTGTTTTACCCATTTCGGGTAAATTAGATTCAGTTACCCTGTCGGGTAGTTCAGTTGGAGGTGCCAGCTAGTTTGGATCCACCATCTATTTTTGAATTTTGAATTTAATTTCAAATTTTGAATTTTGATTTTGAATTTTGAATTTAAAATTTAAAATTTAATTTCGAATTTTTAATTTTGACTTTGAATTTTGAATTTTGAATTTAAAATTTAATTTCGAATTTTTAATTTTGATTTTGAATTTTGAATTTAGAATTTAAATTTTAAAATTTTTAATTTTTAATTTTTAATTTTAAATTTTGAATTTTGAATTTTAAATTTTAAATTTTGAATTTTAAATTTTAAATTTTGAATTTTGAATTTTGAATTTAAAATTTAATTTTGAATTTTTATTTTTGATTTTGAATTTTGAATTTAGAATTTAAAATTTAATTTCGAATTTTTAATTTTTAATTTTGAATTTAGAATTTAGAATTTAAAATTTCGAATTTTTAATTTTAAATTTTGAATTTTGAATTTAGAATTTAAAATTTAATTTCGAATTTTTAATTTAAAATTTTTAAGATCGTTTTCCTTTTAGCTTTCCCTGGATCATAGCCTCGATTTGGTCTATGAGGTAGTGTATTTGATCCTTCGGAACCCAGTATTGGCGAAGTCCAACTTGATTGATCAATTTAGACTTGGGGACCCATGCTTGGACTAATTTACTACCTTGTTTGTTTATTAAGGATAAATAAGATCTATATTTCTTTTTTCTTTTATATCCCAGCCCAGTTTTGTTGTAGACGGCTCTTTGTGTTCCAAGAATTAGGTCCAATTTCTTGGATCCCAGAGAAAACCGTTCTAAAGTATTTTTTAAATCTTTTACCTGATTTTTCAAACTAGAGTTTTCTTCCTCAAGTTTTTGAACTTGAGTACAATTTCCAGTTTGAACTTGATCAGGTAAAGAATTAGTGTTTGTCACTTCTTTAAGGACGGCTACTTCCTTTAGAAGTGATTTAATCCTATGGTTTGATTTAGCTAGTTTGCGAAGTAAGTAATTAACTAAATTATTAAGCCTTGGAATGCTTACAGTGGAGTCTGGACCTTCTGAAACGGATGCGGATCCGTGGCTTTGCTCGGACTCGGCTTCTGACTCGCTCTCGATGATCTGGTCCCAGGCCATCAGTGCGAGTAGACTTGTTTGATCAAGTTCATCGTCATCGTCCTCTGAAGAAGATTCGTCCCAGGTTGCTTTCAGGGCCTTCTTTCTTCTTTGCTTTTTGGCCTCCTTTTGGTTGGGACAGTTGACTTTGATATGCCCCTTCTAGTTGCACCCGTAACAAGTGACTTCGAACTTTACCTTTGAGTTCGGTTGGGCCTCCCTGGACTGAACTGCCTTCTTCAGATCTTTCTTGTTGAAGCCCTTCTTCTTCTTGTAGAGCATCTTCACAAGATTCACGAGTTCGCTGGTCAGTTCATCCTCTGAATCTTCTGAGTCGGGTTCTTCTTCTGATTCTGATTCAATTTTTCGCCGTACTCTTGATTCCCGTGTTCGACTTGTACCTGCAACCAAAGCAATACCCTTCTCGGATGGCTGTGCATGAGTTTATTCATGAAGTTCAAATTTAGAAAATAACTCGTCTAACTTTAAAGAAGATAAGTCTTTGGAGACCTTGTAGGCATCTACCATTGATGCCCACAATGTACTCCTTGGAAACGAATTTAATGCGTACCTTATGACATCCCGGTTTTCGACTCTCTGTCCAATTGCATGAAGAGAGTTAAGAATGTCTTGGATGCGTGCGTGAAGCTGGCTCGCCGTCTCACCTTCCTACATTTTTAAATTATACAATTTATTAAATAATAAATCTCTTTTACTTACTTTTGTGTCCGTGGTGCCCTCGTGGAGTTCAATCAGCTTTTCCCAGAGTTCCTTCGCTGTTGAAAAGGGACCGACTCTGTTGAGCTCCTCCTTGGTAAGACCACACTGGATGGTGCAGGTAGCTTTGGCATCGGCTTCCACCTTTTTTATGAAGGCTGGCTCCCAGTTCTCACAGGATGTAGGCTTACTGTCTGTATCAGTTGGTAGTTGAAGTCCTGTCTTAACTATCATCCAGGTGTCGAACTGGATCTTCAGATATATCTCCATTCGCCCCTTCCAATATCCGAAGTCTTCTCCGGAAAATAGTGGGGGAGGAACAGTGCTATATCCTTCTTGTTGAGTCATTTTAGACCTAAATAAGCAAAAACAAAAAGATCTATTCCAAGACTGTGTCTTGGATTAGTAGTGCAGGAGGAAAGTAGAAAAATAACGAGCTCAAGTGGTATTGACCAACTTTGAGCAACACTGATTAAAAAAAATTAGAACTTTAGCTAATTAGCTAATTTCTAATTGACTCCGAAACAAAATACCACGAAAAAAAACTGTTTTGAATGGTGGTTGCACCAATTCAAAACAACCCCGCTCTAATACCAATTGTTGGATCGAGACCGCGCTAGAGGGGGGGTGAATAGTGCTCACGGCTATTTTGTTCGATTCGTAAAACACTTGAGTAAAGACGCAGCGAAATAAAAACAAACAACACAAAGACACAGGTCAATTTTACTTCGTTCGGAGCTTAAGGCGGCTCCTACTCGAAGGCCCGTGATCCTTGATCACTTCCGGTGGGCAACAACTATAAGTTCGAAAGTATACAAAAGATGATTTACAAGTAATGCAGTAAGTAATCTTATACCGACAATGGAAACTACTAAATTGAAGCTTCGGGTTGTCGGTGTCGAGTTGCAGCACTTCGGGACGAGTTCGTTAGCAGCTAAATGCAGAGGGAAGACTTGAATCTTGTTGTGTTGAGCTGCTGGTCGAATCCTCTTTATAAATAGTGTTCAAGGTGCCTTAATCAAGCTCAAAGGCGCCTTTAATGAGAATTTTATCCCGATCTGCTCGCTGGGATAATCCTTTGACTGCCACGACCTGAAGGCGCCTTAAACCCTTTCAAGGCACCTCCAAACTGTCTAAGGCGCCATCAACCCATCCAAGGCGCCTTAAGCCTGCTCTTCGTGCTAGCTCAGGATTTTGAACCCGAGGCGCCTCCAAGTCCCATGGAGGCGCCTCGGACACTGTTCATCCGAGGTAAATCTTCGTTATTTTGTACCTGCAAGATATGTTAGTCCCAAACAACATCCTGCAACACAAGGTTAGCACAAAATAACAATATGGATAATAAAGAATGTTTAAGACAGTCTCTGGACTGTCCGGGTCTGACTTCGGATTTCCGACCGGAAACCCTAGGTCGACCCGACACCTCCTGCACCCTCTACGGGGAACGCGTCCTCACCTACTCCACTCAGGAGATTTACCTGCTGCCAGTGCGATCCTCCAGATCGCCTGGACTTTTGCTTAGCACTCGACGCTTCCGGACTTTCTGCTGGACATCCGCTTCCCGGCCAGTCCAGTCTTTCACCTAGTTCGCGACACCAGGACTTTCCACCTAGGGTTACCACCCCCTAGGACTTTTTCCTGATGCCATCGACCTGCCAAGACTTTCCCATAGGGTTACCGCCCCCTATGACCTAGGGTTACCACCCCCTAGGATTTATCCCTTTGCCTAACCGCAGCTAGGACTTTACTGAAATCCTCAAGTAGACTTGTTAGAATACAAAACATCTTAGCTTTGAATTCTTTGTCATTATCAAAACACGAGTTCGATCGTCGGATGCTTCCCGCACCAACACAAGGCTATTATAAGTTATTATTATTCCTAATCTAGCATCATGCATACTTAAACTAAAACTTTAACCTATCGAATAATAAAAAAAATGGAGTAGACATGCATACTTAAATTAAAGCATTCCTTATCATACATAAAAAAAAAGAAGTAATAGCGTAGGCATAGAAATTCTTACTTGGAGCGGCAGGATGTAGGCTTGATGTGTTTGTAGTGGAAAGGCAGACCTGCTCTGATACCAAACAGTAACGCCCGCTCTCCCACTGCTCAAGGAGCGATGGGGTTACTTACTTACTTACGTGCATACATATAAAAGAAATCATGGCAGCGAAAATAGTTATAAATTTTTTCTACACTAACTACAGTAAACATCATGCTTCTCATATTGAATATGTAGACATACTGATGTTCATGCATTTAACCTAATTAGTATCAACTACTTGAAACATGATTCATGATACCATAAACATACTAACATGAAATAAGGAGAACATAAGTGCATACTATCCATACTAGTGCAAGTACCATCAAAGCATAATGACAACACATGGTTCATACGCAACTTAAAAACATATAAACATAAAGCAGTTTTGTTTTCTTCCACCATGGCACTGCCACACACACACTTGCCCCTCCTGTTGCTCCTCTTAATTTAGCCATTCCTTTCCTTTTTCTGCAGTACAAGGAAACATAAAAAGACTATAAGCCCATGGGCTTAGTAAGTTCCTTTCCTACTCACAAAAACCATGATTCATACATGAACATAAAGTGATAACATGTACATTTGGTAAGTCATAACATAACATGTGAGAGCATAACATAAAGTCATAGCATATCATGTGAGAGCATGATCATAAAATCATATCATATCATGTGAAGGTATAAACATAAAATCATATTATATCATGTGAACATCATAAACATAAAATCATATCATATCATGTGAACATCATAAACATATCTCAAGAGCATCTTTAAAGTAGCATAAAGGAAAACATATAACATGAACTTGTAGATGCAAGATGTTCTTTTGAAAACATGTGACATGAGATGAGTATATGCAGGATTTCCTTTTGAAAACATATATCATATACATACTTAAACATAATCTCAACATGAGGGCCCGGCTTGTAGCACATACATACATGAGTGCGCGCATCCTAAATAGATCCAAGGTAGCAAATCTTGAACCTACTAGGAACTAGGCCTGTTTCATAGACCATTGACCTAAGGGCAACTTAGGAGCCCATCCCTTTTACTAGGCCTGTTTCATAGACCATCGACCTAGGGGCGCTTATGGAGCCCACCCTTGGTACAAGCCATACAAAGTAAAATAGCATGTCATATTATAACATATCATGTTCTTGTCATATCATAACATTTCATGTTCTTTTCATATCATGAAGAGTGCTCTTGATCCCATCTCAAGGGAAGCATCTCTTAGGCTTTTCCTCTTACATAAGCCTTTCATAAACATATCATAATAGCATGAGGTGCACATAACATAAAACATATCATAAGGAATCATAACATGATGTCATAAGTGCACATACATAAAGCATATCATAAGGAATCATAACATGATGTCATAAGTGCACATATATAAAACATATAACATACAACATGGTGACCTAAATTTCATAGCACATCATAAGAAGTCATTATCATGCATGGTTGGGGTTTTGATCTTCCTACAAACCCTAATTCATTGTTGGTCGAAACCTAAAGGTGAGGTTCCAACTTTTTAATACAATATATAGCATGAAACTAAACAACATATAAGAAATCATATATCACAAGGAAGCATAAATAAGCATGGTTAGGTTTCAAAACTTTGCTCTAAGTCTCAATTTCAATCTTGGCCGAAACCTAAATGTGAGGTATTTAAACTTTTAAATACAATATGAAACATGAAACTTAAACCAACCATATGATAATGATTATACATCATAAGGAAGCATATACAAGCATGATTAGATCTCAAAACCTTGCCCTAGACCTTATTTCCCAACTTGGCCGAAACATCAAGGTAGGGTTTCTAAACTTTTAACACCACATGGAGCATAAAACTCTTAACTAACAACATATAAGAGATCATGTATCATGAAGGAGCATAACAAGCATGTTTTCATTTCAAATTTTTGCCCTAGACCTTGTGTCTTAACTTGGCCGAAACTTTAAGGTAGGGTTTTTAGGTTTTTCAAGTAACATAAGCCATGGATATTTAACCTGACATAGCATAAGAAAGCATATATCATGAGGAAGCATCAAACAAGTATAGTTAGGTCAACAATTTTTCTTTAAACCTTTAATTCAACCTTGGCCGAAACCTAAGGGTAGGGTTTCTAGGGTTTTCATGCAACATAAGACATGGAATTTCAATCTAACATTGCATAGAAAATCATACATCATGAGGAAGCATAAACAAGTATAGTTAGGTCTCAAAATCTTGCCCTAGACCTTGTGTTCATCTTTGGCCGAAACCTAAGGAAAGGTTCTTGGTTTTGTTTATACATCATGTAGCATGAGAACTTATCTAGCAACATATAATAGATCATGTATCATGAAGGAGCATAAATAAGCATGTTTTCATTTCAAATTTTTTTGCTCTAAGCCTTGTATTATATCTTGGCCAAAACCTAAGGTAAGGATCTAGGTTTCATTTATAAATCATGTAGCATAATTTGTAACTTGACAACTATAAGTGACCACAACTTCTTGTCTTAGCCGAAACTTGCAAGGAGATCCCTAAGTCCCTTTTTTTTTTTTTACAAAACGTAAAGCGTACAACAACTATTGTACTGCAGGTGAGAGGATACTTACATCTCTTGCTAAATTCCCTAGGAGAAGAAATCCTTGGTTGTGAAGTTTTCCCTAGAGGGCAAATCTTCTTGCTTGGTTCGGCAATGGTGAGGAAGAGGAGGAGGGAGAAAGAGAGAGCAAAAATGAAGATTCTCATTCATTTTCCCCTTTTATTCCAATTGTGAGAAAGAAGGAAACATGAATTTTTTCCTTCCCTCTTCTTTTACTCATCCTTAAAGAAGGGAGAAAGTAAAAACTCTCTTTTCATTGTGAGAAGAGAAAGGAAACTTGGACTTCTCCTCCTTGGTGAAGAGAGCCTCCACTTTCCTTACCTTTAACAACAATTTCCCTCTTTTTCATATCAGCACACCCCTGCTGGGGCTACTGGTTATGACATGGAACCACTTACTGAGAGGTCCAAGGTTCAATCATTGGTCATGCCTCTTTTTTTTTTCTAAAGAAGAATCCACATAAGGCCCATACTATATCATGTATAAATCTATTTGAATTATTAAGGCTTATTTTAATCATGCATAAATCTATATTAATCATGCATAAATCTACATGAATTATTAGAGACCCTAGGGGTGTTACCTGAAGAACTTCGACCACCAACCAAGCTCCAAGGGATGCTAAGAAACAATGCCTCCTATCTCTCTTTCTTCTCCATGCAAAATCCTGCCACCAAAAATCTCTCCAAGACTAGATGCTGTCGGCCACTAAAGAAGAAGAGAAGAGGAAGAGCAATGGAAGAGGGTCGGCCACACCAAGGAAGAGAGGAGAGGAATAATAGATGTGTTGATTCAAGGGGCAACCCCTCTCTCTCTTTTATAATCCTTGGTCATGGAAAATAAGGAAAGTTTTGTACATAATTAAAACTTCCTTATTTTCTTTGCCAATGGCTAATAAGGAAAATTTAATTAAAACTTCCTTTTAGTCTTTCAATGGTCAACCCCTACATGTCCTCCAAATAAACACATAATTAAAACTTCCTAATTTGTTTTCGAAAATTTTTAAAATAAAAAATTTTCTTTTAAAATTTCCTTCATGGTTGGTTATAAAAGAAAACTTTTATAAATTAAAATCTCTCTTTTAAAACATGTAGATGATTACAATTAAGGAAAGTTTTCTCCAAAAATTAAAATCTTCCTTTTAACTACAAATAAGGAAAGATATCAAACTTTTCTCTTAATCCTTTGTAGAAACTATAAAAGGAAAGATTTAATTTAAAACTCTCTTTTGAAATCATGGCTTCCACATAAGGACAAATTTTAAAATTAAAATCTCCTTTTAATTTATTGTGGGCAGCCACCTAAGCTTGGGTTCCAAGCTAGGGCCGGCCACCACTTGAACCCATCTAGCCTTGGTTTGGCTGGCCCTAGTTTAGGCTCCAAGCTAGACTTGGACGACCACCTTAAGGTGGGTAAGCAGTTGGGTTAGGTGGATATAAGACTTTATTAATAAGAGGCTACGATAGGGACCAAGAGGAGGAATTGGTTTTGGTCTCCCGATGAATTTGAGCTTCCCGTGTTCGCCCCGAACACCCAACTCGAGTTCATCAATAATAACTCATACCACAAAAGAGTTATTATTGAACTACCACACCAATCACATATTACTATATGGGCTTCTTCTTTTCATGAGTGTGTTATTCTCCCTGTGTTTAAGATATCGGATTCCCACTAATTAAATGAGTTACTGACAACTTACTTAATTAATATCTAACTCCAAGAGTAGTACCACTCAATCTTATTGTCATGTCGAACTAAGTCCACCTACAAGGTTTACATGACAATCTTATGAGCTTCTCAAGGGGATATCATCAACCAAGATTACTAGGACATAGTTTCATTGTATAATCAACAACACACCATATAAATAATATCATTTCCCAACTTATCGGGCCTATTGATTTATCGAACTAAATCACACCCTTTGATAAATTAAAGATATAAATATTAAGTATACGTGCTTGTTATTATATCATGATTAAGAGTACACACTTCCATAATAATAGAGGTCTTGTTTTTTTAAAGAGATAGTATAAAAAGAAATTACCTAAAATGGTCCTGCTCAATACACTGAAAGTGTACTAGTGTAATTTTATAATCAAGATAAACTAATACCAAATTACATTACGACTATTCCAATGGTTTGTTCCTATCCATCTTAGTCGTGAGCTACAATTTATAACTTATAAGGAATTGATAACATGATCTTCTGTGTGTGACACCACACACCATGTTATCTACAATATAAATTAATTGAACAATTACACTTAGCAAATACATGTAGACATTTGACCAATGTGATTCTTTATTTCAAAGTAATGTTTACAAAAGGCTAGACTTTTAGTATACACTCTAACAATCTCCCACTTATACTAAAAGACTATGCTGCCATAAACACTGCCATACATCTGATTCTCATTCCTTCAACATGCCGATCAAAAGATTTTGTCGGAAGGGCCATAGTGAAAGGATCTGCCAGGTTATCTGCTGATGCAATCTTGGCGATAACAACTTCTCCTCACTTTACGATGTCTCGTATTAAGTGGTACTTGCGCTCTATGTGTTTACTCACCTTATGGGCTCATGGTTCCTTCGAGTTTGCTACTACACCGCTATTATCACAATAAATTATGATGATTTTGGGCAAACCAGGAATCATATCTAAGTCCATTAGGAAGTTCCTAAGCCATACAACTTCTTTGGCTGCCTCAGAGGCTGCCACATACTCAGCATCCATGGTCGAGTCTGAAACGCATTTCTGCTTAACACTCCTCCAAGCAATTGCTCCACCTCCTAAAGTGAATCTAAGAATTATAATGAAATATATCGCTATTCTTCTTTTTGCCATTCGACTTAGAAGTAGAAACATTTTTAGCAAAGTGAATCTATGAAGTATAACGAAATATACTTTCTGCTGCCTGAAGTTCTGTCAGAAGTTCCATCAACGTATAAGCATTTTTGTTCATGTTATAGTTTAGGCGAAAACTGCTCAAAACTTCTAGGTAGCGTTTGGAGAATAATATCGATCTGGGTTTCTCCATCGATTTCAGCTCCAAGGATCTGTATTTCGTTCAAATAAGCCATCATCTTTAGGATATGATTTCTTACGGGTGCCCCCTCTGACATGGTGGCTGTCATTAATTTTCTCATTGCCTCTTGCCTGGCAACCCGATTCTGGTGTCCGAAGAGTTCTTTGAGATTGTTCATCATATCATAAGCAGTTGGTAAGTCCTGATGCTGATGTTGTAGCACATTTGACATTGAAGCCAAAATGTAACACCGCGCCATCTCATCTGCTTTTACCCTTTTCTTATGATACTCAACCTCCTCTTCACTAGAATCACTATTAGGTGCATCAGGGCAGGTCTCTAACAGTACAAACTTATAGCCTTCAGCAATTAGGACAATGCCCAAGTTTCTTTTCCAATCTATGTAGTTGGGACCAGGAAGTTTGTTCTCTTTCAGTATAATAGCCAGTGGGTTGAAAGTCATCCTAAGAATCACAAAATAAACTTTTGGTCAAGACTCTAAATTTAGAATAATATTGATTCCTTAAACAATATTATTTAAATTTACCAACACCTCAAAACATCATGAATTTTGCATTCCACGTTAGTGTGGACGTATACAAAATCAAACATTTGTAGAGGAGAGTCTTACTCATTAATTTTATTATCTTGTCATCCTAACTTTATGACAAATAAAATTAATAGTTGGTATTCCTTTGGTCACACAAATAATAGCAATGACTCCATTGGGGAGGATACTATTAAATGTGCCTAAGTGTATACCATTACTTGATACTTAGTCCATTAAATAGGATTGTGCCCCTTCAGTTTGAGAAGATCACACACTCCTAAATAATTTCCTATAACCATCCATAAAGGAAGTTTGATCTAGTGATCTGCAAACAAACTCATTCGTTGTGGAGGGAGGCACTTAGAGCCAACACGCAAGTTTGTTGCATCACTTACAAACCAGTAATGGAGACCATGGAATTTATTTACTAATCCCTCTCCCACTTAGTTATTTAAGGTGAGAAATTTTAACATGCACACACAGATCACAGCAAATAAAGCAATAAATATAGAAATACAATTTTCCAACTATTATGGTCTTTTCCATCACTGTCCTCCGTGTGCTGCCAACCATAGCTGCTGCCATCTTTAGCCACCGCAATCGGGTCTAGTCACCGCATCTATCTTGCTTCTTTTTTTGCTACGCCTCTGGTCCACAAATAGTACCACACCTCGCAAGGATACGATCCGCGACAAAAATAGAATTTTACATATATCGATCCTATATTCCACAAAGGAATGTACATGTAATCTAGATCGAAACAAAAATTTTAAATCCTAAAACTAATACAGCTCCTGTTGTATTTAATACATACAATCATGCACACAAATAAAATTCCCTTGACATGTCCAAGGGTTCAATCACACACAATCTCTATAAGCCATAATAGTTGGAACCTACAACCACAGAGTTAACATATCCTACTATTATCCTGCCTAAATTATGTATGACATGTGCATAATTAATCTGAAAACCAAACACACAAAGGCAACCCCTATCTCTGATACCAATTGTTGGTTGCTACTAGAAATATCATACTGATTCCCTTGTACAAAAATTTTATACAAATCCTGAACTATTCCTAACAACCTATTGTGTTCTTTAGAAATTAAATTTGGAATCATAAACAGAACTTAACATTATTGATTCCAAATTCAACTTATCTGTTCTTAGTGGTTTAGACTTGGATCGCAAATAATGCTTAACATTATTGATCCAAATCCACCCATGTTACAAATTCAATTAAATATTAATTTCAGAGATTGACTTCCAGGTTAAACATGGCGAGGCACTAGGCCTTCTTGGGTATGGGAGCATCCACCACTTCCTAGACAAAGCCTTTCAACGAAATTTAATATTTAATTTCCTTATAGTAACCCTAGGTTTAACCAAAAAGAACAATCGAATCACAAATTCGAAAAACAAAAGAAAAACAAAATCGAAAACATAAATTCGATAACCTAGATTCATTAGCCTCTTGTGTTTGGTATTTCAAGATCTAAATAAAAGGATGAACTAGTTATGATGCGAAAACTAATAACTAGTTATACCTTTTATAGCTTCTAGAGCTCACGATCTTTTGCTATATTCCTCTTCTTATCTCGAACGTCGTGTGGGCGGCGATCAACCGAGATGAGAATCCAACCAAGCTTCCATCTTCTTCCAAGCAAGTTTCGGCCATCACAAGAACTCCAAGAGAAGATGAGGTTCGGCCACCACCACTAAGCTCCAAGGGATGCTAGAAACAAAGTCTCCTTTCTCTCCTTCTTCTCCAACCAAGATCTGGCCACCATAAGAAGTCCAAGAGAAGATGAGGTTCGACCACAAGAAGAAGAGAAGGAAAGGAAGAGGACCGGCCACACCAAGGAAGAAAAGAGAGAGGAATAGATGATAGGTTATTCTAAGGTGAGGCACCTTTTGTAACACCCATAGGATCCCTAACAATTTTATATGAATTTTTCCTATGATTAGAATAGGCTTTATGTAGATTTTTTTTCAAAAATAAAAGTAAATAGAACCAAAAAGAGGCATAACCAAGGTTTGAACCTTGAACCTCTTGTTAAGTGGGTGCAAGTGATAACCAGTGGCCCCAGCAGGGGTGTGCTGTTAAGAAGAGAAGGGAAATTGTAGTTAAGGGTGGTGAAAGTGAAGACCCTTAACTTAGAAGGAAAAGTTTGAGTTTCCTTCTTTCTTCTCAATGAGAAGATGGTTTTTCCTTCTTCCTTCATTTTTACATAAATAAGAGAAAGGAAAGGAAAACTTCATTTTTTCTCCTTTCTTCCTCCTCCTTCCTTCTCCCACCGAAATTCCCAAGCCATTTCTTCATTTGCCGAAACCAAGCTAAAGGGGGGTCTTCTTCCTAGGCAAACTTCTTAACAAGGGTATTGTTCTTTAGCGAAAGGATATAAGTATTTCCTCACCTGCAGTACAAGTAGCTTTCGTATGCTTTATGCTTAAAGGTTACTTGAAAAACCTAGGATCTTACCTTTAGGTTTTGTCCAAGAATAGAGAAAAGGTTTAGAGAAAAGTTTTGAAACCTAACTATGCTTGTTCATGATCTCTATTGATGTATGATCTCCTATATGATGTTAGTTTAAGTTTTGATGATTTATATTGCTTGAAAAACCTAGAACCTTACCTTTAGGTTTCGGCCAAGAATAGAGAAAAGGTTTAGAGAAAATTTTTTAGACCTAAATTATGTTTCTTATGCTTTCCCATGATGTATGATCTTCTATATATTGTTAGGTTAAGTTTCCATGCCTTATATTGCTTTAAAAACCTAAAGCATTACCTTTGGGTTTCAGCCAAAGAAATGAAAAAAAAAGGTTATAAAAAGTCTTTAGACCTAAATTATGTTTGCTTATGTTCCTCATGATGTATGATCTTCTAGATAGTGTTAGTTTAAGTTTCCATGCCTTATGTTGCATAAAAAAAAATTAGAATTATAATATTGCTTTATGGTAGCATACGAATTTTATACCTAGATGACGGTTAAAGGAATACTACTTTATGTTAAATGCGTGATTCATGTTTTGTGAGTAGGAAAGAATCTTACTAAGCCTATGGCTTACAGTTTAATTTCCCTTGTACTGCAGAGAAAGGAAAAGAATGGTTAAACTAAAAGGGGAGCAGCAGGAAGGGCAAGGATGTGTGTGGCAATGGCATGGTGTAATAGATCTGCTTTATGCTTATATGTTTTAAAACTTTACATGTGATCCTATTTTGCTACATGATGCTTTTGATGGTGCATACTCATTATGAACTTTTGTTTCCATGTTCCATGTTAGTATGCTTTATGATAATGGACATGCTTATATGATAACATGAAATATGATAAAATGATTATTAGTTTTCATTTATTTACTTCCACTGCCATGTACGCATACATATGTATGTATGTTTATGTTTTATGTTTCAAGTAACCCCGTCCTTTGTAAGCAGCTGAGGGGCGGGCGTTACACCTCTACCCTCTCTTTTATATTCCTTGGTCTTGACAAATAAGGAAAATTTAAATAAAACCTTCCTTATCGTCTTTGCCAATGAAAGGAAAATTTAATTAAAATTTCCTTTCTTGTTTCTATTTGGCCGACCACCTCAACATTCTCCACACAAGGAAAGTTTTAAACAAAAATTAAAACTTCCTAATTTGTTTCCGAAAATTTTTAAAATAAAAAATTCTCTTTAAAAAATTCCCTTCATGGTTGGTTATAAAAGGAAACTTTTATAAATTAAAATCTCTCTATTAAAACATGTGAATGATTTACAAAAAGAAAAGTTTTCTCTAAAATTAAAATCTTCCTTTTAACTACAAATAAGGAAAGATACCAAATCTTTCTCTTAATCTTTTGTAAAAACTATAAAATGAAAATTTTAAATTTTAAAACTCTCTTTTAAAATCATGAGGATGGTTAAAAAAGGAATGTTTTATCAAAAATTAAAATCTTTCTTTTAACTACAAATAAGGAAAGATATCAAACCTTTCTGTTAATCTTTTGTAGAAAACTATAAAAGAAAATATTTAAATTTTAAACTCTCTTTTAAAACCATGGATTCCACATAAGAAAATATTTTAAAAATAAAATCCTTTTAATTTATTTTGGCCGGCCACCTAAGCTTGGGTTCAAGCTAGGGCCGGCCACCAACTTACCTTGGTGTGGCCGTCCCTAGCTTGGGCTCCAAGCTAGGCTTGGCCGGCCATCTTAAGGTGGATAAGAAGGTGGGTCTGGGTGGGTATAAGACTTTATAAATAAGAGGCTACGACAGGGACCGAGAGGAGGAATTAGTTTTGGTCTCCCGATGAACTTGAGCTTCCCGTATTTACCCTGAACACCCAACTCGAGTTCATCAATAATAACTCATACCACAAAAGAGTTATTATTGAACTACCGCACCAATCCCATATTACTATATGAGCTCCTTTTTATCATGAGTGTGTTATTCTCCCTGTGTTTAAGATATCGGATGTCCACTAATTAAATGAGTTACTGACAACTCACTTAATTAATATCTAACTCCAAGAGTAGTACCACTCAACCTTATTGTCATGTCGAACTAAGTCCACCTACAGGGTTTACATGACAATTCTTATGAGCTCCTCAAGGAGACATCATCAACCTAGATTATTAGGACATAGTTTTATTCTATAATCAATAATACAACATATAAATAATATCATTTCCCAACTTATCGGGCCTATTGATTTATCGAACTAAATCGCACACTTTTATCAATTAAAGAAATAAATATTAAGTATACGTGTTTGTTATTATATCATGATTAAGAGTACACACTTGCATAATAATAGAGGTCTTATTCTTTTAAAGAGTCAGTATAAAAAGAAACTAGCTCAAATGGTCCTGCTAAATACACTTAAAGTGTACTAGTGTAATTTTATAATCAAGATAAACTAATACCAAATTACACTACGACTATTCCAATGGTTTGTTCCTATCCATCATAGTCATGAGCTATAATTTATAACTTATAAGAAACTGATAACATGATCTTCTGTGTGTGACACCACACACCATGTTATATACAATATAAATTAATTGAACAACTACACTTAGATATAAATGTAGACATTTGACCAATGTGATTCTTTATTTCAAAGTAAATGTTTACAAAAAGCTAGGCTTTTAGTATACACTCTAACATCTCTTGCTCATGCTCTTGTGTTCTCTCGCCTTTTGTGTTGCAACACGCTGAGATTTGTTCTTCATTTCTTATAGACAACATTTAAAGTAACATTTTCATTTGTTTTATTATACTTAATTTTTTTAGATTCATTTTATGTAAGTTTTTTTTATCTCTAGAGGCTATCCAAAAAGGATAAATTAGAAATAAAAATCATATTTTATAACTACTATGTGTGTTTATATTTTTTGTTTGATTGATTAACTGCTTGCATGCTTAACTGTTAACTAAATAAATTGCATGCTTATATTATCTTATCTTATATGATTGAATCAATCTAAGTAAATTTTATTTTCATTGTACTACTCTGATTGATTTAACTATTTTTAAATATCTACCTATTTAAAAAATTTTAACGCTATTCACTTCCTGCTTTTAGCATTGAATTTGATCCGATAATATTTACATTTCATTGTTAGTAATTATAGTGACCTTGTTAAGCTCATATTAAAACTAGTATAAATTGGTATATAGATGAATAATTTTATTTACCCCTAGCTATTGGACCACGGATCCCATCAAACACAGTCCCCTTGGTTGGGTCTAGTGGCTAGTGTTAGTTAGAGCCCTAGAGCCAATCATATGATGATTGTTGTATGGACTCGATGTATCATATTCCTATATGTTTATAAAGTCATTTTTTTATGGTTATTATACTTACCTGTATTGGTGCCAAATAATTATGTATAATATCGTCCTTGAGTAGAAGGTTCTTATCTATATCAATCGATTGGTTGAATCGATAGTGAGATGATATAGAGAATACTACTCTTAATCATTCCTAGTCAAGTATTAACATTCAAGGACAATGTTAATGCGCTATGATTAGCATATAGGTCAACTCGATGACTTGATCTCACAAGTCATGGATATAGAGATATCAAGTTGACACATGTGTATGCATTGGAGAAAGTATACTGAATGACCCGCCATGAGAAAATATCATGGATTATTATATGAGTGTCATATACTTTCTCATGTGACTATTAGTATAACTATTAGTCCTTGGACCTGAAGTAACCATAGTTCCCTACATAAGGAGTTGCATACTTTGGCCTCGTCAAACATCACCCGTAACTTGGTGGACTATAAAGGCGATTATTGGGTATGCAACAAATTATGCGGAGGGATGTGAATGATGTAGATGAGATCTATCCCTCCTATATGACGGGAGAGACATTATGATTCTTGATAGAGTGAGACCACTAAGTACATGGCCATGCCCAAGTGGGTCAATATGAGATATTGAGCTCATTTGATTAGAGTGAGTCTACTTGGAGTTCAAGATATAGATTGATTAGAGGATGACATGGTCTATGCCTCAATTGATCAATCTAGATGTCAAGGATAGAAGGACATTGTCATATATTGTGAGAGTCACAATTAGTAGTCACAAGGTGATGTTGGATCTCAACATTCTTGTAACTTGGGTAGTAATGATGTGTTGCTAGATACCACTCATTACTTATGTTTCTAAATGGGTTTAGGAACATTGCCAACGTTACAAGAACTTATAGGGTCACACACAAAGGGCAATTAGATGGAGATTAGGTTCATTTGATGAACCTAGAGGTTTAGGTTCATGTGATGAACCAAATTGGATTAAGAGTAATCCAAATTAAACTAATTAAGTTGGACTCAATTTGATTCATGTGTCCAATGAGTTTAATTTAGATTATGATTCATTGAGTCAATTTAATTCAATGAATAGAGATTCATTAAATGAAAATTGACTTGAATCAAAGGTTGGATGTGTTCAACCATGGGAGATAAGAGGTCAAGTTTGACTTGACTAGAGAGGGAAGATGAAGGGTCAAGTTTGACTTGACCATTTGCCTCCTCATTTGTGACATGGCATGGGGCTGGCCAATGATGGTGTTCCACATCATCAAAGCTAGCTCAAGAGTGTGCCACCTCATGAGGAAAACCATGAGCCATGACTCTTGGTCTTCCATGAGTGGCCGACCACTTAAAGAGGAGAGGGGTTACAAGTGTGTGAATAATTTTTTGTGTGCTCATTCAAGTGATCTTCCTCCTCCTTTCTTCTTCCCTCTCCCTCTCATCCTTGCCATGACTTTTAAGGGTGCTAGTACAATCTTAGTTTGTTCTCTCCATCTCTAGTTCGTGTGGATACTTCTAGAGGTGTGTCCGCTTGAACACACTTGAGATCCGAAGAACTTTGGACGAGCGGGATTTGCGAAGGGCTTCGCTTCAAAGGTATATCCCTTGACATGTAGATCTTAAGTAGATCTAGAGTAGAAAAACTAAGTACATGGAAAAAATTTATCTTCGCACGAATCCAATGGCTAAGAACTTCGGGGTTTCTGCAACGCAAAAAGCGATTTTTACGGCCCGAAAGTTCTAACAGTGGTATCAGAGCCACGTGCGAAGCATGTACTTGATTTTATTTTAATTTTTATGAAAAATTACAGATCTGTAAGTTTACAATTTTTATGGTTTTGATGAGTATTTTTCTCGTAGAGGCAAAGCAACGAGTGCTAGGACACTTGTAGGCTTCGACTACCGAGAAAAATTTTCTGAAACGGCAAGTTCTCGCCCAAACTGTTTTGGGACATCAGCTTAAGATGTTGTTAGATCATAGTAGGACACTCGTGATACTCATTTCATGAGAAGGGGTGCTGCCCCTAGCCCCGCAAGGGGCATTGTCTCGCGATCACGCCCGAAAATCGCTAAACGGGACCGCCAGGAAATTATAAATTATAAAATTGTGAAAACATTAGTAAAATTACATAAATTTATGTAAAATACATAATTTAGAATTATGTATGATTTTGTGATGGTCAAGGCCCAAAAACCCAATTTGATTAGACAAAGTGTGTTGTAATTCATAATATGGCTTACGTGCCATTTTTGTATGTTGTGTGTGTTGTATTTGTTATATGCGACCTGCGCATCATACCTCTCCTTTTATATTTCTATTGTAAAATAGTTTTAGACTCGAGTGTAACTCGAGTTTCATATTTGTAATGTACAAAAATGGAGCGGTGGAAGGTCCACTCGAGAAGGAACGACGAGGAGGGTGCGAGCAACACATGGCGGTCAAAGGGAGGAGCTTGAAAAAGCTGTTGACCCTAGGTTGACCGTCCGATCTTCTCATTGGCTTGAGAAGATTGTAGTAGGGCCATGACCTAATCAAAATTTAATTATTCATTGCTTGTGTGTATGTGATGCATGCTAGTGTAGGATAATTAGTGCCTTGATGCGTATATGATACACATTAACAATTAGATTAGATCTTAATCAAATCAACTCTAAATGCCTACCAAGTTCTGATACCCATCACTACCTCAATCATTTGTTGTTGTTGAATCTACCAAAGCAGAGGAATGCATATTATCTTGTAGGGTGCAGAGGGGCAATCTTGGTCCCGCCTATCAAAGCTTGGGAGAGTACAAACTTAATTAGATTGAGTATAACTAGTTAACTCAATTGGATTGGGCATAACTATAGGCATTTTTCAATGGTTGGAAGATAGGACAAAATCACATTTATATTAAATTTTGGGTGATTTAGCCAAAGCTAACTGAAGTTTTAATATAAGTGAGGATCTTGATCCTATAAACAAGAGTTGCATAGAGATATAATTGGTAATTAGTTACCTACCGATCATACTAAGTCTTGGGCGATTTAGCCAAAGCTAACTCAAGGCGTAGTATAATGTGGATCTTGTTCCACAAGAATTATAGCTAGTTGGAAGAATCTAGTAAGTGTGGTTTGACCACATCTATGACTTGATTCTACAAAAGGTTCTATAATTCAGTGGGAGCATCATTTAATTAAAGGCCTAATTAAATGCTATTTGGAATATGATATTTATTTTTTGCATTATTTCTGTTGTAGATTGCCATGTCGACAAATACGAACACCTTCTCCCTGCGTTATGTCCTTGACAAGGACAAGCTCAATGGAGCTAATTTCCTGGACTGGTACAGGAATCTGAGAATTATTCTCACTCAAGAGAGAAAAATGTACGTCCTGGAGCAGCCCATTCCGGAGGCATCTCCTGCCACTGCCACGCGAGCTGATCGAGATGCTTACAAGATGCATTAAGATGACGCATTAGAAGTGTCATGCCTCATGCTCACAACCATGAACTCAGAGCTTCAGAAGCAACATGAGTTGATGGGAACTTATGATATGGTTGAACATCTTCGTCAACTATAACAAGGACAAGCAAGGCACGAGATATTCGAGATCTCCAAGGCACTGTTTTAGTGCAAGATGCAAGATGGGACTCCCGTAGGTCCATATGTGCTCAAGATGATTGGGTACATAGAAAACCTACAGAGGTTGGGATTCCCACTTGGCGAAGAGCTGGCCACAGACTTGATCTTGCAATCCTTGGCAGAGAGCTACAGTCAATTTGTCATGAATTACAACATGAACGAAATTGATAAGCCACTGCCCAAGCTGCTAAGTATGTTGAGAACTACTGAGCTAAACCTTAAGAAGGTAAAACCCAACCCCATTTTGATGGTGCAAAAGCATAAAGGCAAGGGCAAGCCTAAAGGTAAGGGAAAGTAACAAGCCAAGGGCAAAGGCAAGGCACTGAAACCTAAAGGAGGGGTTGGCAAGGATGCTACCTACATCCACTGTGATCAGACCAGACACTTGAAGAGGAACTGCAAAGTATAGCTGGAAGATCTCAAGAAGAAGAGAAGAAAGACTTCTACTTCAGGTATATATGTTATAGAAGTCAATCTATTTATTTCTGCATCATGACTATTGGATATTAGATGTGCTTCTCACATTTGTACTAATGTGCAGGCACTGAGAAATAGCAGGGCATTGACAAGGGCGAGGTGGACCTACGAGTTGGCAATGGAGCACGGGATGCTGCTGTTGCTGTAGGGACTTACTATCTATCTCTACCCTCTAGGCTTGTACTAGAATTAGATGAATGTTGTTATATGCCTGCTCTTACCAAGAACATCATTTCAGTTCCTTATTTAGACAAGAAAGGTTTTTCGTTTATAATAAAGAACAAAATGTTGTTCCGTTTATTTAAACGATATGTTCTATTCTAGTTCACCTCTGATCAACGGACTCTACATTCTAGACTTAGAGAACCCCATCTATAACATAAGTACCAAAAGGTTCAAGTCAAATGAAATGAACCAAACCTATCTCTGGCATTGCCGCTTAGGTCATATAAATGACAAACGCTTATCCCAGCTCCATAAATATGGTTTGCTGGACTCATTTGATTTTGAATCATATGAGACATGCGAGTCATGCCTATTGGGCAAGATAACCAAGACTCTCTTTAGTGGAGACAGCGAGAGAGCGACTGACTTGCTAGGACTTATACATAGTGATGTATGTGGCCCTTTCAATGTCACTGCCAGAGGTGGTTATAGGAACTTCCTTACATTTACTGATGACTTCAGTAGATATGGTTATGTGTATTTGATGACGCATAAGTCTGAATCCTTTGAAAAGTTCAATGCATTCAAGAATGAAGTACAAAACCAGCTTGGCAAAAGTATTAAGATACTTCGATCAGATCGAGGTGGTGAATACCTTAGCCATGAGTTTCATGACTATCTAGCTGAGTGTGGAATTCTATCCCAACTCACTCCTTCTGGAACACCACAGTGGAATGGTGTATCTGAAAGGAGAAATCGTACCCTATTAGATATGGTGCGATCTATGATGAGTCACACGGATCTTCCTATATCTCTTTGGGGCTATGCTTTAGATACAGCAACCTTCATACTTAACCATGTTCCATCCAAGGCTGTGATAAAGACACCATATAGGATATGGACTGGGAGAGATGCCCAGGTGTCTTTTATAAGGATTTGGGGTTGTGAGACTTACGTTCGACATCAAGTTTCGGACAAATTGAGACCCAAATCTGATATGTGCTATTTTATAGGATATCCCAAGGAAATGAAGGGATATTACTTCTACATTCCCAATCAACACAAAGTAGTTGTGGCTAAAGCTGGGATATTTCTAGAAAGGGATTTGTTTCTAGAAAAACTAGTGGGAGTACGTTCAATCTTGAAGAAGATCAGGATATGGACCATGGCACTGAAGCCTTGATGGAAGTTAAACTGGAACACAAAGTGTTTTGAATGATGAGATTGTTCCACAAGGAGTTGAGGAACAACAACCAGTTCAAGTAGACCTACCTCTTCGCAGGTCTAATAGGGTACGTCGTTAGCCTGAGAGATACTCATTTCTCTTGTCTGACCATGATGACGTTATGCTCGTTGAGAATGAGCCTAACTCCTATCAGGAAGCTGTGATGAGCCCAGATTCTGAGAAATGTCTAGAGGTCATGAGATCCGAGATGGAATCCATGTACACCAACCAAGTATGGACTTTGGTTGATCCACCTGAACGGGTCAAACCCATTGGGTGTATGTGGGTCTTTAAGAGAAAGACTGAAATGGATGGACTTATATATAAGGGTCATCTGGTAGCTAAAGGTTTCAAGCAAATTCATGGTATTGATTATGATGAAACTTTTTCTCCAGTAGCGATGTTTAAGTTCATTCGGATCATGCTTGCTATTGCAGCATACCACAATTATGAGATCTGGCAGATGGATGTCAAAACCGCATTTCTGAATGGAAACTTGCTCGATAATGTGTACATGACACAACCTGAGGGTTTTGTAGATCCACAACATATTAGCAGAGTATGCAAGCTGCGTAAGTCCATTTATGGACTAAAGCAATCTTCTTGGAGTTGGAATCTTCGATTCGATGATGCAATCAAACAGTTTGATTTCATCAAGAATGAAGATGAACCCTATGTCTACAAGAAGGTTGTTAGGAGCACAGTTGTCTTCCTTGTATTGTATGTGGATAACATACTACTCATTGGGAATGACATACCTTTGCTACAGTCTGTAAAGACTTAGCTAGGGAATTATTTCTCAATGAAGGACTTAGGTGAAGTAGCCAGTATTCTAAGCATAAAGATCTATAGAGATAGATCTAAGAGATTGCTTGACTTAAGTCAAAGTATATATATTGACAAGGTATTACTACGGTTTGCCATTCAGAATTTCAAGAAAGGATTTCTACCAATGTCACATTGTGTGAGTCTTTTGAATACTCAAGGTCCCTCTTCTAGAGAGGAGAGAGACCGCATGGATAAGATCCCTTATGCTTCAACCATAGGATCTATTATGTACGCCATGCTATGTACTCGTCCTGATGTTTCGTATGCTTTGAGCATGACAAGCAGATACCAGTCAGATCCGGGTGAAGGTCACTGGATAGCAGTCAAGAATATTCTTAAGTACTTAAGAAGGACTAAAGAATATTTATTGATATTTGGAGGCGATGGCGAGCTAGCTGTAAAGGGTTACAGTGATGCCAGCTTCCAAACTGACCAGGATAATTATAGATCGTAGTCTGGGTTTGTGTTTTTCTTGAATGGAGGTGTTGTGAGCTGGAAGAGTTCGAAGCAGGACACAGTTGCTGATTCTATAACAGAGGCCGAGTATATTGCTGCATCAGAAGTAGCAAAGGAGGTAGTTTGGATCCGTAAGTTCATTACTGAGCTTGGGGTGGTTCCTAGCATAGCAGATCCTATAGAGCTCTATTGTGACAACAATGGAGCAATTGCGCAGGCTAAGGAACCTCGCTCACACCAGCGGACCAACCACATACTACGACGCTTCCATCTCATTTGAGAGATCATCGATAGAGGAGATATGAAGATTTGTAGAGTACCCATAGAGGCTAACGTCGCTGATCCCATAACTGATTGGCACTAGTGCTAGTGGGAAATTGTAAATTAAAGCCCTAGAGCCAATCATATGATGATTGTTGTATGGACTCGATGTATCATATTCCTATATATTTATAAAAGCATTCTTTATGGTTATTATACTTACCTGTATTGGTGCCAAATAACTAAGTATAATATCATCCTTGAGTAGAAAGTTCTTATCTATATCAATTGATTGGTTGAATAGATAGTGAGATGATATAGAGAACACTACTCTTAATCATTCCTAGTCAAGTATTAACATTCAGGAACAATGTTAATGCACTAAGACTAGCATGTAGGTTAACTCGATGACTTGATCTCACAAGTCATGGATATAGATATATCAAGTTGACACATGGGTATGCATTGGAGAATGTATACTGAATGACCCGCCATGAGAAAATATTATGGATCATTATATGAGTATCATATACTTTCTCATGTGACTATTAGTATAACTATTAGTCCTTGGATCTGAAGTCACCATAGTTCCCTACATAAGAAGTTGCATACTTTGGCTTCGTCAAACGTCACCCGTAACTGGGTGGACTATAAAGGCGATGTTAGCTAGAGCCCTAGAGCCAATCATTTGATGATTGTATTTTGGACTTGTTGTATCATATTCTATATAAATAAAGGTATTTGGTTTTTGGTTATTATATTTACTTGTATTGGTGCCAAATAAACTAAGTATAATAACGTCCTTGAGTAGAAGGTTCTTACTTATATCAATCGATTGGTTGAATCGATAGTGAGATGATATAGGGAACACTACTCTTAATCATTCCTAGTCAAGTATTAACATTCAGGGACAATGTTAATGCAATAAGACTAGCATGTAGGTCAACTCGATGACTTGATCTCACAAGTCATGGATATAGAGATATCAAGTTGACACATGGGTATGCATTGGAGAATGTATACTGAATGACCCGCCATGAGAAAGTATCATGGATTGTTATAGAGTGTCATATACTTTCTCATGTGGCTATTAGTATGACTACTAGTCCTTAGACCTGAAGTCACCATGGATCCCTACATAAGGAGTTATGTACTTTAGTTTCGTCAAATGTCACCCGTAACTGGGTGGACTATAAAGGTGATTACTGGGTATGTAACAAATTATGCGAAGGGATGTGAGTGATGTAGATGAGATCTATCCCTCCTATATGACGGGAGTGACATCGATATTCTTGTTAGAGTGAGACCACGAAGTGCATGGCCATGCCCAAATGAGTCAATATGAGATATTGAGCTCATTTGATTAAGTGAGTCTACTTGGAGTTCAAGATTTAGATTGGTCAGAGGATGACACGGTCTATGCCTCAAATTGATCAATCTAAATGTCTAGGATAGAAGGACACATGTCATATATTGTGAGAGTCACAATTAGTAGTCACAAGGTGATGTTGGATCTCAACATTCTTGTAACTTGGGTAGTAATGATGTATTGCTAGATACCGCTCATTACTTATGCTTCTAAATGAGTTTAGGGGCATTTCCAACGTTACAAGAACCTATTGGGTCACACAAAAAGAACAAGTGGATGGAGATTAGGTTCATATGATGAACGAAGAGGATTAGATTCATGTGATGAATCAAATTGGATTAAGAGTAATCCTAATTGGGCTAATTGAGTTGGACCCAAGTTGATTCATGTCTTCAATGAGTCTAATTTATATTATGACTCATTGAATCAATTTAATTAAATGAATTAGATTCATTATATTAAATTAGCTTGAATTAAATGGTTGGATTAGATCATTCATGAAAGAGATTAAGTCAAGTTTGACTTGACTTGAGAGGAAGAGGAAGAGTCAAGTTTTACTTGACTTTATGCCACATCATTTGTGACTTGGCATTAGGAGAACTAATGATGATGTGCCACATCATCACATGTGTAACCTCATGGAGGTTACAACTATTCTCTTTAATGGCCTCCACATTAATTGTGATTAATGTGAAGGGGGTTACAACACTTGTAGTGGCCGGCCACTTGATGGAAAAAGAGAAGTTTTCTTTTGGTGAGTAACTCTCATTCAAGTCATCTTCCTCGTCCTAAGCTCTCGTCTTGCTCCTTCTCTTCTCTTGGTCATGGGTTTCAAGCAAGGGAGAAGAAAGGAGAGTGAATCTAATCCAAGAAGAAAGGTTAGTGAAAGTCACATAGAGCTTTTTGAGGAGTGTGTTCTCTTCTTTTCTTTTCTTCTTCTTTTCATTCCCATCCGAGAGCCCTAGAAAGTGCTAGCACACTTGTGGTGCTCTCTTCTCCATCCTTGTGTGTTAGAGAACACATCTTGTTCATGTGGATACTTCTAGAGGATTGTCTACGTTGACAATCTTGAGATCCGGTGTATCTTGGACTTGCGGATTACGAAGGGCTTTGCTTCAAAGGTATAACCTTTTTCCCTTGTAGATCTAAGTGTAGATTATGGTAAACTCATACTCGTAGTTTTTCAAAAAATTTTGGCGATTACTGGGTATGTAACAAATTATGTGGAGGGATGTAAATGATGTAGATGGGATCTATCCCTCCTATATGACGGGAGAGACATCATGATTCTTGATAGAGTGAGACCACTAAGTGCATGGCCATGCCCAAGTGAGTCAATATGAGATATTGAGCTCATTTGATTAGAGTGAATCTACTTGGAGTTCAAGATATAGATTGATTAGAGGATGACACGGTCTATGCCTCAATTGATCAATCTAGATGTCAAGGATAGAAGGACATTGTCATATATTGTGAGAGTCACAATTAGTAGTCACAAGGTGATGTTGGATCTTAACATTCTTGTAACTTGGGTAGTAATGATGTGTTGTTAGATACCGCTCATTACCTATGTTTCTAAATGGGTTTAGGAACATTGCCAACGTTACAAGAACCTATAGGGTCACACACAAAGGGCAATTAGATGGAGATTAGGTTCATTTGATGAACCTAGAGGATTAGGTTCATTTGATGAACCTAGAGGATTAGGTTCATGTGATGAACCAAATTGGATTAAGAGTAATCCAAATTAAACTAATTGAGTTAGACTCAATTTGATTCATGTGTTCAATGAGTCTAATTTAGATTATGATTCATTGAGTTAATTTAATTCAATGAATAGAGATTCATTAAATCAAAATTGACTTGAATCAAAGGTTGGATTTGTTCAACCATGGGTGATAAGAGGTCAAGTTTGACTTGACTTGAGAGGGAAGATGAAGGGTCAAGTTTGACTTGACCATTTGCCTCCTCATTTGTGACATGGCATGGGGCCGACCAATGATGGTGGTCCACATCATCTAAGCTAGCTCAAGTGTATGCCACCTCATGAGGAAAACCAAGAGCCATGACTCTTGGTCTTCCATCAGTGGTCGGCCACTTAAGAGGAGAGGAGTTACAATTGTGTGTATAATTTTTGGTGTGCTCATTCAAGTGATCTTCCTCCTCCTCTCTTCTTCCTTCTCCCTCTCATCCTTGCCGTGACTTCTAAGGGTGCTAGGACACTCTTAGTTTTTTTCTCTCCATCTCTTGTTCGTGTGGATACTTCTAGAGGTGTGTCCGCTTGAACACACTTGAGATCCGAAGAACCTTGGACGAGTGGGATTTACGAAGGGCTTCGCTTCAAAGGTATATCCCTTGACATGTAGATCTAAAGTAGATCTAGAGTAGAAAAACTAAGTACATGAAAAAATTTTATCTTCGTACGAATCCAATGGCTAAGAACTTCGAGGTTTCTGCAACGCAAAAAATGGTTTTTGCGGGCCGAAAGTTCTAATAGCTAGTACATGAGGTGTTGCCATCATGAGGTCTAGGGTTCGAATCTCGGCAAAGCCGAGGTAAATGGCTTCTTTATGTGCTAGTCACTATTCCAAAGGCTAGTAGCCGCCCATGATTTACCTCCTTCGTGTTGGCCCTGTGACAGGTCTTCATGCTAAACGTTCGCTCCACGACCTGTCCAGACTTCCACCTGGTCTGCAACCACCAGGATTTTCACCTAGAGTCCCCAACTCTAGGATTTCTCCCAAATTACTCGATCCGCCAACACTTCGCCCAATCCCTTAGATCAAGACTTCGTACCTAACCGTAGTTAGGACTTTCCACCTGCCTAGAGTCCACTAGGACTTTTACCTAAGACAACTTAGGACTTTCCTGTAAGATCATTCACACTTGTTAGACAACCAGTAACCTTAACTTTGAACTCTTTACCATAATCAAAACACAGGTTCTATTATCTGATGCTCCTTGCACCAACAATTTCTCCCTTTTTGATTATGACAACCTATTTCAAAGTTAAGTAAAACAAAAATTAATATAACATTAGGATTTAGAGCATAAGCATAAGTTAAACAATTTGACAAAAAAAATCTTTATGCTCCCCCTTAAAAACTTATATGTTTAACTTAACATTAATCTTTCTCTCCCCCTTTGATATATATCAAAAAGATATAAAGTCAGAGAGAAAATTAATTTATAAAGATAGTTATCAACACCGTCGACATGAAAGAAAATACTGAATTCTTAATATGAGTTCCTGAATTTATTTGCAAACAAACAGCTACTAGACTATGCGGAAAGGTAAACCAAAGTAGGTCTTCGGGTTGTAATGCCATGGTCTCGAGCTGGCTCATGGTCATTGCCTCCTGCCTCATTCATCTTATTTCCTAAAAAAAATAAAGTGATAATCTATGAGTCGAGAGACTCAACATATTTTGAACCGTGTTATGCAATAGGTAGCGCCCATAATCTAGTGTACTATAGGGTACTCGAGCTAGGTAACTTAGGACTTACTTATTGGCATATTATGGGCATGAGCACAAGCATTGACATAGGCATACAAACATACGCATACGCATAAGCATGTAAATAACTAAGCATGTAAATGACTCAGCATGTAATAGACATAATGATGAACATGCGAATAAACATAGGCATAAGCATACTTACATGACATAAACATATATACTATAGATGAACAGAAACATAAGCATAAGCATGTAAATAAGTAAGCATGAGATAGACATACTCATGAGCATGTATAAACATAGGTGATCCTGTCTGAGAGCTTACGAGATGAAGCACTAGGCGACGATGGGTGATGGCGGGTTCTGATACCGATGAACAAGAGAGGATCCAAGAAAACCACAATGAACCTCACTCACACTTGAGGATAAGATAACTAATCTGAGAAAACCAAAGCGGATCTTATGAATGATACCTCACAAAAGGGAATGCCGGTGAGATGGCTCCAAGGATCAGAAGAAACTTGACAATCTGATGGATGAAGCGATCTCGTGATCCTGCACATAATGAGACTAACTGACAAAGCATTAGTGACCTAAGACCGGGGTAGGAATCCCTGGCTAGGCCCTCCGACACTCAAGTTAGCCTCTGGTGAGAAGAAGAAATAATGTGGAAGAAGATGAAAATTAAGGTTTGAGTTGTGTAAGAATGATTACCTCCTTGGCCAGTGGAAAGGTTCCCTTTTTATACCACCTCACTTGACCTCCAAAGTCATGAGATGGACCCCGGTTTGTTAGAGTTTGCTATGAGATGATGTAAGCATCACTTGTGAAAATAGTTCAAGGAATCTTTTTCATACCCCAGATGTACCTTCTTTGTCGTTTAGCATACCTGTATAAACCTCTAGAAGATATTTCCCACCGAATTAGTTAAACCCTCATATAATTACAAAGTATTTCCATATAATTTATGTGCTAGAGTTTATGAGTAGTTAAACGGTGTAAGACTCATCGGCCTCTTTCGCTCGGTCAGTCTCCACCTGCTGAGCATATCGTGCCTTGTCTGCTATAGGGCTAATGCTTCTCTTGCTCGACCGGTTGTTCCTGCTCGGCCTATCCTGGTCGGCCGAACCTAGATACTCGATCGATCTCTTTCGCTCGGTCGGCCTCCACCTGCTAAGCATACCGTGCCTTGT
Source organism: Zingiber officinale (assembly GCF_018446385.1). Taxonomy (NCBI): domain Eukaryota; kingdom Viridiplantae; phylum Streptophyta; class Magnoliopsida; order Zingiberales; family Zingiberaceae; genus Zingiber; species Zingiber officinale. The sequence continues at coordinate 53,285,580 of NC_055992.1, read as the reverse complement.
CTGCTATAGGGCTGATGTGCGTAGATTTTATATACTTTTATGCATGTTTTGACGCACATTTACATACTTTGAGCATGCTTTATCTATGCAGTTTTGTACTTCCAGTCTTCCTTTTAGCATATTTACTCTTTTTGTTCAGAGATATGCTTTTGTGCATTTTCTGTACACAAGAGTCAAATTCAGTGAAGATTCTGCATTCTTGGATAAAACTTATGAGCTAAGCAAGCGAGAAAGCACCTGGCCGTATACCAGACACGACCCTGCATTGGTAGGGAGCTCTGGCCATGTGGAGTTCAGAGGCCGTGTGACAGCAACAGCAAAGGAAGAAGTCCAGGCCATGTGAACCTCACACGGCCATGTCAAGTTTTGAAGCAAATCAGAGTTCAATCCTTACATGGCCGTGTAAGGTTTCCAAAGACTAAGAAGGCCCTGGCCGTTTGCACCACATGGTCGTGCAGGGTTCCCAGAGCTTAAAAGTGTTCTGGCCTTGTGGACCACACGACCGTGCCAAGTTTCCAAAAGCTGGGGCAGTCCAGGCCGTGTGGATCTACACGGCTGTGCTTGGAGGTCTTGAAGAGAGTTGTCCATGGCTATGTACCACACACGACCGTGTATAGATGGTAGAGAGGGGAAAGGCTCTGGCCGTGTGGACCTCACACGACCATGCCTCGGGGCCGTGTGGCGCCCAAAAGCTTCCCTCTATTTAAGGCCTCCTTGGAGATTTGAAAGGGGATCTTCTCCCCTTTGGGAGAAAGCAAGATTTGGTGGATTCCTCCCATTCTTGGGAGGATTTTTGGGCAATCTAAAGGGAGATCTTGGCGAATTCGACTCCGGAAGCGAGGATTGGATCCGAAGATGGAGCTATATTGTAGATAAGTTTTCTTTCTTTCCTCTTCTTGGATTGGGATTGAAGAATGCTTGTAATCTTCTTATGTTTGGTCGTCTTCCTTCGTTTTATGGAGTAGATCTTGTTGTTCTAGGATGGAGGGAGTATTTGTGAGATAAATTGATGTAAACTCTTGTGGATTTACCATTTCTTGGTTTCTATGATGTTGCCTTGTTTGTATCGATTGGATCTTGAATGATTAATTGTGATTAGGGCTTAATTCTCATTCTTAATTGATCGTTTGGATATCTTATAGACTTTGTAGGGATAAACCCTCACTCGATTTTCCGAGGGATCCACGTGACAGGTGCAAGCCCGTGTAAGGACGTTTGGGGGATAATCTTGAAGGGGAAATGAGAATATTCAAGAGGGTAGGATAGATTTTATGATTCAATCCTTGTATCTTTATGGGTTAAGAAGCTATGAACTTCTATGTTGATATCCGAGGGAAGCATAGTGATAGGTGCAATCCTATGTAAGGACAACATAGGTTCATATCTAATTGATTACATTTAGGTACATTTTTCAGTCCTAAGCCGGTGATCTATTGCAAGAGAGAACCGACAACCTTCTACAATTATTAGACAATTGAAAAATAAGAATTGGTAAACCATATACATTCAAGAGATCTTACAAAGAAACCAAAACTACTAGAACCTCCCTTTATCATAACTCAAACCCCCAAATTCTTGTTTGTTATTCTTTCATTTTAGATTTGTTTTTCATCCCTAGCATTTGAAACCAATTGATTAGTTGTTTAGCTAATTCGCTTTGAGATATTTCTAGTGCTTATTCCAGTCCCTGTGGATACGATAATCTTTTATATTACTTGCGACATTTTCGTACACTTGCGGAACATAACAAGTTTTTGGCGCCATTGCCGGGGACTGCGCTATAACATTGGAGATTATCAAATGAGTTAGACTAAACATAACTTTTCTTTCATTCTTTTGATTTGCATAGTTATAACTAATTGTTAGAATTCTGTTTTCATAAGTTTTTCCTTTCTTGAATAACATTCTTGACAATTCTTTTTGTTGCAATTTTAATTCTAATTCTAACTTTGTATTCTTGATTTCTAGCACTCTAATCTAACTTTTCTCTGTTGTCTCTTTTGATCTAGTTTCTTTCTTCTTTTCTTTTGTAAATATATCTTGCAATGTTTAGCATATGAATTATTCTAGATATTTTTCTTTTTTCTTTTATCTTTTCTTTCTTGTTTTCATTATGCACTTTCTTTCTTGCAATTTAAATTCTACATTTGCTTTCTTGCTTTTCATATTGCATTTTATTTCTTGTCTTTGATTCTTGATAATTTTATTTTTCTTCTTGAATATCCATGAGCACTAACATGTTAAGCAGGCCCATGAGAAATTTTTCTACACCCTTTTCTGCAAGATTTTTATCTCCCATTGTGCAACCTCAAATTGAAGCAGAAAGTTTCCAACTAGACCCAGAGATAATTTTCATGATACAAGGTCACAAATTTAGAGGAGAAGTATCAGAAAGTCCTTATCTACATCTTGAAACATTTTTAGAGATTTGTTATTTGGTGAAATGTGAAGGAGTATCAGTAGATGCTGTCGATTGATGGCATTTCCTTTCAGTATCAAGGATAAAGCAAGGACTTGGCTATATTCTCTCTGTCCTCAAAGCATCACAAATTGGGAACAATTGGAGAAGCAATTTCTGAATCATTTTTTCCCGCTAAGTAGAATAGTGTATATGAGGAATTGCATAACAAATTTTGCTCAGGCATATGGAGAATCATTATTTGAAGCATGGGATAGATTCAAGAGTCTTCAAAGACAGTGCCCTCATCATGGTTTTGAAAAATGGTTGATTTTGCACATATTCTATTGGGGAATTTCTTTCTTAGACAAGAGTTTATTAGATTCATCAGCTGGAGGTTCTTTTATGGACAAAAGTGTAGATGAAGCTTATTCATTAATTGATCAAGTGACATTGAACCTCCATGAATGGTCAAACAAAAGTTGGATGGAATTTTCCTCAGATATTCAAGAAGTACAAGCCATAAATGTAAGAGAGCCTGTCAAACAAAATGGAATTCAACCACCTAAAAATGTTGAAATTCACAAGTCACAGAGTGAGGAGTTCAAACATTTGGGGGCAAAGCTTGATAGTATTGTTTCAAAATGATTTAATGAAGATCCCCCTCCTACACAGTCAAGATCCAATGAAAAGTGTGATGATGTTGGGTTGAGAAGTGGCAAAAATCATGAAGAACTTCTGAAAAATGACATGTTTAGAATTGAGGAGAAGAATAATAAAAGATCACAAGAACTCAGTTCCATTTCTCTATGAAGTTCCCAAAGACCACAAGTACCTTTCCCTCAATGATTAATCACACCAACATTAGATAAGCAAGTTGGACATCCTCCAAAAGCTCAAAGGGAATTTGGGAAAAAGGAAGTTCAGTCTTTTCCAGGACCTTCACTAAGGGTTCCTTTTCCACAAAGGTTAGTAGGGGTAAATGAAAATAAAGACTTCGGCAAATCCTGTGACACTAATATGGTTGAGTGCAGATTTTTGTATGTATATGAAGATGAGGATTTTTCAGATGAGGATTTTATTGATAATGCAGTGGTAAATAAGTTTTCAGATCTACCTCAAAATTTTATAGAGTGTTATAGTGACATTGAATTTTCAGATGATGAATGTGATGTGGTAGATCAACTTAAAACTGCAAGTGAAGTTATTGATCCTCTTGTTATTATTTCTCCTATTGAGGACATATTTGTTGGTTTATTTTTTGATGTATGTGTTGATGATGATGATATGGAAGAATGTGTTGGGAGCTGTGTTGTGGAAGTAGCATCTGAAGGATCACCACCTTTGTCAACACAAGCCTTAGAGGTTTTAAGAATTGATCATGTTGTGGAACAATGTGTAGGGACTTATGCAGAGCTAGCAGAATCTCGAGAATCACCATCATTGATATCATCAACACCTGAGTTAGAGCCAGAACCATCATTTGATTCAGAGGAAGTCACATCTACGTGTTTAGAAATTTTAGATTTCACATGGGCTAATAATTGGAAGCTCAATCTGAACCATCTTCGACCACCTAAAAAAATTTCCAAGAAGATGAAGATGGAGGAAGTTATACTTTACTTTGTAGCTCCTTTGATGAAAGCTCTCTCCATAATAAGAGCCCTTGGTAGGAGGGTTCTAAAATATCTTACCCCTCCAAGAGCAAGACTTCGATGAATCTAATGAGGTGGTCGAGCTAATGACCTTAAACAAGCGCTTCTTGGGAGGCAACACAAGTTCATTTTCCTTATTTTCTTTTATGTCTTTAGTTCTTTCTTTATAATAAACATTGTTGGAACCCCAAGGTTGGTTTTGGTGTGATCAACAAGTTAAGTTAGGTTCTGTTATTTTCTAACCTTGTGTCTAAGTGTGCAGGAGCTTAGGAGCACAGGTATTCGAGCGGAAGACGCAGCTAGCGAGAAGGACGACACGCGGTGCGTCCGAGGGACGAGGCGCTGCGGAAGAGTACACCGGCGGACAAGAAGGAAGTGCGCGCGATGGTTCCGAGGTACGAAAGCCGGAGCGGAAGATTGCTCGGGGAGCAACAGACGCAGCTAGCGCGAAGGTCGGCACGGGGTGCGATCGAGGGACGAAGTCTGCGGATGAGTACGTTGGTGGACGAGAAGGGACACGCGGCAATTCCGAGGGACGAGAAGCCGGAGGGAAGCACGCTCGAGAAGACCGGAAGATGGGTTCGGGTGAGCCCTATTCCGGATGTCAGAAATCACCCAATCAAGCGGATCCGGAGCAGAAGACTACGACCGAGACGGGGACTTAACGGAGAAGTGGTCCCGGACAAAAAGTCAACTGCAGTTGACTTTTTGCTCCGGGCGCCCGGAGTTGTCCGGGGCGCCCGGAATGCTTCCGGGCGCCCGGACCCTGATTTTGACCAAGATCGCGATTTACGTGATCTGAACGTTGGGGGATAAAACTTTATCCCCCCAGGGCGCCCGGAACCCTTCCAGGCGCCCCGACCAAGGCTATAAACATAGCCTTGGTCCAGAAGCTCTTCATCAGTTCAGAAATTGTAAACAACACTTCTGTGCTTCCACTGTTTAGATTAGCTTCTGTCTTTCTGTGCTTACACTGCTGTAAACGAGGCTTCTCCGCCTGAAGGAGCTCTTAGTGCGATATTCATCCTTGGATTAACAACCTCCCCGGTTGTAACCAAGTCAAATTCGGTGCCTCGTTTTTATGCTTTATTTTCTGCTTAAGCTATTTTTTATGTGTTAGCTTAATCGTACGAGAAAGGGTTGTGTTTGATTTTTCAGGGCTATTCAACCCCCCCTTCTACCCGGCCGCATCGGTCCTATAAGTGGTATCAGAGCTGAGGCGCTTCAGGAGGACTAACCGCCGAACGAAGCAATAAGATGGCCGGATCCAACATCCACGCACCAAAATTCGAAGGGGACTTCGCTAGCTGGAAAAATCGAATGGAGGTATTTCTTGAAACAGATTATGATTTATTACTAACAATGGAATTTGGCTATGAAGCACCAGAGGGCAAAGCAAGAAATCAATGGTCAAAGAAGGAGCAGGCTGACCACGTGGCAAACAAGAAAGCAGAATTCCATCTGCTAAGTGTACTTCCAACACAAGAAGTCAATCGAGTCGGTACCTACAACTCGGCAAAGGAGCTTTGGGAGAAATTCCTTGAGTTACACGAAGGAACATCCGAAGCCAAACTTGCAAGACGGGATTTACTTCGTAACCAGCTTACAAACCTCCGATTTGAAGAAGGTGAAACAATTGCACATCTACACTCGAGGATTCAGGAACTCATCACTCGACTTACGAATCTCAGAGAAGAGGTAAGTAACCGAGATTCGCTAAGGTATGCCCTAAATTCCTTTCCTAGAAACTCAAAATGGGCATCACTAGTAGATGCCTTTTACATTTCAAAAGATCTAGAAAAAATTTCATTAGACGAATTCTTTTCATCTTTTGAAGTGCATGAGTTAAGATGTGCAGGTCCGAAGGAGCCCAAGAATAATGTCGCTCTTAAAGCTTCGAAAGACGAACCTGAGTCAGAATCTTCTCTCGACGACGAGGACATGGTAATGATGGTAAGACGATTTAAAAATATTTGTAAATCTAGGAAATCTAACCATCCGCAGGGAAGAAAGAAAAGAACCATCCGCTGCTACCATTGCGATGAAGAAGGGCACGTCAAAGACAATTGCCCTAAACTGAAGAACAAAGGGAAGGACAAGGGTAAGAAGCCTATCCAAAAGCGCAAGGCCCTAAAAGCGACGTGGGACGATACGTCGTCGGAATCGGAAGTCGAGGAGTTCTCCGGGCTCGCGTTAATGGCGAGTCATCAAGACGACGACTGCGAGTCAAGCTCTTCCGAAATGAGCATCGAAAGCATCGATGAAGGGGGAGCCACGTCCGAAGAGAGCAGCAGTTCAGGGGGAGAAACCGACAACGAGATCGACAAGGTAAGTGAGGTACGATCTCTTCCTCCTGATAAAATGTTTAAATTCATTAAAATTTTAACAAAAGATTGCTGCAAATTAGAAAATGAAAATAAAGATTTAAAAGCAATATTAGCTACATCTTGTCCGTTAGAAATGCTAGATAAATCAAATTTAGAAAATGAAAAATTAAAATTAGAAATTCAAAATTTAAAAATTCAAGTAGAAAACTTGAAAAACTCTGCTTGCTCATCTAAAACCAATTTTAGAAGGTTCAATAATTTGAATTGGTATTATAGATATCACCAGGGACAAATTAAAAATATCTCTAGAAAATATGTCCCTAAAAAATTTTTAGTTAACCCAGTAGGTTGGAACCTTTATTGGGTTCCTAAATCTTGCTTAGTGTAAATTTTAAATCAAAGTTAGCGCTTTAAGTGAGAAAATTAAACAAAAATTTCTTTATGGGCTTTGACTAGAAAGTGGTTGTTGCTCCAATAACCAAGAAGGCCTAGTGCCTCGCCACTGTCTGGAAGCCAAATATTGAAATAAATGTTTAATTAATAAAACATTAATCCTAGAATTATTTAATGCTTTAAAAAGTTATTCAAACATGTTTCAAAATTTTGACATAAATTTTTTTAAATAATTAATTGTTTTTAAAATTCTATTTTCAAAAATAATTTTTACTTAGAGTGTTTAGAAAAATTTTCAAAAATTTATTTTTCCTAAGTTAAAATTTTACTTAGAGTTTTTTTTACTTTTATTGATTCAAAAATATTTTTCAAAATATTTAATTAAGTTTTATTGATTGCAAAATTCTTTTTTTAACTTAGAATCTTTTGACTTAGAATTTTTTTTAGGTAGCTTTTCAAAATTTTCTAAGTCTTTAACCCTTAGATGTTTTTTTGGAACCCCATTTTTTTGTGATCAAAGGGGGAGAAGGATAAGTATTAGTCTAGGGGGAGGTAGCCTAAAACTATTTTTTTCTATCTTTGTGCACTAAATTGTAAATTTAGTTAGTTTATTTTTTTTGTCTAGTTAACCCTAGCTTAACTTGGGTTGATAACACCAAAAAGGGGGAGATTGTTGGAACCCCAAGGTTGGTTTTGGTGTGATCAACAAGTTAAGTTAGGTTCTGTTGTTTTCTAACCTTGTGTCTAAGTGTGCAGGAGCTTAGGAGCACAGGTATTCGAGCGGAAGACGCAGCTAGCGAGAAGGACGGCATGCGGTGCGTCCGAGGGACGAGGCACACCAAAAAGGGGGAGATTGTTGGAACCCCAAGGTTGGTTTTGGTGTGATCAACAAGTTAAGTTAGGTTCTGTTGTTTTCTAACCTTGTGTCTAAGTGTGCAGGAGCTTAGGAGCACAGGTATTCGAGCGGAAGACGCAGCTAGAAGGCACGTGATGCGTCCGAGGGACGAGGCACTGCGGCACCGTGGGACGAGAAGGAAGTGCGCGATGGTTCCGAGGTACGAAGCCGGAGCGGAAGATTGCTCGGGAGCAAGAGACGCTAGCACGAAGGTCGACAAGGGTGCGATCGAGGGACAAGTCTCGGATGAGTACGTGGACGAGAAGGACACGCGCGGCAATCCGAGGAGAAGCCGGAAGGAAGCACGCTCGAGAAGACCGGAAGATGGGTTCGGTGAGCCCTATTCCGGATGTCAGAAATCACCCAATCAAGCGGATCCGGAGCAGAAGACTCGGACCGAGACGGGGACTTAACGGAGAAGTGGTCCCGGACAAAAAGTCAACCACAGTTGACTTTTTGCTCCGGGCGCCCGGACCCTGATTTTGACCAAGATCGCGATTTACGTGATCTGAACGTTGGGGGATAAAACTTTATCCCCCCCAGGGCGCCCGGAACCCTTCCAGGCGCCCCGACCAAGGCTATAAATATAGCCTTGGTCCAGAAGCTCTTCATCAGTTCAGAAATTGTAAACAACACTTGTGTGCTTCCACTGTTTAGATTAGCTTCTGTCTTTCTGTGCTTACACTGCTGTAAACGAGGCTTCTCCGCCTGAAGGAGCTCTTAGTGCGATCTTCATCCTTGGATTAACAACCTCCCCGGTTGTAACCAAGTCAAATTCGGTGCCTCGTTTTTATGCTTTATTTTCTGCTTAATCTATTTTTTATGTGTTAGCTTAATCGTACGAGAAAGGGTTGTGTTTGATTTTTCAGGGCTATTCAACCCCCCCTTCTACCCGGCCGCATCGGTCCTACAGTTTCCTCTACTTAATTTTTCTTGTCTATCTTATTTTTTATAGAATTCAAAGTTGTGGAGGAATGTGAGCATTGAATAGAGGAGTATTTTTAAAACATGAATGTCAACCATTTGGAGCTCATCACTTGGTAACTTCTCTAAATTTCATAAATCTTCTCCATGTTGTTTTTAGTTTTCATTGGGACAATGAAAAGTTTATGTCTGGGGGGATGCATTAGATTTAGTTTAGTTTTTGCATAATAATTTTTTTTTTTTTGCTAGTTGCATCATTCATCATATCATGATTGTTTGTTCCTTAATGCAAAATACTGGCACATTTATTATCTAGATTCATGATGTTATAAATGATGCTAGTAGTAAGCTTTATGTACTTCTTTTCTCTATCTTGGGTAGCATGAAATAAACTAAGAATCATATGGAGATGAGCTTTAGTCTTGGCTTGACCTTAAGAATCTTATTTTCACTACACTTTGACTTGATACTTGAATGGTTGATATCATTGAAATAGTCATGATTCCTCTTGTTTGCTTAGTACTTGGTTTCCATGGTGATTTTTCAAACTTCATTTTGGTTACTGGATGAGGCTCAACTCATTCAAGCTCATTTGGAAAAATCAAAATATCCCAACATTTGTGCTAAAAGTACACTTGTGACATAAGATTTGCACAATGCAAATGTTTATGAAAAAAATTGAAAAAAAAGTGAATATGGGATCTAAAAAATAGTTGTCGTGAGTGGAATCTAGCAAGTCACCCCTTTGAGACCGAGTTAGGTTACTGGGGAAATGACTGCTTAGTTTCTCTTGAGATTGAGCACACCTTTGAGACCTTGGGTTGATTGAGAAATATGAACCAAGTGAGTGGCAAGTAAGTGCCTATCACTGGTTACTTGTCTCTCACCGGAAATATTAGGAATTCAAATTTGATGACGACTTGACTAGGACATAGATTGAAACTTGAAGGGTTTTTGAGTTACTTTTATACTGTGCACAGGATGCTTAAGCTTGAGCCATACTTGATTTGTTTCCATGATTATGCTTGTTATTGGAACTCTTTGATAGAGTTAGGAAAGTACATTAGGGTTTATGAATGCGTTGTAGAACATATGAATTTAGATTGCAGCATTTTGCTTGAGGACAAGCAAAGGTTTAAGTCTGGGGGTGTGATGTGCGTAGATTTTATATACTTTTATGCATGTTTTGATGCACATTTACATACTTTGAGCATGCTTAATCTATGCATTTTTATACTTCCAGTCTTCCTTTTAGCATATTTACTCTTTTTGTTCGGAGATCTGCTTTTGTACATTTTCTGTACACAGGAGTCAAATTCGGTGAAGATTCTGCATTCTTGGATAAAACTTATGAGCTAAGCAAGCGAGAAAGCACCTGGCCGTGCACCAGACACGACCCTGCATTGGTAGGGAGCTCTGGCCGTGTGGAGTTCAGAGGCCGTGTGACAGGAACAGCAAAGGAAGAAGTCCAAGCCGTGTGAACCTCACACGGCCGTGTTAAGTTTTGAAGCAAATCAGAGTTCAATCCTTACATGGCCGTGTGGATCTAAATGGTCATGTAAGGTTTCCAGAGAATAAGAAGGCCCTGGCCGTGTCCACCATACGGCCTTGCAGGGTTCCCAGAGCTTAAAAGTGTTTTGGCCGTGTGCACCACACGGCCGTGCCATGTTTCCAGAAGCTGGGGTACCGACACGGCCGTGCTTGGAGGTCTTGAAGAGAGTTGTCCACGGCCGTGTACCACACATGGCCGTGTATAGTTGGCAGAGAAGGGAAAGGCTCTGGCCGTGTGAACCTCACACGGCCATGCCTCTGGGCCGTGTGGCCCCCAAAAGCTTTCCTCTATTTAAGGCCTCCTTGGAGATTTGGAAGGGGATCTTCTCCCCTTTGGGAGAAAGCAATTTGGTGCATTCCTCCCATTCTTGGGAGGATTTTTGGGCAATCTAAAGGGAGATCTTGGCGAATTCAACTCCGGAAGCGAGGATTGGATCCGAAGATGGAGCTATATTGTAGATAAGTTTTCTTTCTTTCCTCTTCTTGGATTGGGATTGAAGAATGCTTGTAATCTTCTTATCTTTGGTCTTCTTTGTTCATTTTATGGAGTAGATCTTGTTGTTCTATGATGGAGGGAGTATTTGTGAGATAAATTGATGTAAACTCTTGTGGATTTGCCATTTCTTGGTTTCTATGATGTTGCCTAGTTTGTATCGATTGGATCTTGAATGATTAATTGTGATTAGGGCTTAATTCTCATTCTTGATTGATCGTTTGGATATCTTATAGACTTTGTAGGGATAAACCCTCACTTGATTTTTTGAGGGATCCACGTGACAGGTGCAAGCCAGTGTAAGGATGTTTGGGGGATAATCTTGAAGGGGAAATGAGAATATTCAAGAGGGTAGGATAGATTTTATGATTCAATCCTTGTATCTTTATAGGTTAAGAAGCTATGAACTTCTATGTTGATATCCGAGGGAAGCATGGTAATAGGTACAATCCTGTGTAAGGACAACATAGGTTCATATCTAATTGATTACATTTAGGTATATTTTTCAGTCCTAAGCTGGTGATCTATTGCAAGAGAGAACCGGCAACCTTCTACAATTATTAGACAATTGAGAAATAAGAATTGGTAAACCATATACATTCAAGAGATCTTACAAAGAAACCAAAACTCCTAGAACCTCCCTTTATCATAACTCAAACCCCCAAATTCTTGTTTGTTAGTCTTTCATTTTAGATTTGTTTTTCATCCTTAGCATTTTAAATCAATTGATTAGTTGTTTAGCTAATTCGTTTTGAGATATTTCTACTGCTTATTCTAGTCCCTGTGGATACGGTAATCTTTTATATTACTGGCGACATTTCCGTACACTTGCGGAACGTAACAAGGGCTAAATACCTCTTCTGCTCGACCGGCTGTTTCGGCTCGGCCTGTCTCGGCCTGTCGAACCTAGATACTCGCTCGATCTATTTCGCTCGGTCGGTCTTCACATGTCGGGCATATTGTGCCATGTTTGCTGTGGGGATAAATGCTTCGTCTGCTCGACCAGCTGTTCCAACTCGGCCTGTCTCAGCCTGTCGAACCTGTTAGTTAGAGCCCTAGAGCTAATCATTTGATGATTGTTGTATGGACTCATTGTATCATATTCTGGTATATAAATAAAGGCATTTGTTTTTGATTATTATACTTACTTGTATTGGTACCAAATAACTAAGTATAATAGCGTCCTTCAGTAGAAGGTTCTTACCTATATCAATCGATTGGTTGAATCGATAGTGAGATGATATAGGGAACACTACTCTTAATCATTCCTAGTCAAGTATTAACATTCAGGGACAATGTTAATGACATAAGACTAGCATGTAGGCCAACTCGATGACTTGATCTCACAAGTCATGGATATAGAGATATCAAATTGACACATGGGTATGCATTGGAGAATGTATACTGAATGACCCGCTATGAGAAAGTATCATGGATCGTTATATGAGTGTCATATACTTTCTCATGTGGCTATTAGTATGACTACTAGTCCTTGGACCTGAAGTCACCATGGTTCCCTACATGAGGAGTTACGTACTTTGGCTTCGTCAAACGTCACCCGTAATTGGGTGGACTATAAAGGCGATTACCGAGTATATAATAAATTATGCAGAGGGATGTGAGTGATGTATATGGGATCTATCCCTCCTATATGAAGGGAGTGACATCGTTATTCTTGATAGAGTGAGACCACGAAGTGCATAGCCATGCCCAAATGAGTCAATATGAGATATTGAGCTCATTTGATTGAGTGAGTCTACTTGGGATTCAAGATTTAGATTGATTAGAGGATGACACGGTCTATGCCTCACATTGATCAATCTAGATGTCTAGGATAGAAGAACACTTGTCATATATTGTGAGGAGTCACAATTAGTAGTCACAAGGTGATGTTGGATCTCAACATTCTTATAACTTGGGTAGTAATGATGTGTTGCTAGATACCGCTCATTACTTATTCTTCTAAATGGGTTTAGGAGCATTGCCAACGTTATAAAAACCTATAGCGTCACACACATAGGGCAATTAGATGGGGAATAGGTTCATTTGATGAACCTAAAGGATTAGGTTCATGTGATGAACCAAATTAGATTAAGAGTAATCCAAATTAGACTAATTGAGTTGGACTCAATTTGGTTCATGTGTTAAGTGAGTCTAATTTAGACTTAGACTTATTTAATTAATTTAATTCAATGAATAGAGATTCATTAAATTAAAATTGACTTGAACCAATGGTTAGATTAGATCAACCAAGGGAGACTCTATTCATTAAATTAAAATTGACTTGAACCAATAGTTAGATTAGATCAACCAAGGGAGAGAAGTGGTCAAGTTTGACTTGACTTAAGTAGGAAGATGAAGAGTCAAGTTTTGACTTGACTTTGACTTGACCAATGCCACATCATCAAGGCTTCTTCATTTAGTCATGTTTGATTTGACCAAATGCCACCTCATGGAGGAGATCAAGAGACTTGACTCTTGATATTCCATGGGGGTTACAAGCCATGAAGTGGCCGACCACTTTTAGTGTAGAATGGATTGATTTTCATTTAAGGCAATTCATTTCTTCTTCTTCGTCTCAAGGTTTCTTCTCTCCCTCTTCTCCTCCTTGCCGTGACCATTAAAGGTGCTAGCACACCTTTTGTGTGGTTTTCTCCATCTCTTGCTTGTGTGGATACACATAGAGGAGTATCTACATTGATACTCTCGAGATCCGGCGAACCTAGGACGAGCGGGATTATGCGAAGGGCTTCACATCAAGGGTAACCACTTTATCTTGTAGATCTATAGTAGATCTAGGCTTGGAAACATGTATATGAAATTTTATTTTTCGCACGGATCCAGTGGCGGGGGATTTCGGGGTTTCCGCAACGCAAAAAATGGTTTTTGCGGCCCGAAAAACCCAACAGTGGTATCAGAGCCATGTGCGAAGCGAGTATGAGTTTTAATTTGTATTTTTATGAAAATTACAGATCTGTAAATTTCTGTGAATTTATGTTTTTATAGTTTTTATGTGTATTTTCTCGTAGAAGCGAAGCACAACTGTTTAGACACTTGTATGCTTTGACTACCGAGAAGTTTTTTCCAAAATGGCAAGGTTTCGCCCCAAATCATTTTGGGACAGCGGACTTAGGAATACTCGCGATGGTTATATCGCGGGTAGGGGCACTGCTCCTGACCCCGCAAGGGGCTTCGTTCCGCGATTGCGCCCGAAAATCGCTAAACGGGACCGTCGGGAATTTTTACTCATAAAAATTGTAAAAATTGTAATAAAAATTATAGAAATTTATAGAAATTGCATAATTTATAATTATGTATTATTTTTTGATGGTCATGGCCCAAAAGACCCAATTAGATTGAAAAATTGTGTTGTAATTTATAATATGGCCTGCGTTCCATTTTGTGTTTGTGCGTGTTGTACTTGATTCGTGACCTGCGCGTCGCGCCTTCTTCTATTTTATATTTCCTGTTGTAAACTAGTTTAGACTTGAATGTAACTCGAGTTTCACTTTTGTTATGTACAAAATGGAGCGGTGGAAAGTCCACTCGAGACGGAGTTACGAGGAGGGCCCGAGCAACACAAGGTGGTCAAAGGGAGGAGCTTGAGAAGTTGTTGACCTTAGGTTGACCATTCGATCTTCTCATTGGCTTGAGAAGATCGTAGTAGGGTCATGACTAATCACAAAACATTTAATTAATTTCTTGTGTGTGTATATGTGATGCATGCTAGAATAAGTAATTAATTAGCGCCTTAACGAATAGATTAGATCAAAATCGCGTACATGATGCACCCTAACGATTAAATTAGATCTAAATCGAGTATATGATACACCTCGTCGATTAGATTAGATCTCAATCGCGTCAACTCGTATTGCCTACCATGTCGTGATACCTATCACTACCTCGATCACATGTAGTTGTTGAATCTACCAATGCAGAGCAACACATATTATCATGGTAGGGTACGGAGGGACAATCTTGGTCCCGCCTATCAACGCATGGGTGAGTAAAACTCAATTAAATTGAGTACAACTAGTTAAAACAAGTTTAACTGTAGGCATTTATCCAATAGTTGGAAGATAGGACAAAATCATGTTTATATTAACTCTTGGGCGTATTAGCCAAAGCTAACTCGAGTTTTAATATAAATGCGGATCTTGATCCTATAAACAAGAGTTGCATAGAGATGTTGTAACGCCCACCCTCCCTGCTAACCCTAAGGGACGGGGCTACGATACTCTACGTACGTACTACAGCGGAAGACTTAAAATTTATTTTTCTTAACTTAATTAAAACCGAACTACACTAACATGGATTCATAACATGATAACGAAATAAATAAAAACTTAGTATCAAGTCACTCATATTGTATTACATTTCACAAAACCAAAGCATAGTTCTTAAAGGTTTTAAAGCAGGTTCTTAATTAGTTGCCTAGCCACCGCCACACACATCTTTGTTGCCCCTCCTGCTGCTCCTTTAACTATTGCGCGCAACCTTGTAGGTCCAAGGTAGCAAGTCTTGAACCCTACGAGGCAAACATACTAGGCCCTTAGTCCTAGGGGCACTTAGGAGCCCATCCCTAACGAGGTCCTTAGTCCCCGGGGCGCTTATGGAGCCCACCCTTGGTACAAGCCACTCACATATAAAGTAAAGTACATGTCATACATATCATGTATCATAAAAGCATGCATCACTTAGGCACACATCATATCATAAAAGTATGCATCACTTAGGCATACATCATGTCATAAAAGTATGCATCACTTAGGCATACATCATATCATAAAGGTATGCATCACTTAGGCATACATCATGTCATAAAGGTATGCATCACTTAGGCATACATCATATCATAAAGGTATGCATCACTTAGGCATACATCATGTCATATCAATATGCATCACTTAGGCATAGATCATAAAAACATGCATATCTTAAGCATAAAGCATATCGTCAAGCATGCATGATTTAACCACATATCATATCATGAAAGCATGCATATTTTAAGCACTAAACATAGCATCAAGCATGCATAATTTAACCACATATCATAACATAAGCATGCATAATTTAAGCACAAAGCATATCATATCATAAAAGCATGCATATCATATCATAAGTCATAAATCACAAGCATACATATTAAGCATAAGGGTGTATCTTGTGATTATCCTATCATAGGAAACATGGTATCATATTTATCTTGGTTTTAAGCTTCCTAAACCCTTGTGGCCGAAACCCTTTAGAGCTCAATTTAGGTTAAACACAACATCCAAGCATGTGGCACCTAAATTATCATCATAACATTTTCATAGGAAGCATTATAAACATGATTAACTTAGTTTCTAAATTCCTCAAGTCCCTAATTTCATATGGCCGAAATCTTAAGGTGTGAAACAAGGTTCAATATGACATAAAAGCATGGACAACTTTAGATCATATTTATAACATTTTTACCAAGGAACAAGGTAAACACATTTGACACATTTGAATTAGTTCCTAAGTTCTTTAAGCCCTTAACATATGTCATGGCCGAAATTTAACAAGTTCTCATTAGGGCTACAAACAAGCATACAAGCATGTGAAGTTGGACTAACATTATGTATAAATTCATACAAGGCATCATCCAATAGTTATGGCCGAAACAAACCCTAGCATCATTTTAGGTCATAAAACAACATATAGTAATTGAACCTTGGCTTTCTACTTATCATATTTCATGTAGGGTAACATGAGCATATTTAATTTAAGTCCTAGGGTTTCTAGGGCATCTAAACCTTCATGACCGAGACTCACAATGGTCCATTTAGATCATGGAAAAATTATACAAGTATGTGACAAAATCAATACATTATCCTATTTACATAAGAAGTACTTTTAACACATTTGGTTTTATTTCTAAGGCCTCTAGGTCTTTTAAACCCTACTTGGCTAAAACTCACAGAATATAAACTTGCTTCAAATAGCCTAAAAGCATGAGAATTTATACAAGTTTCATAGCATGTATAAAGACAAGCATAATGAGTATACATATGAATTGTGTCTTAGGCTTTCTAGGTTTCTTTTTCTCTTTTTCTTTTATTTTTTTCTCATGGCCGAAACCTACCATTCTTTAGCTAGGTTTTTAAGTGGCCTAAAGCATGAAAAACCTAAGTAAGTTTCATGGCAAAAGTTACTAAGAAACATATATACAAATTGGTTCATGAATAAGCTAGGACCCCATGTGGTTATACATGTTATATGTCATCCACTAATTTTTCTACACCCTAACTAAGCATGAGGGCATTGAACAACTTTCATATCTAAATAGCACAGAGGTCTTGAGCATATTAAAATCTTGTTTAAGCTTTTCTAAGCTATCCATCTCATCATGGCCGAAAAACCCTAAGAAGGAGTTCATGGAATTCTAGCAATATTCAAGCATACAAATCCTTTAAGATCTTTCTATTCTATCACATGAGCATGGTTATTTAAATTTAAAAGTCTTTCTAACCCTAAACCCTTTCTTGGCCGAAACATATGAGTGGTTTTCTTTTAGTTTCAAATATCTTCTAAGGAAGAAACACTAATACATAACCCTTAATATTTCATAGGGAGAACCTTGTACTAGTTGGGTGAAACAATAAATTTCCCTAGCCTCTTAAGAATATTTTTGGCCGAAATTCTAGGGTTCAGTACTCCTCTGATCAAGCATCATATAGGTATAAAATCATGAAGAAGAACCCCTTTACATAGCATAGAAAAATCTATCATGTAGTGAAGACTAGTTTAAACACCATTAGATTTTGGAAGCTCTTCTTGGCCGAATTTTCTCAAACTTGTTTCTAGGTTTTAAAATCTTCATAAAATCTGAAAAACACATAAAAGACTTGTACCACAGGTGAGGGGAAGCTTACATCCTTTTTCGCTTGTGGATCTAAGGTATGGTGAAGAAGAAGTAGCCTCTTCTTCTAGTTCCTTTCCCTTGGTTCCTTTGCTAAGTTCTCCTTGTATCCTAGGCTTCCTTAGGGAAAAACATTGCTTTGGGGCTGAAGATGGAGGAGAGGGGACTGTGGTGTTCTCGGTGAGGGAGAGGATGAATGAGAGAAAATGAGAGAAAAATAGTTTTCTCTTTTCTTGCTCCCTTTTATGTTAAGGGGGAAGAGGTAGCAAACTTAGTTTTTGCTTTCCTTCTCCCTTAGCCCTTTTTCTCTATTTTATTTTATTTTTATTTGTTTATTTATCCTCATCATTCATGGTGAAATAAGGGGGAATGAATCCCCTTAATTAACTTCTTTTATTTTCGGCAAAATCAAAGAGGAAGAGGGAGAGGAAGGGAGGAAGGCAAGTTGCCTTTCTCTTGCTCTTTACTTGTTTCCTTTTGGCTAGGTTTTACTCTTACCTTTATCATGAGTTTCCCTCCTTTGCTATCAACATATTATTCCTATCCCAACTGGTTATTACCCATTAATTCTATGAAATGTAATATAAGAGGTTCAAGGTTCAATCCTTGACCTCTCCCTATTTTTATTTCTTTTTATTTCCTTTTTGGTTCAACTCACTTCCTATTATTTTTCTAAGGCAAAATCCCACATTCATATATTTATCTTACAAGCTTAGTGGGTATTACAGTACCCCGTACCTCATAAAAAGTTCGTCCTCGAACTTTAAAATAGCTCCGGGTACTTTTGTTTCATATCGTCCTCGCGTTCCCAGGTGACTTCTTCAAATCGTTGATTCCGCCACAAGACTTTTACTAAGGGTATTTCTTTGTTCCTTAACCTCTTGATTTCTCGGTCCAGAATCTGGATGGGTTTACTTTCGTAACTTAAGTCCTCCTGAACCTGTACCGACTGCGGCTCAATTACTTGATCTGTGCTGGGAGTACACTTCTTGAGCATCGATACATGGAACACATTGTGAATGGCTGCCATGTCTGGAGGTAGTTCCAGTCTATATGCGACTTGGCCCACTCTTTCTAAAATCCGGTACGGTCCTACATATCGGGGGCTTAACTTGCTCTTCTTTCCGAACCTCATTATCCCTTTCATGGGGGATACTTTAAGGAATACTAAGTTTCCGATGTTGAATTCTAGCGGCCTGCGCCGTTTATCGGCATAATTCTTCTGCCGACTCTGAGCAGTTTCTATTCGTTGACGGATCTTTTATATAGCTCGGGTGGTGTCATCAATAAGTTCCGTTCGGAACCCCATTTCCTTCTTTTCACCACTTTCATACCAGCATATAGGAGATCTACACTTCCTCCCATATAGAGCTTCGTAAGGTGCCATTCCAATAGTAGCTTGGTAGCCATTATTGTAGGCGAATTCTGCCAGGTATAAATATCGACACCAGCTCCCCTTGAAATCCAGGGCACAAGCTCTTAACATATCTTCCAATACTTGATTTACTCTATCAGTCTGCCCATCAGTTTATGGGTGGAAGGCTGTGCTAAACAACAACTTTGTGCCGAGGGCCTTCTGAACGCACTCCCAAAAGTGCGAGATAAAACGTCCGTCTCTATCAGAAATAATGGTCTTAGGGATACCATATAATCTGACAATTTCCTTAATATATAGTTGAGCTAGTTGTTCAATTGAATAAGTCATCTTGATCATCAAAAAGTGTGCAGACTTCGTCAGTCTGTCCACGATCACCCATATAGCATCATACCCGTTTGTCGTCTTGGGTAGACCTGAAATGAAATCCATGGAGATTTCTTCCCATTTCCATTCTGGAATTTGGACAGGTTGTAATAATCCGCCGGGTCTCTGGTGTTCAGCTTTTACCCTTTGGCACGTCAGACAAGTACTGACGTACTGAGCCACTTCTCTTTTCATACCGGACCACCAAAATTTCTTTTTCAGGTCCTGGTACATCTTAGTGGAACCCGGGTGCATTGCATAAGGCGTTGTATGGGCTTCTTCCAGTATCTTCTTTCGCAACTCTGGATCCTCTGGAATACATAATCAATCCCTGAGGTATAATATTCCATCGTCTGCGATACGGAACCTGTCATTCTTTCCTTCTGCGGTCTCTTGTTTAATTCTTTGAAGGCTCGGGTCTTTGGTTTGCTTCTCTAACATGTTCTCGAATAATGTTGGTGTTAAGGTGAGGGTAGAGAGTCGTCCGGACATGGTTTCAACTAATGGACACGAAACATGTTTCAGTTTCTCGATGGATTCCCTTATTAGTTCGCTTTCAGCATTGAATAAAAATTCTAGTATACTGACTGAAATTAGATATCTGACCTGTGACGATAGTAGAGGCGGTTGCCACGTCATCCTGAGCGAGAGAGTAGACTCTGGCATTGGTCATAGTGGGAGGGGCCTCTAATCTTCCTTGGCTGATCGAAGTCCCTTTTATGGCAGCTTGCATTTGGTGAAGCTGTGCAGGGGCACTCATGTTCTGGAAGTTCTACGAAGGTAGTGCCTGAGACTGAGTAGGGCAATTTCTCGCCAAATGACCTTCCCCTCCGCAGTTGTAGCACTTTTTGGTGCTCAAAAGACATACTCCCGAATGCATCTTCCCACATGTGGCACACTGAGGGTACTTAGTCTGTTTATTGGCCGGACCACCTTTTGTTTTATTCCACTGTTTCCTCTTTCCACTTGAGTTTCCTTTCCAGTCAGTTCTGGTACTGTGCGATTTTTGTCCTCCGGTCAGTGCTTGGTTCTTGCCCTTATTCATTGCTTCCTGATAGTGCTCGGTAATCAGGGCGCTGCTGACTAGTTCCTCTGCAGTCTGCGATCTATTAACTCCGCCGGCTACGTTCAGAGCTATCTCGGGTCGGAGCATCTTTAACATTAACTGGACCCTTTCTTTTTCGGTTCGGACCAGTTCTGGGCACAGTCGGGCTAGGCGGTTGAACCTCTTAACGGCTTCGTTAACCGACAGATCACCTTGCCGGAACTTAGTGAACTCGTCATAGTGCTTGTTGGTCACTCGCATATGGAAGAATTCCTCTAATAACTCTGTCTCAAAATCTGTCCACTGCATTTGGTTGATTTGTCTTTTCGCCTTTACTCTGTCCCACCACATCTGGGCTGTTAGAGTGTATACTAAAAGCCTAGCTTTTGGTATAAACATTTATCTAGAAATAAGAATCACATTGGTCAAATGTCTATATTTATGATAAATGTAGTTGTTCAATTAATTTATATTGTAGATAACATGGTGTGTGGTGTCACACACAGAAGATCATGTTATCAGTACCTTATAAATTATAAACAATAGCTCACGACCATAATGGAAAGGAATAAACCATTGGAAGGTCGTAGTGTAATTAGGTATTTGTTTATCTTAACTATATAATTACACTAGTACACTTAGAGTGTATTGAGTAGGACCATTAGAGGTCGTTTCTTTTATACTGACTTTATAAAGAAACAAAGACCTCAGTTATTATGGAAGTGTGTGCTCTTAATCCTAATATAATAACAAGCACATATATTTGATATTTATTTCTTTAATTTATCAATGGGTGAGATTTAGTTCGATGAATCAATAAGCCCGATAAGTTGGGAAATGATATCACTTATAGTGTGTGTTGTTGATTATAGAAGGAAACTGTGTCCTAGTGATCTAGGTTGAGAATGCCCCCAAGAGGAGCTCATAAGGATTGTCATGTTAAACCCTGCAGATGGACTTAGTCCGACATGACGATGAAGTTGAGTGGTACTACTCTTGGAGCTAGATATTAATTAAGTGAGTTGTCAGTAACTTACTTAATTAGTGGACATTTGTTATCTTAAACAGAGGGAGACTAACACACTCATAATAAGAAGGAGCCCAAAAATGTAATTTGGGATTGGTGCGGTAGTTCAATAATAGTTCTTTAGTGGAATGAATTATTATTGATGAAATTAAGTTGTGTGTTCGGGGCGAACATGGGATGCTTAATTTCATCGGGAGACCAAAACCAATTCCTCCTCTCGGTCCCTATCGTAGCCTCTAGTATATAGAGATTTATACCCACCACATACCCACCTTCTTTCCCATCCAATGGGGCCAGCCAAGCTAGCTTGGAACCCAAGCTAGGGCCGGCCAAGTCCAAGTGGATGAGCCATGTAGGTGGCCGGCCAAAGCTTGAGTCCCAAGCTTAGGTGGCCGGCCACTAGAATATTAAAAAGGATTTTTATTAAAATTATTTCTTATGTGAATATCATGATTTTAAAAGAGAGTTTAAAAAATTAAAAATTTCCTTTTATAACTTTCTACAAAAGATTAAGAGAAGAGATTAATCTCTTTCCTTATTTGTACATTAAAAGGATGGTTTTAATTTTTGGTAAAAACTTTCCTTATTTGTAAATCATCTACATGTTTAAAAGAGAGTTTAAAATTTGAAATCTTTCCTTATTTGTTGATTAAAGGAGGATTTTAAATTTTAAGAAAACTTTCAATTTTAATCATGTTCATGATTTAAAAGAGAGTTTAAAATTAAATATTCTCTTTTATAAGTTTCTACAAAAGATTAAGAAAAGATTTGATATCTTTCCTTATTTGTAGATTAAAAGAGATTTTAATTTTTAGAGATAATTTTTTTTTATCCACATGTTTAAAAGAAATATTTTAATTTATAAAATTTCCTTTTTATTAACCACCATGAAGGGAAAAATTATTTGAGAAATTTTTATAAATTTCCGAAAGCAAATTAGGAAGTTTTAATTCTTGTGTGAATTAAAATTTCCTTGATTTGTGGAATGGTGTGGCCGGCCATTGTATTTGTAAAAAGGAAATTATTTTTAATTAAATAAAATTTTCTTTTTCATGGCAAAATAATTAAGGAAGTTTTTAATTAAATTTCCTTATTTGCCAAGACCAAGGATTATAAAAGAGGGGGTAGAGAAGGCTTCATGGTGAACAACTCTATCCTATTCTTCCTCTCTTTTCCTCCTTGGTGGCCGGGCCTAGCTTCTTTCTCTTCTCTTCTTCTTGTGGCCGGCGGCAATCCCTCTTGGAGCTCTTGATGGTGGCCGGTTCTAGCTAGGAGAAGAAAGAGAGAAAGGAGGTTTTGTTTCTTGCATCCCTTGGAGCTTGGTGGTGGTGGCCGGACCTCTACTTCTCTTGGAGAATTTTGGTGGCCGAAACCTAGAAGGAAGAAGAAGGTGCTTGGTGGTTCTCATCTCGGAAGATCGTTGCCCACACAACGTCCGAGGTTAGAAGAGGAATACGGTAGAAGATCAAGAGGTCTTTCTAAAAGGTATAACTAGTAATTTTTCTTTCCGCATCATGCTAGTTATTTATGGAAATAATACCAAATACAAGAGGCTTACGATTCTAGTATTTCGAATATGTTTTTCGAAGTTGTGTTCTTTTGTTTTATTTTTCCTTGTAATTTGATTGTTCTTTTTAGTTAACCTAAAGTTATTTTAGGAAATTAAATATTAGATTTCTATAAAAGGTTTTGTCTAGTCGGTGGTGGTTGCTCCCATATCCAAGAAGGTCATGTGCCTCGCCACGTCAGTACTGGGAACCAATTATGGAAATTAATATTTAATGGAATTAATAACTTAAGGTGATTTGGGTCGAACGTGTTAAGTTCCGCAGGAGATCCAAGTCAAAACCTAAAAGAACAAATAGATTAAGTTTTGGATCAAACGTGTTAAGTTCCGCAGGCGATCCAAAATTTAATTTAAAAGAACACATGGTAGCTAGGAAAAGGTTCAGACCTTTGTACAAAATTTTTGTACAGTGGAACCTCTAGGCTTTCCGAGTAGCAACCAACATGGGCATCTCCGGTAAGACAGAACGACGCGCATTTGACCTTCTCGTGTTCAGGCCAATCCAATAATTCCATTATGTTCTCCACGGTTTTGAGCCAGGCTTGCCCATCCCATGGTTCACAGTTTCCCGAGAATGCTTCCGGCTTAAGCCTTTGCCACTGAATCAGATAGGCCTCTAGTCGGACTATCGGAGTAGGGGATGCCGGGGGCACTGGTGCAGCTGTAGGTACAACAGGTAGTGGATTCACCGGTGGGGTGACTGGGTTGCCTTGCTGACCCATCAAGGTAGTGATCAGCTGCTGTTGCTCTATGATCTGATGCTGGAGGTCTGCGACTACCTGTGTCAGATCTGGTGGAGTCACTGTTCCTCCGGTTCGGGCATTGCGTGTCCTAACCATGTTTATTTAAATACGGACAAACAGACTAGTGTAAGTGGTTATCGTTTTTAGCCAATCTAACCTATTGTTTTTGTTTCTATCTATTTGTTCTGGTATTATTCCTAACCTACCAATATGTAATCCTAATCTAAATTATAACTAAAAGCATAGAATAAAGCATCAAACATAAGCAAGTAAAACATTAAATTAAAGCATAAACAACATAAGGAAAAATAAGGAATATAATGACAACAATGTAACATAAAGAAATAAAGCATAAGCAATGTAGTAAAGAAATAAAGCATAGGCAATATAACAAAAAAAATCAAACATAAGAATATAACAAGCAAATTTAGCATAAACATTCTTACTTGGAGAGGCAGGTAGGAGGCTTGATGTGTGTGTAGTGAGCTGGCAATAAACTTTGGCTCTGATACCAACCTGTAACGCCCGCCCTCCCTGCTAACCCTAAGGGACGGGGCTACGATACTCTACGTACGTACTACAGCGGAAGACTTAAAATTTATTTTTCTTAACTTAATTAAAACCGAACTACACTAACATGGTTTCATAACATGATAACGAAATAAATAAAAACTTAGTATCAAGTCACTCATAATACATCTTTGTTGCCCCTCCTGCTGCTCCTTTAACTCATCCAGCTTTTTCCTTTATATGTGGTACAAGGAAAGTAAGCTATGAGCACTCATGGCTCAGTAAGTTCCTTTCCTACTCACTAAAGCCAACAATCAGCACATAATCAAGAATGTATCAACAAGTCATAATCTCAGCTAATCATAGCATAACATAGCATTCTATTCAAGCTTATCATGCATCATAATATAATCACAACTAGTCATGGCATATCAAACATCATCATGGCCGAAACATATACATAGTGCATTGCATAAAACATAGCTAGACATAGCATAACAAACAAGTATCATGGTATATCAAAGCATGGCCGAAACATGTATATCAAAGCATCATAACTATGGCCGAATATGTACATCAAGGCATCATCAAATCCATGGCCGAAATCTATATATATCAAGCATCAACATATCCATGGCCGAAACATGTCTATAAGGTATAGCATGAACATAACATAAACATACCTTATCATGGCATATCATAATCAAGAGCATAGCATGAAACATAGCATAATCAAAAAGTGTATGCAATATGATTTTGGAAAACATGTATCCGAAAAACATGTGTATGTCTCATGATCTTTAAAACCATTCTCTTTTATATGTATATATACTTGAAAATAATCTCAACATAAGGGGGATCCCGGCTATGTACCACTTACATATTGCGCGCAACCTTGTAGGTCCAAGGTAGCAAGTCTTGAACCCTACGAGGCAAACATACTAGGCCCTTAGTCCTAGGGGCACTTAGGAGCCCATCCCTAACGAGGTCCTTAGTCCCCGGGGCGCTTATGGAGCCCACCCTTGGTACAAGCCACTCACATATAAAGTAAAGTACATGTCATACATATCATGTATCATAAAAGCATGCATCACTTAGGCACACATCATATCATAAAAGTATGCATCACTTAGGCATACATCATGTCATAAAAGTATGCATCACTTAGGCATACATCATATCATAAAGGTATGCATCACTTAGGCATACATCATGTCATAAAGGTATGCATCACTTAGGCATACATCATATCATAAAGGTATGCATCACTTAGGCATACATCATGTCATATCAATATGCATCACTTAGGCATAGATCATAAAAACATGCATATCTTAAGCATAAAGCATATCGTCAAGCATGCATGATTTAACCACATATCATATCATGAAAGCATGCATATTTTAAGCACTAAACATAGTATCAAGCATGCATAATTTAACCACATATCATAACATAAGCATGCATAATTTAAGCACAAAGCATATCATATCATAAAAGCATGCATATCATATCATAAGTCATAAATCACAAGCATACATATTAAGCATAAGGGTGTATCTTGTGATTATCCTATCATAGGAAACATGGTATCATATTTATCTTGGTTTTAAGCTTCCTAAACCCTTGTGGCCGAAACCCTTTAGAGCTCAATTTAGGTTAAACACAACATCCAAGCATGTGGCACCTAAATTATCATCATAACATTTTCATAGGAAGCATTATAAACATGATTAACTTAGTTTCTAAATTCCTCAAGTCCCTAATTTCATATGGCCGAAACCTTAAGGTGTGAAACAAGGTTCCATATGACATAAAAGCATGGACAACTTTAAATCATATTTATAACATTTTTACCAAGGAACAAGGTAAACACATTTGACACATTTGAATTAGTTCCTAAGTTCTTTAAGCCCTTAACATATGTCATGGCCGAAATTTAACAAGTTCTCATTAGGGCTACAAACAAGCATACAAGCATGTGAACTTGGACTAACATTATGTATAAATTCATACAAGGCATCATCCAATAGTTATGGCCGAAACAAACCCTAGCATCATTTTAGGTCATAAAACAACATATAGTAATTGAACCTTGGCTTTCTACTTATCATATTTCATGTAGGGTGACATGAGCATATTTAATTTGAGTCCTAGGGTTTCTAGGGCATCTAAACCTTCATGACCGAGACTCACAATGGTCCATTTAGATCATGGAAAAATTATACAAGTATGTGACAAAATCAATACATTATCCTATTTACATAAGAAGTACTTTTAACACATTTGGTTTCATTTCTAAGGCCTCTAGGTCTTTTAAACCCTACTTGGCCGAAACTCACAGAATATAAACTTGCTTCAAATAGCCTAAAAGCATGAGAATTTATACAAGTTTCATAGCACGTATAAAGACAAGCATAATGAGTATACATATGAATCGTGTCTTAGGCTTTCTAGGTTTCTTTTTCTCTTTTTCTTTTATTTTTTTCTCATGGCCGAAACCTACCATTCTTTAGCTAGGTTTTTAAGTGGCCTAAAGCATGAAAAACCTAAGTAAGTTTCATGGCAAA
The DNA here is from genome assembly GCF_018446385.1 of Zingiber officinale. NCBI lineage: Eukaryota > Viridiplantae > Streptophyta > Magnoliopsida > Zingiberales > Zingiberaceae > Zingiber > Zingiber officinale. Next base: position 53,258,855 of record NC_055992.1, on the reverse strand, counting down.
AGTTACTAAGAAACATATATACAAATTGGTTCATGAATAAGCTAGGACCCCTTGTGGTTATACATGTTATATGTCATCCACTAATTTTTCTACACCCTAACTAAGCATGAGGGCATTGAACAACTTTCATATCTAAATAGCACAGAGGTCTTGAGCATATTAAAATCTTGTTTAAGCTTTTCTAAGCTATCCATCTCATCATGGCCGAAAAACCCTAAGAAGGAGTTCATGGAATTCTAGCAATATTCAAGCATACAAATCCTTTAAGATCTTTGTATTCTATCACATGAGCATGGTTATTTAAATTTAAAAGTCTTTCTAACCCTAAACCCTTTCTTAGCCGAAACATATGAGTGGTTTTCTTTTAGTTTCAAATATCTTCTAAGGAAGAAACACTAATACATAACCCTTAATATTTCATAGGGAGAACCTTGTACTAGTTGGGTGAAACAATAAATTTCCCTAGCCTCTTAAGAATATTTTTGGCCGAAATTCTAGGGTTCAGTACTCCTCTGATCAAGCATCATATAGGTATAAAAGTATGAAGAAGAACCCCTTTACATAGCATAGAAAAATCTATCATGTAGTGAAGACTAGTTTAAACACCATTAGATTTTGGAAGCTCTTCTTGGCCGAATTTTCTCAAACTTGTTTCTAGGTTTTAAAATCTTCATAAAATCTGAAAAACACATAAAAGTCTTGTACCACAGGTGAGGGGAAGCTTACATCCTTTTTCGCTTGTGGATCTAAGGTATGGTGAAGAAGAAGTAGCCTCTTCTTCTAGTTCCTTTCCCTTGGTTCCTTTGCTAAGTTCTCCTTGTATACTAGGCTTCCTTAGGGAAAAACTTGGCTTTGGGGCTGAAGATGGAGGAGAGGGGACTGTGGTGTTCTCGGTGAGGGAGAGGATGGATGAGAGAAAATGAGAGAAAAATAGTTTTCTCTTTTCTTGCTCCCTTTTATGTTAAGGGGGAAGAGGTAGCAAACTTAGTTTTTGCTTTCCTTCTCCCTTAGCCCTTTTTCTCTATTTTATTTTTATTTGTTTATTTATCCTCATCATTCATGGTGAAATAAGGGGGAATGAATCCCCTTAATTAACTTCTTTTATTTTCGGCAAAATCAAAGAGGAAGAGGGAGAGGAAGGGAGGAAGGCAAGTTGCCTTTCTCTTGCTCTTTACTTGTTTCCTTTTGGCTAGGTTTTACTCTTACCTTTATCATGTGTTTCCCTCCTTTGCTATCAACATATTATTCCTATCCCAACTGGTTATTACCCATTAATTCTATGAAATATAATATAAGAGGTTCAAGGTTCAATCCTTGACCTCTCCCTATTTTTATTTCTTTTTATTTCCTTTTTGGTTCAACTCACTTCCTATTATTTTTCTAAGGAAAAATCTCACATTCATATATTTATCTTACAAGCTTAGTGGGTATTACAGATGTAATTGGTAATTAGTTACTTACCGATCATACTAAGTCTTGGGCGATTTAGCCAAAACTAACTCAAGGCGTAGTATGATGTGGATCTTGTCCCACATGAATTATAGAATTTAGTGCGAGCATCATTTAATTAAAAGGCCTAATTAAATGATTAATAGAATATGATATTTATTTATTTTCTGCATTTTTCTGTTGTAGATAACCATGACGTCAAATACGAACTCTTTCTCCCTGCATTCCATCCTTGAGAAGGACAAGCTCAACGGAGCAAATTTCCTGGACTGGTGCAGGAACCTGAGAATCGTTCTTTCACAAGAACGTAAACTGTACGTTCTGGAGCAGCCCATTCCGGAGGCACCTCCTACCACTGCCACGTGAGCTGACCGTGATGCTTACAAGAAGCATCAAGATGACGCATTAGATGTGTCAAGTCTTATGCTCACGACCATGAACTCTGAGCTTCAGAAGCAACACGAGTTGATGGGAGCTTATGATATGGTTGAACATCTTCGTCAACTATATTAAGGACAAGCTAGGCACGAGAGATTCGAGATCTCTAAGGTACTGTTTCAATGTAAGATGCAAGACAGGACTCCCGTAGGTCCATATGTACTCAAGATGATTGGGTAGATAGAAAACCTACAGAGGTTGAGATTCCCCCTTGGCCAAGTGCTGGCCACTGATTTGGTCTTGTAATCCTTGCCAGAGAGCTACAGCCAGTTTGTCATGAACTACAACATGAATGAAATTGACAAGTCACTGCCTGAGCTTCTGAGTATGTTGAGAACTACTGAGATTAACCTTAAGAAGGTTAAGCCCAACTCCATTTTGATGGTGCAAAAGGGAAAAGGCAAGGGCAAGCCTAAAGGTAAGGGAAAGTCCCAAGCCAAGGGCAAAGGCAAGGCACTGAAACCCAAAGGAGGGGTTGCCAAGGATACTACCTGCTACCACTGTGGTCAGATCGGACACTGGAAGAGGAACTGCAAAGTATACTTGGAGGATCTTAAGAAGAAGAGAAGTGAGACTTCCACTTTAGGTATCTATGTTATAGAAGTCAATCTATCTATTTCTTCATCCTGGGTATTAGATACCGGATGTGCTTCTCACATTTGTACTAATGTGCAGGCGCTGAGAAATAGCAGGGCATTGATGAAGGTTGAGGTGGACCTACGCGTAGGCAATGGAGCACGGGTTGCTGCTATTGCTGTAGGTACTTATTTTCTATCTCTGCCCTCTGGGCTTGTATTAGAGTTGGATGATTATTGTTATGTGCCTGCTTTGACTAAGAACATTATATCAGTTTCTTGTTTGGACAAGAAAGGGTTTTCATTTATCATAAAGAATAAATGTTGTTCAGTTTATTTAAATGATATGTTCTATTGTAGTGCACCTTTGATGAACGGACTCTATATTCTAGACCTTGAGAGCCCTATCTATAACATAAATACCAAGAGGTTCAAGTCAAATGACATGAACCAAACCTATATCTGGCACTGTCGCTTAGGTCATATAAATGACAAACGCTTATCCCAGCTCTATAAAGATGGTTTGCTGGACTCAATTGATTTTGAATCATATGAGACATGCGAGTCATGCCTTCTAGGCAAGATGACGAAGACTCCCTTTAATGGACATAGTGAGAGAGCGACTGATTTGTTTGGTCTTATACATAGTGATGTATGTGACCCTTTCAATGTCACTACTAGAGGTGGTTATAGGTACTTCATTACATTTACTGATGACTTCAGTAGATATGGTTTTGTGTACCTGATGACACATAAGTCAGAATCTTTTGAAAAGTTCAAAGAATTCAAGAATGAAGTACAAAACCAGCTTGGCAAGAGTATTAAGATACTTCGATCAGATCGAGGTGGTGAATACCTTAGCCATGAGTTTTGTGACTATCTAGCTGAGTGTGGGATCCTATCTCAACTCACTCCTCCTGGAACACCACAGTGGAATGGTGTATCCAAAAGGAGGAATCGTACCTTATTAGATATGGTACGATTTTTGATGAGTCACACAGATATTCCTATATATCTTTGGAGCTATGCTCTAGACACAACAGCCTTCATTCTCAACCAAGTTCCATCTAAGGCTGTAATAAAGATACCATATAGGATACGGACTGGGAGAGATGCTCAGGTGTCTTTTATGAGGATTTGGGGTTGTGAGGCTTACGTTCAACATCAAGTCTCGGACAAATTGGGACCCAAATCTGATAAGTGCTATTTCATTGGATATCCCAAGGAAATGAAGGGATATTACTTCTACATTCCCCAGTCAACACAAAGTAGTTGTGGCTAAGACTAGGGTATTTCTAGAAAGGGACTTTGTTTCTAGAAAGACTAGTGGGAGTACGTTCGATCTTGAAGAAGTTCAAGATGTGAATAATAGCACTAAAGCCTCGATGGAAGTTGAACTGGAACTATAAACTGTTGTGGATGATGTTGTTCCACAAGGAGTTGAGGAACCACAACCAGTTCAAGTAGACCTACCTCTTCGCAGATCTGATAGGGTACGTCGTCAGCCTGAGAGATATTCATTTCTCTTGTCTGACCATGATGACGTTGTGCTCATTGAGGATGAGCCTACCTCGTATCATGAAGCTGTGATAAGACCAGATTCTGAGAAATGCCTAGATGCCATGAGATCCGAGATAGAATCCATGTACACTGACCAAGTATGGACTTTGGTTGATCCACCTGAAGGGGTAAAACCCATAGGGTGTAAGTGGGTCTTTAAGAGAAAGACTGACATGGATGGACTTATCTATAAGGGCCGCTTGGTAGCTAAAGGTTTCAAGCAGATTCATGGTCTTGACTATGATGAAACATTTTCTCTTGTAGCGATGTTTAAGTCCATTCGGATCATGCTTGCTATTGCAGCATACCATGACTATGAGATATAGCAGATGGATGTCAAAACCACATTTCTGAATGGAAACCTGCTCGAGAATGTGTACATGACCCAACCTGAGGGTTTTGTAAATCCACTACATACTAGCAGAGTATGCAAGCTGCATAGGTCCATTTATGGACTAAAGCAAGCTTCTCGAAGCTGGAATCTTCGATTCGATGATGCAATCAAACAGTTTGGTTTCATCAAGAATGAAGATGAACTTTGTGTCTACAAGAAGGTTGTTGGAAGCACAGTTGTCTTCCTTATATTGTATGTAGATGACATACTACTCATTGGGAAAGACATCCCTTTGCTGCAGTCTGTCAAGATTTGGCTAGGGACTTGTTTCTCAATGAAGGACTTAGGTGAAGCATCCCGTATTCTAGGCATACAGATCTATAGAGATAGATCTAAGAGATTGCATAGCCTAAGTCAGAGTACATACATTGACAAGTTACTCCTTTGGTTTGCCATGCAGAACTCCAAGAAGGGATTTCTGCCGATGTTACATGGTGTGAGTCTTTCGAAGACTCAAGGTCCCTTTTCTAGAGAGGAGAGAGACCGCATAGATCAGATCCCTTATGCCTCAGCCATAGGATCTATCATGTACGCCATGCTATGTACTCGTCCTGATGCTCGTATGCTTTGAGCATGATGAGCAGATACCAGTCAGATCCAGGTGAAAGTCACTGGATAGCGGTCAAGAATATTCTTAAGTATTTGAGAAGGACTAAAGTATATTTCTTGATATATGGAGGCGATGACGAGCTAGCTGTAAAGGGTTATAGTGATGCCAGCTTCCAGACCGACCATGATGATTATCGATCGCAGTCAGGGTTCGTGTTTTGCATAAATGGTGGTGCTGTGAGCAGGAAGCGTTCGAAGCAAGACATAGTCACTGATTCTACAACAGAGGCCGAGTATATTGTTGCATCAGAGGCAACAAAGGAGGCAGTTTGGATCCGCATGTTCATCACTGAACTTAGGGTGGTTCCTAGCATCGCTGACCCTATTGAGCTCTATTGTGACAACAATGGAGCAATAGCACAGGCTAAGGAACCTCGCTCACACCAGCGGACCAAACACATACTACGGCGCTTCCATCTCATTCGAGAGATTATCGAGAGAGGAGATGTGAAGATTTGCAAAGTACCCACAGAGGCTAACATCACAGATCCCTTAACCATGGCTTTAGCACAGAGAAAGCATGATGGTCACACTAGCTCATTAGGCCTTAGAGCCTATACTGATTGGCATTAGTGCTAGTGGGAGATTGTTAGTTAAAGCCCTAGAGCCAATCATTTGATTATTGTTGTATGAACTTATTGTATCATATTCTTGTATATAAATAAAGGCATTTGTTTTTGGTTATTATACTTACTTATATTGGTGCCAAATAACTAAGTATAATAGCGTTCTTGCGTAGAAGGTTCTTACCTATATCAATCGTTTGGTTGAATCGATAGTGAGATGATATAGGGAACACCACTCTTAATCTTTCCTAGTCAAGTATTAACATTCAGGGACAATGTTAATGCGACGAGACTAGCATGTAGGTCAACTCGATGACTTGATCTCACAAGTCATGGATATAGAAATATCAAGTTGACACATGGGTATGCATTGGAGAATGTATACTGAATGACCCGCCATGAGAAAGTATCATGAATCGTTATATGTGTGTCATATACTTTCTCATGTGGCTATTAGTATTACTACTAGTCCTTAGACCTGAAGTTACCATGGTTCCCTTCATAAGAAGTTACGTACTTTGGCTTCGTCAAATGTCACCTGTAACTGGTGTTGGGATCTTAGATGGTTAGAGGGGGGTGAATAGCCTCTTTGAAAAATACTAAACACAAATTTCTTCAAGAACTTTGTTAGCACAGCGGAATTAGAAAACTAAAACAAAGAGAGAACACAGCACACTAACTCAGAGATTTACGAGGTTCGGGGATAACTTGTCCCTACTCCTCGGCGTGTCCGTAAGGTGGACGATCCCTTGATCTTCCGGTAGATCACACCCCGGAAGCTATCCGGCTAAAGGATTCTCCTTCTCGGTGGAGTAACCTCTCCACAAAGTCTTTAACAGCAGTAAGAAATTAAGCACAAGACTTACAGTAGTGGCTCAAGTGAAATGATCAAAGGAAGCTCACAGCCACAATCAGCGAAGAACAAGCACAAGCAGGAACACAAGAATACAGCCTCTCTTCAAGCACAAAGCACAGCACCGCTTGTTTCACACAATCAACCGAGAGCCCTATTCCTTGCTTCCTCGTCTCTCTTCTTATGCCTCTGCTCTTTCGCTGCAGAAACTCTGCGTCGAATCTCTGCTGTAAACACAAGCATCGCCAATCACTCTTCCTCCTCAACTAGTTCTCTGAACTCACACCAATACCATCCTTGGTCTTGTTGGTGTCTTCTGAGCTCCAACCAACCCACAGGAGTCAAGCTGATCGCGAACAGAGATTGCAGTCTGTTAGCATCAGTATCCGTTGATGCTCAATCTTCCCTCATCGCAGTGATACACAGAAAAAAGTAAGCTCTGTCTTATTCCTTTGATGAGGCTTAATTTGAAATTAAGCACCGGAATGGAACCTGCAACCTGCACCACATAAAGCTCACAGCAGAAGTTGATTAGTTCAAACGAATCAGAAACCAGCAGAACCTGACAGTGTGTGCAGACAGTGAGGTGGATCGGTCAGCGGACCGATCCACACCTTTGAATTGATGTCTGATCGGTCGTGAAGACCGATCAGGGTATGGCCTGATCGGTCTGCAGACCGATCAGGGCTTAATGAGTGCGGTTCCTCGCACTCCTAAGATCGTCACCTGATCGGTCCCAAGACCGATCAGGATATGGCCTGATCGGTCCTACAGACCGATCAGAGTGCATATGGATCGGTCCACAGACCGATCCCCTGCCTTTTTCCTTCTCGCGACATCATCTCCTGATCGGTCTACAGACCGATCAGATTACACTCAGTAGGCTACTGAGTGTTTCCTGATCGGTCTACAGACCGATCAGATTACACTCAGTGTGCTACTGAGTGTTTCCTGATCGGTCACCAGACCGATCAGCAAACCTAGTTTCACCAGATCGGTCTGTGCACCGATCAGACAATCAAAGTCTCACTGGATCGGTCTGTTGACCGATCCAACGCCTATGTGATACTAGGATTGGTCCTGAGAACGAGCTACCGAGCCCTCTCTAACTTCGTCCGGTCCAGAGAACGAGCTACCGAGCCCTCTCTGACCTAGTCCGGAGAACGAGCTACCGAGCCCTCTCCGACTTCGTCCGGTCCAGAGAACGAGCTACCGAGCCCTCTCCGACCTAGTCCGGAGAACGAGATACCGAGCCCTCTCCGACTTCGTCCGGTCCAGAGAACGAGCTACCGAGCCCTCTCTGACCATTCCGTGCCAAGTCACCATACTTGGACTTTTCCCGTGCCAAGCTCCCTGCTTGGACTTTTCACCAGATGTCTGGTCAACCTTGACCCATCTGGATTTTCCCTTGCCTGGCTTCACTCATCAGGACTTTCCCTCCCAACTGATCAACCTCGATCAGTAGTCATTCTGAGTTTAATTAATATCTGATACAAACTTAAATCAGTGTCAACATCAAAACAACAGCCAGGTCAGACTGTATCAACAATCTCCCCCTTTTTGTTGTTTGACAACACGATTTAAGTTTAGATCAGAATTGTTCAAATTTTCATAATTTTAGGGGAATCAAGATCCTGCCCCTAAGACGGATACAACACTATGTGAGGGTCTTCTAAAATCAAATTTGCATTCATCTAAACTTAGTTATCTTCTCCCCCTTTGTCAAACACCGAAAAGGTGCGAATAAGGTAAGATAACTTAAAGAACTCCCCCTTAAACCTTACTGTCTGTTTCTTAAAGTACTTAGAATTCCGTCTAAGTGTATTATAAGACAGTAATAAAGAAACACAGGACAAACAAGACACGCAAGTGAACAGCATATTAATAGCCGATAGAAAATTAAGCATAATAAAGAGCAAGCAAATAAAAAACTGAGTAGCATAAATACATGAGTAGCATCAGAAGTGCAAACATCCAGGTCAGACAAACTAACAAATAGCATCCAACAAACAGACAGTCAACAAACAAACTGTATCAATCAATATCCTCACACTGAGGAACATTACCATCATCGGCAGGAGGGGTGAAATCCTGAGGCGGCACGCTGGAGGATGGATAGCCTGGGTAGGACTGCGGAGGCGGGTAGCGCGCCATCCATCCGAGTAGCAACTGCTGTGTCACCACCTGCCGACTGCGCAGATCATCGAAGCGCTGGTCAATCTGCCCGCGCAGGTCATCGTAGCGCTGGTCTATCCGAATACGCAGGCCATCCAGCTCAGCAGATATCATCTCATCGTGCTGATCAAAACGGCTCTCCAGCTCTGCAATCTGCCAGCGCAGATCCGGATCCGCCTCTCCGTACTCAGCAACAGCAGCCTGTCGTGGAAGCGCCCGTGGTAGCTCACCAAGTGCTCTCCCATCCTTCCACCGAACTGCCCCATTCTGGCCTATGATACCAGACTTGGAAAATGCCCGTTTCCTAAGTCGGCAATCCTGCCTAACCATCTTTACCATCCTCCCCCTAGAGACGTTAACACCCAGGGTTTCAAGTCAATCAGTAATTATATGCCCATAAGGCATATAAACAGTGAAGCTGCTAGGCTGACTATATGAGATGATCGAAGTGTAGATGCTCGACATGATATCAAAATCGAGACGCCGACGCAACCCATAGAGCATCAGACAATGAAATGATCGGATCTCAGCCAGGGGTTTGGATGTGATTGGTAGGAGACAGTTCGTGACAATCTTAAAAAGAATATAATCGGAGGCAGAAAGTTTAAAAGCTGCAAAAGTAGGGAACTCAGAATCTAACTCATCTAGCCCATCCGGTCTAGGATGTCCAAAGAAATACTCATGGATGGTGTCAGATGATACATCAAGTGGGGGAAGCAATGGGACGGGTAAATCAGGATAAATAGAAAAAGAATTTCCTGAACTCCTTCGGCAATCTAGATACTCAAAGAATTCTGCAATGGAGAAATCGATAGATCTCTTAGCGACTCTAGTTCTATAGATACCATCACCGGGCTGATGAAGATTGTTATAGAATTCAGATACTAGGTCAAAGTTGATGTCTCTTTCTAGAAAAACCAAAGAATCGAGCTTGTAGTAGGCAATGGTTTCTAAAATAGAGGGACAAAATTCCTGCATGAACTTCTTATCAACAGATCGACAAGGAAGTAACTTGAATGTCCTCTGTTTAAATGCTTGTTCAAACTGTTGGTTAGAAAATCTACTGGAACTAGCTGGTTGGGGTCGAGAGGGAGCAGGAGCTTTGGATTTGGATTTCTCGGTCGGTTCCTTAGAGGTTCCCTCACCACCAGTTGGTTTCTTTCTAACAATTAGGACAATGGGAACAAGGAAAGAGCACCGGCCATGGGCAAACCACCGAGCACAAACCATAGTGACAGTAAGAACATGATAACATGACCTGCCAAAGACAATAAACAGTAGACATCAAGAGATTACCTCGGTGCCATTGTGACCTTCGGCTTTTAGAAGACGATGGGTCGAGAAGACGGGAGGAAGAGAGGGGCGTCGGCTAGGTTATGAGTCGGTCGGCAAGGGTTTTGAGAAGGAAGAAGATCGGGAAGAGAGGAGGTCGGGAGGATTTAATGAGGGGATAGTGCACAGTGTGATCTGATCGGACGGCTGTCCGATCAGGATCGATTTTAATGCACAAAGGGGTCTGATCGGTCCCCCGGACCGATCAGGAAACCCTCTGATCGGTGCTCGGACCTATCAGGGGGCCTTCCTGCGAACCATAGAGAGCTGATCGGTCCTTGGACCGATCAGTTAGTGAACAGAGAGTTATGGATTCGTTCTGGATCGGTCGACAGACCGATCCAGTATCGCCTGATCGGTCCCCGGACCGATCAGAGATCGAACAGAGAGGTTGAAGCGTGCCAGAACCTCTGATCGGTCTGCAGACCGATCAGATGTCGAATGCGGTCTGCAAACTCTCCTGATCGGTCGTAGAGACCGATCAGAGAACATCCTGATCGGTCCCTGGACCGATCAGTTACTGAGATCCAGTGATTTCAATCTCTGTAATTCGTATCAAAGACTCTGAAACTTTGGTCAACAACTTCTAAGGTCAGAACCTAGGATTTGGAGAGCCCACAGACTATATTCAGTGATACCAATGAATATTTTCTAAGGATTTGTTCTCCTGGTTTAGAATCATCCAAGGCTCAAAAATTTCAGATACTTAAACTTCTTCTTGAATCTGAAAGTCTCAAAACCAGAGAACTTTCAAGACCTGAGAAGTTTGTGTTATTTATTTGCTGAAACTATAATCTATGGTGAACCAAGGTACCAAAACTAACTTAGGCTATCTATAACCTGGTTCAAAATTCGTCCTTTCTATGATTAGTTTCAAGTTTATCAAAATATGTCTAAATTGCTGATATTTCTTCACCAACTTGTCCTATTTTCAATCAAGGTCACGAAATGTATCAAGCAAAGGTATCAATCAACCACATCAACCATGTTAGATGTTTTTTTTTTTATTAGGCAAATGTCCAACCAAGATTCCTTGGTTGGAATATATGAGTAAGATCTAGGAACCAAATACACATAAATTATGTAATGGTCTTCCCCATACTCAATTTATATCTCGTCAACCTCATTATTCAAGGGATGCATGATACATTTTGAACAATTTGGTTGATCCTAGCATCTCACCCCATTTCTAGCAAGCAAAAACATTTTGTTCAACCTTATAGTTTGTGTGAGATGTTCCCAAGTTGCCCAAAATCATTCCCAATTTCTCTTGTCATTTTAATTGTCCTTATTGATCATGATGAAGTCCTAAGGACCTAAGGAGCCAAACACATTCCCAACTCCCTCCTTAAATGACTAAATTCATTCTCCGGAAGGGGTTTGGTGAAAATATCAGCTAGCTTTGACTTTGACTCAACATATGTGAGTGCAATGTCTCCCCTAGCTACGTGATCTCTTATGAAGTGATGACGCACTTCAATGTGTTTGGTCCTCGAATGATGGACTGGATTTTTAGTTAGGTTGATCGTGCTAATGTTGTCACATAGCACTTGTACACCCTTATAAGAAAGTCCATAATCCTCTAGGGTGTGTATCATCCACAACAACTGAGATACACTCTCTCCCATGGCAATATATTCGGCCTCGGTCGTGGAGAGAGCAACACAATGTTGCTTCCGACTTGACCAACTAACTAAAGATGAACCTAAAAATTGGTAGCCCCCACTAGTACTTTTCCGATCCAATTTGCACCCAGCATAATCGGAGTCGGTATAACCTATCAAGTCAAAAGACTCAGTACGTGGGTACCAAAGACCTACTCTAATTGTGCCTTTAAGGTATCTCAGAATTCTCTTAACTGCAATTAAGTGAGATTCCTTGGCACAGACTTGATACCTAGCGCACATGCCCACAGCAAAGAGTATGTCCAGTCGACTAGCTGTGAGATATAGAAGACTACCAATCATGCTTCTATATTGCGTTAGATCAATTGGTTTTCCACTCTCATCATTGTCAAGGCGAGTGTTTGTTGCCATTGGAGTGGACACTTCCTTAGAGTCACTCATATTGAATTTTCTAAGCATCTCTTGAGTGTATTTTGTCTGATGGACATAAATTCCATCTCGAGTTTGTTTGATTTCAAGTCCGAGGAAGAATGTCAACTCTCCTACTAGACTCATCTCAAACTCACTTTCCATGTGAGAAATGAATTCATTCAAATAGCTCTTGTTATTTGAGCCACAAATTATGTCATCGACATATACTTGGGCTATAAAAATGTTTTCACCATCTCTACGTAGAAATAGTGTTGGGTCTATTTGACCTCTTACAAATCCCTTCTCTAGTAAATAAGTTGACGGCCTTTCGTACCAAGCTCGAGTTGCTTGTTTAAGCCCATAAAGAGCTTTCTTGAGCTTGTATACGTGGTTTGGAGCTTCGGTACTCACAAACCCCGGTGGTTGCTCAACATAGACCTCTTCTTTGATGAGACCGTTCAAGAAAGCCGATTTAACGTCCATTTGATAGAGCTTGAAACCTCTATGTGCAGCAAAAGCTAGCATCAGGCGAATGGACTCTAATCGGGCCACGGGAGCATATGTCTCATCATAATCAAGACCTTCGACTTGGCTATAGCCTTTGGCTACAAGTCTTGCCTTGTTTCTTACAACTTCACCCTTTTGATTTAATTTATTTTTGAAGACCCATTTGGTTCCAATAATGGTGGTCTTCCTAGGTCTAGGAACTAAATCTCATACTTGGCTCCTCTCAAATTGACCTAATTCGTCTTGCATAGCTATGATCCAATCAGGATCGTGCAATGCTTCATCAACTAGTCTTGGTTCAATTTATGAGATTAAGGCAACCTCATTGGACTCATTTCTAAAGAATTATCTAGTCCTAACCCCATGTTGGATGTCTCCCACAATCTGGTCTTGGGGATGACTAGAGGCTAACCTAGACTGCCTTGGTGTTGGCGGTGCCTCATGAATGGTCTCACTATGCACAGGCAGAGACTCAGTATCAGGCAAAGGATCAGATTGAGTTCTTTGTTGCCTTTGCTCATCAACATCAGAGTCAACTTCGACTCGTTCTTCATTTTGATCATTCAAACTTAGATTTCTAAGTTCAAATTGAATTTCTCCTATAGCCCTTGATTGATCATTTAAGTTAGGGATTTCTTCAAAAGCTACATCAGAGGCCTCTTCAATCAATTTAGTCCTATTGTTGTAGACTCGATAGGCTTTGCTGGTGAGCGAGTACCCGACCAGTATCCCTTCATCAGCCTTGGCCGAAAATTTTCCAAGATGGTCCTTGGTGTTCAAAATAAACACCTTACAACCAAACACCCTAAGATGTTTAATTGTAGGTGGTTTCCCAAACCAAAGTTCATGGGGAGTCTTTCCTACAAACCTATGTATCAGGATTCGGTTTTGCACATAGCAAGATGTATTCACAGCTTCAGCCCACAAGTAACTCGGTAGTGAGTACTCATTGAGCATGCTTCGTGCAGCCTCTTGTAAGACTCGGTTCTTTCTCTCCACAACTCCATTTTGCTGTGGGGTCCTTGGAGTTGAGAACTCATGTCTATACCCTTTTGCTTGACAAAATTCTAAAAACCTATGGTTTTGAAATTCACCACCATGATCACTTCTAATGGTCTTAATTGTTGTTGATTTTTCATTTTCAGTTCTTCTACAAAAGGAAATAAAAATATCTATGGTTTGATCCTTCACCATAGATATTCCCAGCTGAGAGTATAGCTTTAGACCCTTCCTTCTCCACTTGCCTTATTCCTTCACCATCTTGCTCTCCCAGCTGAGAGTATAGCTTTAGACCCTCCTCTCTGGGAGCAATTCCTATTGGAAAAGGCAGAGTTTATAGATGAAGCTGCTCAAGATTTAGGTCTAGCTAATCCTCGGGAACAAGAGCGGGAGGTACTTTTGTCGGCCGCCTAGTCTCAATCACGGTTACAAACAGCCTTGAGGAATAAAACCTATCGAGATCTGGAACTTTAGGCCAAAGAGGAGACGACTTTGAAGACTCAACAGGCTTCAGAGGTATCCATGTTAACCAGGGAGGTTCACATGATTAACCTGTTGTTGTAGCGACAACAGCAAGATCTCGGTCATTTGCAAGTTGAGGTGGATGCTTTGGAAGTAGAGCTCAAAAGGTTCAAGCAGAAAGTGGATTGTTTCGTCATATGTCTGAGGGGGCGTGAACAATTTTGCACCCCTTTGTCCATGAGACCACTCTTCTTCCTACTTTCTCTCGGGCGTAAAAGGACACACTGGCTTTTCTAAATAAAGAGGGGAGGGCGATTCAGTTGGATGATAGACTTTTCATCCTATTCCCATGCCAGGCAAGATATTCCCGCTTCTCCAACCTGATCGGGCTTGACCTTACCGGGGTTGAAATTTTCTAAGAAATTTGAGAGCTCATATTTATAATTTTTGCTGACATTCTTAGGTTTTAATGTTTCGAGAAGAGAATGTAACGTTATGTACCTAATCGCGGCCAAAATGTGAAACCGAACGATTCCTTGTATAAGAATGGGTGATTTTCATGGGTTCTTCTAATTTATAAGAATAGACGGGCTTCATCCTTTGTTCAAACACTCAACTTTCGCCCATACCTAGGACATTGAATATCTTTTTCAATATTTTCCTTTTTCTGATGGTTTCCTTAATAGAGAGATAGTATCGGTGGTGTGATATGCAATGATATCGAGGCGAACATAATTTGTTTGATTACGTCCATTATAAATACTCTTTTAAAGGTTTGCGACACGTGTCCTCCGGTTCTCTCTGTTAATACGTCAGTGCACACGCTCTGACGCCATCACCCTATTACATCGACGCTTCCCCTTAAGAGCACATTTTATATCCCATGGTGCTTGTTATTAGTCAAAAACCCTAAACCCTTTGTGCTATCGCCTCTTCGTCTTCCTCCTCAGGTTGTCTTTCTAGTGCCACGGTTTAACTTTTTCCCGTTCTTCGTCGGCCTCCTTCTTGTCATCCTCTCCCCAAAAGACCTCAGTAAGTGGTTTCCTTCTTTACCCCAACATTTATCCATGGCTGAAGAATCATTTTCTGCTTGGTATGCAAGAACTCGTTCTACCTTTCGCAAATCCGATCAGTCTACCCTCTATTTCCGGTATAAGATTCCCCAATCCTTTCACATTATCATCCCTGATTTTGAGTCTCGCCCCCATCTTCCTCCCAAAAATTATCTAACTTTCTTTAAAGATCAATTAGTAGCTGGTTTGTGCTTTCCCATTCCTCCCTTGTTTGTAGAGATAAGCCAACATTTCAGTATTCCCATACAATAGTTCGCTCCTAATGCATTTCGTTACCTTTATGGTTTATACATTGTAAAATATCGAAAAATGGTGAATAATGATAAGGGAATTTTTAGAATTTTTAGAAATTTTTTGAGAATTTTTTGGAGATCGTATGACTTCGTTTATGGGGATAAAACTGGGCCTCCGGGAAAGTCTATTTAGGCTACCCCATTTAAATGAGGAAAAGTTGAATTTTTATATATTCTCTTTCGTTTTTCTTTTTTCTTCTTTCTTCTCCTCATCGCCGTTTCTTTCCCCCCAAACCTGCGCCCCTTTTCCTCACCCGATCTGTGCCCTATGGCGCCGACGCCGCCCAACCGACGCCGCCAACGCTCACGTCGGTTCCTCTCCTACCCTCGCGTACAAAACCGCCGGCAGAGCCCCTTCTCCCGATCGCTTTCAGCCGCAGTCGCATGCCCTTGCTTTCCTTCTCGCCGCGAGCCTCGCGCTGGCCAAACCCTTCTTCCCCTCTACCTCATCGCCTCCTCGCCGCAGAGATCTTCCTCCGTCGATTCTTCCTCCTCATCCATTCGGAGCCGTGCGTCGATCACTAGCCACAGGAACCGAGCGCTGATCGTCGGCTGACAACGTGCCTTAATGCTGGCACATACTCATCACCTTCACTCTCGAGCAGTGCCCTAGCTTTGATGGAGGTGGATGAGCCCTAGATCTGATCTCTGTGCTTTTTCCAGTTTTGGTAAGGAGGATCACTACCGGAGCAGTGGTTGAAGGCTCCAATCTGTCCACTCCCTTCTCTAGATTTGAAGAGCAGCCACCAGGTTTTCTCCGCGCATAGGAGGTTACGATCCAATCTACAGAACTAGTATCTTGTTGAATGTTGTCCAGCAAGTAATGATTTGTGGTATTTGGTATAAGGGTAGAAGTTGCACCTAACTTAACTTCAGTTGTAACCTCTAGCAGCACTTCGAGTTATCAAGGGTGTTCCTTACTTGGGGTAAGTCATTAGCATAAAGGTTATGGATTAAAGGTTAGGGTTTAAATTCTCAGAAGTATATATATATTGATTTCGACTTGTAGGTCAGTGGCTTCATCCAGCTTTCGGTCACACTAATCTCAAGTCAACAGTGGAGAATCCAGAATTTGAGTGAGTTTTTGGATTAAGGTAAATGCATTGATGTTAGTATGAAAAGGATTACATGGTTAGATGTTATTCATCTTGCTCGTTAGGTTTAAACTGAATGATGGAATAATTAGGATTTAAGAAATTAACCCTAGTTAACTGTTGGATTTAATTTAGATAGACAAGTGGTTATGTTGATTAGGGGTTTCCCTAATTTAGTCTTGTGGATTTTATTTAGCTATTTAAATTCTTATGAATTTTAGCTAAATAAAAATATATATTGATTGATACAGGACTTTGACGCGAGACGAGTATCTCAACGTTGGACTTGACTGGATTGAACCTGCTATTTGAGGCGGGTACCTTGACTTATCTTTGATAATGTCATGTTGGTATATTTAGTAGGTTATAGCCATTAGTAATAATTATATTTATCCTTGTTTCGATATGTCGCTACCGGATGCCTATTATATGCTTGTTAGCTCACCTATTATGCATTTTATGTTAGTACTCACATGATTATATATTTGTTCATAGAGGTAGTGACATACCCTGCCTTATTATATTTAGGACCCAGGTTTTTATTTATACCCTACTTGTCTTGTGTACCTTAGATCTTCGGATATGACTTATTGATACTAGGGTACACATTTTATATACATATGTGGATTCATTCAGGATATTGCCATGCTTAGTGTCATGCATCATTCGCATGATTACATGCTGCGTGATAGTCTGCTCCATTATTGTTGAGCACATCGCCAGTTTCATCACTGTCGGTGATCCGTTGGTCCGCTCATGGGTAGCGTGACGCAGCCTGGTAGCACATCAGTTTGCTCGGTGGTACTCCGCTGGGACGCTCATGGGTAGTGTACTGCAGCGTGATATCATGCCGGGATCCCTCCCCGTCATCGTGTACCGGGAGATGAGGGTATTGTGCTCCCCCACTTATGATTTGGAGTAGGAAGATAGGTGTACTCCGACAGCATCCCGTCCACTCGGTCACTCATCAGGAGCAGTGACGTCAGAGTGCTCGGTTGTCACAACCCTACCCACTCGGTCTCACCATTGTGTGAGATGGCTGATTGGAGTCAGGGGTGACCATGTCATTGGCATCATATGCATTGATGCATATACTGATTGTGTTTGTTGCACTTATATGTTGCATTTGGATGGATGCAAATGTTTGACATGCATACAGGATTTATGATACTCTCGATCTAACGACCTGACTATTCTGATAGGAGGCCCTGGTGAGTACAATTCTCTTCAGCCTATTCTATTGTGCATTTCCAGCTTTTTGTCCAGGAGTCTGTACTCCATAGTTATTACTGTCTGTTATATCTTACTATACATGTCAACTGGTATCTGCTGAGTTGTGGAACTCACCTCGTGGATACTATCTTTTTCAGGTACCTGGTTGTTTATGGAGTTGCTTGGAGTATCCTACCTGCCGGTCCCCACATCACATTAGTAGACTAGTCTCCGTATATTTGTTTATTTTTATCTTGGTATATGATGTGTGTGTATTTGGCTTTGAGTTCTGGTTTTGTTTCCGGAGTGTTGTGTTGTTGTGTGGTGTAAGCCTAGCCGGCTAGCAGTCTTTGTTTATAGTTGTATGTGTTGTCTATTAGATTTCTGCTGTGATTGGTTCTGGTACAGCCGAGTGGGCTGTTAGATTTATATATAACTGCGTGGTTGTATTTTTGTGGTATCAACCGAGTAGACTGCATATATAACTGCGTGGTTGTGTATATATTCCAGCCACCTGTGGCTGATGTATATTGTGTCTGTAGAAATGTTTCAGATTGTCACCCGTACAAGGGAGGTGCTGCCGAAATTTCTTCGGACAGGGACTTCCTCGGGGCGTGACAATTTAGTGGTATCAGAGCAGGTATACGATACTTGCTATGTGTTCTGGATTTTCGAGATTTATCTGATACTAATTTATTTGGTATTAGAGCACGGTTTACGAGTCATACCCCGTGTTTCAGAGTTTGTGTTTTAGTTTTCTCGATATGACTTTTCGAGTTTTGGGACCTGGCAGCGGCAGGACATCTCCAAGTTATAGGAGGTATGTTGGTATATTGTCATCCTACCTTTTTGTTGGTATATGCATTGTTGACTATGATAGTTATGACATGTATTAGCACTTTGTATTTGGTATCTGTCTGATGTTGTAGCCCATATTACATGTGATGGGTTAGCCACTGATGATGATCGACCCTATTAGAGATCAAGGATTATAGTTTCTGGTGATTTTTCATATAATACCACCAGTAGTTTTAGCTTCTATTACTACTAGTAGAAGATGGAGGCACATACCAGCCTCTGCTATTATTAGCTGTGTAGTGGATAGTATCTACATATTCATGTTGACTTAGCTAGTAGAATATCATTTTATCTTAGTTAATTTCATAAGTAAATATTGATTTACTCTTGTTAGATCGGTCAGTAGAAGACTAATTTACGTTTGTCGACTTGGGTAGTCATAGATCGATATACCTTAGTTGCTTGTGGAAGATTAATGTATTCTTGATTAGATAGTCGATTACCGATTCATTGTTTTGGTTGGTCCGATCAGTAGGGGACCATCGTACTCTATTTTATAGGATGCTGATATTTGGGTTATTCATGCTTAGTTGGATATCTAGAGCACATTAAGTACATGGCTTGTACTGACATGGGGAAAGACTGAATTAGCCGTATACCATTGTCGGTTTATTCAATCTATAGAGGATCGATGTATCCTATTCCATGGGTACGTTAATTTTAGACTGTATGTACCTAGTTGGATAACATAGAAGGTAGCATAGGGAATATCAGGTTGATTGGATTAAATATGCTGATTCTGCATATCTATGTGGTGTGTACATATGATTATTATGTGTTGTAGGAGTGTTATGATGGACGGTCTAATTGCATGTAGTGGGTGTATATTTTTTCTATTATGATTGTTGTGGATTTCTAGTAGATTATACCCGAGTGGTCTGATTGGTTTATTGGAGGTATTTTGTCGATTAAATCTATGTTGTGAAATGTGCATATGTGTTTGAGTGTTTTATTGGAGGTATCTTATCGATTTAATCTGAGTTGTGATATGTGCAGATGTGTTCGGTGTAATATTCGAGGTATGTTGTTCATTATATTTGTTTTGTGTATACACTAGTGTCGATTATGATTTGTTGGAAGTATTACATTGATTATACTCTTGGCATAGGTGCATATATTTCATGTGAGTGTTGTTTGAGGTATATTGTCGATTATACCTATGTTGATATATGCACACGGGTTCGGTATGCTTTGTTGGAGGTATCACGATGATTTATACTTATGTTGTGAGTATGTTTGGTGTGTACTAATTGGAGGATTATGTCGATCATACATATATTGTGTGTGCACGTGTGCCAGGTGTATGGTTGGTAGCATCATGATGATTCTACCTATGTTGAATGTAGAATGTTGAGTGTCTACATTATGTTATTGGTTGTATTATCCTGTCAACTAATTCTCCTATTAATGGGTGACCGACCCACTAGGATGATGATAGAGTTGACTATGGATTTGATTTGCTTACTAGGTTGTTATACCCTAGGCTACCCACAGTGATCTATGGTAGAGAGATCTCGTGCAGTCTCTAGCTGGATAGTTAGGTGCCTTGGGCACTTATGCATTGTTTGTGGTGGAGAGTTTCTCCCACACATGTTATGGATTGTTTATGGTGGAGCGTAGCTCCCACATATTATTGTTGGTTTGTGGTAGAGCGTTGTTCCCACATATTTTTGATTGTCTGTGGTGGAGCGTTGCTCCCTCGTATTGTGGATTGATTGTGGTAGAGTGTTACTCCCACATTTTAGATGGTTGTGGTGGAGCGTTGCTCCCACATGTTATAGATTGTTTGTGGTGGAGAGTTGCTCCCACATATTATGGGTTGTTGGTGGTAGAGCGTTGCTCCCATATATGTAGTATTTCTTGTGATAGAGCGTAGCTCTCACATTAGATGATCTATTCTTTGGTGATTAGTAGTTAGTGATCAGATTTCAGACTTGTTATCGGGGATCTCTGGTTGAGAATGTTTGTTGTACAGACATTATGAGTTTTTGGTAAAGCCATTTGCGCTTACTAATGCTCCAGCGGTATTTATGGATTTGGTGAACCACATATTTATGGAGTATCTAGATCAGTTCGTTGTCGTTTTCGTCGACGACATATTGATCTACTCACGTTCCGAGGAGGAGCATGCACAGCATCTTCACATAATCTTGGAGACTTTTCGACGACATCAGTTATATGCGAAGTTCAGCAAGTGGGCCTTCTGGCTATCTTCAGTCGGTTTTCTGGGTCATGTGGTCTCTACCCGAGGTATTTCAGTAGACCCTTAGAAGATCGAGGCTGTCACCAGTTGGGAGCAGCCGAAATCAGTGCAGGAGATCCGCAGTTCTTGGGACTGGCAAGATATTACCGACCTTTCGTCAAGAGTTTTCTTCCGTCTAGCTATGCCACTGACACGCCTGACCAGAAAAGGCGTGAAGTTCACTTGGATAGAAGACTGTGAAACCAGCTTCTAGGAGCTGAAGCAGAGATTTGTGTCGGCTCCAATTTTGGTTTTGCCTTCTGGAGAGGATGGATTTGTACTCTACACCGATGCTACTCTATAGGGTTTGGGCGCTATTCTGATACAGCACGGCAGGGTAGTGTTGGTTAGTCCTAGGAAAACGTACCAGTTCCACTGTATAAAAATTTTTGTACAAGTGTCGAACCTTGCCTTAAATAACCTATTGTGTTCTTTAGAAGTTAAATTAGGAATCGCAAACGGAACTTAACATCATTGATTCCAAATTTAACTTATCTGTTCTTAATGGTTTAGATTTGAATAGCAAGCGGAACTTAATAATATTGATTCAAATCTACCTAAGTTATTAATTCCATAAATATTAATTTCCAAAATTGGCTTCCAGAACTGCATGGCGAGGCACATGACCTTCTTGGATATAGGAGCATGATGCGGAAGAAAAATACTAGTTATACCTTCTCTTTGTAACCTAATGACCTCGAGATCTTCTGCCGTATTCCTCGCCTCGCCTTGGACGTCGTCTGGGCGACGATCCTCCAAGATGAAAGCAACCCAAAAGAGCTTCTCCTCTTCTTCTAAAATCCGGCCACCAACACCACCAAGGAGAAGAGACCAAAAGGGAAAAGAGAGAAGAGAGGGAGGGCCGACTACTTGATGATCTCCAAGCAAGAGAATAAGAATTGTGTCTCATGAAGCCCCCTCACCCCTTCTTTTATATTACTTGGCCAAGGCAAATAAGGAAAAACTTTTTACAATAAATAAAATCATCTAAGAGTTTTTCCTTTTTCCTTTTATTTTTCCTTTTCTTTCCTCTTGATTGAATCAATCACCAAATTTGATTTAGTGATGATTTTAATTTATTTTATTATGGTCGGCCCCTTGCTTGGGCACCAAGCAAGGTGGCCGACCACCTCATCAAGGGAATAAAGGAAATATAATTTTTAAAAATTTTACAAGAAGAAATCTTCTTATAAAAGTTACAAGCTCTTTTTCCTAAAGTAGGAGTTAAAAAAGGAAAGTTCTAAAAATTAAAACCATGTTTTAAAATTTAAAACTTCTCTAACAAAATTTTCTTTTTTAACATGATGATAGAAAATTTTAATTTTAAAACTTATCTCCCTTTTTTTTCTTAAACCATGAGGATGGTTAAAAAAGGAAAGTTTTAAAACTTTTAAAACTCTCTATTAAAACATGTGGCCTAATTCAAATAAGGAAAGTTTTAAAAATTAAAATCTCTCTTTTAAAACTTATAGTTTTGTACAAAGAGAAGATTTTAAAAATTCAAAACACCCCTCCTATTTGAAATTATTGTAGCCGACCCCTACATGCTTGGTCACCAAGCAATAGGGCCGGCCCTATTAAAAGGAGATGTGGCCGGCCATTGCTTGGTCACCAAGCAATGGGCCGACCCCCTTCTTGGACACCAAGACGGGCCTTTCTTTGGATGGACTTGAGTCTTTAATGAGGCTACGATAGGGACTTAGAGAAGAAATTGGTTTTGGCCTTCCGATGAGCTTGAGTATCCCGTGTTCGCCCCGAACACACAACTCAAGTTCACCGATAATAACTCATTCCACTAGAGAGTTATTACCACACTACCGCACCAATCCCAAATTACATTATGGACTCCTTCTTATCATGAGTGTGTTAGTCTCCCTGTGTTTAAGATTACGAATGTCCACTAATTAAGTAAGTTACTGACAACTCACTTAATTAATATATAGCTCCAAGAGTAGTACCACTCAACTTCATTATTGTAATGCCTGCCCTCCCACTGCTTAGGAGGGACGGGGTTACTTACAGTCATACGTGCATACATATAAAATCATGGTAGCGGAAACAATTATTTTTTTTTCTACGCTAATCATCATGCTTATCATATTGAACATGTAGACATACTAGTATTCCTGCATACAACTTAACTACTTGAAACATGATTCATGATATCATAAGCATACTAGCAAGAACATGGAGAACATAAGTGCATAATTATCCATACTAGTTCAAGTACTATCAAAGCATAAAGACAACACATGGTTCATATGCAAACTTAGAACATAAAAGCATAAAGCAGTTTTCTTCCACCGTGCCACTGCCACACACACTCTTGCCCTTCCTGCTGCTCCTCTTAGTTTTGTCATTCCTTTCCTTTTTCTGCAGTACAAGGAAACATAAAAAAACTATAAGCCCATAGGCTTAGTAAGTCCCTTTCCTACTCACAAAAACCATGAATCATGCATGAACATAAAGTGGTAAATCATAACCTAACATGTGAGAGCATAAGCATAACATCATATCATGACATGTGAGAGCATAAACATAAAGTTATATCATATCATGTGAGAGCATAAACATAAAGTCATATCATATCATGTGAGAGCATAAACATAAAGTAGTAACATGATCATATAAGCATCATAGACATATTTTCAAGAGCATCTTAAGTAAGCATAAAGGAAACCATATAACATGAACTTGTAGATGCAAGATGTTCTTTTGAAAACATGTATCATGGAATGAGTATATGCAAGATGTCCTTTTGAAAAGAACTAAGGACACTGCAAAATCACGTGAAGAATTAAAAGAACTAGTCAACAGACCAGAGTTGCATCAGAATAAAACAACCAATAAGTTTCCAAAACTTTGTTATACATTGGACAAAGATGGTAAACAAGCTTTATGTAGTTGGTTAAAAGAAATCAAATTTCCAGATGGATATGCTTCGAATATGGCTCGATGCGTTGACATGAACAAATTAAAGATGTTTGGAATGAAGAGTCATGACTGTCATGTGTTCATGCAAAGACTTATTCCAATAGCTTTTCATGATTTACTTCCCAATAATGTTTGGCAAGCACTTACAGAGTTGAGTCTTTTTTTCAAAGATTTGATAGCGAGGTGTATTATGACGGTTGATATGATTCAGCTAGAGACTGGCATTCCTCTCATACTTTGTAAGTTGGAGCGCATATTTCCACCAAGTTTTTTTGATTCAATGGAATATCTACCGGTACATTTACCATATGAGGCACGAATAGCTGGTCCTGTGCAGTACAGATGGATGTACCCATTTGAAAGGTTTTTGAGAAAATAAAAAAATAATGTTCATAATAAAGCAAGAGTTGAAGGGTCAATATATAATGCTTATCTGGTGGAGGAAGCATCTTCTTTCTGCTCTTATTATTTTGCTGATAATGTTAAAACCAGACACTGCAAATGTCCTAGAAATTCCAATAATACTCAGAATATAGATCCATCGATGCTTTCTATTTTCAAATTTTCTGGTAAACCAATGGGTGCATCTCTTTCTATATGGTTAACTCAACAAGAATATCATGCTGCAAGAACATGCATACTCTTAAACTGTGATGAGGTCAAACCCTGCATAAAGTAAGTTAACTTCTCTAATCAAGCTTTTATTTCATTGTAGTTAATTGCTTGATATCCTAATTTTCTTATAATTACCTTTTTTCAAAGCTTGTATGAGCAACAATTACATCTTCAAAATCCATCAATGACTGCAAGTGAGGTTGCTGAAAAGTTAGAGACCGAATTTGCATTATGGTTTCAAATATATATGAGTTAGAGAAATTTTCATAATTCTTTATTAAAATAAATTCGGTCCTAATTTTTCTTATTACTATTTTGATAGGTGAAAGACCGAAGAATATCTAATGTACAAGATGATAGAATATTGAATCTTGCATCTGGACCCCTATGCCAAATAATGGTCTATTCGGGTTACTATGTTAATGGTCTCAAATTCCATGTGAGACAACGAGATTCACAGAGATTAACTTTTAATTCTGGTGTCTGCGTTAAAGGATCTATCGACACCAATAACACTGAGTTTGATTACTATGGTAGACTTGAGGAAATATAGAGGTTGAGTATCCTGCATTACCGATAAAAAGGTGTGTGTTGTTCAAATGTTCATGGTATGATCCAACCCCAAGAACAGGTACCAGAATACATCCAAATTATAATTTAGTAGAGGTTAATGCAAACAGAAGGTTCAATAAGTTTAAACCTTTCATTTTTGCAATACAAGCGGGTCAGGTTGTTTATCTTGAATATCCTACGAAGAGAAGAAGAGCTAGTGAATGGTTGTCTGTTTGTCAATTGAAGTCTCATTCTACCATAGAAATGTTGAACACTATTACTGCTCAAGACCATGATGCATTTCAGAATGATGAAGTAGAGAGACATTCGGTTGATTCACAACTGATGTGCGTAGATTATATACTCTTTTATGTATGTTTTTACGCACATTTACATACTTTGAGCATGCTTGATCTATGCATTTTTATACTTCCAGCTTTCCTTTTAGCGTATTTACTCTTTTAGTTCGGAGATCTAATTTTTGTGCATTTTCTGTACACAGGAGTCAAAATTGGTGAAGATTATGCGTCCTCGGGCAAGCTTGGAAGGAATTGAAGGGAGAGAGCATCAGGCCGTGTACCACACACGGCCGTGTAGTTTTAACAGGAAGGGAAGAGGACATGGCCGTGTGAATCTCACACGGCCGTGTCTTGATTTGAAGAAATTAGAGCAGATGCCTTACATGGCTGTGTAGATCTACACGGCCGTGTGAGGTTTCCAGAGGCCAAGCAGGTGGTGGCCGTGTAGCATTTCCAGAGAACAGAAGGGTCCTGGCCGTGTGGATCTACACGGTCGTGCTTGGTTGCTTTAAAGAGAAGAGAGTTAGGCCGTGTGAGTCACACGGACGTGCAGCTTTGGCAGAGAAGGAACTGGACATGGCCGTGTGAATCTCACACGGCCGTGTCATGGGGCCGTGTGGCGCCCGATTTCCTCCTCTATTTAACCCCTCCTTCATGAATTGAAAGGGGATCTCTTCCCCTTTGGGAGAAGGCAAGATTTGGTGGTTTCCTCCCATTCTTGGGAGGATTTCTGGGCGATTCGAGGGGAGTTCTTGACGATTTCGACTCCGGAGCGAGGATTGGATCCGAAGATGAGGCTTCTTCGTAGATAAGTTTTCTCTTTCCCCCTTTTTTTGGTTTCTTGGATTGGGGATTTAAGAAATGCTTGTAATTTTTATTTCTTCGGGTATTCTTCCTCGATTCATGGAGTAGATCTTGTATTCTAGGATTAAGGGAGTATTTGTATGATGGATTGATGTAATCTCTTATGGATTTGCCATTTTCTTGTTTCAATGACATTGTCTTGCTTGTATCAATTAGATCTTGAATGATTAATGGTGATTTGTGCTTAATTCTCATTCTTGATTGATTGTTTGGATTTCTTGTGGACTTTGTAAAGATAAACTCTCACTCGATCATCCGAGGGATCCACGTGACAGGTGCAAGCCCGTGTAAGGACGTTTGAGAGATAATCTTGAAGAGGAAATAGGAATATTCAAGAGAGTAGGATGGATCTTGTGATTAGTTTCTTGTATCTTGATAGATTAATAAGTTGTGGGCTTCTATGTTGATATCCGAGGAAGGCATAGTAATAGGTGCGCTTCTGTGTAAGGACAACGTAGGTTCATGTCTAATTGATCATATTTAGATACATTTCTCAGTCCTTAGCCGGTTATCTATTGCAAGAGAGAACCGACAATTTTCTACAAGTGTTTGGCAATTGAGGGATAAGAATTGGTGAACCATTTACATTCAAGAAATCTTACAAAGAAACCGAAACTCCTAGAATCTCCCTTTATCATAACCCAAAACACTAAACTCTTGTTTGTTGATCTTTAATATTAGATTTGTTTACCTTCACTTTGCATTTGAAACAATTGGATAGTTGTTTAGCTAATTCGCATTGAGACATTTCTAGTGCTTATTCCAGTCCCTGTGGATACGATAATCTTTTATTTTACTTGCGACATTTCCGTACACTTGCGGAGCGTAACAACAACTCCAATCTACATCACAAGTGTACGGAAATCTATAACATATATCATGGAAGATCTTCCAGCACCACTCCGTGGATCCACCGTACTTAGGGTTTTTGGAGAGTCGTAAGTATTTTTTTTATTATTAGTAATTCAAGTTCTTTATTTATAACATATATCTTATGTCTTAATATTGCTTATATGTAGGTTTACTCCTGACGGCCATCGAGTATCCACATATATCACACGGAAATTTAAGGAAAGAGTCTGCATATCTGGGACTACATGGAGACATGTAGATGTTGGAACTAAGGATTTCTATTATCAAGAATTTGTGGTAAGTAAATTGAATATGTACATTATATTTATCCTTTAATATTCTAAAATTTTATTTTTAAATTGCAGAAAAAATATACATGGGAGGAGGGGCACGAGGTAGCATTTGCAAAAACATGGAATATTTATTGTGCCAAGTTGTACAAAGACCTATTATACTATGTGAGAAAGGATGGCACACGACCTGCTTATGTATCCGACGAGATTTGGAGTGCATGGACGGCCACTTGGTCTGCAGAAAGATGGCAGACAAAGGCTCTAAAAGCTCGAGCAAATAGGAATACAGAGCCAGGTGGCCCGAGTACCGGATTTGCTCGACATACATCAGGATCTCGATCTATTGTTGAGCACGCTATGGATCTGGTGATTTTAATTTAAAGTTATATAAATAAAATTTTTATTTATTAATGAACTTGTATAATTTTAGCCAAATTTATTTGTGCATGCAGGAGCGTTCTTTAGAAAGAGAACCCACTTGCTTGGAGATCTTTCTCAAAACTCACCAGAGAAAGGATGACATATATATTCATGATCGATAAAAGAACGTTGGGGTTTGAATTATTAACTTGCAATTTATATTTAATCTTTAATAATGATTAATTAGCTTTAATAATTGTGTATAATATATAAATTGTATATTTTTTCTACACAGGCGGAAATGACAAGCAGGGTTGCTCAGGCATCTCAGCCACCAGTAGAGGGAGGGGAGTCACAGGATCTATCCACCCAGGAAATAAATGAAATTTATTATGATGCTGTGGGTGGAAGGACAAAGAACTCCTCCCTCTATAGCCTTGGTTCCTAGGCCAAGGTGGTATTTGATCGCTTGAGGACTCCTAGGGGCCGTGCGAGTTCCTCTTCTTCTTCTTCTGAGGTGGAGTCATTAAGAAAAGAAAACCAAGACTTGAAGACTCAGATGATTACCATGGATCAGAAGTGGGAGAAGAAGTGGGCTGCACAGGAGCAGGCATTGGCCCAGATGCAAGCAATCATTGCACGATGGGACCCATCATAGCAGCCCCAGTCAGAAGAGACCCCAGACCCATCAGACCCAGACTCCACTGATGATTAGATTTTTTTGAGGTATGTTTAACTATAACTTGATTTTTTTTAGATTTTTTTAGAAATTCATTAAGTCAAATATATTTATTGTATTGGGATATTATTAGATGATTATCTTAAAGTGTTTTACATTTTTCAGGAGTTCATACTGATACATTCACCATCACCACTATTATTGGTTATCCAAAATATAATCCAGGTATTGTTTTTACAAGTAAAATTAGTTATATATAACAATGTTTGAGTTATATTACATTTGCATCGATTTATTCTAATCATAATCTATTGTATTTGACTTTTACAGGATTATATTCGGATATATGTATAAGTGATGTATCATGGTATGTATTTTGGATATTTTGTATTTGTCGTTCACTTATATACTTTTAGATACTTATGATTGTGAGAACTTGATACTTAGATTTTATTATAGTTTGGAGATTTTCTATTTGTCGTTCAGTTATGTTTATATATTTGTTGTATGTTGTATTTTGGAGATTGTGGATTGATTTATATTGTGATCTTGTTGTTGTATGTTGTTAATATATCGTGTGGATTATGTTTGTCATGCCATCGCTTGTGATGGTTTGTATTTGTATTAAATTTGTATATGGGAAACGAGCAAAACAGGGGCTGGATTTCAAATTTTTTCCAGTTTTTTACCAACGGAATTATAGTTTTCGTCGGTAAATTATCGAAAAGCATAGTGTTTTTTGCGATATATTCCCGACGGAATCACTGTTTCCTTCGGTAAGTCCCGACGGAATCACTGTTTCCTTCGGTAAGTCCCGACGGAATCAGTGATTCCGTCGGTGATTACCGACGGAATCAGGAGTTTCGTCGGCATAATACCGATGGAATCACTGGTTCCGTCGGCATACTATCGACAGAATCACTGGTTCCGTTGGCATACTACCGACGGAATCACTGATTCCGTCGGGAGTCTCCGTTTACCGCCGTTTGATTTTTTACCGATGGGTAAAAAACTCATTCGGTAATATACCCACGGAATTATATATTCAGTCGGTACCTACCGACGGATATACTTTTCCGTCAGTAAAGTGAATGCCGACCAAAATACTTTCAATATCTTAAATGCCGTCGGTATTCTGTCGGTAATGTCATATACCGACGGAATACCGATGGAATATTTAGTTGGTAATAATGGTATTTTTTGTAGTGATATGTACTCTGACTTAGGCCAAACAATCTCTTAGATCTATCTCTATAAATCTGTATGCCAAGAATGCAAGATGCTTCACCTAAGTTCTTCATTGAGAAACAACTCCCTAGCCAGGTCTTGACAGACTGAAGCAAAGGGATGTCTTTCCCAATGAGTAGTATGTCATCCACATACAATATGAGGAAGACAACTGTGTTCCCTACAACCTTCTTGTAGACATAAGGTTCATCTTCATTCTTGATGAGACCAAACTGTTTGATTGCATCATCGAATCGAAGATTCCAGCTCCGAGAAGCTTGCTTTAGTCCGTAAATGGACATATGCAGCTTGCATACTCTGCTAGTATGCTGTGGATCTATAAAACTCTCAAGTTGTGTCATGTACACATCCTCGAGTAGGTTTCCATTCAGAAAGGCAGTTTTGACATCCATCTGCCAGATCTCGTAATCGTGATAAGCTGCAATAGCAAGCATGATCCGAATGGACTTAAACATCGCTACTGGAGAAAAGGTTTCATCATAGTCAATACCATGAATCTGCTTGAAACCTTTAGATACCAAGAGACCCTTATAGATAAGTCCATCCATGTCAGTCTTTCTCTTAAAGATCCACTTACACCCAATGGGTTTTACCCCTTCAGGTGGATCAACCAAAGTCCATACTTGGTTGGTGTACATGGATTCCATCTCGAATCTAATAACCTCTAGCCATTTCTCGAAATCTGGTCTCATCACAGCTTCCTGATAGGTGGTAGGCTCATCCGCTATGAACACAACGTCATCATGGTCAGACAAGAGAAATGAGTATCTCTCAGGCTCACGATGTACCATATCAGACCTGCGAAGAGGTATGTCTACTTGAATTGGTTGTTGTTCCTCAACTCCTTATGGAACAACATCATCCACAACACTTTGTGGTTCCAGTTCAACTTCCATCAAGGCTTCAGTGCTATGGTCCGCATCTTGAACTTCTTCAAGATCGAACGTACTCCCACTAGTCTTTCTAGAAACAAAGTCCCCTTCTAGAAAGACCCCAGTCTTTGCCATAACTACCTTGTGCTGACTGGGAATGTAGAAGTAATATCCCTTAGTTTTCTTGGGATATCCAATAAAGTAGCACTTGTCGGATTTGGGTCCCAGTTTGTCTGAGACTTGACGTCGTATGTAAGCCTCACAACCCCAAATCCTCATAAAAGACACCTGGGCATCTCTCCGAGTCCATATCCTATATGGTGTCTTTTTCACGGCCTTGGATGGAACTCGGTTGAGTATAAAAGCTGCCGTGTCTAGAGCATAGCCCCAAAGAAATGTAGGAAGATTTGTGCGACTCATCATAGACCGTACCATATCTAATAGAGTACGGTTCCTCCTTTCAGATACACCATTCCACTTTGATGTTCCAGGAGGAGTGAGTCTGGATAGAATCTCACACACAGCTAGATAGTCACGAAACTCATGGCTAAGGTATTCTCCACCTCGATTTCATCGAAGTATCTTAATACTCTTGCCAAGCTAGTTCTGTACTTCATTCTTGAATTCTTTGAACTTTTCAAAGGATTCAGACTTATTTGTCATCAAGTACACATAACCATATCTACTGAAGTCATCAGTAAATATGATGAAGTAACTATAACCGCCTCTAGCAGCGACATTGAAAGGGCCATATACATCACTATGTATAAGTCCTAACAAGTCAGTCTCTCTCTCGCTGTGCCCACTAAAGGGAGTCTTGGTCATCTTGCCCAGTAGGCATAACTCGCATGTCTCATATGATTCAAAATCAAATGAGTCCAGCAAACCATCTTTTTGGAGCTCGGATAAGCGCTTGTCATTTATATGACCTAAGAGACAGTGCCAGAGATAGGTTTGGTTCATGTCATTTGACTTGAACCTCTTGGTATTTATGTTATAGATAGGACTCTCAAGATCTAGAATATAGAGTCCATTCATCAGAGGTGCACTACAATAGAACATACCTTTTAAATAAACAGAACAACATTTGTCCTTTATTATAAAAGAGAAACCTTTCTTGTCTAAACAAGAAACTGAAATTATGTTCTTGGTTAAAGCAGGGACATAACAACATTCATCTAATTCTAATACAAGCCCAGAGGGCAGAGATAGATGATAAGTTCCTACAGCAACAGCAGCAACCCGTGCTCCATTGCCTACTCGTAGGTCCACCTCGCCCTTCGTCAATGCCCTGCTATTTCTCAGCGCTGCACATTAATACAAATGTGAGAAACACATCCGATATCTAATACCCATGATGAAGAAATAGATAGATTGACTTCTATAACATATATACCTGAAGTGGAAGTCTCACTTCACTTCTTCTTAAGATCTTCCAAGTACACCTTACAGTTCCTCTTCCAGTGCTTGGTCTGACTGTAGTGGAAACAGGTAGCATCCTTGGCGACCCCTCCTTTAGGCTTCAGTTCCTTGCCTTTGCCCTTGGCTTGGGACTTTCCCTTGCCTTTGGGCTTACCCATGCCCTTATGTTTCTAAACCATCAGAACAGAGTTAGGCTTAACCTTCTTAAGGTTGAGCTCAGCAGTTCTTAACATACTAAGCAGCTCAGGCAATGGCTTGTCAATTTCGTTCATGTTGTAGTTTATAACAAATTGACTATAGCTATCCGGCAAGGATTGTAAGATCAGGTCAGTGGCCAGCTCTTGGCCATTAAAGAGGGGATTTGTAACCTCCATGAGGTGGCACTCACATGTGCCAACTATGATGATGTGGCACATCATCATTAGTCCTCCTAATGCCAACTAACAAATGAGTTGGCAAATAGTCAAGTCAAACTTGACTTTTTCATCTTCCTCTCAAGTCAAGTCAAACTTGACATTATAACTCCCATGGTTGATCAAATCCAACCATTTGATTCAAGCCAATTTAATATAATGGATCTAATTCATTTAATTAAATTGATTCATTGAGTCATAATTTAAATTAGACTCATTGAACACATGAATCAAATTGAGTCCAAGTCAATTAGTTCAATTAGGATTACTTTTAATCCAATTTGATTCATCACATGAATCTAATCCTCTTAGTTCATCATATGGACCTAATCTCCATCTAATTGTCATTTGTGTGTGACCCTATAGGTTCTTATAACGTTGGCAATGCTCCTAAACCCATTTAGAAGCATAAGTAATGAGCGGTATCTAGCAACACACCATTACTACCCAAGTTATAAGAATGTTGAGATCCAACATCACCTTATGACTACTAATTGTGACTCCTCACAATATATGACGTTGTCCTTCTATCCTAGACATCTAGATTGATCAATGTGAGACATATACCGTGTCATCCTCTAATCAATCTAAATCTTGAACTCCAAATAGACTCACTAAATCAAATGAACTCAATATCTCATATTGACTCATTTGGGCATGGCCATGCATTTCGTGGTCTCACTCTATCAAGAATATCGATGTCACTCCCGTCATATAGGAGGGATATATCTCATCTATATCACTCACATCCCTCCGCATAATTTGTTACATACCCAGTAATCGCCTTTATAGTCCACCCAGTTACGGGTGATGTTTGACGAAGCCAAAGTACATAACTCCTTATGTAGGGATCCATGGTGATTTCAGGTCTAAGGACTAATAGTCATACTAATAGCCACATGAGAAAGTATATGACACTCATATAACGATCCATGATACTTTCTCATGGCGGGTCATTCAGTATACATTCTCCAATGCATACCCATGTGTCAACTTGATATCTCCATATCCATGACTTGTGAGATCAAGTCATCGAGTTGACCTACATGCTAGTCTCGTTGTATTAACATTGTCCCTGAATGTTAATACTTGAATAGGAATGATTAAGAGTAGTGTTCCCTATATCATCTCACTATCGATTCAACCAATCGATTGATATAGGTAAGAACCTTCTACTCAAGGACGCTACTATACTTAGTTATTTGGCACCAATACAAGTAAGTATAATAACCAAAACAAATGCCTTTATTAATATACAAGAATATGATACAATGAGTCCATACAACAATCATCAAATGATTGGCTCTAGGGCTCTAACTAACAGTTTTCACATATTTTAAAACCAAATTTATCAAAGTTTAGGTTTCCTAGAAACATCAAGTTAAAATACTTTTAAAAATGTTTTAAGTTTGTAAAATATGTAACTATGTTTTTTTAACTAAGTACTTAAGCTAAGCATTTATGAAAATTCTTTAAAAGTTAAGTACTTAAGTACTTAAACTAAAAACTTCCATCAAGAATTTTTTTTTAAAAAGTTAAGTATTTATCAATACTTTTAAATGTTTGTCAAAATCTTTTAAATTTAGCTAAGTTTATTTTTGAAACACAAAGTGAAAGTTTCAAAACTTATGCTTATTTAAATCTTGTTGAAAAAGTTAAATATTTTTCAAAACATTTCTAAATTGGCTAAGTATTTTTAAAACTACATTCAGCTAAAGTGCTACCCTTCAGGGGGAGCTTAAAATTAATAGAATAAATATTTTTTCTCCTTACGTATTTTCTTTTTTATTTATGTCAAAGGGAGAGAGAGAGGTCAAAGTTAAGGAGAATATATGGAAATTTTCATTATTTCATTTCTTCTTATAGTACTGTTATGCCTTTGCTTAACTTTGAACTGTGTTGCATAATCAAAAAGGGAGAGATTGTTAGTGCAGAAGCATCCGACGATCGAACCTATGTTTTGATTATGTCAAAGGGTTAAAAGTTAAGATATTTTGTTATCTGATATGTTGATTGAGATTGCAAGTAAGTCCTAAGGTTACTTAGGCAAAAGTCCTAGCTGCGGTTAGGCAAATGGAAAACCCTAAGGGGCGGTAACCCTAGGTCCTAGGGGGTGGTAGCCCTAGGCGGACAGTCTTGGCGGGTCGAAGCTTCGGGCAAAAATCCTAGGGGGCAGTAACCCTAGGTGGAAATCATGATGTCGCGAACCAGGTGGAAGTCTGGACAAGTCATGGAGTGGGCGTCCAGCATGAAGATCGGAAAACTCAAGCGGCAAGCAAAAGTCCAGTCAATCTGGAGGACTGAACTGGCAAAAGGTAACTTCTCCTGAGTGGAGTAGGTGAGGACGCGTTCCTCGCGGAGGGAACAGTAGCCGTCAGTTCGACTTAGGATTTTCGGTTAGAAATCTGAAGTCAGAACCAGACAGTCCGAAGATTGTCAAACTTATTTTTCATATATATTATCTGTTCTATTCTAACTCTGTTTTTCAGGAGACTAACAATTTTGTGCAGGGGTAGAACTGACCGGGATTGGTCGACCGAACCCGCAAGACGTAGATCAGACTTCCAGTGAGTGGACCGGTCTCGACCAGAGGATCAGTTGACCGAATCGGGTTATCGGTCGACCAAACCAGGGATAGGACTTGACCAGATAGAAACGGACTGAGAGGATCGGGCGGATCAGATGAGGAGGAGTTCATCTGATCGGTCGACTGAACGTGGGGATCGGTCGATCGATCCGCTTTGGGTCAAACCTGATCCTAGGTTTTGCGGACCTGGATCAGATCTGTAAAGGCTATAAAAGGAGCCTCGGGCTACAACTTCAAAGCACAACGAAAATCAAGCATCAAGCGATTTGTCTGCAACCAGCTGCTAATGAAAAGTTTCGACAAAAGCTACAACTTGACGCTGACGACCCGAAGCTCAGAATTTTTCATATTCTTTTGTTGTTGGTATATTTAATTACCATTTTTAATTGTACTTTAAATTGTAACACTTTAACGATATTATAGTTGTTGCCCACTGAAAGCGATCAACGATCGCGGGCCTTGGAGTAGGAGTCGCCCTAGGCTCCGAACCAAGTAAATCTTGGTGTCCTTGTTTTGTGTGTGTGTTTGTTTTTCTTATTCCGCTGTGCATTTACTCGTATGTTTTTCGATTACAAAATGCGTGAAAGCCACGAGCGCTATTCACCCCCCCTCTAACGCGGGCTCGATCCAACACTTTTAACTGAAAAGGAAAGTACATAACTGAACAATCTTAACTCAAATTAAGACACGAATCAAGACAATTTCTCCTATGAAAATTACCATAAATAGAAAAAAGACTCTAAAAAGCATTTAAATGGTAGATTTGGTGCTAAAACTTGGCGGTTATAGTTTCACTCATAACAAACGTAGGTTTGTGAATTCTACATGCGTGGTCACTAACAGATCCTAATTCTTAGTCTTGAGTTAAAAGTTATGCCCTTTTGAACTTTGAAGGATCATATTGGACTTCATCATGGTTTTGGCCTGCATCAGACCCAATAGGCTTCCCGTTTTGTTGGTCATCCATAGTTAAGCATTAATTAAGGATCGATTATGAGTGGCATATGCTAGTACATTATGATTCCCAATTAATCAAAAATTATAATTGATCCTAGAATAGTTTTAGACCCTTCAACCACTATATTTATTAGTGCACTATTCCTTTCACACATCTTATATTCACTTGGTTCAGGACTTGGTCTATATGTCAGTCCCCACTAGGCTTATTGCATCACATCTAGCCCAAGTAATAGTTCTTTGTCTTGAGATTCAAATTACTCAAAACATGTGTATAAGAAGGTCATCCTTTTGACACGTTTAGCTTTGGCCAAAGACTTACAAGTAATAATCCCGACAAGATATTGTAAGGTATACATCTTCTTATAAAAAAGAGTAGTGAATCCTCTAAGTGTAAGATACAATAATTAAATAATAAGTGTTATTGGAGAAATAACCTTACAAAATTTTTAAGAAATTTTTAGAAATTTTTGAGGATTTAAACAGAGTCCGTATAACACATTTAAGGAGATGAATTGATTAGTTCAGAGGAGGTCTGTTTGGAATAATCGTTAAGTAGGAGTTGATTGAGGATTAAACTTAGGATTAAGTTGATTAAACTTTAAGTGTATAAATAGATTGCTACAGTGATCTAAACTTAAATCCCGACACTCTTACTCTCCTTCTCTGATTTCTCCCTCTTGTCCCTGCATCTCTGTCGCGATCAACCTGATTTCACTGCATTGTTCGACCCACTGCCGGTTGAGCCTTCCTTCTCTTCTGTCAATTGCCCGAGGCTTCCAGCTATCTGTCTCCCCAGATTACCAGCTCTACAAGTAGATCTTTGGCAAAGAGGGGAGATCCGAGCCCTAGCTCCGTTGGAGTTGAATCATAGTTACCAGTGCTAGATTGTAGTTGTAACCAGTATTCTAGATGACTCTCTATTCCTCCCATTTCCTAATATCAAGTTTCCACCACTGATTCCCTCATCGCCAATCTCAACAGTCACCTACTATTGGTCTCTATCAGATAGGGAATCGTCGACATCGAATTAGGGTAAGGCATGCTTGGTTTCTAGTTTATAGAGATCTGATTTTCAATTTCTGTATGGGATTTTTATGCTAAGTGGGTTGGTTGATCACTGTAGCTCCAACCATGTTCCCGACAGTAGCCTCATTGTAGCTCTGACCATCAATTCTGGTGATGAGTTTCTCCAGCTGTGAAGCATCAGCTGAGGCATCAACTTGGGTGAGTTTTTGGAATTTATTTATGCTTAGTCGAGTCCTATTTGATGGTGGAAGGGTTAAGAATATTAAATTCAATGTGATGGTGGAAGGGTTTGGGTTATTTAAGCTAATTTGTGTAATGATCTAAGTTTGAATAGATTAAAGAGTTATTTAATCTATACCTAGTGGATAACATTAGATTGATTCGGATTTGAATCAAATTTGGAATTTATTAATCTGTTGATGATAGGGAGGTTATTTCATTTCCTTTTGTGGTTTGGTTAATTAGCCAATGGGTTGATTTTTATGAGTTCATGATTGTTATTAGACTCATTAGTTTGTGATTAGTAGTGATGGATTAGATTCATGTAGTTCCTTGTTGGCAGCATCGAATGTATTTAATTAAGGACTCATAGATTGAGTTAAATCTAATTAGATTAATGAATTTGGGGTATTTATCAGATTTGGGAGTTAGTAATCGATCATGATGTCAATGCGTATGTCGGATCAATTTGTAAATGAATTTTACATAGATCAATTAAGGAGTAGATGAATCAAGGGTTAACCAATGATTATTATGATGAAAGTTTCCTAATTGAATTTAGATTTTGGATTAGCTATTGGATGCATGATGGAATTAGATAAAATACACA
Source organism: Zingiber officinale (assembly GCF_018446385.1). Lineage (NCBI taxonomy): Eukaryota > Viridiplantae > Streptophyta > Magnoliopsida > Zingiberales > Zingiberaceae > Zingiber > Zingiber officinale. The sequence continues at coordinate 53,221,323 of NC_055992.1, read as the reverse complement.
TTATGTGTTTACAGGAGTTTAGATTCGAGATGAGCATCTCGACATGGAAATTATTTAACATGATCTACAAATAAAAGGCGAGTACTTCTTCTTTTGCCTCTATAGTCCATTGAACTTAGTACATGGTTATTTTTAATTGATGGATTAGGTTACTTTACCTTAAATCTACTCATATTTATCCATAATTGATACTTGCAAGCTTGATCTTAGAGATGATCTAAGTATTTCTTGTACAATTCTGGTTTTGGATATCTATACTCTGTAGAGTATACACATGTAGAGTTTGTACTGTAGGCGGTTCCTTGTTGACTGAGTTAATATGCTGATTATATATATGGTGTTGAGTATACACATGTTTAGTATGTGCTATTGGAGTTACCGTGTTGATTGTTGATTTGCATGTTGTGTGCACAGGTGTCTAGTGTGTTTTATTGGAGGAATCATGTTGATTATACCTATGTTGTGTGTGCACACATGTCTGGTGTGTACTATCGAAGGAATCATATTTATTATACCTATGTTGGGTGAGCACATGTGTCTGTTGTGATTATTGGAGGTATCATGATGATTATACCTATGTTGTAGTATGCATGCGTATCTGGTACATATTATAGGTGTTGCTACTTACTGTATTTATTGTTTAGCAGACACTTATTGGATCTATTCATACCTATAGACTTAGGCAATAGATAGATCATGTACTAGATGTACATATGTTTATTAGGTTGTTGCATTGATAATGACTATATCTGTATCATGATTATTTACATCATGCTCATTATTGCATTGCACGCTAACAACTAATGTCACCCTTGTGGTCGAGAGAGTTGTCAGCCATATTTGCTGCCCATTCGGCCACTCAGGGTGAGTGGTAGCTTGGAGTTGGACTCATCTTGTATAGTTGTGTCCGCTCGACCACCTTGAGTAGTGGTAGCTGGAGGTATGTAGACAGTGACTCTTCTTATTATGTTGCTAGATAGCTACTTTGCATCCTGCCCTTCTCAGTCACATTGATGTAGTGGTAGCTGGAGACATGAGTAGTCGTCACTATCCTACCTGTTTGGTCACTCAAATGTAGTGGTGGATGTTGTTAGTAATTAGCCCTAAGAGCCAATTATGAGATGATTAGGCTTTTTGGGTTATTCATTGAGTTAGACTCAAATGAACCCACTCATTGGATTGAGTCCAATCTGAATTAGACACATTGGATTAATGGGTTAGACTCAATGGGTTAGACTTATTGGGTTATTGGATTAATGGTTAATCCAATATAATAATCCAACCCATTAACAGGAATACAAAGGGACAAAAACCCTTGGTATTCATTGGATGAATATAAATAGATTTTTGATTAGTTTTTTTCATTTGAAAAAAATAAAAATGAAAAGTGTGACTCTTAATCTTCCCTCTTCCTACTCCTTCTTCCTCCTTGGGCGATTTTTGCTCTTGGTCGAAACTCCATGAGTGGCTAGCACTATAAAGGTGGTTCTTATCCGAAGGTTTCATTCTTGTGACGAACAAAGGATGTGTTCATGTGGATATCGTAGAGGCGTGCATGCTTGATCGCGCTAAGATCTGTATCTAAAGAAAAAGTTATTGTCAGGATTGCGAAGGGCATGCAACAAAGGTATAACCTCTCATGTAAAACTTAGTAAGTGGTTGTTTTCTCCTTCGCATGGATCTTCTGGATAGGATCAACGTCTCATCCATCCAAAGGTCTTGGCCATACTAGGTTTTGGCCAAACTAGGTTTCGACCATACGCAGCGGGACCATTGTGGCGTTGTGGCTCATAATTTGTTATTGAAATCATAGTAAATTTTATGTCATAAAATATTATGAATGTTATATGACATGGTGCATGGTTATGGCCTTTAACCCTAATGTGATTGGATGTGTGTGTATGTTGTAATTCATAATACGGCCTGTGCGTCGTGCCTCTTCTTTTTCATTCTTGTTGTAAATTTAGACTACCCTTGAATGTAACTCGAGGTTTCTTTAGATTTTGTAATGTACAAATTAGAGAGAAACTAGTCTACTGGACGACGATGAAAAAGGGAGAAGGACAACAACACACGATGACCAAAGAATCACTATGAGAAGATGCTTGGACCTAGGTTGACCTTTCGATCTTCTCATTGGCTTGAGAAGATCGTAGTGATGGGGCCATAACCATGTCACATTTAAATTAGCATATATGTTGATGTATGCCATGATATACCATGAGTGTATGTGATGCATGTATAGCTATCGTAATTAGGTCCTTTTTCATATGCCTACCAAAGTTTGGTACTCACTACTACCTCAATCATTTGTAGTCAAATTTGCCAAAGCAAAGTGACTCGTTTTATCTTGGTAGAGTGCGACAGGACAATTGTGATGTCTGACTATTGGACTTTGGGTGTGACTTAACTAAGTTGAGAACTTAGAGACATATCCCATATGATGAAATTCAAATTATACTAGTCTTGGGCGATTAGCCAAAGCTAACTCAAGATGAATTATAATGCAGATTTCATAAGATGGGCAAACGAACAAATAGTCTTGTTCATCTAAAGATACAAGTGTTACATAGGGTGTAATTGGTAAACGTTGTCTATCTAAGTTGTACTAATTCTTGGGAAATTAGCCAAAGCTAACTCAAGATAAGGTATAATATGGATCTTGTCCAATTGGTACACGTTGCCTACCTAATGTATACAAGTCTTGGGCTGTAACGACCCAATTTTCCTCATTAGGAGTCCTAAAAGACCTTATTAAAATCTAGAAATGCTTTAGAAAAATTCTAGAGATTTTTAGGAATTTATAGAATATTTTTATGCAATTTTTTGAGGTCGTTTGATATTTTTACTAAACGAAAGAAGTTTCGACAAAAAATGTCCAAGCTGAGGCTTGAACCGGCAACCCCTGACCCGAGCAAAACCCGACTAACCAACTGGGCTAGCAGTTATTACTTGATCAAATAAGGATCGAATTGTATTTAAGTAATAAATAGTTAATAGCAGAATAAAAGGAGAATAAAAGGTTCGGCTGGGGATTTGAACCTGCGGCCTTTGGCTCGGTTAAATCTCGGCTGACCAAGTGATCCAGCCACCGGTTTTGTTTAAAAAGGATAGTGAATTTATTTAAAGAAGTTAACAAAATATTGAGTTATAACAGGAGAACTTAACTTAGGGCTTGATCGGGTGACCTAGTTTTTATTTTCCTTCTCCTCTCGCGGCGTCGACCTCCTCTCGGGCGAAACCCCAGCCGAAACTAGGGCTTCGTCTTCGGCGTCGGCCAAGGGGTGTTTTCGCGATATTTTCACATCTTCCCGATCACTTCGTCGAGGAGAGCTTGTGGACGCAAGGAATCGCCGGGAAGCTTGAGTTTTATCCGAACCCTAGAAGCACTAGAAGGTTTCTCCTTCGGCTGTGAGTCAAGGAAACGAAGGTAAGTTGCTACTCACCTGCAGTAGGATAGCTCCGATTGTTCCTTTCTTTTCTAAAAGCTTTGGGATAAATTGTAGGTGGTTGTGTTTTTGATCGGATTCTTGTTTTCCATGATTTCGTAGCATGTTGTTAAGGATGGTTGGTTTTGTTTTTCTGCTGTGAATCACATAAAGAAGATAGAAGGGTTTTTGTTTTGGTGTTTCCTTGTTTGTTCGAGTTTTGCTGTGAAGCATGTTTAGGGATTTTGTTTGTTGCCGTGAGGTTCAAGGAAGAACATGAAATGGTTTAATTCGGAGCATGCAGTTTAGTGGCATTGGGAAGCATCTTAGTTTAGATTTTTCCTTTGTTTTGGAACTTGCTGTACAGAATTAAGGAATTGATAGAGCTTTAGTTTCCTTTCATGTTTTGGATCATGCTGTATAGAATTGTTGCTAGGGATTTAGTCTTCCTTTCATGACTTCGGAACAGTTTTGGATTGGTTTCAAGATTGTTTTTATTTCCTAATGATGCTTTCGAGTTTTAGATGAAGTTGTTTAGGTTGGTTGCAGTATTTCTGATACCAATCTGTCTATATGGAATAGAGTTTGAAAGGGAAGACTTACTATCTTTTGAAATCCGTCTTGAAGTCTGTTTTCATGATGTGAAGGTGTTTAAGTTCTGTGGATTTTTAGTTTGAAATTTTTATGAAGTTATGGTGTCCTTGTTATTGGACAGCATGTATAGTTAGTTGCAATTCCTTATGTTCACAGCAAGTCTTAATGAATTGAACTTGTTTTATGCAACTCTAGAATCTATATGTACATATAGTGTTCTATTTAATCCTTTTAGGGATTCATGAGAAGTTATAAGTAAAGTAAAGACCAAGTCCGAAGAAGAAAAGATAAATATTTTAAAGTATAGGAAGTATATGTTTTATAGAGCTTCAAGTTCTAACTAGTTTAGACCCTTTTGTTATCAATTGTTTAACATGCTACTAAATTCTTTGTTAGTGATCCTTTAACCTGCAGTTATAGTTTTAAGCTTAGCATGTTAGTTTCAGATTTCATGAAAACATTTCAGAAGTAGATTTTCAGTTTTAGTTTATATATATATGTAGCTATGCTACGAATTGCCTTTTATTCCAAGTATATATATACATATATATAGTTAGATTTATCTTTAAGCTTTTAGTTTCCCTTGGTTCTGTTATTAGGCGATTAACATAGAATGACTTGGGTTAAGTATTGGTTTATTAGGCAAATTGGAGATTAAATTCTATAAATTTTCCTGTACTAATTGCTATGAAAGATAGTTCAGATTTTATGAAGTTTAGAATGCAGATTTTATTAAGTTTACAATTGCAGAATTTTATTAAGCTTACAAGTGCAGAAGTTAGTTAGTGTAGTAAGTAGATTTTGTTAAGCTTAGTATGCAGATTTTAGATAAGCTTAATATGCAGATTTTAGTTAAGCTTAATATGCTTAAACTTGTATGCAGATTTTGTTTAAGCATTGCAGTGTTAAAATTTGTTTAAACATTTCAGTTTTGTAAGAAGCATTCTTTTATAAGAGAAGTATAAGAAAGATTAAGAAAAGAAAGAAAAAGGCCAAGACCTTAAGTAAATCCCGAAGTCAAGACTTTAGGGATTTTGGCACACAAGGTGCTAAAGAAAATGCCGAGGCATTATATATTAGAAGTATTAAAAGATAACAAGTATTTTACTTTTATCAGTGGCACTGTACTGGACTTTCAGTAGTCCTTGGGCTGGGCTCCCATAGTCGGTCCCTAGGTTTAGATAGCCTAGTATACAGGACTCTCAGTAGTCCTTGGGCTGGGCTCCCATAGTCGGTCCCTAGGTTTAGATAACTTAGTATGCAGGACTCTCAGTAGTCCTTGGGCTGGGCTCCCATAGTAAGTCCCTAGGTTTAGATAACCTAGTATGCAGGACTCTCAGTAGTCCTTGGGCTGGGCTCCCATAGTCGGTCCCTAGGTTTAGATAACCTAGCAAATCCTACTAGATTCGGGACCAGCTATCTCGGGTCTAGTTAGGGATGCACGCATAGTAAGTACAGTTGTCGGGCCCAAGAAGAAGTTGATTATTATTTTGAAGTATTATAAGTATAAGTTTTTGAACAAACAAAATACGTTTCACATAAGTATAAAGAATAAGTTTAGAACAAATGAATTAAGTTTCACTTTGTTTTAAAATCAGCAAGTTTAGTTTCCTTTTATGCTAGCATGTTATTTAGATTAGTTTACTGTTCTTTGCTATTAGAAGAGTATGAGTAGCTTTACATGTTTAGCACTTCAGTATGTTTGTTTATTTACTAGTAGATGAGCATGAGTAGTTTTCCTTTTGAGCATTCAGTATATTCACATGCGTATCGAGTTTTTGTGAGTTAGATAGCGCTTACTAAGCAAATTTTGCTTATAGATTGCACTTCCTCTTACTGCAGATACAGGAAAGGAAGAGATATAGAAAGGAAGGCGACAAGGAGGTGTTCGAAGGATGTGTGATGCCAGGACTATGGAAGCCTTGGGACTAGGAAAGAAGTTTTAATTTTAGTTTCCGCATTTTAGTTATTGTAAACATTTGAGTTGTATTTTAAGTTCATGTCATTTGAGATTATTCTGTTTAGATTGCATGTAGGATGAGTTCAGTTTAGTAAGTAGATATTTGTGTGTTTGATACTTATTTAACTGCGTGGTTGATTGATATGTGTTCCAGCCGCTTGTGGCTGAGTATATGTTGCATGTATTGTTGAATATGGTCACCGGTACAGGGGAGATTCTGTCAAAATTTTTCGGTAGGGTTTCTTCGAGGATTTTAATCATACTGGTTAAGTAGAGTTAGTAATTAAGTAACGGTCATCCTTAGAGTGTAGTAGTAGTAAGAAGGGTGGTCGTTACATGGGCGATTAGCTAAAACTAACTCAAGATGAGGTATAATGTGGATCTTGTCCCACTTGAATGTCTTTGCTTTTGGGTTTAGAGCTAGTAGTGACTTGCTCCTACCAAGCTTTAGAATTCATTGGGAGAATCATTTAATTAATGGTCAAATTAAATTATCTTAATATGATACCTATTTCTGCATTTTATTATTGTAGATCACCATGTCGTCTAGTACGTAGAAGACACTATGTCTGCTATCTGTCCTTGATAAGGACAAGCTCAATGGAGCTAATTTCCTAGACTGGTATAGAAACATGAGAATAATTCTCAAGAAAGAAAGAAAACTCTACGTCCTAGAGTAGCCCATTCCTGAAGCACCCCCACTATTGCCACTAAAGTTGGTAGGGATGCTTACAAAAAGCATCAAGATGATGCATTAGATGTGTCATGCCTTATGCTCGCCACCATGAACTCTGAGCTTCAAAAGCAACATGAGAATATGGATGCTTATGATATGATTGAACATCTTAGACAACTATATCAAGGACAAGCAAGGCATGAGAGATTTGAGATCTCTAAAGCAATGTTTTAATGCAGAATGCAAGAAGGAAGTCTCGTAGGGCCTTATATGCTCAAAATTATCGGGTATGTGGAGAACCTATAAACACTGGGATTTCCACTAGGCCAAGAATTGGCCACTAACCTAATTCTGCAATCATTGTCTGAAAGCTATAGTCAATTTATCATGAACTATAACATGAATGAAATTGACAAACCATTGTCTGAGATGTTGAGCATGTTGAGAATTGCTGAACTCAACCTTAAGAAGGCAAAACCTACCACCATTTTAATGGTGCCAAAGGACAAAGGAAAATGGAAGTCCAATCATAAGGATAAGACCCAAGCCAAAGGCAAGGGCAAAACTCATGCATTGAAACCCAAAGGTGGGGTGGTTAAGGAAGGAACCTATTTCCACTGTGGTGAGACTGGACATTGGAAGAGGAACTGTAAATTATACCTAGAGGATCTGAAAAGGAGAGAAGTGAGACTTCTGCCTCGGGTATATATGTTATAGAAGTTAATCTGTCTATTTCTTCTACATGGGTATTAGATACTAAGTCTGCATCTCACATTTGTACTAATTTGTAGTGGCAGAGAAATAGTAGAACATTGACTTAGGGCAAAGTGGACCTACGAGTAGGCAATGGTGCAAGGGTTGCTGCTATAGCTGTAGGAACTGTAACAGCCCTCCCCCTCCTGCTAGTGAGGGTGGTGTTACTTTCTACATACATAACGTACGTACATGAATTTCTAAACAGCGGAAGTAATCGTTCATTTTTTTTTCTAAACTAATCATACTAGCATGCTCAACATAGTTACAAACTTAAAGAGTCATAATATCCATATCTTAACATAAGCATAAGTAAAGTGATCATGCAAGTCATCAACATAAAATAAGCATAGTTCATATCAATCCTAAATCAACATAAGCAGGTCTTTCTTTCTTAGCCAAGCCACCACCACACACATCTCTTGCCCCTCCTGCTGCTCCTTTAGTTTATCCATCCTTTACCTTTATCTATGGTACAAGGAAAGTAACAATAAGCACACAAGGCTTAGTGAGATCCTTTCCTACTCACAAAAACCATATGTCATAACATAATCATTCAACATAATACAGATAGCATGGACATACAGAACATCTAAACCACATATTTTGTAAGAGTAATCATATCACATATCATAGCATACATGAACATCATATCATAGCACGAATGTAAATGGAACTCATACCATAGCATAAATGGAAATCATATCATGGCATAAATGAAAATCATATCATAGCATAAAGGAAACATCATAGCATAAAGGATCATCATAGCATGACATATGAAAGCATCAGGTCATATCATATCATATCATAAAAGGAAATAAGCATCATGACATATCCTATCATAGCATAAAGAACATCATATCATAGCATAAATGTAAGCATCATATCATATCATTTCATAACCATACATGCAAGATGTTCTTTAAAACATGGGTAATGTCATGTGCAAGATGCTTTTCAAAAACATGCTTCATGTCATGGTGCAAGATGTCTTAAAAAAATAATATAATATAGTACTTGAAAATAATCTCAACATGAGGGGGCCCGGCTTAGTACCACATACATACATAAATGTGCGCATCCTAAGTAGACCCAAGGTAGCTAGTCTTGAACCTACTAGGAAATTAGGCCCGTAGCTCGACCTAGGGGCACGTAAGGAGCCCACCCTTTACTAGGCCCGTACTTCGACCTAGGGGCGCATAAGGAGCCCACCCTTTTGGTACAAGCCATACAAAGTAAAATAACATGTCATATAATCATAGCATATCATGCTCATGTCATTCATACACTACAACAAAATCGCTCATAGACATCGGTTTTCCACCGGTGTCTATTTGATTTTCGACCGATGTCTATGAAGCCGATGTTAAAAGTCTGTCATTTTAGACATCGGGTTAAAACCGGTGTAGTATCACTTAACGACACCGGTTTTCGAATCGGTTATTAACCGGTGTAGTATCACTTAACTACACCGTTTCATACACGGTGTAAAACCGATGTAATATTGTATGTTAATAACACTAGTTTTGGCAGCGGTAAATGACCGATGTAATATTACTTTATAACACCGGTTTTTCATCGGTGGAAAACCGATGTAATATGTATTTTTTCTAACAGCACAGATTTGATTTTAAAACCGACAATAACAAAAAAAAAATACACAAATATTCATAAATTGTACAAATATTCTTCATTCAATAATATCCATAAAATACACAAATATTCACAAATTATATAAATAATCTTCTTACAACAATATCCATAAAATACCCAAACATTCTTTTTACATCAAAAGCTAGCTAATAAATATCAAAATCAAGGTAGAACATTCTTTTAACACATCAAGGTAGAACCGCACTTCAAATGTAATCTAGCATGCATTCAGCCCACTCGAACCGCACTTCATCAATTTCAACTCTGGAGTACTTGAGATTTGTAAACTGTAAAAACACATAAATCCACCATATGTCAAATAACTAAAACAAATGTGTACATGTATCAAATAAAATAGAATACTGAGTTTTTAAAGGCTGCTGTGCAAGATAACGAATATAACATAGAATCTAAAACTTTCATATATGACACTTAGTATATGCTGCTTAGAATATAACATAGATAATTTGCTCCTTCTAATTCAAGTGTACAGATTGATAAGAACCGACAGCATCATACAACAACTTACTAGGCATGATAATGATTGAACAAAGAAATATGACTACACAACAAATCTAGTGAAGCATAGAAGAACAAAGGTACCTTTGATGAAGAGATATACTATTTATTGTACTACCTCTGATGCCATCTTGGTATCCTGAATATCCTGCACTAAGCCCCCTATTTTCTGTGATTTCTGCTACCAACCACAGCAGCAAGGAATGCGGCAAGAAGGCAGCTGCCTCCTTAGTTCAACACCCAAAACAGCAAGTTAGAGCTTCCTTTTGGGTCCATTCAATCCTCTAGTAAGTAGAAACTATTTTCCCTTTGGTTTATGATGGATTTGGAGTGTCTTGACCTAAGATATAATCCTCTTGTAGCCCTCTATATTAAAGGCCAGCATACATGGAAAATTCAGCATGTTCTTCTGAAGTCATAACAGGGTAGGTAAACTTTACTTGTAGTTTTTATTCATTTGCTTCATGTAGGAGTAGATTCTAGTAAATTCCCACACATTTAATGTTTAATGATCGGCTAGGGATAAGATTAGGGATCAACATGATCATTTCCTCCCTATAGCCATGTGGTAGAGGTCGAGCTTGTAGCCTAAATAATGTAGTTAGGGGTCTCTATCTGATTAATGAAAAACATGAATATAGGTAAAAACAAAAGAGGTGAGTAAAATAATGAAGAGGGGTTAAATCATAAAAACAAAGAGTTCCCTATTCTTGAGGTACCCACAGGCATATTGACACTCACTCTTACTTCTAGTTGAACTTGAAATTCATTGGTATAGCTAAATATGGTAATGGGTACCCTTTAAGTTTGATTACCCATTTATCTTAATAGGTTAGGTTAAATTCGAGTATCAATGTGTTAGATATTTAGAGGAAGTTGAGCAGGTTAAAAATGTAATCAATACTTTAATCCTAAGGTTACCATTTAAGATAGCTTATCCAGCCACTCTACTCACTGCAACTCCTAATCTCTAATTCCTTTCTTCTTAGGCAATCATTTAGTCTCCAACTAGTATCTGGTTTGTAACAAAAGCATAGCATCCGGTTTGTAACTTATTTTAGGCAAATAAAGCAACCATATAAGCTTATGAAATGAGAGAATGCTACACTCATTAATGGTTGCATAAGGATTGCTTAAGTCAACATATAAATTTTCTTTAATGGGATGTAGGTCAATTAATATGGGTTGTTTAATTCATGTGTTTTATGTTGTGTGAATTGCTTAAGGTCATCCCTAAGCTACTGTACATGCTATGTCAGAGCTAAATTCATCCCAATTTGTGTGGGTTCTTTTCTCCTTTTCACCTAAGCCATATGCATAAACCATGTACATATTAAGTAGAAGCAACTAGTTTTCACTCTTGTGAAACAAAACATCTAATGCTTTTTGTAAACGTTTACATGCTATCAAATTAAGAGTGTCAAGTTTTGATTGGAAGTGTGGATGTTTCCAGCGGTATACAGCTTTCTGAAGAATCAAACATAATCAGATACACCGCTACAATGTGATAGTGTACATAAGCATATCACGCATAACAAGCCACAAGTCCTATCAATCTACCATTAATTATGTACTTACATTCATAGTATTGGTTCAAGTCATATCTAAGTTCATGTCGATCTCTTCACATTTATAAATTTTTCAAATAATTAATATTAGCTTCTGCAAATGATGTTGCCCCTACAGATAAAAACATTCATTGGACAATAAAGGTTGAGAAAAATAACCACCTCAAAGTTTCCTTTCAGTTCTGATTCGAGCTTTTTGGTGAGACTCTCGTTGTACAATTCCTCGTAAGCCAACTGAATCTGCTTTCTTTGGGTGGCATTTCTATGCGCTAAAATGTTGATCAGTGTCTTCTCATTAGTTCCCCATCCTGACACATGTAGATGTCGCGGTAAGGCTATTTAGCTTATACAAATTTTGCTTCACTATTTCTTCATAAATTTATATATGCTATTCAAAACTAGTGTATCTGAGCAAGGTATCGAAATACACTGTAGAAGAACTTGCATCTCTCTTATGCACAATGACATTATATGAGGCCTTGATGAACCCATTGCTAGACATTAGGCTTCAAAGGGACAAGGCTTCAGGGATGGACAAACAGAACACTTTTGCAAACTCTTACAAGGAGATTTCCAAAGAACATAACAATACTAGGAAACATAAATAACACATGGAAATGAAGACTATAATCTCTGTGCTCCTCTTTTATGAGTTTCATTATGGAATATCACATTATCAAAGGTTTGAAAAATCAATCTTCTATCAATTATTAAAAGAAGAAAAAATCTATGTAAATCAATTGGACAAGAAGAAAACAATTTCAGATATCAAAACAATTATTTGCCTGATCCATTAAATAAAAAAAAACTCATTTCTTGAAGATTTCTTCCTTGGTCTATGTTATGATCACAAAAACTATCAGAGATAACAAGTTCATATCACTTAGAAAGATGAAACCTCTCTATTTTCTGGGAAATATGTAGATTTATTTCTGATCGGTGTTAAAAAAAAGTAATCTTGAACTCATAGAGGAATGATCTAAGCATTAGATCTGCATACAACTATGTGCTATTGCTACAGATTGCTGATCGGCATAAAAAAAAGTCATCTTGAACTCACAGACAAATGATCAAGCATTAGATCTGCAGATACCTCATTAGATCTAATGATCAAGCATTAGATCTACACTCATTAAGATAAGATCCATATAGTTAAGCCCAAATAATTAAGACAAACACATCACGATTAACATGATAAAGGTACAAATAGTAGCCACTTGATTGCTTTGAAAACACTCCAGAATTCTAGCCTTCAATCTGGAAGAAAAACAAGAGTTGCAAGGATCTTCAATGGTTACTTTGAACACTACATTTCATTAACTTAAACAAAAAATCAGAGTGGTTTTATTATTTTTAATATTTTTATACTTATTCAGCTTTTTCATATTTTTGAAATGCTTCATTATTTTTAATTTTTTATTCAGTTTTTAAGTGAATGAATGGGATGAGAAAACGACGATCGATATTCTTCTCCCACCTTTGTAGCTAAGACAATAAACAGTGAAAGTTTAAAAGAAGAGCTTGAAAAATGTCCCAACTTTTTCTTCATTTTTATCCATCTACCACTCTTTTAAGTTTCATAATGTACAAACAAATTTCGCTTTAAACTAAGAGAAAACTTACCGCGTGTGATAAATAAAAAAAATATTAGTAACAAAAAAGAACCTGAAAGGCTCTGAAAGTCTAGAATTCTGGCAGCAGCCATCCAGCTCTGTTAGTGCTTCTTCAACACGATCACCAAGCAGATGTAGCTGCATATAAAGAAATGTTAATTAGGCAGCATACACAAAAGAAAATTTGCAAAGAACCCAAATAAGGGGTTTAATAATGCTCATCCAGCTAAATTGGTATATAGTTAGATGCACATCAAAGGGTAAAATTGAGAAATCCGTAAACGATGCTGCAGGGGAAAATTCATTGAGTGGAAATTACCCAAAGATTTCAAATCAACTTCTCACGAAGACACAAATTCGACTCTAAATCATTCCGAAACCCTCCAATTAGGAACCAAAACTTCAAGGAAAGCTCGAATCACTTCTGACCTCTCTGTGACCCATTCTAACAAACAGGTAACGTGCAACTCTCTACAACTTGTTCATCATGGAAAACACAACACAACTCAACCTCAAATCATCGAACACCAGCCAAAATCTCTAGGAAAACCTACTGTGAACACATCAGAAATCACTGTCAAACAATTTTGGGTAACATACGCAAACCAAGCAGTAACCTTCAACCGAAACCTCCAACAAGAACACATCCCACCGAGAAGAATCCAACCCGAATCGTATACAAAGAAAAACCAATCAAACACATCCACAGAAGAGGAAAACATATCGAAAGCGTCTACAAAAGAAGTAAATCAAAACATCTCCAGGAAGAACAATCAAAGCCTTTACCAGAAGAAAACCAGTCGAAATCCATACCAAATCCTCACTTTCTATAGGTTTTCCACCCCACTATACCTCATGGATTTCGAGTTATCACAGGTAGATACACTTGCCTCTTTCTTCTTCGTCTCGCCTCCACTCGTCCTCGCGTTGTGCCCCGTCAGCTGTGGCGCCGCCTGCGAAGCTCAGCTAGGCAGCGAAATGGCGCGACGAGTGGCTCTGTCGACTCGGGAAAAATGGAAAGAAGAGAAGGGTCGGCGGAATCGGGCAGGGAGATGTGACGAGGAAATGAGGCGGCGCCAGCAGCTAGGGTCGAGGGAGGCGCGGTACCAGGACTTGCAGACGAAGGGGACGGCGACGGCGAGATCTCCGAGGGCGAGACGGCGGAAGGGGAAGAGGGAGATGAGGTTGAGGTTTAGGTTTAGGTTTAGGTTTATGTTGAGAGAAGGGGCACGATATTGGTTTAGGTTTGGAGGGAATTTTGTGAAGTCTTGTAAATTTTGGCCGGTGAAAAAATTAAATTATTTAAGAAGGGGTTTATTAACATCGGATTTTAAAACCGATGTTAAAATCGGTGTCTATTAACCAAAAAAAGGGCGCTCATAGACATCGCCTAAAAAACCGATGTCTATGAGCTAAAATCTGCGCTCATAGACACCGGTTTTTAGAAAAACCGGTGTAAAATACTCAAAGACTTCGGTTTTAGCCTAAAACCGATGTTGTTCCACTGATGTCTATGAGCGATTTTGTTGTAGTGATAGCATATCATGTACATGTCATCCATAGCATATCATGTTCAAGTCATTCATAATTCATCATGTTTATGTCATTCATAACTTAACTTCGCATGAAGAGTGCTCTTAATCCCACTTGATAGGGAAGCAACTCTTAGGCCTTTCACTTAGCATATCATAAAGAGTGCTCTTAGTCCCACTTGATAGGGAAGCAACTCTTAGGCCTTTACATTGTCATTTCATAAGCATACATACTTGAGCATATAACATATCATAGGAGATCTTTTAAATGCATGATTCATAAGCATACATAAATGAGCATATATCATATCATGGGAACATAATCATGCATGACACATAAGTTAACATCTCCTAAATCATATCATGGCATGTGAAGCACATAAAGGTCATAATTGGGTCTCAATCATCAATCCCTCATTGGTGGCCGAAACATGCAAGGGATCACCTAAGTTGCAAGCAATCATATAAACATATGAACCCTAAACAAATTTCATAACATTTATCATAAGGAACATCATAAGCATATTTAGTTTAGGTTCTAAGCTTCCTAGGCCCACAATTTATGATGTGGCCGAAACATGCAAAGGTCTAAATCTAGGTTACAAGCAATCATATAAACATATAAACCCTAAACCAATTTCATAACATTTATCATAAGGAACACCATAAGCATATTTAATTTAGGTACTAAGTTTCCTAAGTCTAAACTCATGATGTGGCCGAAAGTCATGAAGAGTGGAATTAAATTCTAAACCAACCACAAGCATAAGAAGATCATGGTAACTTAATATCATATCATAGGGAAGAACATGAGCATGTTAGAGTTGAGTTTTAGCTTGCCTAGGCCTTCAAACCTATCTTGGCCGAAAGTTCAAACATGAAAACTTAGTTCTAAACAACATGAAATCATAAGTATATCAAGTTATCTTCTTATCATATCATAAGGAAGAACATGAGTATGTTAGAGTTGAGTTTAAGCTTGCCTAGGCCTTCAAACCTATCTTGGCCGAAAGTTCAAACATGAAAACCTAGTTCTAAACAACATGAAATCATATGTACATCAAGTTATCTTCTCATCATATCATAAGGAAGAACATGAGCATGTTAGAGTTGAGTTTAAGCTTGCCTAGGCCTTCAAACATATCTTGGCCGAAACCCTAAGATGGGGTTTATCTAATTCCAAGCAACATACAAGCATGAACTCTAAGGAAATATTCATATCATATCATAAGAAAAATCATAAGCATGTTAGTTTTGAGTTTAAACTTTCCTATACCTTTAAACTTGTGATGGCCGAAACCCTAAGATGGGGTTTATCTAATTCCAAGCAACATACAAGTATGAAACACCAAGGAAATATGCGTATCGCACTACAACAAAATCCTCATTCAACAACACTGAAACGACAACAGTTTTATGCCAAATCGTTGTTGTTTTACCTTTTAACAACGGTTTTAACAAAAACCGTTGTCTTTTAGTAGTGTTTTTGGCCTACAACAACGGTTTTTAAAAACCGTTGTCTATTTATGTTTTTCTGGGACTACGACAACGGTTTTTAAAGGCTACGACAATAGTTTTTGAAAACTATTGTCTATATGCGCTTTTTTGGAGTTATGACAACGGTTTTTGAAAACCGTTGTCTATTAAGTGATGTTGAATACCATTATTTTTTTTTCTTCGCCGTTTTTTCCCCTCCGCAGTTTTTCCCCTTCGCCATTTTTTACCACCGCTTTTTTTTCTTTCCCTCTCCCCGAAATTTTTTTGCCGCAGCATTCCCCCCTTACCTTCTCTATCCCTAAGCATTTTCGTTCCTCTTTTCGCACAATCTCGCTCACGGATGCCCGACTACCTCCTATTTTACCACAACATCATCTTCCTCTTCGTCATTTTCTCCCTCGCGCCGCTCCCGCTCACCCTCATCGAACTCGGCTTCCCTGCCTCCGTCTCCTCTTTCAAGATCCAACCCAAGATCCACCTCCCGCCGACCTCCTTCTTCCAGTGCTATAAGGACGTCATGCGGGTGTTCCTCCTCGTCGTCGACCCGCTTCAACTCTCCTCTTACCCCCACCATCAAGGTCCCTTCTTGATTCCTTAGGGTTGCACTGCAGTTTGATCTATTTTCTGGGGAGAAAAAACCTCTTTATTAGTTCAATAACAAGTAGGTGCTTACTTAGTGATACACGAAGCAGTTGTTACCCGGCGATTGCTTCTAATATTATCTAGGTTTGACTGCATGTGTTTGATCTTTTTTGGGTGATAATCAAATATTTCCTCAATTTATTGGTTATTTTTCTAGATTATGGAGATTAAATTTCAGGTTTTCACCTTTTTTTAGGTTTCCTTTTCAAGTGTTCGTTCACTTTTGAACAAATTGAGAACCGACTGTGCTTTGGAACAGCCTACTGTTTTACTATCTACTTTTTTTTTATATAAGTTTGGTCTTGAGATTGATTGTTGTTGCAGGTGTTACAAGCTGTGAGAAGTGGTGGAATCTTCAATTTTGGTAGCAAAAAATTTAGAGCAGTATGCGGTGGTTGAGTCTATCGGTGGTTGTTTACCGCAGACTGATTTCTTTGAACTTGAATTGTAGGGTGATTCTGTAAATCATGTCTTCTTCCTCTGTTTTTTTTCCATTTAGCATGTCAGGTATTAAAATTCCCTTTCCTTGACAAGCTCTCTTGAATTAGTTCTAGTTTACTTGTTTAGGCATCAAAGGCCTCTTCCATTTGAGATACCAAGCACCCCAAGGTTTTCTTGCGCTCCTTCTCCATCTCGCCTACTAAATCTGCAACTATTTTCTTGTTCAAGTATCATTTGTGTTCCTTTCCTTTTAGATTAATATTTGTCAATTTTCCATAGTTTTTCACTTTTAGATCTTTCACGCATCTAGTGACAAGTGCAGATTGGTTAGCACTGAGAGTGCTCTCTTTTGTTTATGAACAAGGATCATTATAATTTGATGATTGCTATCATCTTATTTATACGATTTTTCTGTTCTGTATTCTGTAAATGGTCTCATATGTTGTTAAAATTCTTTCTAGTTTTCACTCTTGTCTTTCTTTAGGCTCGGAAACAAGGTGGTGCGGACTTATTTATATGCTATGCTGGGGTTCAGCTGCGGGAAGCTATTGTAGCAAAATCTGATTGGCTTGCCTTCGATTTTGATGAACTACTGATCTCTTTGCAATAGCATAAGGTTTGTTATGCCCTAGTTGTTTAATTTTTTCGAATTCTTTATCGGTGTTCTAAAACTACTTTATCGACATATAATTGGCCTGTGTCTTAGTTCATGGTTATATTCCATGAGGTTGGCTAAAGCTGCAATAATTGTTCTTATTTTCTTCCATTTTTAACACTTGTCTATAATTATATTTATGTTCCTGTGGAAATCATTTTCCTGGAGAATGAAAATAGTTGACTATGTTTTAGTTTACCAATATGTGGCGTTGCATAAACAAATTTTCTGTACAGCATTCTGTAAATGGTCTCATATGTTGTTAAAATTCTTTCTAGTTTTGTAGATAATTCTTTGTTTAACTTTAAATAGTTTCAAATTATTTTCAATTCAGGCAATAAAACCTGTGTGCAATTGTTGTGTGATGAAAGTAAAATTACCCACTAATCCTAATCCTTCTAGCTACATGTCCATTGGAAAGATCAATAGGCATGAATATGAACTCATCCCCCGTGCATCATAAGCTACTATTAGAAGACACGTGTCCATCATGCAAAACCAAATCCTAAAGTACATTGCTGTGGTTGAGTTCCATCTCACCTCTCGTGGGTAGAAAGAATAAGAGAAAAGTAAAGGGAAAATATTTGCTTTATTGATATATTATTATAGCTAACGATCTTATTTATACAAATTGTCTAGTGATATATAGAAAATGTTCTGACAAATATGGTGTTAGTGAATATGGTATGAAATCTCAGCAATCATAGAAACAATAGTAGTTATGGATTAATAAAAACAGTAACGATAGGTGAATATGGTATGATTGTTTAAATTTAATTGGTTCATGTTTTTTAGCTCTGAAGTTTATTATGCACTGAGGTTTTTCTCTAAATGAAACACTGATTTTGAAAACCATCATTATATGCGCTATTCTTTAACTTGTTGGGTAATAGTTCACTTTTAAATCCATTGGTATAGCATTCTAACTAAATTGAAAATGGAAGATCTACTTTTTTATAAGGTGTTACAACATGATAGCGATATAAGCTGCCACCTGTCTTCACTTGCATTCATTTGATCAAGTTTAACATAGAAAAGTGAGTTGAATCTGGTTTCATCTTGCCTCACATTGATAGCAATTTGACTCAAGTAAGTTTTACAATTGCTTTTTTATATAACTATACTTACATGTTAGATTTCCCCTTGAATTGTTGTTAGATTTCCCCTTGAATTGTTGTCAATCAATAGAATAATGATGTAGTATTTTTGTCAATATAAACAAAAATATGTATTTTTTTTGGTACTGAGTTTTTAGGTTGAAACTATATATGAGATTGTCAAAAAGAATAATTTTTTTATTACATGTTAGAGATGATGATCTTTATTACTGATATTTCCTTGTTTTTCTTGTTCAGATTATATTTGTGTCTGATTTTATTTCATTTACAAATTTCATTTGCAGGTCTCGGATAAACCTTCCTGAAACTTTCTCCTTGTATCAAAAATTGTATATGGTCAAGAGTTACTAGTGCTTTAGATAAAGATGAACTCTTCTAATATATGTTTATATTTTGCAGGTTCTATTGATAAAGTTTCCTAGCATGCCACCAACGTTCTAAGTAACATCAAATGTTTTCCAGGATTTGACAATTACAAGTAATATTCACTCAACAATCTATATTTCTTTATCTATTTTTTTCATAATTAATTAAATGCATTAGTTGAACTGTGGTGAACTTTTGGAGTTGGCTTATCTATGTTGATCATGTTTCTTCATTCATTTGGTAGTTTAATATCAACCAGATGACACGATATGGCGGATTTAGCTTAGGAGGAACTTTTCAATCTAGCCTTCAACAACAACAATTGCATACTACCACAACACATAGTTTGAGCCTGCCAAGGGTCTTTATAAAACATTTGGTTCTCCATGATCTGATGAGCCTGCCAAGGGGGAGCTTGAGTACTGCAGTCCAACATGTTGTTATGCCAAAACACCACCACCTCTACATGTAAGCTTTTATGTTGTGGTTTTATTTGCCGATATTAATGGGGTACTTGAAGAGTATATGATTTATCAAATATGTTATTGTGGTTGTAGCAACTACATTTCTCTAAATTTCAGCTTTCAACCTTGTTTTATGTCTTCTACAGGTATTATATTCTTCCCCTTTTTTTTTTTGGTGCTTTGCTCACATACTTTGCTTCACAAAAATCCAGAATATTGGAAAAGATTGACATGGAAGAATTAGCAAGTGAGAAAGAGAAGTCCAATGAAATTCTACAAGTTGAAGATTTTGATGGGGCTTGAGTTGACAATAATTACTTGCAATCCTACATGGCATAAACCACCACACAAGTTTCTAGTATTTTGACAATTGTTCATTAGTTGTAAATGAAGTTTATTTGTATTGGGATAAATTTTATTTGAATATTAGACATGTTTTTTCTTTTGTGATTGTAATATAATTCTTGTATAAGTAACATTTTGAATGACATTGATATGGGAAATATTCTTTCTTTTATGATTATGATTCTTTATTATATTTATATTGAAATATGATATATTTGTATTAAAAGATAATAATTTAAAAGACAATGATCTAAAACCGTTGTTGTTGTCTATCACCCTCAAAGACAACGGTTAAAAATTGTTGTCGTAGCCCCAAAAATGGTTGTAAACTAGCAGTGTTAATAAAAAAATACTCTAAACAACAACGGTTTTAAACCGTTATCATTTCATTCAAAGACAACGGTTTAAAACCGTTGCAAAACTGTTGTCTTTTAATTCAAAGACAACGGTTTAAAACCGTTGTCGTAGCCCCCACTTTTAACAACACTGCCAATTACAACGGTTTTAAAGGGCCTACGACAACGGTTTTTAACCGTTGTCTTTTAATGTTTTTGTTGTAGTGTCGTATCATAAGAAAATTCATAAGCAAGTTAGTTTTGAGTTTAAGCTTTCCTATGCTTTAAACTTCTCATAGCCGAATCCTACCAGGACATCCCTAAGGTTTTTTTTCTAACCATTCAAGTTTATAGAAAAACCATAAACCACTTGTACCACAGGTGAGGGGATACTCACTTCCTTTTGCTTGGTCTTTTCTTAAGAGAAGGTACCCTTGTGGAGAAGAAGAAGAGAGCTCCTCCTTTTAGTATTCCTTTTTGCCCTTCTTGCTTGTAAGAAGTAGATCTTGAGGACTTCTTCTTGTGGTTTAGTTTTCTTAGGGAGAAAACTTAGTTGGATTTTGGAATTTGGGGGAGGGGAGGCTCTAGGTTTCGGCAATGGTGAGGAAGGAGGAAGAAGAAAGGAATAAAAATGGTACTCTCCTTTCTTATTTATCCTTAATGATAAAATAAAGGGAAAATGGCCCTATACATCCCTCTTGCTTTCTCAAATCCCTCTCCTCATTAACTCCCACGAAAATAGAAGAAATAAAGAAAAGAAAAGAAAAGAACACAAGAAGAAGGCAACTTGTCTTTTGCTTATTCTTTTCTTAATTAAGAGAAGAGGAGGTAAGCTACTTGGTTTTCTCTTGTTCCTTTACTTAACTATCTTCTCACTCTTAACTAACATTTCCATTCTTTCCTATTAACATATTATTCATTACTCTAGTGGTTACCATACACCAACTTAATTCTATCATTTGTGGAAGGTTCAAGGTTCAATCCTTGACCTCACCCTTTCTTTCCATTTTTTGGTTTCTATTTCTATTTCTCTTTTTCTTTTATTCTAAAATAAAAAAAAAATACTCATAGATATAGCTTATCATTTCGTGGGTGTTACAGTACCCCATACCTCATAGAAAGTTCGTCCTCGAACTTAAAATAGCGACATCAGGCGGCACAGGACTTCCTGCTAAGGGCATCAACCACTTTGTTCGCCTTTCCTGGATGATAAAAGATCTCGCAGTCATAGTCTTTGACTAGCTCGAGCCATCTACGTTGTCTTATATTCAAGTCTTTCTGTGTGAAGAAATATTTCAGACTCTGGTGGTCGGTATAAATTTTACACTGATCTCCATATAAATAATGTCTCCATGTTTTGCGAGCAAAGACCACGGCTGCTAGTTCTAGGTCATAAGTGGGGTAATTCTTTTCATGCTCTTTAAGTTGTCTAGAGGCGTAGGCAATGACCTTGCCGCCTTGCATGTAACACCCCACCCTCCTCGCTACTAGTCTGCGAGGGCGGAGCGTTACTGGACTACTACCTTTACTAAACTATCCTTGTTCACATATTGATAGTAATTCCTAAAACTCTCAGAGAACTCAAAACTTACAATTAACTAGTAGCGGAAGACTAAATGACTCATCTAATACATTCTACTCAACTCTTTGTTAATAAATTCTTATGCTAAATCCCAAGGCTTCTATAGTCCTGGCATCACACATCCTTCGAACACCTCCTTGTCGCCTTCCTTTCTATATCTTTTCTTTTCCTGTATCTGCAGTAAGAGGAAGTGCAGTCTATAAGAAAAATTTGCTTAGTAAGCACTATCTAACTCACAAAATCTCGATATGCATGAGGATATATTGAAATCTAAAACTGAATGCTCAAAGGAAATCTACTCATGCTCATCTACTAGTGAGAGAAACATACTGAAAGGCTAAACATGTAGAGTAAATCTATACAATCATGCTAGCATAAAGAACTAAGCTTACTGAATTCTAAACGTCTTCTGAATCTTATTTCACTTGTTTAAAGAATTATTCTTTAAATACTTTATACTTATGTAAAACTTTCTTTACTTGTTCAAAAACTTATACTTATAATACTTCAAAATAATAATCAACTTCTTCTTGGGCCCGGCAACTGTGCTTTTTCTTTTGTAACGACCCGACCCATTCGGCGGCCCATTTGGCGGCCCATTTGGCGACCTTATGGTCGTCGACCGTCGACCGTCGGCCGAGCCGTTACTACTAGGTTATCTAAACCTAGGGACGACTATGGGAGCCCAGCCCAAGGACAGAGTGCAGTGCCACTGATAAAAGTAAAATACTTGTTATCTTTTAATACTTCTATATAATGCCTCGGCATTTTCTTTAGCACCTTGTGTGCCTAAAACCCCTAAAGTCTTGACTTTGGGATCTACTTAAGGCCTCGGCCTTTTCTTTCTTTTCTTTATCTTTCTTATACTTTTCTTTAAAAGAATGCTTCTTACAAAACTGAAATGTTTAAACAAATTCTAACACTGAAATGCTTAAACGAAATCTACATACAAGTTTAAACAGAAATCTACATATTAAGCTTAACTAAAATCTGCCTATTAAGCTTATCTAAAATCTGCATACTAAGCTTATCTAAAATCTGCATACTATGCTAGTCAAAATTCTGCATACTATACTAATCAAGATTCTACATTCTATGCTACACTATTTCTGCATACTATGCAAACATAAATTCTGTACTATAATACTTAACCAAACTGCACTATAATCTTTTTCTTTAAAAACTGCATTATAAGTTCCACAAAAAATCTGCACTACAAGTTCCACCAAAAATCTGTACTATAAATTCCACCAAAAATCTGCACTACAAGTTCCACAAAAAAATGTGCACTATAGACTTTAAAGAAATCTGCACCATAAGCTCTTATGAAATCTACACTACAAGCTCTAAAGAAATCTGCTCTAAAGAAATCTGCATTTTAAGCTCTAAGAAATCTGCACTACAAGCTTAATTAAAATCTGCACTATAAGCCTACATAAAAATCTGCACTATAAGCTTAATTAAAATCTGCACTATAGGCTTAATTAAAAATCTGCACTATAAGCTTAATTAAAATCTGCACTATAGGCTTAATTAAAATCTGCACTATAAGCCTAATTAAAAATCTGCATTATAGACTTAATTAAAAATCTGTACTATAAACGCTTCTCATGCTTCGAATTCAAGAAGAACAAAGGTCCGAAACTACTCCTACTGCAGGTGAGAAGCACTTACCTTGATTCTTGGACTCACAACCGAACAAAAAGGGCATCTAGGACCTTGGCCGCTCGCCGGAGATGATACCCTAACTCCCTTTCATTTTCTGCCCGAGCTCCGCCATCGTACGCAGAAGAGAAGGAGAGAATGGTTTAAGTCACGGGAAAACAGAGCATCAACTTATCCCCTTTTATAATCTAATATTCTGTTAATTATCTTAGATAAATTTGCTACTTTTTCTAAACAAACAAATCCAACATCAACTTATCCCTTTTATAATCTAATGTTCTGTTAATTATCTTAAATAAATTTGCTACTTTTTCTAAACAAACAAATCCAACATCAACTTATCCCTTTTATAATATTCTGTTAACTATCTTAAATAAATTCGCTACCTTTTCTAAACAGAAAAATCTGTTTGCCCACCTGGTGAGTCGTGTTTTGACCGAGTCAAAAGTCGCGGGTTCTATTCTCGGCTTGGACATTTTTTTGTCGAAACTTCCTTCGTTTAATAAAAATACCAAACGACCTCCAAAAATTATATAAAAATACTCTAAAAATTTCTAAAAATCCCTAGAATATTTCTATAGCATTTTTAAATATTTTAAAATTACTTTTAGGACTCTAATTGAGGAAATTTGGGGCGTTACAATTCTCCCCATCTTATAAAAAGTTCGTCCTCGAACTTAGAAAAATTCTGGATATCTCTGTCTCATACTGTACTCACGCTCATAAGTAACTTCCTCGTGCTTCTGGTTCTAAATGACTTTCACTAATGGTACTCTTTGTTCCTTAGTCTCTTAACTTCTCGGTCCTCTATTATTCATATCGCATCGTACCCATTAGGGGTCCTTGGAAGGCTTGATATCTTCTCTATCCTTTCTAAACATACTTATGTATACGAATATAAGAGAGACAAAACTTCTATCTTACTAAAGCGCATTTAAGCAATTACTCCATACTGCAAATAATAAAGAAAGCATAAAAGGAAAACTTAAATACTTTCTTACTTGAAGACGGCAAGGTTGGTGCTGATGTGTGATGCTGGAGAATAGGAACTGCTCTGATACCAACTGTAACACCCCACCCTCCTCGCTACTAGTCTGCGAGGGCGGAGCGTTACTGGACTACTACCTTTACTAAACTATCCTTGTTCACATATTGATAGTAATTCCTAAAACTCTCAGAGAACTCAAAACTTACAATTAACTAGCAGCGGAAGACTAAATGACTCATCTAATACATTCTACTCAACTCTTTGTTAATAAATTCTTATGCTAAATCCCAAGGCTTCTATAGTCCTGGCATCACACATCCTTCGAACACCTCCTTGTCGCCTTCCTTTCTATATCTTTTCTTTTCCTGTATCTGCAGTAAGAGGAAGTGCAGTCTATAAGAAAAATTTGCTTAGTAAGCACTATCTAACTCACAAAATCTCGATATGCATGAGGATATATTGAAATCTAAAACTGAATGCTCAAAGGAAATCTACTCATGCTCATCTACTAGTGAGAGAAACATACTGAAAGGCTAAACATGTAGAGTAAATCTATACAATCATGCTAGCATAAAGAACTAAGCTTACTGAATTCTAAACGTCTTCTGAATCTTATTTCACTTGTTTAAAGACTTATTCTTTAAATACTTTATACTTATGTAAAACTTTCTTTACTTGTTCAAAAACTTATACTTATAATACTTCAAAATAATAATCAACTTCTTCTTGGGTCCGGCAACTGTGCTTTTTCTTTTGTAACGACCCGACCCATTCGGCGGCCCATTTGGCGACCCTATGGTCGTCGACCGTCGACCGTCGGCCGAGCCGTTACTACTAGGTTATCTAAACCTAGGGACGACTATGGGAGCCCAGTCCAGTACAGTGCCACTGATAAAAGTAAAATACTTGTTATCTTTTAATACTTCTATATAATGTCTCGGCATTTTCTTTAGCACCTTGTGTGCCTAAAACCCCTAAAGTCTTGACTTTGGGATCTACTTAAGGCCTCGGCCTTTTCTTTTTTTTCTTTATCTTTCTTATACTTTTCTTTAAAAGAATGCTTCTTACAAAACTGAAATGTTTAAACAAATTCTAACACTGAAATGCTTAAACGAAATCTACATACAAGTTTAAACAGAAATCTACATATTAAGCTTAACTAAAATCTGCCTATTAAGCTTATCTAAAATCTGCATATTATGCTTATCTAAAATCTGCATACTATGCTAGTCAAAATTCTGCATACTATACTAATCAAGATTCTACATTCTATGCTACACTATTTCTGCATACTATGTAAATATAAATTCTGCACTATAATACTTAACCAAACTGCACTATAATCTTTTTCTTTAAAAACTGCATTATAAGTTCCACAAAAAATCTGCACTACAAGTTCCACCAAAAATCTGTACTATAAATTCCACCAAAAATCTGCACTACAAGTTCCACAAAAAAATGTGCACTATAGACTTTAAAGAAATCTGCACCATAAGCTCTTATGAAATCTACACTACAAGCTCTAAAGAAATCTGCTCTAAAGAAATCTGCATTTTAAGCTCTAAGAAATCTGCACTACACGCTTAATTAAAATCTGCACTATAAGCCTACATAAAAATCTGCACTATAAGCTTAATTAAAATCTGCACTATAGGCTTAATTAAAAATCTGCACTATAAGCTTAATTAAAATCTGCACTATAGGCTTAATTAAAATCTGCACTATAAGCCTAATTAAAAATCTGCATTATAGACTTAATTAAATATCTGCACTATAAACGCTTCTCATGCTTCGAATTCAAGAAGAACAAAGGTCCGAAACTACTCCTACTGCAGGTGAGAAGCACTTACCTTGATTCTTGGACTCACAACAAAACAAAAAGGGCATCTAGGACCTTGGCCGCTCGCCGGAGATGATACCCTAACTCCCTTTCATTTTCTGCCCGAGCTCCGCCATCGTACGCAGAAGAGAAGGAGAGAATGGTTTAAGTCACGGGAAAACAGAGCATCAACTTATCCCCTTTTATAATCTAATATTCTGTTAATTATCTTAGATAAATTTGCTACTTTTTCTAAACAAACAAATTCAACATCAACTTATCCCTTTTATAATCTAATGTTCTGTTAATTATCTTAAATAAATTTGCTACTTTTTCTAAACAAACAAATCCAACATCAACTTATCCCTTTTATAATATTCTGTTAACTATCTTAAATAAATTCGCTACCTTTTCTAAACAAACAAATCCAAGATCAACTTATCCCTTTTATAATCCAATATTCTGTTAACTATCTTAAATAAATTCGCTACCTTTTCTAAACAGAAAAATCTGTTTGCCCACCTGGTCAGTCGTGTTTTGACCGAGTCAAAAGTCGCGGGTTCTATTCTCGGCTTGGACATTTTTTTGTTGAAACTTCCTTCGTTTAATAAAAATATCAAACGACCTCCAAAAATTATATAAAAATACTCTAAAAATTTCTAAAAATCCCTAGAATATTTCTATAGCATTTTTAAATATTTTAAAATTACTTTTAGGACTCTAATTGAGGAAATTTGGGGCGTTACATTGCATGAGTACAGCTCCCAGTCCTAATATGGAGCCATCGCTGTACATATCGAAGTCTTTGTTACTCTCCCGAAGAGTAAGGATCGGAGCACTAGTCTGTCTCCTTTTCAATTCTGTGAAACTCTTCTCGCAGTCATCTGTCCATTCATACTTTTTATTCTTTTTAGTGAGAACTGTTATAGGGGCTGCAATTTTGGAAAAGTCTTCTACAAATTTCCTGTAGTAGCTTGCTAGCCCGGGAAAACTTCTGACTTCACTGGCATTCTTTAGCCTGTTCCAGTTATTTACAGCTTCGATCTTGCTCGGATATACCATTACTCCATCCTTGGAGATAACATGACCCAAGAATGATATTCGATCGAGCCAGAACTCACATTTGGAAACTTTGCATATAGTTGTTTCTCTTGAAGGATCTGCAGCACTGTGTTCAGGTGTTTGGCATGCTCTTCTTGGGTTCTTGAATAGATGAGAATATCGTCAATGAAGATGATCACAAATTTGTCGAGATATGCCATAAATACCCGATTCATCAGATCCATAAATGTAGCAGGAGCATTGGTTACTCCGAAGGGCATAACTATAAACTCATAGTGTCCGTATCTTGTTCAAAATGTCGTCTTCGGAATATCATCCTGTTTCACTTTCACTTGATGATAGCCAGACCTTAGATCAATCTTTGAGAAGAAGGTTGCACCCTTTAGTTGGTCGAACAGGTCGTCGATCCGTGGGAGAGGGTACCGGTTCTTGACTCTCACATTGTTTAACGCTCGGTAGTCTATACACATTCGCATAGACCCATCCTTCTTTTTCACGAACAATACCAGAGCTCCCCATGGAGAGTGACTAGGGCGGATAAGTCCCTTGTCGAGTAACTCTGATAGCTGTCCCTGAAGTTCCTTCAACTCAGCCGGCGCCATACGATAGGGTGCTTTAGAGATTGGTTTAGTACCAGGAGTCAATTCGATCTCGAATTCTATTTCTTTATCAGGGGCTAATCCTGGTAGTTCATCGGGAAATACCTCTGGATAGTTGCATACCACCCGGACATCTTCTAGTTTCTGGTCCTCTATTTGACTTGTGTCAACCATATGTGTTAGAAAGCCAGTACATCCTTTATTTAACATTTTCTGTGCCTTTATGGCTGATAAGAATCCCTTAATTTCTTTCCTTGGTTCTCCAATAAATTCGAACTTCAGTCCGACTTCCGGTCGAAAGACTACTTTTCTTTTACGACACTCGATTGAAGCGTCGTACTTGCTTAGGAAATCCATGCCCAGTATAATGTCAAAATCCTGCATGTCGAGTACTATCAGATCGCAGTAGAGTTCTCTGTCTGCGATTCGGATAGGCACGGCTCGCAGCATCTGATCGGATGGCATCATTTCTCCCGAAGGCAGGGTCGTCAAAAATTTGCCATTTAAGACTTGTGGTGGTGTCTCTAACTTCTTCATTAAAGGCATGGAGACAAACGAGTGCGTCGCCCCAGTATCAAATAACACAGTAGCATACTGACTGAAAATAGGTAGCTGACCTGTGACAACTGTAGAAGCTCTCGCCATGTCTTCCTTAGTGAGAGAGAAAACCCTGGCATTCGCCGTCTCTGGTGGGGCTTCTAATCTCCCTTGGCTAATCGGAGTACCTTCTAGAGCCGCTTGCATCTGATGTAGCTGTGCGAGGGTACTCCTGTTCTGGTCATACTACTGAGATGGTACCTGGAGCCGGGTAGGGCAATCTCTGACCATATGTCCTTCCTGTCCACAATTGTAGCACTTTCTCGTACCCTAGCAGCATACTCCGGAATGTTGCTTTCCACAAGTGGTACACTGAGAGTACTTAGGTTGCTTATTTGCTGGACCACTTTTAGTGTTGTTCCATTGCTTTCTCTTTCCAGTGGAGTTTCCTTTCCAGTTCGTCTTGGTACTCTGCGGTTTCTATCCTTCTGTCTATGCCGGGTTCATTCCCTCGTTCATCACCTTCTGATAATGTTCGGTGATCAAGGCACTGCTGACTAGCTCTTCCATGGTTTAAGGTCTATTAACTCTGTCGGCCACATTCAAAGCTATCTCAGGTCGGAGCATCTTCAACATTAGTCTGACCCGTTCTATTTCAGTGCTGACCAACTCTAGACATAGGCGTGCGAGGCGGTTAAAGCGCTTCACTGCTTCGTTGATAGATAAGTCACCTTGCCGGAACTCGGTGAACTTGTTGTAATGTCGATTCGTCACTCGCATATGGAAATACTCCTCCAAGAACTCTGCTTCAAAGTCTGCCCAATTCATCAGGTTGACTTGTCTTTTGGTCTTAACTCTTTCCCACCACATTCTTGCATCTCCGGAAAAACAAAATGACACGCACTTGATCTTTACTGGTATGGGCCAATCCAGCAGTTTTACAATAATTTCCATTGTCTTGAACCAGGCCTGAGTGTCCCATGGCTCGCAAGTACCTGAGAAGTTCTCTAGCTTCAGCCTTAGCCACTGTATTAAATAGGTCTCCTGTCGGACCACTGGGCCAGGGGCTACCGGTGGTACTAGTGCAGCTATTGGTATGACGTGCACTACATTCTGATTTATTGGCGGGGTGATAGGGTTTCCTTGCTAATTCATCAGGGCAGTGATTACTTGTTGTTGTTCCGTGATCTGACGTTGGAGGTCTGTAACCACTTGGGTCAGATCTGGTGGAGTCACTGTCTCCTCGGTCCTGTTCCCCCGTCTTCTAGTAGCCATGTTTATCTTCATAGATGACAACAAGGCTACCATAAGTCATCATTCTTCCTAACCAGGCTAACATAAGGTGATTATCATTTCTAATAAGTCCTAGCATACGTTATCCTATCCTACCATCATGCATCCCTAGACTAAAACTATGAATCATTAAAAATACAAACATGCATACTAGATTAAAACATTACTTATCATGCATAAAAGAAATAAGGTAAGCATAGAAATTCTTACTTGGAGCGGCAGAGTAGAGGCTTGATGTGTGGGTAGCGGGAAGGCAAACCAGGCTCTGATACCAACTTGTAACAACTCGCCCCCTCCTGCTAGTGAGGGCGGTGTTACTTTCTACATACATAACGTATGTACATGAATTTCTAAACAGTGGAAGTAATCGTTCATTTTTTTTTTCTAAACTAATCATACTAGCATGCTCAGCATAGTTACAAACTTAAAGAGTCATAATATCCATATCTTAACATAAGCATAAGTACAGTGATCATGCAAGTCATCAACATAAAATAAGCATAGTTCATATCAATCCTAAATCAATATAAGCAGGTCTTTCTTTCTTAGCCAAGCCACCACCACACACATCTCCTGCCCCTCCTGCTGCTCCTTTAGTTTATCCATCCTTTACCTTTATCTGTGGTACAAGGAAAGTAACTATAAGCATACAAGGCTTAGTGAGATCCTTTCCTACTCACAAAAATCATATGTCATAACATAATCATTCAACATAATACAGATAGCATGGACATACAGAACATCTAAACCACATATTTTGTAAGAGTAATCATATCACATATAATAGCATACATGAACATCATATCATAGCACGAATGTAAATGGAACTCATACCATAGCATAAATGGAAATCATATCATGGCATAAATGAAAATCATATCATAGCATAAAGGAAACATCATAGCATAACGGAGCATCATAGCATGACATATGAAAGCATCAGGTGATATCATATCATATCATAAAAGGAAATAAACATCATGACATATCATATCATTTCATAACCATACATGCAAGATGTCCTTTAAAACATGGGTAATGTCATGTGCAAGATGCTTTTCAAAAACATGCTTCATGTCATGGTGCAAGATGTCTTAAAAAAATAATATAATATAGTACTTGAAAATAATCTCAACATGAGGGGGCCCGGCTTAGTACCACATACATACATAAATGCGCGCATCCTAAGTAGACTCAAGGTAGCTAGTCTTGAACCTACTAGGAAACTAGGCCCGTAGCTCGACCTAGGGGCACGTAAAGAGCCCACCCTTTACTAGGCCCGTACTTCGACCTGGGGGCGCATAAGGAGCCCACACTTTTGGTACAAGCCATACAATGTAAAATAACATGTCATATAATCATATCATATCATGCTCATGTCATTCATAGCATATCATGTACATGTCATCCATAGCATATCATGTTCAAGTCATTCATAATTCATCATGTTCATGTCATTCATAACTTAACTTCGCATGAAGAGTGCTCTTAGTCCCACTTGATAGGGAAGCAACTCTTAGGCCTTTCACTTAGCATATCATAAAGAGTGCTCTTAGTCCCACTTGATAGGGAAGCAACTCTTAGGCCTTTACATTGTCATTTCATAAGCATACATACTTGAGCATATATCACATCATAGGAGATCTTTTAAATTCATGATTCATAAGCATACATAAATGAGCATATATCATATCATGGGAACATAATCATGCATGACACATAAGTTAACATCTCCTAAATCATATCATGGCATGTGAAGCACATAAAGGGTCATAATTGGGTCTCAATCATCAATCCCTCATTGGTGGCCGAAACATGCAAGAGATCACCTAAGTTGCAAGCAATCATATAAACATATGAACCCTAAACCAATTTCATAACATTTATCATAAGGAACATCATAAGCATATTTAGTTTAGGTTCTAAGCTTCCTAGGTCCACAATTTATGATGTGGCCGAAAATTGCAAAGGTCTAAACCTAGGTTACAAGCAATCATATAAACATATGAACCCTAAACCAATTTCATAACATTTATCATAAGGAACATCATAAGCATATTTAATTTAGGTACTAAGTTTCCTAAGTCTAAACTCATGATGTGTCCGAAAGTTATGAAGAGTGGAATTAAATTCTAAACCAACCACAAGCATAAGAAGATCATGGTAACTTCATATCATATCATAGGAAGAACATGAGCATGTTAGAGTTGAGTTTTAGCTTGCCTAGGCCTTCAAACCTATCTTGGCCGAAAGTTCAAACATGAAAACCTAGTTCTAAACAACATGAAATCATAAGTACATCAAGTTATCTTCTTATCATATCATAAGGAAGAACATGAGCATGTTAGAGTTTAGTTTAAGCTTGCCTAGGCCTTCAAACCTATCTGGGCCGAAAGTTCAAACATGAAAACCTAGTTCTAAACAACATGAAATCATAAGTACATCAAGTTATCTTCTCATCATATCATAAGGAAGAACATGAGAATGTTAGAGTTGAGTTTAAGCTTGCCTAGGCCTTCAAACCTATCTTGGCCGAAACCCTAAGATGGGGTTTATCTAATTCAAAGCAACATACAAGCATGAACTCTAAGGAAATATTCATATCATAAGAAAAATCATAAGCATGTTAGTTTTGAGTTTAAACTTTCCTATACCTTTAAACTTGTGATGGCCGAAACCCTAAGGTGGGGTTTATCTAATTCCAAGAAACATACAAGTATGGAACACCAAGGAAATATGCATATCGTATCATAATAAAATTCATAAGCAAGTTAGTTTTGAGTTTAAGCTTTCCTATGCTTTAAACTTCTCATAGCCGAATCCTACCAGGACATCCCTAAGGTTTTTTTTTTCTAACCATTCAAGTTTATAGAAAAACCATAAACCACTTGTACCACAGGTGAGGGGATACTCACTTCCTTTTGCTTGGTCTTTTCTTAAGAGAAGGTACCCTTGTGGAGAAGAAGAAGAGAGCTCCTCCTTCTAGTATTCCTTTTTGCCCTTCTTGCTTGTAAGAAGTAGATCTTGAGGACTTCTTCTTGTGGTTTAGTTTTCTTAGGGAGAAAACTTAGTTGGATTTTGGAATTTGGGAGAGGGGAGGCTCTAGGTTTCGGCAATGGTGAGGAAGGAGGAAGAAGAAAGGAATAAAAATGGTACTCTCCTTTCTTATTTATCCTTAATGATAAAATAAAGGGAAAATGTCCCTATACATCCCCCTTGTTTTCTCAAATCGCTCTCCTCATTAACTCCCACGAAAATAGAAGAAAGAAAGAAAAGAAAAGAAAAGAACACAAGAAGAAGGCAACTTGTCTTTTGCTTATTCTTTTCTTAATCAAGAGAAGAGGAGGTAAGCTACTTGGTTTTCTCTTGTTCCTTTACTTAACTATCTTCTCACTCTTAACTAACATTTCCATTCTTTCCTATTCACATATTATTCATTACTCTAGTGGTTACCATACACCAACTTAATTCTATCATTTGTGGAAGGTTCAAGGTTCAATCCTTGACCTCACCCTTTCTTTCCATTTTTTGGTTTCTATTTCCATTTCTCTTTTTCTTTTATTCTAAAAGAAAAAAAATACTCATAGGTATAACTTATCATTTCGTGGGTGTTACAGGAACATACTCCTTATCTTTGTCCACTAGGCTTGTTTTAGAACTTGAAGAGTACTGTTATGTGCCTACCTTAACCAAGAACATTATCTCTGTTTCTTATTTAGATAAGAAGGGGCTTTCATTTGTAATAAAGGACAAATGTTGTTCTATTTATTTCAATGACATGTTCTATTATAACACACCTCTTATAAATGGACTTTATGTTCTAGACTTTGGAAACCCAATCTATAACATAAATACCAAACGGTTCAAATCTAATGATTTGAACCAAACATATTACTGGCATTGCCGCTTGGGTCACATAAATGAGAGTCGCATATCCCAACTCCGTATGGATGGACTTTTGGACTCATTTGATTTTGAATCATATGAGGCATGCAAATCCTATCTTCAAGGAAAGATGACAAAGACTCCATTTAGTGGATAAGGCGAATGGGCTAATGATATGTTAGGACTCATACATACTGATGTATGTGGCCCTTTCAGAATAGCAGTTAGAAGAGGCTATTATTACTTCATTACCTTTACTGATGATTTCAGTAGATATGACTATATGTATATGATGAAATATAAGTCAAAATCCTTTGAAAAGTTCAAAGAATTCAAGAATGAAGTACAAAACCAACTTGGTAAGAGTATTAAGATGCTTCAATCAAATCGAGATAGGGAATACGTTAGCCAAGGGTTTCATGACCATCTTGCTGAGTGTAAGATCATATCTCAACTCACTCCACCTGGAACACCACAATGAAATGATGTATCAGAAAGGAGGAATCATATTTTATTAGATATGGTACGATCGATGATGAGTCATACAGATCTTCCTACTTCCTTCTGGGGACATGCTCTAGAGATGACCGCTTTCACACTTAACCGAGTTCCATCCAAGGCCGTCATAAAGACACCACATACGATATGGATAGGGAAGAGTCTCAAGATGTTTTTATGAAGATTTGGGGTTGTGAGGCTTATGTTAGATGATAAGTCTCAGATAAACAAGGACCCAAATCAAACAAGTGCTATTTTGTAGGATATCCCAAGGAAATAAAGGGAAATTACTTTTATAATCCCACGTAAGGCAAAGTGTTTATTGCAAGAACTGGTGTCTTTCTAGGAAGGGAATTTATTTCTTGAAGAACTAGTGGGAGTAATGTCGATCTTGAAGAAATTCAAGATACACAAACTAACACCGATGCCTTGATAGAAACTGAAGAGGTACCACAAGATGTTGTGGATCATGATTTTGTTACACCACAAGAAGTTGTGAAACAACAACTTGTTCAAGTAGAACAAGCTCTACGCAGATCAGATAGGACCCGTTGTCAACCTAAGAGATATTCTTTTCTCTTGTCTGACAACGGTGATGTAGTGCTAGTTGGTCTAAATGAGCCCACTTCTTACCAGGAAGTTGTACAGGGCCTAGATTTTGAGAAATAGCTAAAGGCCATGAGATTCGAAATGGAATCCATGTACACTAACCAAATATGGACTTTGGTTGATCCACTTGAAGGGATCAAACCCATTGGGTGTAAGTGGGTCTTCAAGGTGAAGGCTGACATGGATGGTCATATGCATACCTATAAAGGTAGATTGATGGCTAAAGGATTCATGAAAATTCATGGTATAGACTATGATGAAATATTTTCACCAGTTGCGATGCTCAAGTACTTTCGGATCATGTTTGCTATTGTTGCTTACTATGATTATGAGATTTGGCAGATGGATGTCAAAATTGTATTTCTTAATGGAAATCTACTCGAGGATGTGTACATGACACAACCTGAGGGTTTTGTCAATCTAGAGAATGCTAGAATGGTGTGTAAGTTGCAACAACCTATTTATGGATTAAAGCAAGCTTCTAGAAGCTAGAATCTTTAATTCAATATGCAATTAAAGCGTTTGGTTTCATCAAGAATGATGATGAACCTTGTGTCTACATGTGGGTTAGTGGGAACATAGTCATCTTTCTCATATTGTATCTAGATGACATACTTCTCATTGAAAACGATATCCCTATTCTTTAGTCAGTGAAGACTTGGCTTGAGAATTGTTTCTCAATGAAGGACTTAGGTGAAACAACCTATGTTTTAGGAATCAAGATCTATAGAGATAGATCCAGGAGATGGCTTGACCTAAGTCAGAGTACATATATTGATAAGGTGCTTAAACGTTTTTTCATGTAGAATTTTAAGAAGGGATTCTTGTTGATGTCACATGGTGTGAGTCTTTCGAAAACTCAATGCCCTTCTTCCAAGGAAGAAAGGGACCACATGAATCAGATTCCTTATGTATCTGCTATAGAGTCTATCATGTACGCCATGCTTTGTACTTGCCCAGATGTCTCGTATGCATTAAGTATGACGAGCAAATACCAGTTAGATCTAGGTGAAGGTCACTAGACAAGAGTCAAGAATATTCTTAAGTACTTGAGAAGAACTCAAGATTATTTCTTGATCTTTGGAGGCGATAAAGAGCTTACTGTAAAGGGGTACAACTATTGCTGTAAAGGGTTACAGTGGTGCTAGCTTCCAAATTGACAAGGATGATTCTAGATCATAGTTAGGACATATTTTACTTAAATGGTGGTCTTGGGTATTGGATACTGTTGGTTGCTACTCGGAACATCATTCTGTTTCCCTTGTACAAAAATTTGTACAAGCACAGAACTTTACCTAGCTACCCATGTGCTCTACTGAAATTAAACTTAGATTGCAAACGATGCTTAACATTATTAATCCAAGTTACTCTTCAGAAGTTAAACTTGGATTGGAAATAAAACTTAACATTTTTACTCCAAGTTTAACCGATGTGATCTTCCTAAGTTAAACCATATTACAAAAGTTAATTAAATATCTATTTCAAAGATTGGCTTCTAGATTAAACATGATGAGGCACTAGGCCTTCTTGGTTATGGGATCATCCACCACTTCCTAGACAAAGTCTTTCAAAGAAATTAGATATTTAACTTCTTATAGCAACCGTATGTTTAACTACAGAGACCTCAATAGAAGCACAAGATCAAAATGCAAAATTGAAATACAAAATCAATAGCACGAAATCAAAACATAAAATCATTAGCCTCTTGTGTTGGTGTTTCAGAATCCATGCAAAGAAAACTAACTAATTAATTCGAAGTAGAAACCATTAATTAGTTATACCTTTCTTTGTAGCTAAAGACCTCTTGATCTTATGTTGTATTCCTCTCCTCCTCTTGGACGTTGTGTGGGCAATGATCTACCAAGATGGAATCTACCCGAACCACTTCTCCTCCTCCAAGACTCTCGAGCCACCAAGGGATGCCAAAATAGGAAACTCCTTCTCTTCTTCTTCCCCTCCAAGCAACCGACCACCTAGGTACTTCTTGTCTTCTCCTTCTTCTTCTTCAATCTGCGGCCTTAGAAGGAAGAAAAGGAGGAAGAAGGGAATATAGATGCCACCGGCCTTAAGGGAAGAGAGAAGGAGAGGGCCGACCACAAGCATGGAGAAGAGGAGAATAAT
This sequence comes from Zingiber officinale, assembly GCF_018446385.1. Lineage (NCBI taxonomy): Eukaryota > Viridiplantae > Streptophyta > Magnoliopsida > Zingiberales > Zingiberaceae > Zingiber > Zingiber officinale. Next base: position 53,184,503 of record NC_055992.1, on the reverse strand, counting down.
AATATGTGTTACACCATAAGGCATCACCTCCTATTCTTTTATAATCCTTGCTCATGGTAAAAAAGGAAAATTTTAAACATAATTAAAACTTCCTTATCTGTGGCCTCCCATTAAAAAAGGAAAATTTAACAACAATTAAAATCTCTCTTTTCTAAATTTCCTATTGTACATGGCAACAAAAGGAAAGTTTTAAAATTAATCTATCTCTTTTAAAACATGTAGACAACTAAAAAAAGGAAAGATTAATTAAAATTTCTCCTTTTAAATCATGGTTACAAAAAAAAGAGGAAAGTTTTATCAAAAATTAAAACTTACTTTTAACTTATGTGGTCAGCCACATCTTGGACACCAAGATGTGCTTGGGGCCGGCCACCTCTTAGACTCCAAATAATGCTTGGCTGGCCCCCCCTTGCTCTAAGCAAGGATGTATCCAGCCCATTACTTGGGTAAGAAGTGGACTTTGTAGATACAAGGTTTTATAGAGGCTACAACAGGGACCGAGAGGAGAAATTAGTTTTGATCTTTTGATGAGCTTTACCTTCCTATGTTCGCCCTGAACACCCAACTCAAGTTCATTAATAATAACTCATACCACTAAAGAGTTATTATTGTACTACTGCACCAATCCCAAATTACATGGGCTTCTTCTTATCATGAGTGCATTAATCTCCTTGTGTTTAAGATATCGAATGTCCACTAATTAAATGAGTTACTGACAACTCACTTAATTAATATCTATCTCTAAGAGTAGTACCACTCAACTTCATTATCATGCCGGACTAAGTCCACCTACAGGGTTTACATGATAATCCTTATGAGCTCCTCAAGGGGATATCATCATCCTAGATTACTAGGACACAGATTCCTTCTATAATCAACAACACACCATATAAGTAATATTATTTCCCAACTTATCGGGCTTATTGATTTATCGAACTAAATCTCACCCATTGATAAATCAAAGAAATAAATACTAAGTATATGTATTTGTTATTATATCAGGATTAAAAGCACACACATCCATAATAATAGAGGTTTGGTAGTCAGTATAAAAAGAAACAACCTCAAATGGTCCTACTCAATACACATATAGTGTAGTAGTGTAATTTTATAGTCAAGATAAACTAATACCAAATTACATTGCAACCATTCCAATGGTTTGTCCTAATCCATCTTGTTGTGACCTACTGTTCATAATTTATAAGGAATTGATAACATGATTTTCTATGCGACACCACACACCATGTTATCTACAATTTAAATTAAATAGACAACTGTATTTAACTAAATACAGACATTTGACCAATGTGATTCTTATTTAAAAATAAATATTTACAAAAATCTAGGCTTTTAGTATACATCCTAACAATCTCCCACTTAAACTAAAAGAATATGTTGCTATAAATGCTGCCATACATCTGATTCCCATCCTCTCAACATGCCGATCAAAAGCTCTCGCTGGAAGGGCCTTAGCGAAAGGATCTGCCAGGTTATCTACTGATGTAATCTTGGCGATAACAACCTCTCCTCATATTAGGTGGTACTTGCTGTTACGTATCCACAAGTGCACGGATTCATCTTCAGTAATAAAAATATCAATCCCACAGGGACTGGTTATAAGCACTAGCAATGGTTCACTTAGGGTTAGCTTGGTAGGCTACTAATATTCGCGGTTAATCTAAGTAGAGAGATTGGGAAGGGGAAACGAGAGTTAATGAAAAGAGACCTTGGTTATGAGAAGTTCTAGGACTTTGGTTTCGCTGCGGTGGCATTGATGAGTATCGCTTTATCTCACACTACTCGTCCTTCGACGTGCATTCGTCGGAAGCTAAAACAACTATTATTAAGTATCAAATGGAGAAAGTTTCTAAGAAGTCCTATTACAGTTTACCCCTATTACTAGGGCACCTTGGCAAATCATAAGATTCCAACTCTAATTGGTGTACTTGAGAATAGCGATAAAGGACTTAAGTTTGGTCTCTCGCTTCCTTGAGGAGAAGTTACCTCTCCTTTCAAGGAAGTATCCTAGATGTCCGCGAACAGGTTACCCCTGTCTCTAGGGCCCTTCGGGAGTACGATCTAGAGATATTTCCTCTACGAGGTTAACAGATTTCCACACAATCAATTAATAAGAAATTGAAACAAAGCAGCGAAATCATCCAAAGAGCATAAATATAAAGACGAGTTTACATCAAACCAACACGCAACTTGTAACGCCCCGCCCCTTCCTGCTTAAGCTGACGGGGGTTACTTATCTTTTCTTCTTAAAAACAGCGGAAGTCTTATCTATAGTATTTTTTTTTCTTTAAACTTTTCCTTTACTTTTCAAATCAACATCACTAACTACCTATCATATGAGTCACATAACATGCTTAACTTAAATTTAAACCATAATACTAAAGAGTATGATGAAGTGTCATAGAGTCATAAAAGAACAACATGAACATAATTCTTATTAACTAGAAGCAGGTCTTTCTCTTTAGCCAAGTCACTACTACACACGTCCTTCTTACCCCCTCCTACTGCTCCCTTAGTACATCCAATCCTTGCCCTTATCTGTGGTACAAGGAAAGTAAGCTGTGAGCACTCAAGGCTCAGTAAGATCCTTTCCTACTCACAAAAATCGTATAGCATAAATAAAACTCCAAGGCATAAAGCATAAAGACAACTCATCATATCATGTATAGAAGCATCATATCATAACATAATCGTAAGGTATCATGGCATATCATAATAAAGTCATAAAGTGCATTCTAGCATAACATAATCATGATCATAACATATCATAACATAATCATAAAGTTCATCCCAACATAACATAACATAATCATAAGCATTATGACATATCATGATAAAATCATAAGGTGCATTCTAACATAACATAATGATGATCATAACCTATCATAACATAATCATAAAGTTCATCTTAACATAACATGTCATAATCATAAGCATCATGGTATATTGTAACATAATCATAAAGTGTTATGCGAGATGTGATTCATGCAATAGTATATGCAACATGTCCTTTGAAAACTTATTACTTACATACTTAAACATAATCATAACATGATTGGGGCCCCGGCTTGTACCACATACATAAATGCGCACGTCCTATGTAGGTCCAAGGTAGCAAGTCTTGAACCCTACAAGGCATACATACTAGGCCCGTTTCTTAGTCCATCGACCTAGGGGCACTTAGGAGCCCATCCCTAACGAGGCTCGTTTCTTAGTCCATCGACCCCGGGGCGTTTATGGAGCCCACCCTTTGTACAAGCCATATAAAGTAAAGTATCATGTCATACATATCATGGTTCTTGTTCTTTCATGCACATCATAATTCTTATCATATCATACCATATAGAATTTGGGCACACAGCTCATCATAATGGTATGTAAAATTTGGGCACACAGCACATACATGCATAGTTTGGGCACACAGCTCATCATAAATAGTATGCATAATTTGGGCACACAGCTCATCATAAATATCATGTATAAATTGGGCACACACCTCATCATAAATAGCATGCATAACTTGGGCACATAGCCCAGCATAAGGGTTACCATCATACATAGATCGTAAGTGTACATAATTTAAACATAAAAGCATAGCAAGCTCTTACCACATCATAAAACATTGCATGTGAGATACATGGGAAACATATTTAGATTTCTAACCCTAATGTCATATTGTGGCCGAAACATATAGTTGTGATTTAGGTAAGAAAACCACATACAAGCATGTGAACCCTAAACCAATATCATATCATATACCATAAGGAAACATCATGAGCATGTTTAGGTAGGGTTCTAGGTTTCCTAAGCTTATATACTCATCCTGGCTGAAACTTAACAAGCATTACATTGGGTTAAAAATTATCATTCAAGCATGTGAACCCTAAACCAAATCCATAGCAAATATTACAAGGAACATCATGAGCATAATTAGGTTAGGTTCTAAGTTTCCTAAGCCCTTAAACATGTTGTGGCCGAGACTTATAAGGCTTGAATCTAGGGTTCAAGTGTCATAAAAGCATGAGAACCCTAAACAAATTTCATAGCAATTATTTCAAGGAACAACATGAGCATAATTAGGTTAGTTTCTAAGTTTCCTAAGCCCTTAAACATGATTGTGGCCGAAACTTGTAAGGCTTGAATCTAGGGTTCAAGTGTCATAAAAGCATGAGAACCCTAAACAAATTTCATAGCAATTATTTCAAGGAACAACATGAGCATAATTAGGTTAGATTCTAAGTTTTCTAGGCCCTTAAACATGATTGTGGCCGAAACTTGTAAGGCTTAAATCTAGGGTTCAAGTGTCATAAAAGCATGAGAACCCTAAACAAATTTCATAGCAATTATTTCAAGGAACAATATGAGCATAATTAGGTTAGGTTCTAAGTTTCCTAAGCCCTTAAACATGATTGTGGCTGAAAGTTCATGGAGCATGAAAACAAGTTCTAACCTTACTACAACATGAGCATGTCATATTAATCTCATAACTTGTCTTAAGGAGGATCATGGCATGATTAGTTTAGGTTTAACAATTTCTTTTAGGTTCCTAATCCTATCATGGCCGAATACTTAGGAGCATGGAATAAAATTTATTCATCATCTAGGCATGAGCATATCATGTTAACAACTTTCTCATTATGAAGTACTTATCATAACACAAAAAGGAGCATGCTTGGTTTGAGTCTCAATTTATCTATCTCCTTTGTTCATGTTTGGCCGAGAGTCTAAGGGCATGATTCTAAGTTCCAATCAAACATTTTAGCATATGAACATTAGATAAATCCCTACCTTAAGATACATGTTATAAGAAGCATATTGAGCATGTTAAAATTTAGGTCTTTATATTCCTAGGTCCTTCTTTTTGGTCTTGTCTTGGCCGAAACTTTTCATGAAGTTAACTTGGGTTTTTATGTAACCAAATCTCATAGAAAACACACAAGCTATTGTACCACAGGTGAGGGAAACTTACTTCCTTTCGCTTGTGGTTTTTCTTAAGAAGAAAAGTATCCTAAGTGCCAAGGAAGGAGAGAGCTTCTTCTTCTTGTACCTCCTTTTGCTTCTCTTGCTTGGAAGGGATAGATCTTGAAGGTTTCCTCTCTAAATTTAGTTTTCTTGAAGAGGAACTTAGCTTAGCTTTTGGAATAAGGAGAGGGAAGGGATTCTTGGTTCGGTGATGAATGAAGAAGGAGAAAGGAAGGAGGAAGAAAGAAAATTTAATCTCTTGTTTTTCTTCTCCCAATCTATTTATTCCTTTGCCAATGAAACATGTCTTCATTCATTCCCTCAACTCCTCTTTTCCCCCACTCCTTTAATTCCCACGAAAATAGAGAGAGGGAGGGAAGTAGGCAATTTACCTTTTGCTTGCTTCTTCTCTTAACCAAGAGGAAGAGGAGGTAAGCCACTTGATTTTCTCTTGCTCTTTTGCTTAGTTTTCTTTTATTTCCTTCTCACCTTTAACTAAATTTTTCATTCCTTTCTATCCAAATATTATTCATTATCCTAGTGGTTATCATATATCAATTTATCTCCATTATTTGTGGGAGGTTCATGATTCAATCCTTGACCTCACCTCTTCTTATTCTATTTTTGGTTTATATTTTCCCTTTTCTCTTATCCTTTTTATTTCTATGCTCTAAAGAAAATAATATCCATACACCTATCTTAATATTTCGTGGGTGTTACACAACTACTCCCTGATCCTAGAACAATGAATCTACTACATGGATGCTAGAGAGAAATTCGAAGACATAACGTATACAAGCATACAATTCTCTAATACCAAAAGGAAAGAGGAAGTATGCTTATCAATGATGACGAGTGGCCTTCGGGTTTGATATTCTGCCTTCGTAGTAGATGTGGTGATCCAAAGTCACTCCACCGAGATCCCAGACGGTGTAGAATATCACCAAGATGATGCTTCCGATGACGGCTCTCTCCCGTCGGCTCCTCCCGTCCTCTCCCTTGGAAAGAGGGTTAAAAACCCTTATATAGCCTAGGGTTCGGCCGCAGCATCACGACCGTGTAAGGATGGCACGACCGTGCTCTTCTTTGACTTTGGCTGCGTTGCACGGCCGTGCAGGGTTGCACGATCGTGTGGTCTCTGGGCTCTGTCTCCTGGGGCACGGCCGTGCAGGGTTGCACAACCGTGTGATCTATGGGCTTTGTCTCTTGAGGCACGATCGTGCAGGGTTGCACGGCCGTGCAAAGCTTTGTCTCTGCTGGGGTGGCACGACCATGCAGGGTTGCACGACCGTGTACTGAATTGCCTCTGCCTTGGTCACACGGCCGTGCGGGGTTGCATGACCATGCAATGTTCTTCTCCTATTTGGCCACACGGTCGTGCAGGGTTGCAAGGCCGTGTTGTCTGGCTTGTTCCAGTGCATCGAGTATCCCTATTCAAGCTCTGAAAGTCATCCCTGTCAACACAAAATCAAACAAAGAGAAGATATCTGAACAAAAGAGTATATATAATGAATACAAGATGAAAGAGGCAATCATGCAACGAATATACATGCATAATGTATGTGAATGTGCATTAAAACATGCGTAAATGATCATAATATTTGCGCACATCACACCCCAAGACTTGAACCTTTGCTTGTCCTCAAGCAAAATGCTACAAACTATGTTCATGAAATCCTGCAGTGTTTCATAATCCTTAGTGCATTCGCTTAACTCTATCAACTAGTTTCATTGATAAGCATGATTGTGGAGTAACCTAAGTATGACCTAAGCATAAGTCCTTTGTGCTTGGTGCAGTAAGTAGCTCAAATTCTTCAAGTTTCAATTCTCTGTCCTAGTTAAGTCGTCATACAATTGAGTTCCTAATGTTCCCGGTGAGAGGCACTTACCTTCCATACACTTGGTTCGTTTTCCTTAAATCACACAAGGTCTCAAAGGGTATTTCTTGGAATCAAGAGAAACATAACATTCATTTCCCTAGTATCCTAACTCGGTCTTAAAGGGGTGAATTGTTAGTTTGCACTCACGACAACTATTTTTTTATCCCTTATTTTATTTTTATTTTTATTTTTTTTCTTATTTAGTGCTATAGAGGTGTAGCACTTATTACACATGCGATGCATATGTTGGGATTTAGATTTTTCCAAATGAGCTTCCATGATCCGAGGTTATCCAGTAACCAAAATGTAAATAAGGAATCGCCATGGGAACAAAAGTACTAAACAATTTGGATGAATCATAACTATTTCAAAAGTATATCTACCATTCAAGCTTAAGTACTTAAGTGTAGTGAAAATAAGGTCCTTAAGGTTAGGCCAAAACTTATACTAAACTCCATACAATACTTAGCTTATTTCATGCTACTAAAGACAGAGAAAGGAGATACACTAAACATACTAACTCAATCTAGATAACTCATGAACTAAGAAAATGTTAGCTATTTTTCTATCGGACGAGTAACAGAAAAAGTATGGATGGTCTTGATGTTCTCAAATATACTTCAAAAAGAAATGAAAAGAAAGTGCAATGAAAAGAAAGCACAAATGAGGTGCAAGCAAAAACAAATAAAATGCGAATAAATAAAACAAGACTAAATAAAACAAAGCAAATAAAATATGCAAAAGCTAAAGAAACTAGACTCAACTCAGGCTGTGCAACAACACCCGCCCCCTAGACTTAAACCTTTTATCGTCCCAATGAAATCAATACGGTGGCGCGGGTGGGGGATAAGGATGTCCCTGATGTGGGCCAGGTGGAAATCTAGGCATACCAGGAAGATGACCAATGTGTTGATGATATTGATACAGGGCGTCTACTTGTTGTCGAGTGATATCCATATCATCCATAAAATTTCTCATTCTTTCCTGGTCAACCTTATAGTCCTGCACGAACCCTGTCACCTGACTATGGAAGTCCCTAGTGAACTAGAAATGGTCTCGCACCTCCTTAAATTGGTCGTCAGAAAGCTTGAAGTGACCCTCCAATAGTTGTTGTTGGGAATTGTGCTTCTCGTGAAGGGATTCTAAGGAGGTGCGGAAGTCAGAAAAATCAAATCTAGAGGGTCCCGTGCCATAGGCAAAAGAGTGCCTAGGAGGTTCCAGATGTCCGGAAGGCTGCGGGAATCCTAATGACGAAGGCTCTTAATGGTATTTGATGTCGTCCGCAATGGAGGGAACATTCTCAGGAACTAAATCAGTGATCACCCAGTTCGCCGGGTTGCGAACTGTAGTGCGCTCGGGACAAGGAAGGGGCAATGGAATACCATAGGTCCTAGGGAAGGCAAACCCATTCTCATCTTGACAAATCATCTTCATGGAGAGACAAGAATCGATGTCGATCCTGTCAATACCATGAACCACCTCTAATCCATCGAGCTCACAACCCAGATTGACTGCTATTAGAGTGATCAACCCACCAAACACTATTGTCCCTGAAGATGCCCTAGCTGCCCTTACCAGAGTTTGCAAGAAATGGAATCCGGAATCAAAATCAACTTTCTTCAACATTGCCCAAAGAGAATAGAGTTCTATCTTCCTAACCACCCCGTCACTATCTCCTCAACCAAAGATCGTTTTGCTCATCACTCGGTGCAGGTATCTAAAGGTCGGATTTTGCATACGGGATGCCTTGGCTCTAGATGGTTCATAAGGGTCATCTGATCCGGTTATCGACCTCTAAAATTCCTTCCATCTAATCCCACTATCAAATCCTCGGGCACCTCCACTAGGTAAACTAAAACAATCATTAAAATCATTAAAAGTCCACCGAACTTCTTTGTTCATCATCCTAAAAGTTATGATCCCAATGTAGTCCTCTTCAGATGAAAATTTAACATCAATCAAATTGAAGAATTCAAGGACTAGATGAGGGTAAGTCGGTGCATGACAATATATAATATCGTTCCAATCTAAAGAGCTAATCATCCAGTCATATCATCCCTAATTCCTAGCACATCCATAGTGACGGGATTCATATACTTAGTGCATACAATTTTTCTAGCGACAAGGTTATCATATCTAACTTTGTGATCATGATTTCTAAAAACAATATTAAACTCGTTTTCATTACCTTCATCGCGTGTTACCCTCTTACATTTGCCTTTTGATGATGAAGCCTTTCCCTTGCCTTTGTCACCTCCCGGTGCATCTCCTTCTCCAGATCCACCACTTCCTCGACGAATTCTCTTCAAGATCTGTGACATGGTGAGCTTAGCTTCGAGGAATTTCTCGTGGAGATGAGTCTTCAGGGTGGGAGAGGGAGAGGACGAATAGGGAATTTGCTTCCCTTCTTGAATTTATGGCTTGGAAAGGTGTTAGATCTGGGTGTAGATCTAAGGAAAAGTGAAATCTGGAGGGAGAAATTAGGGTTAGATGAGGTGTAATGGGGAGGAGAAAGATTTTTGGGAGAGGAGGAGGTAGAGGTTAGGGTTTCTTGGAGGAGTGCAGTGCTGCACAGCCGTGTCTTATAGACATGACCGGGTTGGATCCGGTGCTGCATGATCTCCTACTTTCTCCTCTCTGGTGTGGTCACACGACCGTGCCAAGGGGCACAACCCAGGCCTCCTTCCTCTCTGGCTCTTTCGTACGGTTGTGCCAAATGGCATAGCCCGTGTCTTTTCCTTCTCGGCACAGGCTACACGGCCGTGCCGAGTGGCATGGCCTATGGCTTTTGCTCCTCTATCGGCTTCACACGGCCGTGCAAGGTCACACGACCACCTCTTTTAAGCTCGAGATGACTCATCCTTCATTGTTTTGGCTCCTCGACGCCTCCACGCCCATGAATTGCTCACGACCAACTCATGGAGGACATGCACATCCTGAAAACAAACAACCAAAAATAGAATACTCGATTAAACTTGCCAAAGAAACAAAACACATAACGGAATGATAAACTAAAATGAGAAAAAAAACCCTTGGGTTGCCTCCCAAGAAGCACTTGTTTTAGGTCTTTAGCTTGACCCCATTTCGGTCAGTGTGGACTAAACCAATGGAAGCACAACTCTCCTCCTAGGGTTAATGCTCCAGTCTGTACCTTCAGTTTCACTCGTTCAGGATAGATGTATTTCTTGTTGTCCATGGGAGGGGGACTCTCATGAAAGTTGCACTCCTCGACTTTGCGCGCGTTCATCCTTCTAGAATTTTCTTGAGAAAAGGAGGCGCAGTTAGAAGAGTTGGATAAATCAAATTCAATCCTTCCTTTACCGATCTTCAATGATAGCTTGTGACTCTTCACATCAATGAGGGCTCCCACTGTGGTAAGGAATGGTCTTCCAAGGATGATCGGTATCTTGGGGTCCTCCTCCATGTCCAAAATGATGAAATCTGTAGGAACTATACACCCACCCACTTCAACTGGCACGTCTTCCACTATTCCCATTGGATATCTGCATGAGTGGTCAGCTAATTGCAGTGCCATGGTAGTCAATCTAATGTTCTGGAGGCCCAGCTTCTTACATAAAGAGTATGGAAGTAGGCTCATGCTGGCCCCCAGGTCGCAGAAAGCTCTCGGTATGAGTTCAGAAATAATCTTGCACGGTATGGAGAAACTTCCTGGATCCTGAAGCTTTGGTGGAGAATTCGTAATAAGAAGAGCACTGCAACCCTCTGTCAATGCTACGGTCTCGAAGTCGCCCCTTTGCCTTTTGTTGGATAAATTTCCTATAAAAATTTTACAAACTTCGGCATCTGGTGCAGTGCATCTATCAGTGGTACTTCAACACAAATCTCTTTAATCTTTTTCAGAAATTGGTGGAACTCTTCATCCTTTTGGGATGCTATCAGCTTTTGAGGAAAAGGGACTATCTTACTTTATGGAGGAGTTTGAAAAGTTCTTTCAGCCTTCTTAGTGATCTCCTCTCCATCCCTGTCCTGAATTTGATTAGGCCCCTCCTTTGGTCCAAGTTATTTCTGAGTAGTGATTTGGGGATCTCCCAACGTTCGTCCGCTCCTCAGCTCGATGCAGTTGTAGTGTTCCACCGGATTTATATCAGGTTTTCCAGGAAAGGTCCCCTGTGTTCATGAAATGGATTGAGCTATCTGGGCTATCTGGTTGTCTTGCATCTTTTGTTGCTTCTCAGAATCTTCCAGCCTTTGAGTCAGTTGTTTGATCTCACTATTCATCTCCTTTTGTTTTGAGAGAGCCTCCTTAAGCATCTTTCCAATCCTGGATAGTTGTGAAGGTTACTGTTGTCCAGATTGGTAACTCTGTTGCCCAGGCTGATAATTTTGATGTGCTGGTCCTTGATCCTGATTATTCCGGTATGAGAAATTGGGGTGGTTCCTCCATCCAGGATTGTATGTGCTGGAGTACGGATTGTTCTACCTCTGATTGTAGCTTGCTATCGTGTCACATTGCTCAAGTTGGTTTATCTGTGCTTGCATTGGCCTAAGGAGGCAGTGTCTTGAGCGTGGTTCGTACTTCCGCAGATGTCACAAACACAGACTATTGCATTAGCTGTGTTGCTACCCATGGCTTCAAATTTCTTAGTCAGAGCGTCCAGCTTTGCAGACATGAGTGTGAATGCATCTACCTCGAATTTCCCTGATGCCTTCATCTGATTTCCTGAGAAAACACCGCTAGATATCTTAGACGCCCACTGATGGTGGTTCTGTGCCACATTCTCTATTATCTCTTCAGCTTCATCAAGGCTTTTGTTCATCAATGTGCCTCCTGCCGCAGAATCTAAGGATTCCTTCGTGTGATAATTAATTCCATTGTAGAAGGTGTGCAGAACTAGCCACTTCTCAAGGCCATGATGGGGCACTGTCTCAATATGCTCTTGAATCTTTCCTAGGCTTCAAATAGTGATTCTGAGTCTATCTGTTTGAAGCTACCAATCAAGTTCCTCATGTGGGTAGTCTTGCTTGGTGGGTATAACTTGTCTAGAAACTTTTGTTCACACTGCCCCGAAGATGATATGCTGTCTACTGGAAGAGAGTTCAGCCACTGCTTGGCCCTATCTTTCAGAGAAAACCCGAAGAGGAGTAGTCTAACTGATTATGGTGGGACACCGTTCACCTTCATAGTGCCACAGATCTCGTAGAACAGCTCAAGGTGGTGGTTCGGGTCATCATGCGGCTCTCCTCCGAATTGATTCTGCTGGACCATGTGGATTACTGCGGGCTTGATCTCAAAGTTGTTGACTTCAATGGATGGTCGGGTGATGCTGGACCGAACCCCTCGTGCATATGGTGCCACATACTCTTTTAGCAGTTTGTCGATCATTTTTGAGGATTCTTGTACTGCTTGGAATGCCCTCTATAAATTTCTTCTCCTCAGAAAGGTCCTATCAATCTTTGGGTCGAATGGAAGAAGCTGTCCTGAAAGGTTAGCCCTTCGCATGCAAAAGTAAAGATAACAAGATAGAAAATATAACAGCAAAAATAGAATGAATGCAGTAAGGAAAAAGAGTTAAAATATAATTTTTTTTAGGTGCAAAGAATAAAGAAAAGAAACAAAGCCTAGTCTAATCTAATATGATTTTGCTAATGTTATAGACGCAGCCCCCAGTAACGGCACCAAAAACTTGTTACATATCTGCAAGTGCATGGATTCGTCGTCAGTAATAAAAATATCGATCCCACAGAGACTGGTTATAAGCACCAGTAATGGTTCACTTAGGGTTAGCTAGGCTACCAATATTCGCGGTTAACCTAAGTAGAGAGATTGGGAAGGGGAAACGAGAGTTAATGAAAAGAAACCTTGGTTATGAGAAGTTCTAAGACTTTGGTTTCGTTGCAGTGGTATTGATGAGTATCGCTTTATCTCACACTCCTCGTCCTTCGACGTGCATTCGCCGGAAGCTAAAACAACTATTCTTAAGTATCAAATGGAGAAAGTTTCTAAGAAGTCAAATTACGGTTTACCCCTGTCACTAGGGCACCTTGGCAAATCATAAGATTCCAACGCTAATAGGTGTACTTGAGAATAGTGATAAAGCACTTAAGTTTGGTCGCTCACTTCCTTGAGGAGAAGTTGCCTCTCCTTTCAAGGAAGTATCCTAGATGTCTGTGAATGGGTTACCCCTGTCACTAGGGCCCCTCGGGAGTACGATCTAGAGATATTTCCTCTACGAGGTTAGCAGATTTTCACACAATCAATTAATATGCAATTGAAACAAAGCAGTGAAATCATACAAAGAGCATAAATATAAAGACGAGTTTACATCAAACCAACACGCAACTACTCCTTGATCCTAGAACATGGATGCTATAGAGAAATCCGAAGACATAACATATACAAGCATACAATTCTCGAATACCAAAAGGAAAGAGGAAGTATGCTTATCAATGATGACGAGTGACCTTCGGGTTTGATCTTCTGCCTCCGGAGTAGATGTGGTGATCCAAAGTCACTCCACCGAGATCCCAGATGGCGTAGAATATCACCAAGATGATGCTTCCAATGACGACTCTCTCCCGTCGGCTCCTCCCGTCCTCTCCCTTGGAAAGAGGGTTACATACCCTTATATAGCCTAGGGTTCAGTCGTGGTGGCACGACCGTTTAAGTATGGCACGACCATGTAAGGATGGCACGACCGTGCTCTTCTTTGACTCTGACTGCGCTGAACGGCCGTGCAGGGTTGCACGCTTGTGTGGTGTCTGGGCTCTGTCTCCTGGGGCACAGTCGTGCAGGGTTGCACGACCGTGCAAAGCTTTGTCTCTGCTAGGGTGGCACGGCTGTTACGCTTCCGCAAGTGAATGGATTCGTCGCCAGTAATAAAAATATCAATCCCACAGGGACTGGTTATAAGCACTAGCAATCACTCACTTTTGGTTAGCTAGACTACCAACTATCTTGATCAGGCTAAGGGAAAAGAAAGGTTGAGGGAGAGAGTCAGGAGTCACAAGGTCGAAATATTACTTGGTGATGAGGAGTTCTAGGGGGTCGGTTTCATCGTGGTAGTATTGATGTGTCTCGGTTTGTCTTACTCTCGCTGTCCTTATTCCTGCTTTTGCTAGAAGTTAAGTGGGTATTCTCAAGCGCCAGAATAGGGTAATGCCCTAAGAAGTCCTATCACGGTTTACCCCTGTCACTAGGTTACCTCGACAAATCTCGAGGACATAACTCTAACTAGTAAATTAAGAATAGTGAGTAGAGCTAAGCCTGGTCTCTTGCTCCCTTGGGGAGAATCGACCTTCCTTTCAAGGAGCTACCAGATGTCCGTGAACGGGTTACCCCTGTCACTAGGACCCCTCGGGTATACGATCTAGTGGTAATCCTCTATGAGGCTGACAAATTCTGCACAATCAAAAGTAAGCAATTAACAATTGAAACAAAGCATGAAGGTTCATCCAACAAGTACAACACAATTCGAGTCTTACATCAATCCGTACCACGACTACTCCCTAATCCCAGAACAAGGGGGTCTACTCCATGAATGCTAGAGAGATATCCGAAAATATAGTATAGACAAACATACAATTCTCAGCAAGTAAGAAGGAATATGCTTATCGGGTGTCAAAGAGTGGCCTTCGTATCTAACTCTCAGCCTCTGGAGTCGATGTGGTGGCGGAAGTTCGCTGAACGGCAGTCCAAAGTGGTGTAGAATTGCTCCAAGATCTTTTTCTCCCTGACGGCTTGCCTCACCTTGGCAAAAAGGGTTAAAACCCTTATATAGCCTTAGGGTTTGGCCGCGGCAGTACGGCCGTGTAAAGGCGGCACGACCGTGCCCTTCTCTGGTTCGGTGCATAGCTGCACGGTCGTGCAGGGTTGCACGACCGTGAAGCCCTTGGGCTCTGTCTCCTGGGGCACGACCGTGCAGGGGTGCACGACCGTGCAAGTCTCCTTCTCTACCTGGGGTGGCACGACCGTGCAGGGTTACACGCCTGTGTGTTGACCGGCTGCTATTGTGGTCGCACAACCGTGCAGGGTTGCACGGTCGTGTGTGTTCCTCTCCTGTTTGGCCACACGACCGTGTAGGGTTGCACGACAATGTTGACTGGTTGGTTCTGGTGCATCAATACCCTCCGTTCAAGCTCTGAAAACCTTTCCTATCAACATAAAACCAAACAAAGAGTAGATATCTGAATAAAACAATAGATGTGATGAATACAAGATAAATGATGTGATCATGTGAAGAATATATGTGCATAAGTCAAGTGAATGTGCGCTAAAACATGCGTAGAAGATCATAATATTTGCGCATATCAACGGCCGTGTAGGGTTGCACGACCGTGTGCTGAATTGCCTCTGGCTTGGCCACACGGCCGTGCGGGGTCGCACGACCATGCAATGTTCTTCTCCTGTTTCACCACATGGACCTGCAAGGTTGCACGACCGTGTTGTCTGGCTTGTTTCGGTGCATCGAATTTCCCTGTTCAAGCTCCGAAAGTCATCCTTATCAACATAAACCAAACAAAGAGCAGATATCCGAACTAAAGAGTATATATAATGAATACGAGATGAATGAAGCAATCATGCAACAAATATACATGCATAAAGTACGTGATTGTGCACTAAAACATGCGTAAATGATCATAATATTTGCGTACATCACTTGCGCTCTATGTGTCCTTATGGACTCATGGTTCCTTCGAGTTTTCTACTGCACCACTATTATCACAATAAATTGTAATAATTTTAGGAAAATCAGGAATCACATCTAAGTCCATTATGAAGTTTCTGAGCCATACAGCTTTTATGGCTGACTCAGAGGTTGCCACATACTTAGCTTCCATGGTGGAGTCTGAAACGCATTTATGCTTAACACTCCTCCATTGTTATGGCTCCACCTCCTAAAGTTAAGACAAAACCCCGAGGTTGACTTACTATTGCCCCATTCAGTCCAAATCCTTGTAACCCACAGGGAGCAAATTATCTGCCTTGTAAACTAGTATTTAATCTTTAGTCCTTATATGCTTTTACGGCAGTCCAATGTCCCGGTATTGGGTTACTTTGATATTTGCTAACTATGCTCACGGTAAAACAGATATCCGATCTCGTACATAGCATCGCATGTATTAGGCTTCCTACAGCCGAGGCATAAGGAACTGCCTTCATGTCCTCTATTTCTTTTGATGTCTGAGGAGACATCTCTTTAGATAAGGGCACTCTATATCGAAAAGGTAAGAAACCTTTCTTGGAGTTTTGCACGCTAAAATGAGCAAGGATAGTATTGATGTATGAAGCTTGGGATAAGGATAATATCCTTTTCTTGCGATCCCTTATTACTTTGATCCAAAGAATATGTCCACATTCTCCCAAGTTCTTCATATCACTTGGACAACCATACCCTTACGTCTGACAATCACTTTGACATTGTTGCCAATGAGCAAAATGTCATCTACGTATAGTACAAGAAATACCACCACGTTTTCATCACTCTTCTTGTATACACAAGACCCATCCGGTCACTAAATAAATCCATAAGACTGGATCACTTCAATAAATCAGATGTTCCAAGATCTCTTGCTTCATCATATGTCCAGGGATCAAATCAAAAGACACTCCCAAAAACAACCCTCCCACTACGATGAGACATTACTTGTAACTATGCATCATTTGTGACACGTGTTGCAGTTTCTTGTGGTATCTCATCTTGTACCGTTGGTACTAAAGCAGACATGTCTTCTCTAATTTCCTCAAGACCAATTTTACTCATGGGCTTGTGGTTCTTTACATAGTTTCTTCTAAAAATCGAGCATTGATGCTAACAATGACTTTCTAATTTTTTTAGAACTATAAAATAAACCTTCTTTCATTCGTTTAGGATAACCCAGAAACAAGTGAACTTCTGTACATAATTCCAACTTATCAGTGTCTCCCTTCAGCATATGTGCTGGACTACCCGAAATCCGAATATATTTTAGACTAGGCTTACGCCCATTCCATAATTCTGTGGGACTAGAGGGTACGGACTTAGAAGGTACCAAGTTCAAAATGTGCACTACCATTTCCAGGGCATATCCTCAAAACAAATTTTGTTCTATCGTGGGAGTTATTAGATTTAGAGTATACAAATTGTCAACCAACGTACCAGAACAGATAACTACTCTATTTTCTTTACCAAAAGAAACATAATATCCATCCAGAATTCTAGAAACTGAAATCAAATTCTTTTTAAAACTTGGTACATAAAGATAATTTCTCAAAATCAATATTTTATTCCTATATAAAGATAGACAAACATCTCCCACTGCAATAGCTGTCACTTTTGTAGCATTGTCCATGTAGACGATAATCTCCTCTTCATGTAGTCGTCAAGTTTCCTGTAACCCCTGCAATGAATTACAGACATGATCAGTGGCTCCCGTATCTACACACCAGGTACTGGTAGATAACACCACTAAATATGTTTTGACTACTAGAGAATAAGATATATCTTTATTATTCTCCTTTCTAAGAGGACAGCCCACCTTCCAATGTCCAGATTGCTTGCATGTGAAGCACTTACCCTTCGGCTTCTTTAGACCTTCTTTTGGTCCAGTCCCTAGAGATCGATTCACTTTCTTTGCTTATTTCTTCTTCTTCATTCCTTTCGGTTTAGAAGGAGAAATGTTCTTAGCAATGTGAATTTGAGAACTTTGACGAAATAGTTCTTCTGCTGCTTGAAGTTCTGTCAGAAGTTTCACCAACGAATAAACCCTTTTGTTCATGTTATAGTTCAGGCGAAACTGCTCAAAACTTTTAGGCAATGTCTGGAGAATGATATCGACCTGGGTTTCCCCATCAATTTCTGCTCCAAGGACTTCCATCTCATTCAAAAGAGGCATCATTTTACGGATATGATCCCTCGCGAGTGTCCCATCAGTCATGGTAGTCGTCATCAAGTTTATCATTGTTAGAGTATATACTAAAAGTCTAGCTTTTATATAAATATTTATTTTGAAATAAGAATCAGATTGGTCAAATGTCTACATTTATATGCTAAGTGTAGTTATTCATTTAATTTATATTGAAGATAACATGGTGTGTGGTGTCACACAGAAGATCATGTTATCAGTTCCTTATAAATTATAAATAGTTGCTCACAACCAAGATGGAATGAGACAAACCATTGGAATGGTTATAGTGTAATTTGGTATTAGTTTATCTTGACTATAAAATTACACTAGTACACTTTAAGTGTATTGAGCAGGACCATTTGAGGTTATTCTTTTTATACTGACTGTTAAAAAGAATAATACCTCTGTTATTATGGAAGTGTGTACTCTTAATCATGATATAATAGCAAACACATATACTTAATATTTATTTCTTTAATTTATCAAAGAGTGTGATTTAGTTCATTAAATCAATAAGCCTGATAAGTTGGAAAATGATATTATTTATATGGTGTGTTGTTGATTATAAAATGAAACCGTGCCCTAGTAATCTAGATTTATGATGCCCCCTTGAGGAGCTCATAAGGATTGTCATGTAAACCTTGCAGGTGGACTTAGTCCAACATGACAATAAGGATGAGTGGTATTACTCTTGGAGCTAGATATTAATTAAGTGAGTTGTTAGTAACTCATTTAATTAGTGGACATTCAATATCTTAAACACAGGGAGACTAACACACTTATGATAAGAAGGAGCTCATATTGTAATATGGTATTGGTGCGATAGTGAAATAATAACTCTTTAGTGGAATGAAATATTATTGATGAACTTGAGTTGGGTGTTCGGGGCGAACACGGGAAGCTCAAGCTCATCGGGAGACCAAAACCAATTGCTCCTCTCGGTCCTTGTTGCAGCCTCTTATTTATAAAGCGTTATATCCACTTAAAGCCAAGCTTCTTACCCATCTAATGGTGGCCGACCAAGCTAACCTTGGAGCCTAAGCTAGGGTCGGCCAAGCCAAAGAGATTGAGCCATGTCGTGGTCGGCTAAGCTTCGAGCCCAAGCTAGGTGGCCGACCACATTAAATTAAAAGGGCATTTTAATTTTTAAAATCTTTCCTTTTGTGGAAGCCATGGTTTTAAAAGAGAGTTTTTAAATTTTAAAATCTTTCCTTTTATAGCTTTCTACAAAGGACTAAGAGAAAGGTTTGATATCTTTCCTTATTTGTAGTTAAAAGAAAGATTTTAATTTTTGATAAAACTTTCCTTTCTTGTAACCATCCATATGTTTTAAAAGAGAGATTTTAATTTATAAAATTTTCCTTTTATAACAAACAAAGGATTTAAAAGAGAAAATTTTCTATTAAAAATTTCTTACAGGAAACAAATAAGGAAGTTTTAATTTTGTATTTAAAACTTTCCTTGTTTGAAGCACAAGGAGGTGGCCGACCATGACAAGAAGAAAAGGAAGTTTTAATTTTTTGTTTTAAAAGTTTCCTTTTTAGTTATTGGCAAGGAATATAAGGAACTTTTAAACTTTCCTTTTTTGCCAAGACCAAGGATTATAAAAGAGGAGGGGGTGCCTCACCCAACAACACATCTTCTATTCCTCTCTTCCAATCCTTGGTGGTCGGCCCTTGTCCTTCTCACTTCTCCTTGTGTTTTCTCTCTTGGTGGCTGGCGGCATCTTGTGTGGAGATCTCTTGGTGGCTGGTTGCCTGAAGGAGAAGAAGAAGAGAAGGAAGCTCTCTTGTCTAACATCCCTTGGAGGTTAGTTGGTGGCCGGATCTTGGAAGCCTTGGAAGAAGCTTGAGTGGATTTCATCTTGGAAGATCATCGCCCACATGACGTCCAAGAGAAGGAGGGGAATACGACAGAAGATCAAGAGGTCTATAAGCTACAAGAGGTATAATTAGTTATTAGTTTCCGCATCATGACTAGTTCATCCTTTTGTATAGATCTTGAAAAATCAAACACAAGATTATTAGTTTTTAAGTTATCATTTTTATTATCAATTTTATTTTTCTTCTATTGAGGTCTCTATAGTTAAACCTAGTTTACTACAAGCAGTTAAATATCCGATTTCTTTGTGAGGCTTTGTTTAGGAAGTGGTGGATGATCCCATACCCAAAAAGGCCTAGTGCCTCGCCATGTTTAACCTGGAAGTCGATCTTTGAAATAGATATTTGATAACTTCAATAATATGGTTTAACTTAGGAAAATCACATCGGTTAAACTTGGATTAAGAATGTTAAGTTTCATTTCCAATCCAAGTTTAACTTCTGAAGGATAATTTGGATTAATAATGTTAAGCATCATTTGCAATCCAAATTTAACTTCAGTAGAGCACATGGGTAGCTAGGATAGTTCTATGCTTGTACAAATTTTTGTATATGGGAACTAGGATGATATTCCGAGTAGCAACCAACACTCATAGCTAATGTGATGGAGATGTAGAACTATATAGATTCACTTTGTTTCTATACGATGACTTGTTAATGTCTTGTTCATGCTTGTGTGAGATGTTTATATTTCTATTTTTTGATTGATTGATGTGGAGGATTATTGATCCCGCAAAGGGGATACCTTAGAGCGTATTGACCAAGGTACCCTAGTGACAGGGGTAACCCTTTCCGGACGTCTAAGACATTCCCTCAAAAGGAGAGACAATCCCTTTGGAACTGCTGCTCTCGTAAAGAGAGTGCTCTAGATCGTATACCCGAGGGGCCCTAGTGATATTTGTGCACATCACACCCCAAGACTTAAACCTTTTCTTATCCTCAAGCAAAACCCGCAATCTATATTCATGTGGTTAGATAGTGCATCATAATCTCTAGCAAGTTAATCTAATTCTATCAGATGATTTCATTGGTGAGCAAGATACAAAAGTAGTTTGAGTACAGCCTAAGTAGTAGTCCTCCGTGCTCAGTGCGAAAGTGACCTAAATTTATCAAGTTTCAATCTCTAAGTCTAGTCAAGTCGTCATAAAATTGTGTTCCTTATACTTCCGGCGATAGACACTTACCTACCACACGCAAGGTTCGTTCCCCTCAAAAATGCGATGCATCATCTACATAAGGTCTCAAAGGAATACTCAGTATCAAGAGAAACATATCATTCATTTCCCCAGTAACCTAACTCGGTCTCAAAGTGGTGAATTGCTAGTTTCCACTCACGACAATAATTTTTTTATCCCTTATTTTTTTTTTCATTCATTTTTTTTTAATGTTTGCAAATTACTAAACTTGAACAAACTTTCATTTTTTTTTTGGGGATTAATTTTTTTTTCCAAATGAGCTTACATGATCTGAGTTTATCCAGTAACCAAAATGTAGTTGAGAGGTCACCGTAGAAGCACAATTACTAGTCCAATCCTATGAATCATGACTATTTTAGAGTTATCAACCATCAAAAATAGGCATAGTGTAGTGTATAGAGATCCTAAAACAAGGCCAATACTTAAACTCTTATAGTAAAACATTGCTCACTTCATGCTATCATAGATAGAAAAAGATAGATCACTAAACATAAGTAACACATGAACCACATAAACTCTAGAATAGACGTGTATTTTGAATTAAGGAACAAACAATCATAATATGATGTAGGATGCAACTAGCAAAAATTTTATTATGCAAAAAGAAATAAGCAAAAGCTGAACTTAAACTAAATGCATCTAATGCATCCCCTCAGACTTAAACTTTTCATCGTCGCGATGAAAACTAGAAATGTAATGTGAAGGAAATTTATGAAGTTTAGAGAAGTTACCAAGTGATGAGCTTCAAATGGTTGACATTCATGTGCTTCAAGATACTCCTCTATCCGATGCTCACATTCCTCCATAACTTTGAAATCTATAAAAAGAATGATAGACAAGAAAAATTAAGTAGAGAGTATGACTTATTATAAAGAAATAAAACTAGAAAGAACTAAAGACATGAATGAAAACAAAGAAAATGAACTTGGGTTGCATCCCAAGAAGCGCTTGTTTAAGGTCATTAGCTCGACCACCTCATTAGATTTATTGAAATCTCGCTCTTGGAGGGGAAAGATATTTCATCACCCTCTTACCAAGGGCTCTTATTATGGAAGGAGCTTTCATCAAAAAGTGAAGAATCGCACTCTCCATCTTCATCTTCTTGGAAATTCTTTCAGGAGGTCGAAGACGATTCAGATCGAGCTTCCAATTATAGGCCTCTTGAAAACCTACACACCCAAAAGAAAAACATACCTCTCCCAAGCATGTAATATAAGAAGGAACTAGAACCATATTAGTATGAACTGAGTATGTATCAAAAATTGAATCACATCCAATAAAATCAATTATAGGTACCTCTATAAAGTTTTCCAAAAGACCACTAAAATACTAAGCTTGCATTGTTGAGATATACCTGAAAGTTCTAAACATGTGGATGTGACTCCTTCAGAATTAAGTCCTGGTTCTGGCTCTGGCTCTGCCTCTGGTGTTGGTACTTCCAAAGGTGGTGATTCTTGAGACTCTGCTAACTCTGCACAAGTCCCTACGCATGGATCCACAACATGTTCAATTCTTGCAACTCTCATAATCTCTAAAGGTTGTGTGGATGAAGGAGGTGATTCTTGAGATGTTGTTTCCACACCACAGCTCCCTACACTTCCTTCCAAATCATCATTATCAACATAAGCACCAAAAAATAAACCAACGTCTATATCTTGAACAGGAGAATCAACTATAGGAGGATTATTGACTTCATTTGCATTTTTATGTTGATCTACCTCAATACATTCATCATTTGAAAATTCAATGTCACTATAACATCGTGTAAAATCTGGAGGAAGATCTGAAAACTTGTTATCCACTGCATTATTATCACAATCCTCATCTGAAGAGTCCTCATCTTCATATACATCCAGAAATCTACACTTAATCATTTCTGTATCACAAAATTTTCTAAGATCTTTATTTTCATTGGCCCTCACTAGCCTTTGTTGAAAAGGATCCTTTAGTGAAGGTCTTGGGAATGGTTGAGCTTGTGACAGGGGTTCAAACTGCTTGTCTAGTGATGGTGTGATCAACTGTTGAGGGAAAGGTACTTGTGGCCTTTGGGAACTTCCTAGAGAAATGGAACTGAGTTCTTGTGATCTTCTATTATTCTTCTCTTCAATTCTAAACATGTCCTTCTTCAAAAGTTCTTCATGATTCTTTCCCTTTCTCAACTCAATGTCATTACAAATCTCACTAGATTTTGTCTACAAAGGAGGGGGATCTTCTTTGAACCATTTTGAAACTATGCTCTCAATCTTTTCCTCCAAATGTTTGAACTCCTCATTCTGTGACTTGTGGATTTCAAAACTCTTGGATGGTTGAATTGTATTTTGTTTGACAGTCTCTCTTGTATATATGGCTTATACTTTTTGAATTTCTGAGGGAGATTCCATCCAACTTTTGCTTGACCATTCATGGAGGTTTAATGCTACTTGATTAATCAATGTATATGCTTCGTCTACACTTTTATCCATAAAAGAATCTCCAACTGATGAATCTAACAAACACTTGTCTGAGAAAGAGATTCCCCTATAGAATATGTGCAGGGTCAGCCATTTTTCCAAACCATGATGAGGGCACTATCTTTGTAGACTCTTGAATCTGTCCCATGCTTTGAATATTGATTCTCCATGTGCCTGAGCAAAATTCATGATGCAACTCCTCATGTAGATTGTTTTGCTTGGAGGGAAAAAGTGATTCAGAAATTACTGCTCCAATTGTTCCCAACTTGTGATGCATTAAGGACGGAGAAAATATAACCAAGTCATTGTTTTGTCCTTGATACTTAAAGGAAACGCCATCAACCGGACTGCATCTGCTGATACTCCTTCACAATTCACCAAATCACAAAGCTCTATAAATGTCTCAAGATGCAGATAAGGACTTTCTGATACTTCTTCTCCGAATTTGTGACCTTGTATCATGAAAATTAACTCTGGGTCTACTTGGAAATTTTCTGCTTCAATAAGAGACTGCACAATAGGAGACATAAATCTTGCAGAAATAGGTGCCGAGAAATCTCTTAAGGCCCTGCTTGACATGTTAGTACTCATCGAAATAAAAGGCGTAAAAATAAAAATGAAGAATTAAAGATAAGAAATGAAATGCTATATGAAAAGCAAGAAACAAAATGCAGAATTTAAATTGCTAGAAGAGAGAAAAAAATGCATATTTTTTTTATTATGTATACGGAAAACAAATTGCAATTTAAAAAGGAAAAAACAAAAGCTATTCACAAGTCTAGGTTAACTAAATTGCTAATCTACTAATGTTAATGCAAACAGTCCCTGGCAACGGCACCAAAAACTTGTTACGCAACCGCAAGTGTACGGTTTCGTCGTCAGTAATAAAAATATCGAATCCACAGGTACTGTTGATTAAGCACTAGAGATATCACAAAGTAAGTTATCTAGACAAACCTAAGATTGGTGAGAAAGGAGAGTAAGAAAGAGAGAAGAGGAAAGTGAGAAGAGAGAGAATCGATCTTGGAGGGAATGAGCTTTGGGATATGGATTCTAGAATTTTGGTTTTATTATAATACTAGGAGATACTACATAGATTGCTTAGTTTCTATCCTCTATGTCAATGCTCTTGCAGGAAGTTAGGTTGGCCAGTATCCCTAAGTATCACGTAAATCCCTGTGAAATCTTGTAACGGTTAACCCCCCTGTCACGAGGGCGCCTCGGTAGATCACTGGGATACATATCTAGTAAAGAACAATAAGGATAAGGGTAGAGGTTTGGTGCGGTTACCTACTTCCTTATGGAGGAATTGCCTGTTCTTACAAGAGAATGTCCTAAATGTCCGTGAACGGGTTACCCTTATCACTAGGGTCCTTTGGGTATACGATCTAGGGCACTCTCTTTATGAGAGCAGCAGTTCCTAAGGGATTGTCTCTCCTTTTGAGGAAACGTCTTAGATGTCCAGAAAGGGTTACCCCTGTCACTAGGGTACCTTTGTCAATATGCTTTAAGATATCCCCTTTATGGGGTCAACAATCCTCCACATCAATCAATCAAAGAATAGAAATATAAACATCTCACACAAGCATGAACAAGTCATCGTATAGAAACAAAGTGAATCTACATGTTCTACATCTCCATCGTATTACAAATACTCCCTAATCCTAGAAGAGGGCGTCTACTCCATTGTGGGGGAAGAACAACCCCAGAACATCAAGAAAAACATACTTACAACCCTAGGTGTGAGAAGAAAGGGAAGAAGAGATGCTTGCCAGTGATTCCGATGTCTTGGGGATGCCTCCTTGCTTAGGAGATGGACGGATCGTGAAGGGACGACGGTGGATGAAGCTCTTTGGCTTTCCCCGAGGGGAGGGACGAAGTCCCAAACCAAAGATGAACCCCCCAAATAGGTTTCTTGATCCTTATATAAGCTAGGGTGTGGGCGCCGCACGACCCGTGGCACAACCGTGCAAGGTTTACGACCATGCCTATCCTCTCATCTAGTTAGGTGGCACGTGTTAGCTAGAGTCCTAGAGCCAATCATTTGATGATTGTATTTTAGACTTGTTGTATCATATTCTATATAAATAAAGGCATTTGGTTTTTGGTTATTATACTTACTTGTATTGGTGCCAAATAAACTAAGTATAATAACATCCTTGAGTAGAAGGTTCTTACCTATATCAATCGATTGGTTGAATCGATAGTGAGATGATATAGGGAACACTACTCTTAATCATTCCTAGTCGAGTATTAACATTCAGGGACAATGTTAATGCAATAAGACTAGCATGTAGGTCAACTCGATGACTTGATCTCACAAGTCATGGATATAGAGATATCAAGTTTACACGTGGGTATGCATTGAAGAATGTATACTGAATGACCCACCATGAAAAGTATCATGGATCGTTATATGAGTGTCATATACTTTCTCATGTGGCTATTAGTATGACTACTAGTCCTTAGACCTGAAGTCACCATGGATCCCTACATAAGGAGTTATGTACTTTAGTTTCGTCAAACGTCACCCGTAACTGGGTGGACTATAAAGGCGATTATTGGGTATGTAACAAATTATACGGAGGGATGTGAGTGATGTAGATGGGATCTATCCCTCCTATATGGCGGGAGTGACATTGATATTCTTGATAGAGTGAGACCACGAAGTGCATGGCCATGCCCAAATGAGTCAATATGAGATATTGAGCTCATTTGATTGAGTGAGTCTACTTGGAGTTCAAGATTTAGATTGGTCAGAGGATGACACGGTCTATGCCTCACATTGATAAATCTAGATGTCTAGGATAGAAGGACACTTGTCATATATTGTGAGGAGTCACAATTAGTAGTCACAAGGTAATGTTGAATCTCAACATTCTTGTAACTTGGGTAATAATGATGTATTGCTAGATACCACTCATTGCTTATGCTTCTAAATGAGTTTAGGGGCATTGCCAACATTACAAGAACCTATTGGGTCACACACAAAGAACAAGTGGATGGAGATTAGGTTCATATGATGAACCAAGAGGATTAGATTCATGTGATGAATCAAATTGGATTAAGAGTAATCCTAATTGAGCTAATTGAGTTGGACTCAAGTTGATTCATGTGTTCAATGAGTCTAATTTAGATTATGACTCATTGAATCAATTTAATTAAATGAATTAGATTCATTATCTTAAATTGGCTTGAAATAAATGGTTGGATTAGATCAACCATGAAAGAGATTAAGTCAAGTTTGACTTGACTTGAGAGGAAGAGGAAGAGTCAAGTTTGACTTGACTTTATGCCACATCATTTGTGACTTGGCATTAGGAGAACTAATGATGATGTGCCACATCATCACATGTGCCATCTCATGGAGGTTACAACTATTCTCTTTAATGGCCTCCACATTAATTGTGATTAATGTGAAGGGGGTTACACCACTTGTAGTGGCCGGCCACTTGATGAAAAAAGAGAAGTTTTCTTTTGGTGAGTAACTCTCATTCAAGTCATCTTCCTCCTCCTAAGCTCTCTTCTTGCTCCTTCTCTTCTCTTGGTCGTGGGTTTCAAGCAAGGGAGAAGAAAGGAGAGTGAATCTAATCCAAGAAGAAAGGTTAGTGAAAGTCACATAGAGATTTTAGAGGAGTGTGTTCTCTTCTTTTCCTTTCTTCTTCTTCCAATCCCATCCGAGAGCATCAAGAAGTGCTAGCACACTTGTCCTGTTCTCTTCTCCATCCTTGTGTGTTAGAGAACACATCTTGTTCGTGTGGATACTTCTAGAGAGTTGTCTACTTTGACAACTAGAGATCCGGCATCTCCTTGGACAAGCGGGATTCGCGAAGGGCACGCATCGAAGGTATAAGATTTTCTCCATGTAGTTCTAAGTGTAGATCTAGGTAAACTCGTACTCGTAGTTTTTTTTCCAAATTTTTCTTTGCACGGATCCGTTGGCTAGGGAGTTTCGGGGTTTCCGCAATGCGAAAAAGCGATTTTCGCGGTCCAAAAAATCCAACGGTGGTATCAGAGCCACGTGCGAAGACGAATACGAGTTTATTTTAGTTTTCATGAAAAATAAACATTCTATAAATTTCTGTAATTTCATGATTATTATAGTTTTAAAGAGTATTTTTCTCGTAGAAGCGAAGCACAAGTGTTTAGACACTTGTAGGCTTCGACTACCGAGAAGATTTTTCCGTTACGGCAATGTTTAGACCCAAAAACTTTGGGACAGCGGGCTAAGGTGCTGTAGGATCGCTTAGGAGCAACTCGCGATGGTTAGATCGTGGGTAGGGCTACTGCCCCTAGCCCCGCAAGGGGATTTGGTCCGCAATTGCGCCCGAAATCGCTAATCGGGACCGCCGGGAAAAATGTACTCATAAAAATTGTAAAAATTATGAAAATATATAATTTTGAATTATATATTTTTTTTGTGATAGTTATGGCCCAAAAAGACACAATATGATTGGATTTGTGTTGTAATTTATAATACGGTCTGCGTGCCGTCATGTGTTTGTGTGGGCTGTATTTGATATGCGACCTGCGCGTCGTGCCTCCCTATTTATATTCTAGTTGTAAATTAGATTTAGACTCGAATATAACTCGAGTTTCAAAATTGTAATATAAATTTTGAAGCGGTGGAAGGTTCACTCGAGACGGAGTTTCGAGGAGGGCGCGAGCAACACGAGGTGGTCAACGGAAGGAGCTTGAGAAGTTGTTGACCTTAGGTTGACCATCCGATCTTCTCATTGGCTTGAGAAGATCGTAGTAGGGTCATGACATAATCACAAAATTTAGTTAATTACTTGTGTATGTGATGCATGTTTAATTAAGTAATTAATTAGTGCCTAACGATTAAGATTAGATCTAAATCGTGCACAAGATGCACCCTTACGATTAGATTAGATCTACATTGTGTACAAGATGCACCCTATCAATTAGATTAGATCTATATCGAGTATATGATACAACATCGACATTTAGATTAGATCTAAATCACGTCAACTCTAATGCCTACCGTGCCGTGATACCTACCACTACCTCGATCACATGTTGTTGTTGAATCTGCCAAAGCAGAGCAACTCATACTATCTTGGTAGGGTACAGAGGGACAATCTTGGTCCCGCCTATCAACGCATGGGTGAGTACAACTCAATTAGATTGAGTAACTAGTTAACTCAATTGGATCGAGTTTAACTATAGGCATTCTTCCAACGGTTGGAAAGGTAGGACACAATCATGTTTATATTAATTCTCGGGCGTATTAGCCAAAGCTAACTCGAGTTTTAATATCAATGCGGATCTTGATCCTATAAACAAGAGTTGCATAGAGATGTAATTGGTAATCATTACCTACCGATCATACTAAGTCTTGGGCGTATTAGCCAAAGCTAACTCAAGGGTTAGTATGATGTGGATCTTGTCCCACATGAATTATAGAATTCAATGGAAGCATCATTTAGTTAAAGGCCTAATTAAATGATTAAGAATATGATATTTATTTTTGCATTTATTTCTACTGTAGAATTTCCATGACGTCAAACACGAACAACTTCTCTCTACGTTCTATCCTTAAGAAGGACAAGCTCAACGGAGCAAATTTCCTAGACTGGTACAGGAACCTGAGAATAGTTCTCACCCAAGAACATAAACTGTACGTTCTGGAGCAGCCCATTCCGGAGGCTCCTCCTGCCACTGCCACGCGAGCAGACCGAGATGCTTACAAGAAGCATCAAGATGATGCATTAGATGTGTCCTGTCTTATGCTCGCGACCATGAACTCTGAGCTTCAGAAGCAACATGAGTTGATGGGCGCTTACGATATGGTTGAACATCTTTGTCACCTATATCAAGGACAAGCAAGACACTGGAAGAGGAACTCCAAAGAATACCTGGAAGATCTTAAGAAGAAGAGAAATAAGATTTCTACTTCAGGTATACATGTTATAGAAGTCAACCTCTCTATTTCTTCATCGTTGGTATTAGATACCGGATGTGCTTCGCACATTTGTACTAATGTACAAGCGCTAAGAAATAGTAGGGCATTGACGAAGGGTGAGATAGACCTACGAGTAGGCAATGGAGCACGGGTTGCTGCTATTGTTGTAGGAACTTATCATCTATCTCTGCCCTCTGGTTTATATTAGAATTAGATGATTGTTGTTATGTGCCTGCATTAACTAAGAACATTATATCAGTTTCTTGTTTGGACAAGAAAGGTTTCTCGTTTACAATAAAGAACAAATGTTGTTCCGTCTATTTAAACGATATGTTCTATTGTAGTGCACCTCTGATAAACGGACTCTATATTCTAGATCTTGAAAGCCCTATTTATAACATAAATACCAAGAGGTTCAAGTCAAATGACCTGAACCAAACCTATCTCTGGCACTGTCGCTTAGGTCATATAAATGGCAAGCGCTTATCCCAGCTCCATAAGGATGGTTTGCTGGACTCATTTGATTTTTGAATCTTATGAGACGTGCGAGTCATGCCTACTAGGCAAGATGACTAAGACACCCTTTAGTGGGCACAGCGAAAGAATGACTGATTTGTTAGGACTTATACATAGTGATATATGTGGCCCTTTCAATGTCGCGGCTAGAGGCGGTTATAGGTACTTTATCACATTTACTGATGACTTTAGTAGATATGGTTGTGTACTTGATGACACATAAGTCTGAATCCTTTGAAAAGTTCAAAGAATTCAAGAATGAAGTACAGAACCAGCTTGGCAAGAGTATTAAGATACTTCGATCAGATCGAGGTGGAGAATACCTTAGCCATGAGTTTCGTGACTACCTAGCTGAGTGTGGGATTCTATCCCAACTCACTCCTCCTGGAACACCACAGTGGAATGGTGTATCCGAAAGGAGGAATCATACCCTATTAGATATGGTACGATCTATGATGAGTCACACAGATCTTCCGACATACCTTTGGGGCTATGTTCTAGACACGGCAGCTTTTATACTCAACCGAGTTCCATCCAAGGCCGTGATAAAGACACCATATAGAATATGGACTGGGAGAGATGCCCAGGTGTCTTTCATGAGGATTTGGGGTTATGAGGCTTACGTTAGACGTCAAGTCTCAGATAAATTAGGACCCAAATCCGACAAGTGCTATTTTATTGGATATCCCATGGAAACTAAGGGATATTACTTCTACATTCCCAGTCAGCACAAGGTAGTTGTGGCAAAGACTGGGGTCTTTCAAGAAAGGGACTTTGTTTCTAGGAAGATTTGTGGGAGCACGTTCGATCTTGAAGAAGTTCAAGATGCGAACAATAGCACTGATGCCTCAATGGAAGTTGAACTGGAACCACAAAGTGTTGTGGATAATGTTGTTCCATAAAGAGTTGAGGAACAACAACCAGTTCAAGTAGACCTACCTCTTCGCAGGTCTAATAGGGTACGTCATCAGCCTGAGAGATACTCATTTCTCTTGTCTGACCATGATGACGTTGTGCTCATAGAGGATGAGCCTACCACGTATCAGGAAGCTGTGATGAGACCAAATTCCGAGAAATGGCTAGAGGCCATGAGATCCGAAATGGAATACATGTACACCAACCAAGTATGGACTTTGGTTGATCCACCTGAAGGGGTAAAACCCATAGGGTGTAAGTGGGTCTTTAAGAGAAAGACTGACATGGATGGACTTATCTATAAGGGTCGCTTGGTAGCTAAAGGTTTCAAGTAGATTCATGGTATTGACTATGATGAAACCTTTTCTCAAGTAGCGATGTTTAAGTCCATTCGGATCATGCTTGCTATTGCAGCTTACCACAATTAAGAGATCTGGCAGATGGATGTCAAAACCGCATTTCTGAATGGAAACCTACTCGAGGATGTGTACATGACACGACCTAAGGGTTTTGTAGATCAACAGTATACTAGCAGAGTATGCAAGCTACATAGGTCCATTTATGGACTAAAGCAAGCTTCTCGGAGCTGGAATCTTCGATTCGATGATGCAATCAAACAGTTTGGTTTCATCAAGAACGAAGATGAACCTTGTGTCTACAAGAAGGTTGTAGGGGGCATAGTTGTCTTCCTCATATTGTATGTGGATGACATACTGCTCATTGGGAAAGACATCCCTTTGCTACAGTCTGTCAAGACTTGGCTAGGGACTTGTTTCTCAATGAAGGACTTAGGTGAAGCATCCCACATTCTAGGGATACAGATTTATAGAGATAGATCTAAGAGATTGCTTGGCCTAAGTCAGAGTACATACATTGACAAGGTACTCCTTTGGTTTGCCATGCAGAACTCCAAGAAGGGATTTCTGCCGATGTCTCATGGTGTGAGTCTTTCGAAGACTCAAGGTCCCTCTTCTAGAGAGGAGAGAGACCGCATGGATCAGATCTCTTATGCTTCAGCCATAGGATCTATCATGTACGCCATGCTATGTACTCGACCTGATGTCTCGTATGCTTTGAGCATGAGAGCAGATACCAGTCAGATCCAGGTGAAAGTCACTGGATAGCGGTCAAGAATATTCTTAAGTACCTAAGAAGGATTAAAGAATATTTCTTGATATATGGAGGCGATGATGAGCTAGCTGTAAAGGGTTACAGTGATGCTAGCTTCCAGACCGACCAGGATGATTATCGATCGCAGTCAGGGTTCGTGTTTTGCATAAATGGTGGTGCTGTGAGTAGGAAGACTTCGAAGCAGGACACAGTAGCTGATTCTACGGCAGAGGCCGAGTATATTGCTGCATCAGAGGCAACAAAGGAGGCAGTTTGGATTCATAAGTTCATCACTGAACTTGGGGTGGTTCCTAGCATTGCTGACCCTATTGAGCTCTATTGTGACAACAATGGAGCTATAGCACGGGCGAAGGAACCTCGCTCACACCAGCGGACCAAACACATACTACGGCGCTTCCATCTCATTCGAGAGATCATCGAGAGAGGAGATGTGAAGATTTGCAGAGTACCTACAGAGGCTAACATCGCAGATCCCTTGACCAAGGCTTTGGCACACAGGAAGCATGATGGTCACACGAGGTCATTGGGGCTTAGAGCCTACACTGATTGGCACTAGTGCTAGTGGGAGATTGTTAGCTAGATCCCTAGAGCCAATCATTTGATGATTGTATTTTAGACTTGTTGTATCATATTCTATATAAATAAAGATATTTGGTTTTTGGTTATTATACTTACTTGTATTGGTTCCAAATAAACTAAGTATAATAACGTCCTTGAGTAGAAGGTTCTTAGCTATATCAATCGATTGGTTGAATCGATAGTGAGATGATATAGGGAACACTACTCTTAATCATTCCTAGTCGAGTATTAACATTCAGGGACAATGTTAATGCAATAAGACTAGCATGTAGGTCAACTCGATGACTTGATCTCACAAGTCATGGATATAGAGATATCAAGTTGACACATGGGTATGGATTGGAGAATGTATACTGAATGATCCACCATGAGAAAGTATCATGGATCGTTATATGAGTGTCATATACTTTCTCATGTGGCTATTAGTATGATTACTAGTCCTTAGACCTGAAGTCACCATGGTTCCCTACATAAGGAGTTATGTACTTTAGTTTCGTCAAACGTCACCCGTAACTGGGTGGACTATAAATGTGATTACTAGGTATGTAACAAATTATGCGGAGGGATGTGAGTGATGTAGATGGGATCTATCCCTCCTATATGACGGGAGTGACATCGATATTCTTGATAGCGTGAGACCACGAAGTGCATAGCCATGCCCAAATGAGTCAATATGAGATATTGAGCTCATTTGATTGAGTGAGTCTACTTGGAGTTCAAGATTTAGATTGGTCTGAGAATGACACGGTCTATGCCTCACATTGATCAATCTAGATGTCTATGATAGAAGGACACTTGTCATATATTGTGAGGAGTCACAATTAGTAGTCACAAGGTGATGTTGGATCTCAACATTCTTGTAACTTGGGCAGTAATGATGTATTGCTAGATACCGCTCAATGCTTATTCTTCTAAATGAGTTTAGGGGCATTAGCAACGTTACAAGAACCTATTGGGTCACACACAAAGAACAAGTGGATGGAGATTAGGTTCATATGATGAACCAAGAGGATTAGATTCATGTGATGAATCAAATTGGATTAAGAGTAATCCTAATTGAGCTAATTGAGTTGGACTCAAGTTGCTTCATGTGTTCAATGAGTCTAATTTAGATTATGACTCATTGAATCTATTTAATTAAATGAATTAGATTCATTATATTAAATTGGCTTGAATTAAATGGTTGGATTAAATCAACCATGAAAGAGATTAAGTCAAATTTGACTTGACTTGAGAGGAAGAGGAAGAGTCAAGTTTGACTTGACTTTATTCCACATCATTTGTGACTTGGCATTAGGAGAACTAATGATGATGTGCCACATCATCACATGTGCCACCTCATGGAGGTTACAACTATTCTCTTTAATGGCCTCCACATTAATTGTTATTAATGTGAAGGGGGTTACACCACTTGTAGTGGCCAGCCACTTGATGAAAAAAGAGAAGTTTTCTTTTGGTGAGTAACTCTCATTCAAGTCATCTTCCTCCTCCTAAGCTCTCTTCTTGCTCCTTCTCTTCTCTTGGTCGTGGGTTTCAAGCAAGGGAGAAGAAAGGAGAGTGAATCTAATCCAAGAATAAAAGTTAGTGAAAGTCACATAGAGATTTTAGAGGAGTGTGTTCTCTTCTTTTCCTTTCTTCTTCTTCCAATCCCATCCGAGAGCATCAAGAAGTGCTAGCACACTTGTCGTGTTCTCTTCTCCATCCTTGTGTGTTAGAGAACACCTCTTGTTCGTGTGGATACTTCTAGAGAGTTGTCTACTTTGACAACTAGAGATCCGACATCTCCTTGGACAAGCGGGACTAGCGAAGGGCACGCATCGAAGGTATAAGATTTTCTCTATGTAGATCTAAGTGTAGATCTAGGTAAACTCGTACTCGTAGTTTTTTTGAAATTTTTCTTTGCACGGATCCATTGGCTAGGGAGTTTCGGGGTTTCCACGACGCGAAAAAGTGGTTTTCGCGGCCCGAAAAATCCAACAGCACGACCGTGCGATTCCGCATGGTCATGTCTTCTTTTTGTACTGGAGTGGCCACACGGCCGTGCAAGGTTGCACGCTCGTGGCCTTCTACTTCTCTGCCCAGGGTCACACGGTCGTGCGGAATCGCACGGCCATGTCCCTCTCCCTCTCTGGAATGTTGGCACGACCGTGCATGTTGCTTGGTTGGCGTGGTCATGGGCACACGGTCGTGTGGTTTGCATGACCCAATCTTCTATGTGCACTTTTGCGCCAAGTTCCTGTGTGCGTTTTAGCTCTATTTTTGTTTCAAATAGCGTCCTGTCAACCAAAAAACACACAAACAGCAAATCTCCGAACAAAAGAGCATTTATGATGAGTATGCACTAAAGGAGACGATTATGCAAAGGATATGTATGCATAAAGCAAGTGAATATGCGCTAAAACATGCATAAATGATCATAATATTTGCGCACATCAATAGCCTCCTGCCTAGCAGCCCGATTCTGGTGTCCGAAGAGTTTTTTGAGATTGCGCATTATGTCCTAAGCAGTAGGCATGACTTAATGCTGATGTTGCAACACATTTGACATAGAAGCCAAAATGTAACACCGCGCCATCTCATCTACCCTGACCCATTTATTTTGACACTCAAACTCCTCTTCACTAGAATCACTATTAGGCAAGTTTGGACAGATCCCAAAAAGTACGAACTTATAGCCTTCAGTAGTTACGACAATGTCCAGGTTTCGTTTCCAATCAATGTAATTGGGACCAATAAGTTTGTTCTCTTTCAATATAACAGCAAGGGGATTGAAGGTCATCCTAAGAATCTCAAAACATTTGGTCAAGACTTTAGAATTTAAAATAATATTGATTCCTCAAACAATATCATTTAAATTCATCAACACCCCAAACACCATGAAATTTGTATGCCACGATAGTGTGGACATATACAAATTCAAACATTTGTAAGAGAAGAGTTTTACCCATTAATTATCTTGTCAACCTAACTTTATGACAAATAAAATTACCTCAAAAATAATGAATTTTGTATGTCACGAAAGTGTGGACGTATACAAATTTAAATATTTATAAAAGGGGGTTTTACCCATTAATTTTATTATCTTGCCAACCTAACTTTATGGCAAATTAATAGTTGATTTTTCTTCAGTCACACAAATAATAGCAATGACTCTGATGGGGAGGATACTATTAAATGCGCCTAGGTGTATACCATTACTTGATACTAAATCCACTAAATAGGATTGTGTCCCTTCAGATGGAGAAGATCACACACATCCTAAATAATTTCCTATAATCATCCATTAAGAAAATTTGATCTAGTGATCCGCAAACAAACTCATCCGATGTGGAGGAAGGCACTCAGAGCCAACACGCAAGTTTGAATGCATCACTTACAAACCAGTAATGGAGACCATGAAATTTAAATAAAATTCTTCTCCCACTTAGTTATTTAGAGACGAGGAATTTTAACATGCACACAAGCACACAAACACAACACATCACAGCATAAAAGGGAATAAATTTGAAAACTAATTTTTCAACTATTATGGCCTCATCCATAGCTGTTTTTCGTGTGCCGCCAACTCTAGCCGCCACCAATGGGTCATGTCGTCGCATCTATGTTTCTTCCATTTTTCGCTGCGCCTCTGGTCCTCAAATAGCATCACGGCTTGCAAGGATACGATCCACGATAATTTTTTTTTTACATTTATCAATCCTATTTTCCACGAAGGAATGTACATGTAATCTAGATAAAAAAGAATGTAAAATCTTAATAACTAATATAGCACCTGCTGTATTTAATAATTACAATCATGCATACATATAAAATGCCCTTGACATGTCCAAGGGTCCAATCACACACAAAGACAATATGGCCATAATAGTTGGAATTAGGATGCCTGCAACCACAGAGTTAATCTATTTGCACATCCTTCTATTATCCCGCCTAAATATGTGTATGAAAAGTACATAATTTAACTGAAAACCAAACACACAGAGGCAAAACCCTAGCTCTGATACCAATTGTTGGTTGCTACTTGGAACGCCATTCTGTTTCCCCTGTACAAAAATTTGTACAAGCATAGAACTTTACCTAGCTACCCATGTGCTCTACTGAAGTTAAACTTATATTGCAAATGATACTCAATATTATTAATCCAAGTTGCTCTTTAGAAGTTAAACTTGGATTGGAAATGATACTTAACATTTTTACTCCAAGTTTAATCGATGTAATCTTCCTAAGTTAAACCATATTACAGAAGTTGATTAAATATCTATTTCAAAGATTGGCTTCCATGTTAAACAAGGCGAGGCACTAGGCCTTCTTGGTTATGGGATCATCCACCACTTCCTAGACAAAGTCTTTCAAAGAAATTGGATATTTAATTTCTTACAGTAACCGTAGGTTTAACTACAGAGATCTCAATAGAAGCACAAGATCGAAACGCAAAATTGAAATACAAAATCGATAGCATGAAATCGAAACATAAAATTGCTAGCCTCTTGTGTTTGTGTTTCAGAATTCATGCAAAGAAAACTAACTAATTAATTTGAAGCTGAAACCATTAATTAGTTATACCTTTTTTTGTAGCTAAATACCTCTTGATTTTCTATTGTATTCCTCTCCTCCTCTTGGACGTTGTGTGGGCAACGATCTACCAAGATGGAATCCACCCAAACCACTTCTTCTCCTCCAAGACTCTTGAGCCACCAATGGATGCCAAAATAAGAAACTCCTTCTCTTCTTCTTCCCCTCCAAGCAATCGGCCACCTAGGTACTTCTTGTCTTCTCCTTCTTCTTCTTCAAGCTCTAGCCTTAGAAGGAAGAAAAGGAGGAAGAAGGGAATTTAGATGTCGCCGGCCTTAAGGGAAGAGAGAAGGAGAGGGCCAGCCACAAGCGAGAAGAGGAGAATAATAATATGTGTTACACCATAAGGCATCACCTCCTCTTCTTTTATAATCCTTACTCATGGCAAAAAAAGAAAATTTTAAACATAATTAAAACTTCCTTATTTGTGGTCTCCTATTAAAAAAGGAAATTTTAACAACAATTAAAATCTCTCTTTTCTAAATTTCCTATTGTACATGGCAACAAAAGGAAAGTTTTAAAATTAATCTCTCTCTTTTAAAACAAGTAGACAACTAAAAAAAAGGAAAGATTAATTAAAACTTCTCCTTTTAAATCATGGTTACAAAAAAGGAAAGTTTTATCAAAAATTAAAATTTCTGTTTTAAACATTATAGATAACTATAAATAAGGAAAGATTTTAACAAAATTAAAATTTCTCTTTTAAACATTATAGATAACTACAAATAAGGAAAGATTTTAGCAAAATTAAAATCTCTCTTTAATCCTTTATAGATAGCTATAAAAGGAAAGATTTTAAAAATTTAAAACTCTCTTTTAAAAACCATAAGGATGGCTATAAAAGGAAAGTTTTTAACCCAAAATTTAAAACACCTTTTATTCTTCATGTAGCCGCTAAAAAGGAAAGTTTTAAACAAAAATCCTTGGACACCAAGATGTACTTGGGGCCGGCCACCTCTTGGACTCCAAATAATGCTTGGCCGGCCCCCTTGCTTCAAGCAAGGATGTGTCTGGCCCATTACTTGGGTAAGAAGTGGTCTTTGTGGATACAAGGTTTTATAGAAGCTACAACAGGGACCGAGAGGAGAAATTGGTTTTGGTCTCCCGATGAGCTTGAGCTTCCTGTGTTCGCCTCGAACAACCAATTCAAGTTCATTAATAATAACTCATACCACTAAAGAGTTATTATTGTACTATCGCACCAATCCCAAATTACATTATGAGCTTCTTCTTATCATGAGTGCATTAATCTCCTTGTATTTAAGATATTGAATGTCAACTAATTAAATGAGTTACTGACAACTCACTTAATTAATATCTATCTCCAAGAGTAGTACCACTCAACTTCATTTTCACGCCAGACTAAGTTCACCTACAGGGTTTACATGATAATCCTTATGAGCTCCTCAAGGGTGTTGGTTGTGACTCGGAAAACCCAATGGCTCCACTGTACAAAAATTTTGTACGTGATCTGAGCCTCTCCTAGCTACCATGTGTTCTTTTATGTTAAACTTGTATCTCCTGCGGAACTTAACACGTTTGATTCCAAGTTTAACTTATATGTTGTTTTAGGTTTAGATTTGGATCTCCTGCGGATCTTAACACGTTTGATCCAAATCACCTAGGTTATAAATTCAATTAAATATTAGTTTCCAAAATTGGCTTCCAGTACTGCATGGCGAGGCACTTGGCCTTCTTGGATATAGGAGCAACCACCACCGACTAGACAAAGCCTTTTAAGGAAAGTTAATATTTAATTTTCTTATATAACTCTAGGTTCACCAAAAGGAACAATCAAATCACAAGGAAAAAGAAAAAGAACACAACATCGAAATTAAATTCGAAAAACAAGAATCGAATGCCTCTTGTATTTGGTATTTATACAAAGAAAAATTAACTAGTATGATGCGGAAATTAAATACTAGTCATACCTCTTCCTTGTATGCTAAAAATCTCGAGATCTTCTGTTGTATCCCTCGCCTCCTCTTAGACGTCGTGTGGGCGATGATCCTCCAAGACGAACACCACCTGGAAAGCTTCTCCTCCTTCTCTAGAATTCGGCCACCACCACCACAAAGGATCAAAAGAGAGCAAAGGGAAGAGAGGGAGGGGGGCCGGCCACTTGATGATCTTCGACAACACAATATCAATTGTTATGTTTTTCAAGGCCTCCCCTTCCCCCCTTTTTATATTAGTTTCCCAACGGAAAATTATGGAAAGAGTTTTATAAAAAATTAGACTCATTCCTATTTCCTTTTAATTTTTTCTTTTTCTTTCCTTTTAAATAATCAATCCTAGATTGATTTATTAATTAAACAACTATTTGTTGATGTTTAATTATTTGACCGGCCCCTTGCTTGGGCACCAAGCAAGGTGGCCGGCCACTTATTAAAAGGGAAAGAAAGAATTTTTTTTTATAAAATTTAAAAGAAGAAAACTTCTAATAAAATTTTACAAACTCTTTTTTTTTCTAATGCGGATATTAAAAGGAAAGTTTTAAAATTTAAAACCAAGTTTTAAAATTTAAAACCAAGTTTAAAAATTTAAAACATCTCTAATAATATTACTTTTTAAAAGAAAGTTTTATAAATTTTACAACTCTCTTTTAAAACCTTGTGGCCTAATTTAAATTAGGAAAATTTTATAAATTTTTAAAATCTCTCTTTTTACAAATTGTAAATATCTGAGGAAATTTAAAAATTCAAAAACAACCTTCCTAATTTAAATATTGCGGCCGACCCCCTTGCCCAAGGCAAGGGCCGGCCACTTCTAGAGAATATGTGACCGGCCATTGCTTGGTCACCAAGCAATGAACCGACCCCTTCTTGGACACCAAGATAGACTTTTCTTTGGATGGACTTGAGGCTTTATTGAGGCTACAAGATGGACCTAGAGGAGAAATTAGTTTTGGCCTTCCGATGAGCTTGAGTATCCCGTGCTCGCCCCGAACACACAACTCAAGTTCATCGATAATAACTCATTCCACTAGAGATTTATTACCGCACCAATCCGAAATTACATTATGGGCTCCTTCGTATCATGAGTGTGTTAGTCTCCTTGTGTTTAAGATTATGAACGCCCACTAATTAAGTGAGTTACTAACAACTCATTTAATTAATATCTAGCTCCAAGAGTAGTACCACCCAACTTTATTGACATGTTGGACTAGGTCCACCTGCAGGGTTTAACATGACAATCCTTATGAGCTCCTCTTGGGGACATTCTCAACCTAGATAACTAGGACACAGATTCCTTCTATAATCAACAACACATACTATAAGTAATATCATTTCCCAATTTATCGAGCTAGACCTCACCCTTTGATAAGTCAAAGAAATAAATATTAAATATACATACTTGTTATTATATTAGGATTAAGAGCACACACTTCCATAATAACTAAGGTCTAGTTCTTTTCCTAAGTCAGTACAAAAAGAACTTACTTAAATGATCCTACTCAATACACTTAAAGTGTATCAGTGTAATTTATTAGTCAAGATAAACTAATACTTAATTACACTACGTCTATTCTGATAGTTTGTTCCTTTCCATCTTAGTCGTGAGCAACTGTTTATAATTTATAGAGAACCGACAACATGATCTTCTAAGTGTGACTCCGTACTCCATGTTATCTACTATATAAATTAATTAAACAATTACATTTAACAAATAAATGTAAACATTTGACTAATGTGATTCTTTATTTCAAAATAAATGTGTACAAAAGCTAAACTTTTAAGTATACACTCCAACAATCTCCCACTTATACTAAAAGTCTAAGTTGCCATATCTGTTGCCATACATCTGATTCCCATCCCCTCCACATGCCGATCAAAAGCTTTCGCCGAAAGGGCCTTAGTGAAAGGATCTGTCAGGTTATCTGCTGATGCTATCTTGGCGACGACAACTTCTCCTCGCTTGACGATGTCTTGTATCAGGTGGTACTTGCGCTCTATATGTTTATTTGCCTTATGGGCTCGTGGTTCCTTCGAGTTTGCAACTGCTCCACTATTATCACAATAAATTGTGACGATCTTGGGCAAACCAGGAATCACATCTAAGCCCATTAGAAAGTTCCTGAGCCATACAGCTCCTTTTGGCTGCCTCAGAGGCTGCCACATACTCAGCTTCCATGGTTGAGTCTGAGATGCATTTCTGCTTAACACTCCTCCATACAATGGCTCCACCTCCTAAAGTAAACACATAGCCTGATGTAGACTTACTATTGTCCCTATTTAATTGGAAGTCCGAATCCGTGTAACACACAGGGAGATATACTTTACTGCAGTCCAATGTCCTTGTCCAGGGTTACTTTGATATCTACTAACCATGCCCACGGCAAAACAGATATCAGGTCTTGTACACAACATTGCATACATAAGGCTTCCTACAGCCGAAGCATAAGGAACTGCCTTCATGTCCTCAATCTCCTTTGATGTTTTTTGAGACATCTCTTTAGATAAAGCTACTCCATGCCTAAAAGGTAAGAAACCTTTCTTGGAGTTTTGCATGCTAAAACGAGCAAGGATTGTATTTATATATAAAGCTTGGGATAGGCACAATATTCTTTTCTTGCGATCCCTTATAACTTTGATCCCAAGGAAGTGTGCACATTCTCCTAAGTCCTTCATATCAAATTATTTGGACAACCATACCCTTATGTCTGATAATACCTTGACATTGTTGCCAATTAACAAAATATCATCTACGTATAGTACAAGAAATACCACCATATTTCCGTTACACTTCTTGTATACACAAGACTCATCCGGACACTGAATAAATCCATATGACTGGATTACTTCATTAAATCGGATGTTCCAAGATCTTGAAGCTTGCTTCAGTCCATAAATGGACCGATTAAGCTTGCACACTAGATGCTCTTTGCCCTTTTCAATGAACCCTTCTAGTTGCTTCATATGGATGTTTTCTTCAAGACTTCCATTAAGGAAAGCTGTCTTAACATCCATTTGCCAAATCTCGTAATCCATATGAGCGGTAATGTATAAGAGTATCCAGATAGACTTAAGCATAGCTACCGGCGAAAAGGTCTCCTCATAATCGATTCCCTCTTTCTGAGTGTACCCCTTCGCAACAAGCCTTGCTTTGAAGGTTTCTACCTTCCCATCTGTCCCTCTTTTCCTTTTATAGATCCACTTACATCCAATGGCTTTTACACCATCAGGTGGTTCTACAAACTCCCAGACCTTATTAGAATACATAGATTCTATTTCGGAATTCATTGCCTTTTGCCAAGATACTCCATCTATATCTTGGAGTGCTTCATCATATGTCCGGGGATCTGGTTCATGTTTGCCTGGGATCAAGTCCGAAGACTCACCCAAAAACATGAATCTCTCGGGCTGCCTTATAACCCTCCCACTATGACAAGGCATCGCCTATGGTTGTGTATCATGTGTGACACGTGTTGCAGTCTCTTGTGGTACTTCATCTTGTACTGTTGGTACTAAAGTAGACGTGTCCTCTCTAAGTTCTTCTAGAACAATTTTACTACTGGGCTTGTGATCCATTATATAGTCTTCTTCTAAAAACTGAGTATTGGTGCTAACAATGACCTTTTGGTCTTTAGGACTGTAAAATAAACCACCTTTCATTCCTCTGGGATACCCCACAAACATACGAACTTCTGTACGAGATTCTAACTTATCAGCATCTTGTTTCAGCACATGTGCTGGACTACCCCAAATCCGAATATGTCTTAGATTGGGATTCCGCCCATTCCATAATTCTGTGGGAGTAGAAGATACTGATTTAGAAGGTACTAAGTTCAGAATGTGCGCTGCTGTTTCCAGGGCGTATCCCCAAAACGAATTTGGTAATTATGAATAACTCATCATCGATCTAACCATCTCCATAAGAGTCCTATTCCTTCATTCTGCCACACCATTCTGTTAGGGTGTACTAGGTGCGGATAATTGGGATTGAATCCCAGCCTCTGATAAGTAATTCCTAAACTCTCCTAAGAGGTATTTGCCACCACGATTAGCCTGTAGTGTCTTGATACTTTTACCTAGACGTTTCTCCACATCAGCCTTGTACTCTTTGAACTTATCAAAGCACTCAGACTTGCGGCACATTAGGTAAATGCATCCATATCTTGAATAATCGTCTATAAAAGAGACAAAATATTCAAAGCCACCTCTAGTCTGGATAGACAT
This sequence comes from Zingiber officinale, assembly GCF_018446385.1. Lineage (NCBI taxonomy): Eukaryota > Viridiplantae > Streptophyta > Magnoliopsida > Zingiberales > Zingiberaceae > Zingiber > Zingiber officinale. The sequence goes on along the minus strand of NC_055992.1, from coordinate 53,141,454 downwards.
AGGAACACACAAATCAGAATGAACCAATTCTAACGCTTCTTTGGCTCTATACTCCTTGGCCTTAAAAGGTCTCTTGGTCATCTTACCTTCCAAGCAAGATTCACACGTTGGAAAGTTTTCCAACTCTAATGGACCCAAGAGTTCATCGGCTACAAGCCTTTGAATCCTACTTAAGTTAATATGACCAAGCCTTAGATGCCAAAGATGTGTTTGGTTCATTTCTGAAGGTTCTTTTCTCTTATTAGAGTTAGAAGATGTGTTATTAATTTCCATATTTAGCTTTGTGGGAGAAATTAGATTTAAAGTATATAAATTGCCAACCAATGCACCAGAACAGATAATCACTTTATTTCTCTTTATAACCACATTGTTACTAAAGGAAACTGAATATCCATCCAAATACAGTTTAGAAACTGAAATTAAATTCTTTCTAAAACTGGGTACATAAAGACAATTCCTTAAAACCAATTTCCTATTCCTATCAAATGATAAGTAGACGTCTCCCACTACAATAGCCGCCACCTTAGTAGCATTGCCCATGTAGACAGTTATCTCTCTATCAAATAGTCACCGGGTTTTCCTGGAACCCCTGCAAAGAATTATAGACATGATTAGTGACTCCCATATCTACACACCAGGTACTGGTAGATAACACCGCTAAACATGTTTCAACTACTAGAGTATGAGATATACCTTTATTGTTCTGTTTCCTACGAGGACAGTCCGCCTTCCAATGTCCAGTCTACTTGCAAATAAAGCACTTTCCCTTCGACTTCTTTATTCTAGCTTTTTGTCCTGCACCTTGAGGTTTATTCACCTTCTTTGCTGAGCCATTTTGTTTCTTCTTCTTCTTGCCTTTCGGCTTAGAAGTAGAACCATTTTCAGCATAGTGAATTTGAGAATGTTGACGAAACAACCCTTCGGCTGCCTGAAGTTCTGTCAGAAGTTCCGCCAATGAATACATCATTATAGTTCAGGCGAAAATGCTCAAAACTTCTGGGCAGCATTTGGAGGATGATATCGACCTGGGTTTCTCCATCAATTTCCCCTCCAAGAACTTGTATTTCGTTTAAGTAAGCCATCATCTTGAGAATATGATCCCTCACGTGCGTCCCCTCAGTCATGGTGGCTGTCATCAGTTTTCTCATTGCCTCTTGCCTAGCAGCCAGATTCTGATGTCCGAAGAGTTCCTTGAGATTGTTCATTATATCATAGGCTGTTGGTAAGTCCTGATGCTGATGTTGCAATACATTTGACATCGAAGCCAAGATGTAACACCACACCATCTCATCAGCTTTTACCCATTTACTATGATGCTGAATCTCCTCTGGGGTAGAATCATTGCTAGGTGTTTCTGGGCATTCCTCTGACAGTACAAACTTATTGCCCTCAACAGTTAAAACAATGTCCAGGTTTCTTTTCCAATCTATATAGTTGGGACCAGTAAGTCTGTTTTCTTTTAGAATAATGGCTAGTGGGTTGAAAGTCATCCTAAGAATCACGAAATAAATTTTGGTCAGAACTCTAAATTTTGAATAATATTGATTCCTCAAACAATACTATTTTAAATTAACCAACACCTTAAAACACCGTGAATTTTGTATGCCACGATAGTATGGATGTATACAAATTCAACATTTATAAAAGGAGGGTTTATCCCATTAATTTTATTATCTTGTCAACCTAACTTTTTGACAAATAAAATTAATAGTTGGTTTCCTTCGGTCACACAAATAATAGCAGTGACTCCGATGGGGAGGATACTATTAGCCGTGCCTAAATGTATACCATTACTTGACACTAAGTCCATTAATAAGATTGTGCCCCTTCCGATGGGGAAGATCACACGCTCTTAATTAATTTCCTATAGTCATCCGAAATGGAAGTTTGGTCTAGTGATCCGCAAACAAACTCATCTGATATGGAGGAAGGCACTCAGAGCCAACGCGCAAGTTTGTTTGCATCACTTACAAACCAGTAATGGAGACCGTGGAATTCACTAAAATAAATTCCTCTCCCACTTAGTTATTTAAAGTGAGGAATTTTGATGATGCTAGCCTACTAAACATGTACACTAACATTCACACACAGCACAATACAAAAGTAATAAATAGAAAAACTAATTTTTAACTATTATGACTTTTATCTATTATTGTCCTCCGTGTGTCGTCATCCCTAGCTACTGCCATCTTTGGCCACCGCCATCAGGTCTAGTTGTCGCATCCATCTTGCTCCTTGTTCCGCTGTGCCACTCTGATCCTTAAAAGGTTCCACGCCTTGCAAGATTCGATCCGCGACATAAATAGAATTTTACATTTTTCGATCCTATATTCCTCGAAGGAATGTACATGTAAACTAGATCGAACATAAAATAAAATTTACATCCATCGATCCTATATTCCATAAAAGGAATGTACATATATCTAGAAAAAAAATAAAATCCTAATAAAACTAAATACAGCTCCTACTGTATTTTATAAAACAATCATGCACACATCATAAATGCCCTTGACATGTCCAAGGGTCCAATCACACACATAATAACTATAATCCATAATAGTTGGATCCTGCATCCACAAAGTTAGCACATCCTACTATTAACCTGCATAAATTATGTATGACATGTGTATAATTAAACTAATACCAAATACACACAGGCAAAACCCTAGCTCTGATACCAATTGTTGGTTGTTACTCGGAAAACCCAATGGCTCCATTGTACAAAAATTTTGTACGTGATCTGAACCTTTCCTAGCTACCATGTGTTCTTTTAAGTTAAACTTGTATCTCTTGCGGAACTTAACACGTTTGATTCCAAGTTTAACTTATATGTTCTTTTAGGTTTAGATTTGGCTCTCCTGCGGAGCTTAACACGTTTGATCCAAATCACCTAGGTTATAAATTCAATTAAATATTAGTTTCCAAAATTTGCTTCCAGTACTGCATGGCGAGGCACTTGGCTTCTTGGATATGGGAGCAACCACCACCGACTAGACAAAGCCTTTTAAGGAAAGATAATATTTAATTTCCTTATATAACTCTAGGTTAACCAAAAGGAACAATCAAATCACAAGGAAAAAGAAAAAGAACACAACATCGAAATTAAATTCGAAAAACAAGAATCGAATGCCTCTTGTATTTGGTATTTATACAAAGAAAAATTAACTAGTATGATGAGGAAATTAATGTAATACCCACTAAGCTTGTAAGATAAATATATGAATGTGGGATTTTGCCTTAGAAAAATAATAGGAAGTGAGTTGAACCAAAAAGGAAATAAAAAGAAATAAAAATAGGGAGAGGTCAAGGATTGAACCTTGAATCTCTTATATTATATTTCATAGAATTAATGGGTAATAACCAGTTGGGATAGGAATAATATGTTGATAGCAAAGGAGGGAAACTCATGATAAAGGTAAGAGTAAAAGCTAGCCAAAAGGAAACAAGTAAAGAGCAAGAGAAAGGCAACTTGCCTTCCTCCCTTCCTCTCCCTCTTCCTCTTTGATTTTGCCGAAAATAAAAGAAGTTAATTAAGGGGATTCATTCCCCCTTATTTCACCATGAATGATGAGGATAAATAAACAAATAAAAATAAAAATAAAATAGAGAAAAAGGGCTAAGGGAGAAGGAAAGCAAAAACTAAGTTTGCTCCCTCTTCCCCCTTAACATAAAAGGGAACAAGAAAAGAGAAAACTATTTTTCTCTCATTCATCCTCTCCCTCACCGAGAACACCACAGTCCCCTCTCCTCCATCTTCAGCCCCAAAGCCAAGTTTTTCCCTAAGGAAGCCTAGGATACAAGGAGAACTTAGCAAAGGAACCAAGGGAAAGGAACTAGAAGAAGAGGCTACTTCTTCTTCACCATACCTTAGATCCACAAGCGAAAAAGGATGTAAGCTTCCCCTCACCTATGGTACTAGGATTTTATGTGTTTTTCAGATTTTATGAAGATTTTAAAACCTAGAAACAAGTTTGAGAAAATTCGGCCAAGAAGAGCTTCCAAAATCTAATGGTGTTTAAACTAGTCTTCACTACATGATAGATTTTTCTATGCTATGTAAAGGGGTTCTTCTTCATGCTTTTATACCTATATGATGCTTGATCAGAGGAGTACTGAACCCTAGAATTTTGGCCAAAAATATTCTTAAGAGGCTAGGGAAATTTATTGTTTCACCCAACTAGTACAAGGTTCTCCCTATGAAATATTAAGGGTTATGTATTAGTGTTTCTTCCTTAGAAGATATTTGAAACTAAAAGAAAACCACTCATATGTTTCGGCCAAGAAAGGGTTTAGGGTTAGAAAGACTTTTAAATTTAAATAACCATGCTCATGTGTTAGAATATAAAGATCTTAAAGGATTGGTATGCTTGAATATTGCTAGAATTCCATGAACTCCTTCTTAGGGTTTTTCGGCCATGATGAGATGGATAGCTTAGAAAAGCTTAAACAAGATTTTAATATGCTCAAGACCTCTGTGCTATTTAGATATGAAAGTTGTTCAATGCCCTCATGCTTAGTTAGGGTGTAGAAAAATTAGTGGATGACATATAACATGTATAACCACAAGGGGTCCTAGCTTATTCATGAACCAATTTATATATATGTTTCTTAGTAACTTTTGCCATGAAACTTACTTAGGTTTTTCATGCTTTAGGCCACTTAAAAACCTAGCTAAAGAATGGTAGGTTTCGGCCATGAGAAAAAAATAAAAGAAAAAGAGAAAAAGAAACCTAGAAAGCCTAAGACACAATTCATATGTATACTCATTATGCTTGTCTTTATACATGCTATGAAACTTGTATAAATTCTCATGATTTTAGGCTATTTGAAGCAAGTTTATATTCTATGAGTTTCGGCCAAGTAGGGTTTAAAAGACCTAGAGGCCTTAGAAATGAAACCAAATGTGTTAAAAGTACTTCTTATGTAAATAGGATAATGTATTGATTTTGTCACATACTTGTATAATTTTTCCATGATCTAAATGGACCATTGTGAGTCTCGGTCATGAAGGTTTAGATGCCCTAGAAACCCTAGGACTTAAATTAAATATGCTCATGTCACCTTACATGAAATATGATAAGTAGAAAGCCAAGGTTCAATTACTATATGTTGTTTTATGACCTAAAATGATGCTAGGGTTTGTTTCGGCCATAACTATTGGATGATGCCTTGTATGAATTTATACATAATGTTAGTCCAAGTTCACATGCTTGTATGCTTGTTTGTAGCCCTAATGAGAACTTGTTAAATTTCGGCCATGACATATGTTAAGGGCTTAAAGAACTTAGGAACTAATTCAAATGTGTCAAATGTGTTTACCTTGTTCCTTGGTAAAAATGTTATAAATATGATTTAAAGTTGTCCATGCTTTTATGTCATATGGGACCTTGTTTTACACCTTAAGGTTTCGGCCATATGAAATTAGGGACTTGAGGAACTTAGAAACTAAGTTAATCATGTTTATAATGCTTCATATGAAAATGTTATGATGATAATTTAGGTGCCACATGCTTGGATGTTGTGTTTAACCTAAATTGAGCTCTAAAGGGTTTCGGCCACAAGGGTTTAGGAAGCTTAAAACCAAGATAAATATGATACCATGTTTCCTATGATAGGATAATCACAAGATACACCCTTATGCTTAATATGTATGCTTGTGATTTATGACTTATGATATGATATGCATGCTTTTATGATATGATATGCTTTGTGCTTAAATTATGCATGCTTATGTTATGATATGTGGTTAAATTATGCATGCTTGATGCTATGTTTAGTGCTTAAAATATGCATGCTTTCATGATATGATATGTGGTTAAATCATGCATGCTTGACGATATGCTTTATGCTTAAGATATGCATGTTTTTATGATCTATGCCTAAGTGATGCATATTGATATGACATGATGTATGCCTAAGTGATGCATACCTTTATGATATGATGTATGCCTAAGTGATGCATACCTTTATGACATGATGTATGCCTAAGTGATGCATACCTTTATGATATGATGTATGCCTAAGTGATGCATACTTTTATGACATGATGTATGCCTAAGTGATGCATACTTTTATGATATGATGTGTGCCTAAGTGATGCATGCTTTTATGATACATGATATGTATGACATGTACTTTACTTTATATGTGAGTGGCTTGTACCAAGGGTGGGCTCCATAAGCGCCCCGGGGACTAAGGACCTCGTTAGGGATGGGCTCCTAAGTGCCCCTAGGACTAAGGGCCTAGTATGTTTGCCTCGTAGGGTTCAAGACTTGCTACCTTGGACCTACAAGGTTGCGCGCAATATGTAAGTGGTACATAGCCGGGATCCCCCTTATGTTGAGATTATTTTCAAGTATATATATGTAAAAGAAAATGGTTTAAAAGATCATGAGACATACACATGTTTTTCGGATACATGTTTTCCAAAATCATATTGCATACACCCTATGATTATGCTATGTTTCATGTTATGCTCTTGATTATGATATGCCATGATAAGGTATGATTACGTTATGTTCATGCTATACCTTATAGACATGTTTCGGCCATTGATTTGTTGATACTTGCTATATAGATTTCGGCCATGGATATGATGATGCCTTGATGTACATGTTTCGGCCATAGTATGATGCTTTGATATACATGTTTCGGCCATGCTTTGATATACCATGATACTTGTTGTTTTGCCATGTCTAGCTATGTTTTATGCAATGCACTATGTATATGTTTCGGCCATGGTGATGCTTGATATGCTATGACTAGTTGTGATTATATTATGATGCATGATATGCTTGAATAGAATGCTATGTTATGCCATGATTAGTTGAGATTATGACTTGTTGATGCATTCTTGATTATGTGCTGATTGTTGGTTTTAGTGAGTAGGAAAGGAACTTACTGAGCCATGAGTGCTCATAGCTTACTTTCCTTGTACCACAGATAAAGGAAAAAGCTGGATGAGTTAGAGGAGCAGCAGGAGGGGCAACGAAGATGTGTGTGGCAGTGGCTAGGCAACCAAATAAATAAGAACCTGCTTAAAGTTTCTTTAAAGAACTATGCATTGGTATTTTATGACTTGTGATACATAAACATGTGTGGCTTGACATTATGGTTCCACTAGATTTGATGTTATGATTTTTGATGCCATGTGATAGTATGTTCAAAAGAAATTTAAAAGAAAAGTTTTATTAAAACTATGAAAATTATTTTAAGTCTTCCGCTGTTTTAAAAAGAAAAATTTATACATAGAGTATCGTAGCCCCGTCCCTTAGGGTTAGCAGGGAGGGCGAGCGTTACAATTTAATACTAGTTATACCTCTTCCTTGTATGCTAAAAACCTCGAGATCTTCTGTCGTATCCCTCGCCTCCTCTTAGACGTCGTGTGGGCGATGATCCTCCAAGATGAACACCACCCAGAAATCTTCTCCTCCTTCTCTAGAATTCGGCCACCACCACCACAAAGGAGCAAAGGGAAGAGAGGGAGAGGGGCCGGCCACTTGATGATCTCCGACAACACAATATCAATTGTTATGTTTTTCAAGGCCTCCCCTTCTCCCCTTTTTATATTAGTTTCCCAACAGAAAATTATGGAAAGAGTTTTATAAAAAATTAGACTCATTCCTATTTCCTTTTAATTTTTTCTTTTTCTTTCCTTTTAATTAATCAATCCTAGATTGATTTATTAATTAAACAACTATTTGTTGATGTTTGATTATTTGACTGACCCCTTGCTTGGGCACCAAGTAAGGTGGCCGACTACTTATTAAAAGGGAAGAAAGAAAATTTTTTTATAAAATTTAAAAGAAGAAAACTTCTAATAAAATTTTACAAACTCTTTTTTTTTCTAATGTGGATATTAAAAGGAAAGTTTTAAAATTTAAAACCAATTTTTAAAATTTTAAACCAAGTTTTAAAATTTAAAACATCTCTAATAATATTTCTTTTTAAAAGAAAGTTTTATAAATTTTACAACTCTCTTTTAAAACCTTGTTGCCTAATTTAAATTAGGAAAATTTTAAAAATTTTTAAAATCTCTCTTTTAAAAAATTGTAAATATCTGAGGAAATTTAAAAATTCAAAAACAACCTTCCTAATTTAAATATTGCGGCCGGCCCCCTTGCCCAAGGCAAGGGCCGGCCACTTCTAGAGAATATGTGGCCGACCATTGCTTGGTCACCAAGCAATGAACCGACCCCTTCTTGGACACCAATATAGGCTTTTCTTTGGATGGACTTGAGGCTTTATTGAGGCAACAATAGGGACCTAGAGGAGAAATTGGTTTTGGCCTTCCGATGAGATTGAGTATCCCGTGCTCTCCCCGAACACACAACTCAAGTTCATCGATAATAACTCATTCCACTAGAGAGTTATTACCGCACTACCGCACCAATCTCAAATTACATTATGGACTCCTTCGTATCATGAGTGTGTTAGTCTCCTTGTGTTTAAGATTACGAATGTCCACTAATTAAGTGAGTTACTGACAACTCATTTAATTAATATCTAGCTCCAAGAGTAGTACCACCCAACTTTATTGTCGTGTTGGACTAGGTCCACTTGCAGGGTTTAACATGGCAATCCTTATGAGCTCCTCTTGGGGACATTCTCGACCTAGATAACTAGGACACAGATTCCTTCTATAATCAACAACACATACTATAAGTAATATCATTTCCCAACTTATCGGGCATATTGATTTATCAAGCTAAACCTCACCCTTTGATAAGTCAAAGAAATAAATATTAAATATACATGCTTGTTATTATATTAGGATTAAGAGCACACACTTCCATAATAACTAACGTCTAGTTCTTTTACTAAGTCAGTACAAAAAGAACTTACCTAAATGATCCTACTCAATACACTTAAAGTGTATAAGTGTAATTTATTAGTCAAGATAAACTAATACTTAATTACACTACGTCTATTCTGATGGTTTGTTCCTTTCCATCTTAGTCGTGAGCAACTTTTTATAATTTATAGAGAGCCGACAACATGATCTTCTAAGTGTGACTCCGCACTCCATGTTATCTCCTATATAAATTAATTGAACAATTACATTTAACAAATAAATGTAAACATTTGACCAATGTGATTCTTTATTTCAAAATAAATGTGTACAAAATCTAAACTTTTAAATATACACTCCAACAAAGGGGACATCATCAACCTAGATTACTAAACACAATTTCCTTCTATAATTAACAACACACCTTATAAATAATATTATTTTCCAACTTATCAGGCCTATTGATTTATCGAACTAAATCTCACCCATTGATAAATCAAAGAAATAAATACTAAGTATATGTGCTTGTTAGTATATCGGGATTAAGAGCACGTACACCCATAATAATAGAGTTTTTGTTCTTTTATGTAGTCAGTATAAAAAGAAACAACCTCAAATGGTTCTACTCAATACACACATAGTGTACTAGTGAAATTTTATAGTCAAGATAAACTAATACCAAATTAGACTACAACCATTCCAATGGTTTGCCTCAATCCATCTTGGTTGTGAGCTACTGTTTATAATTTATAAGGAACTAATAACATAATTTTCTGTGTGACACCATACACCATGTTATCTATAATATAAATTAAATGGACAATTGTATTTAACTAAATACAAATATTTGACCAATGTGATTCTTATTTCAAAATAAATGTTTATAAAAAGCTAGGCTTTTAGCATACATCCTAACAGATACTACAACGATCTCATCTCATTCAAGGCATCATCGATATATAAGATATGTGGATATGTAGAGAAGCAAAGAATGCTAACATTATGGATCCTTTGACCAAGGCTTTTACACTAAGGAAGCATGATTGTCAGACTAGGTTAATGGATATTATACATTTCAGTGATTGACACTAGTGACATAAGGAGATTGTTAGTATAAGCCCTAAGAGAATATCAAGAGTTGATTGACTTAGGTGTAACATCCAAAGGATCCCTAGCAATTTTATGGATTATTTTCCCATGATTAAAATAGGATTTATGTAGATTTTTTTTTCTCAAAAATAAAAAGAAAATAGGTCCAAAAAGAGGCATAATCAAGGTTTGAACCTTGGACCTCTTGTTAGATGTATGTATGTGATAACCAGTAGCCCCAGCAGGGGTGTGCTGTTAGAAAAAGGAGGGAAATGATAGTTAAAGGTAGGGAAGGTGAAGGCTCCCTTCACTTAGGAGGAAAAGTTGAGTTTTCTTCTTCTTCCTCCAATGAAATGTTTAAATTGTCTCCTTCCTTTCATTAGAATGAATAGGAATAAAAGAGCTAAGGGAAGGAAAGATCATTTTCTCTTCTCCTCCTCATGAAGAATAAATAGGAAAATGGGAAAGGAAAACATCATTTTGCTTCCCTCTTCCTCCTTTCTCCTCCTCTCCACCGGAATAAAGCTCTCACCTTCACCATTGCCGAAACCAAGCCAAGGAATTTTCTCTAGGAAAAAGCTTCACAAGCAAGGGTATTTTCTTAGTAACCAAAGCGAGAGGATGTAAGTAATCCCCTCACCTGCAGTACAAGTAGCTTTCGTACATTTCTACGCTTAAAAGTTTCTTGAAAACCTAGGATCTTGCCTTGTAAATTCAGCCAAGGTAAGGTTAAGAGACTATCTATTGTTACTAAAAGTTTCCATGCTTCATGTGGTTTAAAAATTTAGAATCACAACTCCGATAGGTTAGGCTACGAAGTGATAAAAAGGTTTAGAAGAAGTTTAAAAACCTAACATTACTTGTTATGAGTTCTCATGATATGTAGACCATGATATAATATTAGTATGAATTTTTCATGCTTCATGTTTCTTAGAAATTCCATGTCATGCTCTTTGGGTTTCGGCAAAGAAGGATAAAGGGATTAGAGACAATTTAAGACCTCAACTATGTTTGTTTATTAATCCTCATGATATGTAGACCATGATATGATATTAGTATAAATTTTTCATGCTTCATGTTGCTTAGAAATTCCATGTCATGCTCTTAGGGTTTCGACCAACGAAGGATAAAGGGATTAGAGACAATTTAAGGCCTCAACTATGCTTGTTTATTAACCCTCATGATATGTAGACCATGATATGATATTAGTATGAATTTTTCATGCTTCATGTTGCTTAGAAATTCCATGTCATGCTCTTAGGATTTTGGCCAAAGAAGGATAAGGGGATTAGAGACAATTTTAGACTTCAACTATGCTTGTGTATTTGTTCTCATGATATGTAGACCATTATATGATGTTTAGTGTAAATGTTCATGCTTCATGTTGCTTAGAAAATTCATACCATGCTCTTTGGGTTTCGGGCAAGGAGGGATAAGGAGTTTAGAGGCAATTTAAGACCTCAACTATGCTTATTCATTTGTCCTCATGATATGTAGTCCATTATATGATGTTAGTGTAAATGTTTCATGCTTAGGTTGCATAAGAATTTAGAATCATGCTTCAGGTGTCGGCCATGGTTGGAACTTTAGGGTTAGAACCTCATTTATGCTTCCTAAGGGCCTCACATGTTATTTTAAGTGTTAGGAGAACTTAAGTTATGGACTTCATGTTTTTTTATGTTGCTTGAAAACCTATGATTCATACTTATGAGCTTCGGCCAAGACAAGAAAAGGAGGTTAAGGAGCTATCTAGGGGTTTCTAAGGTCTCATATGTTATGTTAGTACCACGAGAACTTATGTTAGTGATTTCCATGTTTTTATGTTGCTTGAAAATCCATGATTTCATGTCTACATGGTTCGGCCAAGATAGGAAAAATGAGGACAAGGAGTTACTTAAGGTTTCTATGATAGACTATGAATTTATGTCACCATGTTATTTGATATGTATACTCATGCCATCATGTTACGATTCCTATGATATGTTATTATGTTATGTGCACTTTATGCCATCATGTATGATTCCTATGATATGCTATATGCACTTTATGCCATCATGTATGATTTCTATGATATGCTACATGTTATGCGTACATTATGCCACCATGATATAATTCCTATGATATGCTATATGTTATGACACTCATTGCCATCATGTTATGTTATGCAAGGCTTATGTATGAGGAAAAGCCTAAGAGATGCTTCCCTTAAGTTGGGATTAAGAGCACTCTTCATGATAGCCTAAGAGATGCTTCCCTTAAGTTGGGACTAAGAGCACTCTTCATGTTATGACAAGAGATATGATATGTTATGTTATGACAAGAAACATGATATGCTATGCTATGACAAGAAACATGTATGCTATTTTACTTTTGTATGGCTTGTACCAGGGATGGGCTCCTAAGTTGCCCCTAGGTCGATGGTCTATGAAACGGGCCTAGTAAAAGGGATTGTCTCCTAAGTTTCCCCTAGGTCGATGGTCAATGAAACGGGCCTAGTTCCTAGTAGGTTCAAGATTAGCTACCTTGGATCTACTTAGGTTGCACGCATTTATGTATGTATGTGGTACAAAGCCGGGCCCTCATGTTGAGATTATGTTCAAGTATCTATGTAATATATGTTTTTAAATACATTTGGCATATACTCATTTCATGATACATGTTTTCAAAAGAACATCTTGCATCTACATGTTCATGCTATATATAGTTTCCTCTATGCTTTAATAAGATGCTATTGAAGATATATCTATGATGCTTAGATGATCATGCTACTACTTTATGCTTATGCTCTCACATGCTATGTTATGATTTGCTTAAGATGAATATGTCACTACTTTATGCTAGCATGTAAGTTTCTTGTTATACCTAGATGTGAGTTGAATGAGCATGTTACCACTTTATGATTTATACATGATTTATGGTTTTGTGAGTAGGAAGGGATCTTATTAAGCCTATGTGCTTATAGTTTAATTTCCTTGTATTGCAGAAAAAGGAAAAAAATGGCTAAACTAAAGGGAGCAGCAGGAATGGCAAGGATGTGTGTGGAAGTGGCATGGTGGAAAGAAGATGTATCTTAAGACTTATGCATTCTCTAAGTTTGATTATGAACTATTTTTCCTACTAGATACTTTTGGATGTTTTATACTTGATGTGAACTTATGTTTCATGTTTTATGCTTTAATAAGATGATCATGTTGCAAGTAGTAAATATTGAATCAAGTTATATGCACTAGCATGTTGACAAGTTTATTATGCTACATGTTTTCATTGCTCACATGTCATGTTTTATTAGTATGTTTTTTTTATGATAGCATGATCAGTAGTTAGTTTTCTCTTATGTGTATACTTCCGCTGCCATGATTTTATATTTATGAATGCACGTATGTATGTTCTTAGTAATCCCGTCCTCCTTAAGTAGTTGGAAGGAAGGACGGGCGTTACAGTTTGGTATCAGAGCAGGTCTGCCTTTCCACTACACACACATCAAGCTCCATTCTGCCGCTCCAAGTAAGAATTTCTATGCCATCTTTATGCCTACTCATTCTTTTATGCATGATAAGAAATGCTTTAATCTAAGTATGCATGCTTACTCTACTCTTTTAATTATGATAAGGAATGTTTTAGTCTAAGTATTCATGAAGGTAGGGTAGGAATGATGATAACTTATGCTAGCCTTGTTGTCATTTATGAAGATAAGCATGGCTAGAAGACGCAATACCAGAGCCGATGAGACGGTACCCCCACCTGATCTGATGCATGTGGTCACTGAAGTTCAGCGTCAGGTCACAGAACAGCAACAAGTGATTAATACTCTTATGAATTAGCAGGGGAACCCTGCTACCCCACCAGGAAATCAGAATATGATGCCAGTAGTACCTACAGCTGTACCAGTACCAACGACACCAGTACTACCGGTAGGCCCTGCTTCAGGGGTCCGATAGGAGACATACTTGATTCAGTGGCAGAGACTGAAGCCGGAAGCCTTCTCTGGAATTTGTGAACCATGGGATGCTCAAGCCTGGTTCAAGACTGTGGAGAGTATAGTAGAACTTCTGGATTGGCTGGAACATGAGAAAGTCAAGTGCGCATCATTCTGCCTTACGGGTGATGCCAGAATGTGGTGGGACAGAGTCAAAGCAAAGAGACAAGTAAATCAAATGAGATGGACGGACTTCGAAACTGAATTTTTCGAAGAATTATTCCACATGCGTGTGACGAATAAGCACTACGATGAGTTCACCGAGTTCCGGCAAGGTGACCTATCAGTTAATGAAGCTGTGAAGAAATTCAACCGACTAGCACGCCTATGCGCAGAGCTGGTCAGCACAGAAAGAGAAAGGGTTAGACTCATGCTGAAGATGCTCAGACCCGAGATAGCTCTGAACGTGGCCGGCGGAGTTAATAGACCGCATACTACAGAAGAGCTAATCAGTAGTGCCCTGATCACCGAACACTACTTGAAGGCGCTGAACGAGGGTAAAAGTCAAGCCCAGTCGGGAGGACAGAAATCTCAAAATACCAGAGCCGATTGGAAAGGAAATAACAGTGGCAAGAGAAAGCAATGGAACGACACCAAGGGTGGTCTAGCAAGCAAGCAACCCATATTTCCTCAGTGTACCACGTGTGGGAAGAAGCATCCAGGGATATGCCGTATAGGCACAAACATGTGCTACAACTGTGGATTGGAAGGACATATGGCCAAAAATTACCCTACTCAGGTTCAGACACCTCTTCAGTAGTATGTCCAGAACAGAGGTGCTCCCCCATAGCTACACCAGATGCAGATGGCTATAGAAGGGACTTCGATAAGCTAGGGGAGACTGGAAGCCCCGCTAGTTACGACGAATGCCAGGATTTTCTCACTCACTAAGGAAGATGTGGCGAATGCGTCTACGGTTGTCACAGGTCAGATATTTATTTTCAGTCAGCATGCTACTGTATTATTTGATACTGGGGCAACACACTCGTTCGTCTCTACGCCTTTCACGAGAAAGATAAACATACCACCGCAAGCCTTAGATAGCAAGTTCTTAACGACCCTGCCTTCAGGAGAAGTGATGCCTTCTAATCATGTGCTGCGAGCCGCACCTATCAGAATTGCAGACAGAGAACTCTATTGTGACATGATAGTGCTCGACATGCAGGATTATGATATTATATTGGGCATTGATTTCCTGAGCAAGTACGGTGCTTCGATCGAGTGCCGAAAAAGAAAAGTGGTCTTTCGCCCTTAAGCAGAGCTGATGTTTGAGTTTATTGGGAAGCCAAGGGGAATTATGTGTTACGGGATCGAAAGTATGTCCGGACAGCTCTCTACCCTGACAATAGCACCAACGTTGTTCGACGATATATTGGGGAAGCAAACTCGTGATGCAAGCATCCAAAGGATCAAGCAAGAGAGCTTAGAGGGAAAGAATGATGGATTCCGTATCGCTGACAGTGGAGTATTATACCTCAGGGATTGCTTATGTATTCTCGACGATCCAGAGTTACGAAAGAAGATACTGGAAGGAGCCCATGCAACACCCTATGCGATGCATCCTGGATCCACCAAGATGTACCAAGACTTGAAAAAGAAGTTCTGGTGGTTCGGTATGAAGAGAGACGTTGCTCAGTTTGTCAGTACCTGCCTGACCTACCAGCGGGTTAAAGCAGAATACCAGAGACCTGGAGGAGTACTGCAGCCAATTCAGATTCAAGAATGGAAATGGGAGGACATATCTATGGATTTCATCTCCGGACTACCTAAAACGATGAACGGTTACGATGTTGTATGGGTAATCGTGGACAGATTGACGAAATCCACCCACTTCCTAGCAATCAAGATAACCTACTCAATTGAACAACTGGCTCAATTATATGTAAAGGAAATTGTTAGATTACATGGGATTCCTAATACCATCATTTCTAATAGAAATGGTCCCTTTGTTTCACATTTCTGGGAATGTGTTCAGAAGGCTCTTGGTACGAAGTTATTGTTCAGTACTGCCATCCACCCTCAAACTGACGAACAAATAGAAAGGGTGAACCAAGTACTAGAAGATATGTTACGAGCTTGCGCCTTAGACTTTAAGGGAAGCTGGTGCCGATATCTATGCTTAGCGGAATTCACCTACAACAATAGTTACCAAGCTACTATTGGAATGGCGCCTTACGAGGCTTTGTACGGGAGGAAATGTAGATCTCCTATATGCTGGTACGAAGGTGGTGAAAAGAAGGAGATGGGATTTCGAACAGATTTAATTGACAACACCACCCGTGCTATATAGAACATCCGTCAAAGAATAGAAACTGCTCAGAGTCGGCAGAAGAATTATGTAGATAAGCGACGTAGGCCGTTGGAATTTAGTCACGGGGATTCGGTATTTCACAAGGTAGCTCCTATGAAAGGAGTGATGAGGTTCGGAAAGAAGGGAAAGCTGAGTCCGTGCTACGTGGTACCATATCAGATTCAGAAAAGAGTCGGCAAGGTAGCTTACGAGATAGAGCTGCCTCAAGAGATGTCAGCTATCCACAATGTGTTCCATGTTTCAATGCTAAAGAAATGTATTCCGAGCACATACCAAGTGATCGAGCCATAGACAGTGCAAGTTCAAGAGGACCTAAGTTATGAGAGCCGACCGGTTCAGATATTAGACCGAGGTGTCAAAAGACTAAGGAACAAAGAGGTGCCCTTAGTAAAGGTCCTGTGGCAAAATCAACGGTTCGAAAAAGCAACTTGGGAACGTGAAGACGATATGAAACAAAAGTACCCGGAGTTATTTTAAGTTCGAGGATGAACTTTTTAGAGGTATGGGGGATTGTAACATCCATAGGATCCCTAGCAATTTTATGGATTATTTTTCCATGATTAAAATAGGCTTTATGTAAATTTTTTTTTTCTCAAAAATAAAAAGAAAATAGGTCCAAAAAGAGGCATAATCAAGGTTTAAACCTTAGACCTCTTGTTAGATGCATGTATGTGATAACCAGTAGCCCCAACAGGGGTGTGCTGTTAGAAAAAGGAGGGAAATGATAGTTAAAGGTAGGGAAGGTGAAGGCTCCCTTCACTTAGGAGGAAAAAGTTGAGTTTTCTTCTTCTTCCTCCAATAAAAAGTTTAAATTGTCTCCTTCCTTTCATTAGAATGAATAGGAATAAAAGAGCTAAGGGAAGGAAAGATCATTTTCTCTTCTTCTCCTCATGAAGAATAAATAGGAAAATGGGAAAGGAAAACTTCATTTGGCTTCCCTCTTCCTCCTTTCTCCTCCTCTCCACCAAAATCAAGCTCTCACCTTCACCATTGCCGAAACCAAGCCAAGGAATTTTCTCTAGGAAAAAGCTTCACAAGCAAGGGTATTTTCTTAGTAACCAAAGCGAGAGGATGTAAGTAATCCCCTCACCTGCAGTACAAGTAGCTTTCGTACGTTTCTATACTTAAAAGTTTCTTGAAAACCTAGGATCTTGCCTTGTAAATTCGGCCAAGGTAAGGTTATGAGACTATCTATTGTTACTAAAAGTTTCCATGCTTCATGTGGTTTAAAAATTTAGAATCACACCTCCTATAGGTTCGACTATGAAGAGATAAAAATGTTTAGAAGAAGTTTAAAAAACTAACATTACTTGTTATGAGTTCTCATGATATGTAGACCATGATATGATATTAGTATGAATTTTTCATGCTTCATGTTGCTTAGAAATTCCATGTCATGCTCTTAGGGTTTCGGCCAAAGAAGGATAAAGGGATTAGAGATAATTTAAGACCTCAACTATGTTTGTTTATTAATCCTCATGATATGTAGACCATGATATGATATTAGTATGAATTTTTCATGCTTCATGTTGCTTAGAAATTCCATGTCATGCTCTTAGGGTTTCAACCAAAGAAGGATAAAGGGATTAGAGACAATTTAAGGCCTCAACTATGCTTGTTTATTAACCCTCATGATACGTAGACCATGATATGATATTAGTATGAATTTTTCATGCTTCATGTTGCTTAGAAATTCCATGTCATGCTCTTAGGGTTTCGGACAAAGAAGGATAAAGGGATTAGAGACAATTTTAGACTTCAAATATGCTTGTGTATTTGTTCTCATGATATGTAGACCATTATATGATGATTAGTGTAAATGTTCATGCTTCATGTTGCTTAGAAAATTCATATCATGCTCTTAGGGTTTCGGGCAAGGAGGGATAAGGAGTTTAGAGGCAATTTAAGACCTCAACTATGCTTATTCATTTGTCCTCATGATATGTAGTCCATTATATGATGTTAGTGTAAATGTTTCATGCTTAGGTTGAATAAGAATTTAGAATTATGCTTCTAAGAGGTTTCGGCCATGGTTGGAACTTTAGGGTTAGAACCTCATTTATGCTTCCTAAGGGTCTCACATGTTATGTTAAGTGTTAGGAGAACTTATGTTATGGACTTCATGTTTTTTTATGTTGCTTAAAAACCTATGATTAATACTTATGAGCTTCGGCCAAGACAAGAAAGGGAGGTTAAGGAGTTATCTAGGGTTTTCTAAGGTCTCATATGTTATGTTAGTACCATGAGAACTTATGTTAGTGATTTCCATGTTTTTATGTTTCTTGAAAATCCATGATTTCATGTCTACATGGTTCGGCCAAGATAGGAAAAATGAGGACAAGGAGCTACTTAAGGTTTCTATGATAGAATATGAATTTATGTCACCATGTTATTTGATATGTATACTCATGCCATCATGTTACGACTCCTATGATATGTTATTATGTTATGTGCACTTTATGCCATCATGTATTATTCCTATGATATGCTATATGCACTTTATGCCATCATGTATGATTTCTATGATATGCTACATGTTATGTGCACATTATGCCACCATGATATAATTCCTATGATATGCTATATGTTATGGGCACTCATTGCCATCATGTTATGTTATGCAAGGCTTATGTATGAGGAAAAGCCTAAGAGATACTTCCCTTAAGTTGGGATTAAGAGCACTCTTCATGATAGCCTAAGAGATGCTTCCCTTAAGTTGGGACTAAGAGCACTCTTCATGTTATGACAAGAGATATGATATGTTATGATATGACAAGAAACATGATATGCTTGTTAGCTAGAGCCCTAGAGCCAATCATTTGATGATTGTATTTTGGACTTGTAGTATCATATTCTATATAAATAAAGACATTTGGTTTTTGGTTATTATACTTACTTGTATTGGTGCCAAATAAACTAAGTATAATAACGTCCTTGAGTAGAAGGTTCTTACCTATATCAATCGATTGGTTGAATTGATAGTGAGATGATATAGGGAACACTACTCTAAATCATTCCTAGTCGTGTATTAACATTCAGGGACAATGTTAATGCAATAAGACTAGCATGTAGGTCAACTCGATGACTTGATCTCACAAGTCATGGATATAGAGATATCAAGTTGACACATGGGTATACATTAAAGAATGTATACTGAATGACCCGCCATGAGAAAGTATCATGGATCGTTATATGAGTTTCATATATTTTCTCATGTGGCTATTAGTATGACTACTAGTCCTTAGACCTGAAGTCACCATGGTTCCCTACATAAGGAGTTATGTACTTTAGTTTCGTCAAACGTCACCCGTAACTGGGTGGACTATAAAGGCGATTACTGGGTATATAACAAATTATGCAGAGGGATGTGAGTGATGTAGATGGGATCTATCCCTCCTATATGACGGGAGAGACATCGGTATTCTTGATAGAGTGAGACCACGAAGTGCATGGCCATGCCCAAATGAGTCAATATAAGATATTGAGCTCATTTGATTTAGTGAGTCTACTTGGAGTCAAGATTTAGATTGGTCAAAGGATGACACGGTCTATGCCTCACATTGATCAATCTAGATGTCTAGGATAGAAGGACACTTGTCATATATTGTGAGGAGTCATAATTAGTAGTCACAAGGTGATGTTGGATCTCAACATTTCTTGTAACTTGGGTAGCAATGATGTATTGCTAGATGCCACTCATTGCTTATGTTTCTAAAGGAGTTTAGAAACATTGCCAACGTTACAAGAACCTATTGGGTCACACACAAAGAACAAGTGGATGGAGATTAGGTTCATAGGATGAACCAATTGGATTAGGTTCATATGATGCACCAACGATTGGATTCGGATTAATTCAAATTAGACTTATTGAGTTAGACTCAATTAGATTCAATTGTTGAATGAGTCTAATTTAAATTTGATTCATTGAGTCAATTTATATTAATGAATTGAGATTCATTAAATTAAAATTGACTTGAACCAAATGTTGGTTTTAACTCAACAAGGAAGAGAATTGGTCAATTTTGACTTGACCAAATGGAAGTTGAAACATCAAGTTTGACTTGATGTATTGCCACATCATGAAGGTTGACTCATCCTACATGGCATGACTAACCTTGCCACATCATCTCCACCTCATCATGGTGTGCCACCTCATGGAGGTTACACACCATTCCATTTAATGTGGCCGGCCACATTAATGTGGGGAGTTACATGTGTGTGGCCGGCCACACTAATGTGGGTGGAGGTTTCATTTTGCGAAATTCAAGTTGTGTTGAATGCTTCTTCTTCCTTAGCTCTCTTCCTCCTCCTTCTCCTCTTCTTGGCCGAGAGTTTCAAGCAAGGTGAAGAGGAATGTGTTGAGTTCCAAGAGAAAGGGTGAAGTGAAGTTCACAAAGGAGGGTACCTAGAGGAGTATGTGAGATTCCTTTTTCTTTCTCTCCTTTCTCCCCTTTTAAATCCTACCTGAGAGCCCTAGAAAGTGCTAGCACACTTGTGGTGCTCTTCTTCTCCATCTTTGAGTGTTAGAGAACACTTCTTGTTTGTGTGGATATCACTAGAGAGTTGTCTACGTTGACAACTTCGAGATCCGGCGTACCGTTGGACGAGCGGGATTTGCGAGGGCACGCTTCAAAGGTATAAAATGTTTTTCCTTTGTAGATCCACTGTAGATCATAGTTTGAAACTCGTACTCGTATTTTCGAAAGTTTTCTTCGCACGGATCGAATGGTTAGGTGGTTTCGGGGTTTCCGCGACGCGAAAAAGCGATTTTCGCGGCCCGAAAAAGCGGTTTTCGCGGCCCGAAAAACCCAACAATGCTATGCTATGACAAGAAACATGTATGCTATTTTACTTTTGTATGGCTTATACTAGGGATGGGCTCCTAAGTTGCCCCTAGGTCGATGGTCTATGAAACGGGCCTAGTAAAAGGGATGGGCTCCTAAGTTGCCCCTAGGTCGATGGTCAATGAAATGAGCCTAGTTCCTAGTAGGTTCAAGATTAGCTACCTTGGATCTACTTAGGATGCGCTCATTTATATATGTATGTGGTACAAAGCCGGACCCTCATGTTGAGATTATGTTCAAGTATTTATGTAATATATGTTTTCAAAAGATATTTGGCATATACTCATTTCATGATACATGTTTTCAAAAGAACATCTTGCATCTACATGTTCATGCTATATATAGTTTCCTCTATGCTTTAATAAGATGCTATTGAAGATATGTCTATGATGCTTAGATGATCATGCTACTACTTTATGCTTATGCTCTCACATGCTATGTTATGATTTGCTTAAGATGAGTATGTCACTACTTTATGCTAGCATGTAAGTTTCTTGTTATACCTATATGTGAGTCGAATGAGCATGTTACCACTTTATGATTTATACATGATTTATGGTTTTTTGAGTAGGAAGGGATCTTACTAAGCCTATGTGCTTATAATTTAATTTCCTTGTACTGCAGAAAAAGGAAAAAAATGGCTAAACTAAAGGGAGCAGCAGGAATGACAAGGATGTGTGTGGAAGTGGCATGGTGGAAAGAAGATCTATCTTAAGACTTATTCATTAAGTTTGCTTATGAACTATTTTTCCTACTAGATACTTTTAGATAGTTTATACTTGATGTGAACTTGTGTTTCATGTTTTATACTTTAATATGATGATCATGTTGCAAGTAGTAAATATTGAATCAAGTTATATGCACTAGCATGTTGACACGTTTATTATGTTACATGTTTTCATTGTTCACATGCCATGTTTTATTAGTATGTTTTTTTTATGATAGCATGATCAGTAGTTATTTTTCTCTTATATGTATACTTCCGCTGCCATGATTTTATATTTATGAATGCACGTATGTATGTTCTTAGTAACCCCGTCCTCCCTAAGTAGTAGGAAGGAAGGGGGGGCGTTACATTAGGACATTTTGTATTATATTTCATTATTACATTAGAAGGCAAAGGTTATGGTTATTATATTTACTTCAGTTCAGTGTCGAATGAATAAGTATAATAATGTCCTAGAGTAGAAGGTTCAAATCTACAATAAATCAATTGGTTGAATTAATAGTGAGATATTATAGAGAACACTACTCTAAACTATTCCTACCCAAGCATTAATATACAAGGACAATATTAATACATTAAGACTAGCATGTAGGTCAACGGATGACTTAATCTCACAAGTCATGGATATGAGATATCAGGTTGACACATGGGTATATATTAGTGAATATGTGCTGAATTAACTCGGCATAAAATGTTTCATGGATCATTATATGAGTGGTATAAATATTCTCATGTGACTATTGGTATGAATAGTCTTTAGATCTGAAGTCACTATAGTTCCCTACATAAGGAGTTGTGTACTTTGGTATCATCAAACATCACTTGTAACAGGATGGACTATAAAGTCAATCACTGGATATGTAATAAATTATGTGAAGGAATGTGAGTGATGTAGATGAGATCTATCCCTTCCATATGATGAAAGCGATATCTGTGGGCCCCTTGATTAGTAGGACACAAGAATGTATGGTCATACTTAGATGAGTCAATATGAGATATTGAGCTTATTTGTTTAATGTGTCTACTTAGAGATTAAGAAACACAAAGATTGATAAGAGGATGACACGGTCTATCCCTCATTGATCAATCTAGATATCAAGGATAGAAGGATTGAGTCTTACAAGATAATAGCCATAGAAAGGTTAGGTCAGATCTCGATTTTCTCGTCACTTGGGTAGCAATAATGCATTGCTAGATGCCACTCATTGCTTATGTATCGCAAATGTTGATTTGGATACATTGCCAATATTATGAGAGCCTATTGGGTCACACACAAAGATCATATTAGTTTGGAGATGGGTATTTTAGTTTGACTAAAATACTAAGGATATTAAGAATAATGGGTAAATACAAAGTGTTGGTGTCATCTTAGTGATGATTGGCACTAGTGCTAGTGGGAGATTATTAGTAATTAGCCCTAAGAGCCAATTATGAGATGATTAGACTTTTTGGATTACTCATTGAGTTAGACTCAAATGAACCCACTCATTGGATTGAGTCCAATCCGAATTAGACACATTGGATTAATGGATTAGACTTAATGGGTTAGACTTATTAAGTTATTGGATTAATGGTTAATCCAATATAATAATCTAACCCATTAAGAGAAATACAAAGAGACAAAAACCCTTGGTATTCATTGGATGAATATAAATAGATTTTTGATTAGTTTTTTTCATTTGAAAAAAGAGAAATGAAAAGTGTGACTCTTAATCTTCCCTCTTCTTCCTCCTTCCTCCTTGGGCGATTTTTGGTCTTGGCTGAACCTCCATGAGTGGCTAGCACCATGAAGGTGGTTCTTCTCCGAAGGCTTCGTTCGTGTGATGAACGAAGGATGTGTTTGTGTGGATACTGTAGAGGCGCGGATGCTTGATTGTGCTGAGATCTGCATCCAAAGGAAAAGTTGTTGTTGGAATTGTGAAGGGCATGCAACAAAGGTATAACCTCTCATGTAAAACTTAGTAAGCGATTGTTTTCTCCTTCGCATGGATCTTCTGGAGAGGATCTAGTTAATTTTCTATTGCCCTTAAGCGTGTTTAGCGAGCTAGATCCCTACCGCTGTGAATGGAGTCTAGGAGTGACACATACATGTTCATATGTATATTGTTGCGTAGTGCATTTTTCAGATATATATATGTATTTTCTAGTGATTGTTACATTTTCTTGAGATATGGTTGTCATGCTTCATACATATTCATTTAGCATACATGTATATGCTGCCATATATATTGCTCAGGTGTTATGAGCAAATCTGTTGCTAATCTCTAGTGAGTTTGCTGATCACTATATCAGGTGTGTTAGATTTAGATTGGATATGTGCATTCATTATGGCAGTTATGATTATGTGCATTCATTATGTCAGTTATGATTACATGTATTTATTATTTCATAGGTGATCATGTTCTTATTTCCCTATAGAGGCTGTATGTTTTGATCTCCATATTTTATATTGAACATGCACTATCTATGTCTATTGCCTGCTCAGTCACTCATACTCACCACCCCTTTCACTGGTTTCCTTTCGCTAGGGAGCAAGTTGAGGATTCATGGAGTCACTTGGAGATCCTGTCCGTCAGTCCCATGTCACATCGATTATCTTCTTTTGCTATTTCTTTTACTAGAATTTTTGGTGTTTAGACTTGTTCATGCATTGAATAACTTATGTGTGGATATTTAGACTTGTGGCATCCTTTTATTTGATTATGTACTTGTCATGTTTAGGCCATGCCAGGTGATGTGTACCCGCAAGTGAACGGGTGTCATCAAGTAATAAAAGATTATCGATCCCATGAAGACTGGTTATAAGAATTAGTGATTACTCAAGGATAATTAGCTAAATGATTGACGATTGAGAGTCACAAGCTAAATAAAGAGAAGTAAGATTGAGAAAGGGAAAGAGAGAGAGAGGAAAGAGTGTTGAGGAACTTAGTTTGGGATATGTTCTAGGGGTTCGATTTTATTGTGATGTTAATTAATGTAACATGGATCGCCTATTGCCTATCCTATATTTCTATGCACCTCTAGGAAGCTAGATTTATTATAGGCTCTACCCAGCGGAGGTCAAGACATAATGCTATTTAGATCAATATCCTATACTACTAAATGGAAGTGATTCTTATGAAGTCCAGTAATGAGATACCCCTGTCACTAGGGTCCTTCGATCATAAATAACAAGAATATACTAACACTCAATAATCATAGAGATAGAAATAACAATTACTTCCAATTCCCTACTTCCATGTGGAAAATTGCTCCTATTTTCGAGGAAATACTCTAGACGTCCGAAAACGGGATACCTTTGTCACTAGGGCTCCTCGGTCATACGATCTAGGGTATTTCCTCTATGGGATCAACAATCCTACACAATCATTCAATCAAACATGAGAATTAAGCTTAAACACAATACATACACATAAGATCAAATGAATACAAGGCAAAACAATGTCACATAGATAGAAAATGACAAATCCATGAGTTCTTACATCAATCCACATCACAATTACTTCCTTAATCCTAGAACAATAGATCTACTCCATGACATGGAGGAAAGAATCCAAAGACAAAGGAATTAAAAGCATTAAAATCCAAACTAGAAGAAGAAGGGAGAAGAAGCTTATCCGATGCATTGAGTGATCTTCGGATCCAATCCTTGCTTCTGGACATGATGAGATGATGAAAATCGCTTTAGATAGTAGAATGGAGAGTGGAGAGAGGGCAGATCAAACCCAAGATGGATCTCCCAAAGGGGAGAACCTCCCTCCCATGAAAAGGGAAAGAAACCCCCTTAAATAGTACTGGGAATGGGCCAGGCACAACCCCTGCCACGACCATGTGGCATCCACACAGCCACCCTCTGCTTGGCCTCTAGTAAGGTGGCATGGCTGTGTGGATTCACACAACTGTGTACTACTTTGCCTCTAGAAAATCCACATGGTTGTGTGGAATTCACACGACAAGAGTTTGCTCCTTCTTTGGAAACCCACACGGTCGTGTGAATCCACACGACTCTTCTCTGCTTCATTGCATGGACATTTGGAATCCACATAGCCGAGGTCGTCCCCTCCTTTGGTAAGTAGCACAACTGTGTGGATTCCACATGGCCAAGCTCCTTTATCTTCGTTTGTTCTCTGAATCCTCCACGAGCACCATTTTTGCTCCAAAAATACCTCCTGTCAACAGAGAAGCACACAAAGAGTAGATCTCCAACAAAAAAGAATAATTATATTGAAAATATGATAAGAGGTGTCGAAATGCATAGATTAAGTGCAAATAAATATGTGAATGTGCGTCAAAACATATATAAAAGTGTATATAATCTATTCACATCACATCCCTAGATTAAGTCAGCAGTAATGTGAGGATTGATATTCTTGACATGCCACAAAACAATTAGAAAGATAGTCAAAGTGACAATCAAAGCAATTGAATAAAACTAGAAAACACTAATGTGAAAACAAGCAAATAGCATAAAAACAAGCAAAGATACAACATAGAACAGAAAATGAAAACAAGTAAATGAAGCAAAAATACTGAAAATGCAAAGAAAAGAAATGCAGCATAGAATTCAAAATGAAAACAAGCGACACGCAAAAATGCTAAAAATTCAAAGAAAAGAAATGCAATAAATTCAAAATGTATAACCACCCCCCCCCTCACTTAAACTTTTCATTGTCCTGATTAAATTAATATAGTGGTGGAGGTGGTGTAAAGTGAGGGCCCAACCCATGTCGCCCAGAAGGGAAACTAGGCATACCAGGGTCCTGGCCAAGGAACTCATGTAATGGTAAAGAGTGTCTACCCGATGTCTTGTGATATCCATGGACTCCATACACTCTCTCATTCTCACTTGGTAGATGTTATAATCCTGAACAAATTCAACCACCTAGCTTTGAAAGTTCCTTGTGAATTTAAATTGATCACGTACCTCTTGGAACTGGTCGTCCGACAATCTAAAGCGACCCTCCAATATTTGTTGTTGGGTACTATGCTTCTCATGAAATGAATCTAAAGAGGCATAGAAATCAGAGAAATAAAATCTGGAAGAACTCGTACCATAGGTAAAAGTTTGGATGACTGTGGGTATCCAGATGACGAGGGCTCAATGTGTGGTTCGGTGTCCTTCACTAGGGCAGAGGAAAAGTCGAGAGCTATGCCAGTAATAACCCATTTAGCGGGGTTATGAATTGTGATATGTTTGGGGTAAGGTAGAGGTATTGGAAAACCATCCCTCCTAGGAGAGGCAAAACCATTCTCATCTCAACAAATCATTTTCATGGAAAACACATGTATCAATATTGATTCTATTATTTCCATTAATGACTTCTAAATCACCCAATTCACAATCCAGATTTATAACTATTTGGATGATCAATTCAGCAAAGACTATTAATCCCAAGGTTACTTTCCTGGATCTCGCAAGGGTTTACAGAAAATATAAATTGATATCAAAGTCAACTTTATTGAGCATTTCCCAAAGAGAGTAAAATTTCACCTTTCTAACTACCCTGTCACTATCCCCTCTACCAATGATGATTTTTCTTATTACACGATGGAGGTATCTGAATATGGGATTTTGCAAGTGGGAAACCTTATCTCTAGAGGGCTCATAAGGGTCTTTTGACCCGGTAATAGAAGTCCAAAACCCATTCTAATTAAAACTCAAATCAAATCTATGAGATCCACCGGTAGGTAAGCTAAAATAATTATTTAAATTACTAAATATCCACTAAAATTCTTGGTTCATCAGTCTAAAATTGATATTACCAATATAATCATCTATGGAAGTGTAGTGGACTTCAATTGAACTTAAAAGCTCAAGAACAAGGTGGGGATATGTTGTTTGATGTGTATACATCATATCATTCTAATCACAAGCATTAATCATCTAATCTATATCATCCTTAATACCCAAAACTTCCACTATAGTTAGATCTAAATATCTAGTGTAAACAATCTTTCTAACATCAAGAGAATCATATTTATATTTATGTTCTTCATTTCTAAAAATAATATGATACTCATTATCATTACCTTCATCGCCTGCACACCACTTGCCTTTGCCCTTTGACGTTACTTTTCCTTTGCCCTTGTCCCATCCCGATTCTTTTCCTCCACTAGATCCACCACTCCCACATCGGATTATTTTCAAGAGATAAGACATGATGGGAAGATAAGTGAGGGAGAGTGGTTAATTGGAGAAGAAAGAAGAGAGATCTTGTGAGAAGAGGTAGATCTTGAGAGGTGAGGAAGCTTGAGGTTAAGGAAGAAGGTAAGGAATTCTTAGATTTAAATTTTGATTTGAACCTAGATCATGGAGAAAGGAGATCTAAGAATTGTTAGTGAAGAAATTGTGAGGTGAATGGAGGAGGATTGAGGAGAAAAAGGATTGGGGAGAAGAAGGTGTGAAGAAGGTAGAGTTTGGGTGGAAATGGCGGCGAACACAGGCATGGCATGGCCGTGTCTTTAAGACACAGTCAAGTTAAGGGTTTCTATAGGGAACTATAGTGCTGAACATATAGAAAGCACAGTGAAAAATAATTAGTTTCTTTCTAGAAGATCCATGCGAAGGAAAACCATATACTAAATTTTGTTAAAGGGAGTTACCTTTGTTGCGTAAACACAAACTCTTGACAACTTGGATATCAGCATGATCAAGTATTCATGCCTCTTTTAGTATCCACATGAATAAGTCTTTCTTTTGTCTTCATGAACTCAAGAAGTGGAGAAGAAAATCAGCTAAAGGTTGTGCTAGCAACCACTTTGTTGAAAGTTTCAGCCAAGAGTGGAAATAGGAAGAATAAGAGCAACAACACACTATCTCTTTACATGAAAATGAATCAAAACGCATTTTGTTGTCATTCATAAAATTACCTTAATGTCAATATCCTTAATTGAAAATTTGTCTTCATCTAATGAATCAAATGCATCCATTGCATGAGCAATTCAAAATTGACCGATACCAAAGTACACAACTTCTTATGTTGAGAATCGTAGTGATTTCAAGTCTAAAGACTATTCATACCAATAGTCACATGAGAATGTCTATGATACTCATATAATGATCCATGAAACATTCTCATGATGAATCATTTAGTACATATTCTCTAATATATATTCATGTGTCAACCTAATATCTCATATCCATGACTTGTGAGATTAAGTCATCTATTGACCTATATATTAGTCTCAACGCATTAATATTATTCTTATATATTAATGATTGACTAGGAATAGTTAAGAGTAACATTCTATATATCTATAATGTCCCACTATCAATTCAACCAATTGATATGTCGTAGACTAGAATCTACTACCCTAGGGCATTATTATACTTATTCATTCAGCACCAAACTGAAGTAAATATAATAACCAACTTTGAATTTTTATTAATTAATAAAATATGATATAAAATTTCCTATAATTATCTTATAATTGGTACTAGGGCTAATGCTAATAGTTTCTTCACACGGTCATGTCGATTGATACAACCTAGTTCTTCTTCCTCTCGACTGGCTTCACACAGTTGTACCATTTGAAACGGCCTCGGTTAGCTTCCTCTTAGTTGGCTTCACACGTCCGTGCTAAATGACATGGTCACCCTCTTCTTCTTTTCTGCCAAAGCTGTATGGTCGTGTCAAATGACACGACCTGGTCCTTTTCCCTCTTGGCTCGCTTCACACGGCCATGTGTGGTCACACGACCGACTCTTTGAGTTGTGTGAGAGTTGAGTTTTCTCCTCTTAAACTTCACTGGCACCTCCACACCCATAAGATGATCATGGCCAGCTCATGGAGGTTGCACAAATCTTGAAAACAAAATTAAAAATGGCTAATATAAACTAGAAACAAAATCAAAAACTAAATTAAATAGAAAATAAACATTTGGGTTACCTCCCAAGAAGTGCTTGTTTTAGGTCTTTAGCTCGATGCCATCTTTGTTGATACAGATTATACCCTTGGAGGCACAACTTCCTCTCCTAAGGTTGATGCTTCAAGCTCTTCCTTCATTCTTTCCCTTACGGGGTAGATGTACTTCTCATTTTTAATCGTGGGTCTTCTCCTAATTCTTACTAGATCATGTACTGCATCCGACGACCTTCCATGAGAATGGAAGTTTCATTTTTAAATTTTGTAGTCATTTGCCCTACTACAATCGCTCCAGAAAAGAGAGACATAGTTAGAAGATTTAGATAAATCAAATTCTACCCTTTCCTTACCTATTACTAGAGATAGCTTATGGGTTTTAACATCAATAATAGCTCCGGTTGTAGCAAGGAAGGGTCTCCCCAAGATAATTAAGATCTTGGGATCCTCCTCCATGTCTAAGACAACAAAATTAGTGGGTATGATATAACCACCCACCTCTACCGGCACATCTTCGACGATACTCATAGGGTACTTGCATGAATGATCAGCTAGCTATAGTGCCATAGTAGTAAGTTAACAATTATTTGATGCCTAAAAAAAAAATGAAAGAGACTTCTTCTCCAACAACCTAGCTGTAGGAGAAGAAGACTGGGCTGCAAAAGCAACTCTTATAGCTATTGACGTGTAACGTAACTTTTTAGTAAATAAATATAACTGTGGGAATCATTTATTCATACTTCCATAATGGTTTCTAAGTTCAAATAAAATTACATAGACGGTTTAAAAGAAAACATAACTAAATGCAAAATTTAAACTGGAAGGTCTTCAGGTTGTACTGCCCTTGTTCTAAGCTGGCTCACTGGTCAATGCCTCCTATCTCGTTCATCTCATTGTCTAAAAAAAAGTTATAATCTGTTAGTTAAGAGACTCAGCATGTTCAAAACGGTGTTATACATTAGTTAGCGACTATAGTCTAGTATACTAAGGGAAATCACATTCTAGGTAGCTTAGGACTTACCTACTGGCACATTATGTACATGAGCATAGACGTCTACATAGGCATACAAGCATAAACATAAGCATCTACATAAGCTAAGTATACAATAGACACAACCAGGAGCATGTATATAAACATAGGCATATCATACTTACATGGCATAACGTATATACTATGGATGAACATAAACATAAGCATGAGTATGTAAATAAACTAAGGATGAAATATACATAATCATGAAGATGCATATAAATATAGGCATAAGCATACTAGCTAGCATAAACGTATATACTATGGATGAACAGAAGCATAAGCATAAGCATGTAATTAAACTAAGCATGAAATAGATATAATCATGAGCATGCACATAAGCAGTCATAAGCATGTAAATAAGCTAAACATAAAAAAGATCATAATCATATAGAGTTAGTGAGCTCCCGGGATAAGGTCATCGGTCACACTCAACTACATAGTTTGGTGAGCTCTCGGGCTAAGGACACTGGTCACACTTAACCACTTAGAATTTTAGTGAGCTCCTGGGCTAAGGACACCGGTCACACTTGATCACGTAGATTTGGTGAGCTCCCGGGCTGAGGACACCGGTTATACTCGACCATGTAGATTTGGCGAGCTCCTAGGCTGAGGACAACCGTCACACTCGACCACATAAATTTGGCGAGCAACTAGGCTGAGGATATTGATTACACTCGACCATGCAGATTTGGTGAGCTCCCGGGCTGAGGACACTGGTCACACTTGACAACGAAGATTTGGTGAGCTCCTAGGCTGAGGATACCAGTCACACTCAACCATGTAGATTTGGTGAGCTCTCGAACTGAGGACACCTGTCACACTCGACCGCATTCATTACGTTAACATGGACTTAAAGCATAATCATGCACTTAATATAAACTTGATCACTACTCAAATATGGACATAATCGTAAATCTTAACATAGCATGAAAATTCATAACATAAGCTTAAACATGGATTTCAATGTCATTTTGTGCATAAACATAGTGTGAGCATACATAAACATAAACATGACATAATTGTAAACCTAAACGTAAGCATGAAATTTTTATATCGTAAGCTTAAGCATAGACTTGTGCATCAGCTTAGCATGTGCATGCTTAGAGTAACGACCACCCTTCTTGCTACTACTACTATTCTCTAAAGGTGGACGCTACTTGACTACTAACTCTACTTAACCGGTATGATTAAAAATCACATAGAAACTCTACCGAAAAATTTCGGCAGAGTCTCCCCTGTACCGGTGACCCCAAACTGGGATACATAACATGTATACTCAGCCACAGGCGGCTGGAACATATAATTTCACAACCACGCAGTATAATAGCACAATAAAAAAATGAAACTACTCTAGCAATGGCAAACAACCATATCACTCCAACAATAGGAGGTATCAAACTACAATGCGGAAATAAACTCAATTACAATCTCAACTTCATAATAATATAAACTAAAACTCTAAACAGGTAGGTCCTGAAAATTCACTAGCAAACTCTGGATCTCTCCATAGTCCTGGCATCACACACACTGTCACAGCATCTCCTTGTCGCCTTCCTTCTTATACTTTTCCTTTTCCTTTATCTGCAGTAGGAGGAAAATAGTATCTATAAGCTAAAAGCTTAGTGAGCGCTATCCTACTCACAAAAACTCGATACGCATGTATATAAAAAAAACATGCTAAAACTGAATGCTACATGTAAAGCTACTCATGCTCATAAATAGCAAAGAAACTAACTGAAAAGCTAACATGTAAAGATAATCATGCTCATAAATAGCAAAGGAATCTAACTAACTGAAACACTAAACATGTACAACTAATCATGCTCATAAATAGCGAAGAAATCAACTAACTGGAAAACTAACATGTATAGCTAATCATGCTCATAAACCAATAAAGGAATCATACTAAC
This sequence comes from Zingiber officinale, assembly GCF_018446385.1. Classification (NCBI taxonomy): domain Eukaryota; kingdom Viridiplantae; phylum Streptophyta; class Magnoliopsida; order Zingiberales; family Zingiberaceae; genus Zingiber; species Zingiber officinale. Next base: position 53,108,911 of record NC_055992.1, on the reverse strand, counting down.
TGAAATACTAAACATGTATAGCTAATCATAGAACTATCCTGAGTATCAATAGGAAACTGAACTGATACATAAGCTGAACTAATTAATGCTAAACTGAGTCTAACTTGTATTCACCTAACTAATTTGTGAAGTTTTGAAAACTATTTACATAATAGATCAAAATAATAATCATGCTGCTGATGGGCCTGGCAACTGTACTTGCTGTGCGCGCATCCCTAACTAAACCCGGGATTGCAAGTTCCGAGTCTAGTAGGGTTTACTAGGTTATCTAAACCTAGGGACGACTGTGGGAGCCCAACCCAATGGATATCTAATTCAGTACAGTGCCACTGCTGAAAATAAAATACTGATTTCATAGCTAATTTTCTTATCTTGCTTTTACTAGGTTATCTGAACCTAGAACTAGGTTATCTGAACCTAGAGGCGACTGTGGGAGCCCACCCATTGGATCGTAGTCCCATATAAGCTGAAGCAAGACTAAATAAGTTATTTTAAATGCTTCTACTGCATTAACTGAGCTATTAAAATGCCTACTGTAGCATTATATTGAGCTAAGCATTTTATCAAGCACTTGGTGTGCACTAGAACACACTCTACATACTGAAAATCTGTATACAAAGCTTAACATAAATCAGCATGTAAAGCTTAATAAAAATCTGCATAATAAGTTTATCAAAATCTGCATACTAAGCTTATCTAAAATCTGCATGCTATAAAAATAGGACTGCTCATGTTATTCCAATAGCAAATAAGGAACTAGAACAACTTAAGCATGCTGTGATCGTAAACCAATTCAACTACTAGGCATGCAATAGAATCTAGAAAATAAAGGAATCATTGCTGCATGGAATTAACAGTATATCATGCTTCATCAGAAAATACTAAACAGCAATGAAAGGAACTCAACTAAGTTCTGCATTTGCTAATAAAAGCATGCTTATTCATATCCAGCAAATAGCACAAAACAAAACTAATACATGCTGGAATTAAAACCTTTATAATGCTTGTTTCAATGATATAAATGAAATATCAATCTGCACATGTACAAGACTAAATTCAGGACATGCATGCTATAACAGAACACAAGCATCAAGCAAATAAATACCTTTAAGCATGCTATAACAGAACATAAGCATCAAGCAAATAGGTCCCTAGCTACCCTATTCTATAAAGCATGATCTGGAAGCCATAGGAAAAATCCGAATACAAAGGAAGGAACTAAAACTCAACCTTAAGCTTAAAACTGTTCATGCTCGAAACATTAGTTAGGGCATCCAAAAACCAAACTTAATCATGCATATTCTTCCTTTAAGACTCACGGTAGAAAACTAAAGGAACCAACAAATTAAACTAACTCATAATACTCAATGTGCATATATTTGTATATACATCAAAACTGAAGCTAAAATGCCTAATAAACACATGCTGGTCCAGTAAGCTATAAAGGAAATCAAATTGGCATGTCTAATTAAGCTACAAAAGAATAAGTCTACTAAGGAACATAAAAAACCTTGAATCCGATCCAAAATTTGCTCACAAGAAACAACAAAGCAGAAAGGGAACACATCTTCAAAGAAAACCTGAACCTGTCCCCAAAACTATAAGTTATCTTGAAGAAATCAAGAATCCGAAATCTCCATACACGGCAGCAAGCTTCTAAAGCAACAAGATCTAAACTCTACAACGTAAAATCTGAAAGCCAGGAAAACAAATCGAAGCTCGGAACAACTCCTACTGCAAGTGAGAAGCAACTCACCTTCGGTTCTTGGACTTACAACCGAGCAAGATAGCTTCTAGGGCTTCGGAGAAACTCACGATCTCGGCCTCTTCCTCGCGTCTTCGAGTTCTCCTTGTCGAGAGGATCGAGAGGGCGAAGAAATCTCTTGGAATCGAGCCTTGGTCGGCCGCCGGAGACGCCCTCAACCTCGCTGCATTTTTCGCCCGAGAGAAAACGCCGTCGCCGAGAGAAAGGGGAGGAAGAATTTAGGTTTTGTGATTAATCCCTAAGTTCTTCCTTTTAATACCCTAAAGTTTCTGTTAACTAGTACTACTTAAATATATTTTGTTCCTTTCTAAATTGACAAAGTCTGCTGGCGCAGTTGGTTCGTTGGAAAAGAAACATTCCCGAAGGTCTCGGGTTCGAATCCCTTAGCCGCACACCTTTTTTTCCAATTTATTTTAAATATTCCAACTCATGCTTAAATATAATTGTTCTCCTATCTACTTAACAAATCGAGCACAGCTCGGTTGGTCGGGCCGAGTTTTGCTCGGGCCGAGGAGCTCGGTTCGAAACCCAGCTTCTTCAACTTATTTTCCTTCTTATTATTCTCCATTACCATGTTCTACATCATATACATTTCATCTCATTTATTATTAACAAAACGTTTCCAGACCAGTTGGTTGGCTAAGTCCGGATTCGGGTCCGGGGTCTTGGGTTCAAAACCCGGCTTCAATATTTTTTTGTCACAACTTCTTTCTTTTGGTAAAAATACCAAACGACCTCCAAAAATTCCATAAAAATACTCTAAAAATTTCTAAAAATCTCTAGAATTTTTCTAAAGCATTTCTAAATTTTAATAAGGTCTTTTAGGACTCGAAATAGGGAAAATTGGGTCGTTACAATTCTCCCTCCCTTATAAAAAGTTCGTCCTCGAACTTAGAATAAATCTGGGCATTTCTATCTCATACTTTCCTCACGCTCCTAAGTAACTTCCTCGTGCTCCTGGTTCTAAATGACTTTCACTAACGGTACTCTTTGTTCCTTAGTCTCTTAACTTCTCGGTCCTCTATCATTCATATCGCACTATACCCATCAGTGGTCCTTGGAAGGCATGTTATAAAGTCTCTGGAGACCATAGGTGCATTATTCACATCAAATGACATGACTATAAATTTGTAGTGTCCATATCTAGTCCTGAAAGCTGTTCTGGGTGTATCGCTTTCTTGTTATCATTATCTTTCTAGTTCTAATTACTTAACTGGGGCTTCTGACTCTCTACTGTCTTATCCTCTATCTTGACATCTAGTTATGCCAAAAAAAAAAGACTAGATATCTTCTCTACCCTTTCTAAACATACTTATGCATATGTATATAAGAGAAATAAAACTAAAAATGTCTCTATTCTTCCTAAGCATATGTATCAAAACATAGGAAAATTAAACAAGAAACTTTTTCTTAATAAAGCGCATATAAACAGATACTCTATACTGCAAATAATAAAGAAAGCATGAAAGGAAAACTTAAATACTTTCTTACTTGAAGACGGCAAAGATGATGCTGATGTGTGATGCTGGAGAATGGGAACTGCTCTGATACCAACTGTAACGACCACCCTTCTTGCTACTACTACAATTCTCTAAAGGTGGACGCTACTTGACTACTAACTCTACTTAACCGGTATGATTAAAAATCACATAGAAACTCTACCGAAAAATTTCGGCAGAGTCTCCCCTGTACCGGTGACCCCAAACTGGGATACATAACATGTATACTCAGCCACAGGCGGCTGGAACATATAATTTCACAACTACGCGGTATAATAGCACAATAAAAATATGAAACTACTCTAGCAATGGCAAACAACCATATCACTCCAACAATAGGAGGTATCAAACTACAATGCGGAAATAAACTCAATTACAATCTCAACTTCATAATAATATAAACTAAAACTCTAAACAGGTAGGTCCTGAAAATTCACTAGCGAACTCTGGATCTCTCCATAGTCCTGGCATCACACACACTGTCACAGCATCTCCTTGTCGCCTTCCTTCTTATACTTTTCCTTTTCCTTTATCTGCAGTAGGAGGAAAATAGTATCTATAAGCTAAAAGCTTAGTGAGCGCTATCCTACTCACAAAAACTCGATACGCATGTATATAAAAAAAACATGCTAAAACTGAATGCTACATGTAAAGCTACTCATGCTCATAAATAGCAAAGAAACTAACTGAAAAGCTAACATGTAAAGATAATCATGCTCATAAATAGCAAAGGAATCTAACTAACTGAAACACTAAACATGTACAACTAATCATGCTCATAAATAGCGAAGAAATCAACTAACTGGAAAACTAACATGTATAGCTAATCATGCTCATAAACCAATAAAGGAATCATACTAACTGAAATACTAAACATGTATAGCTAATCATAGAACTATCCTGAGTATCAATAGGAAACTGAACTGATACATAAGCTGAACTAATTAATGCTAAACTGAGTCTAACTTGTATTCACCTAACTAATTTGTGAAGTTTTGAAAACTATTTACATAATAGATCAAAATAATAATCATGCTGCTGATGGGCACGGCAACTTGCTGTGCGCGCATCCCTAACTAAACACAGGATTGCAAGTTCCGAGTCTAGTAGGGTTTACTAGGTTATCTAAACCTAGGGACGACTGTGGGAGCCCAACCCAATGGATATCTAATCGATGCAGTGCCACTGCTGAAAATAAAATACTGATTTCATAGCTAATTTTCTTATCTTGCTTTTACTAGGTTATCTGAACCTAGAACTAGGTTATCTGAACCTAGAGGCGACTGTGGGAGCCCACCCATTGGATCGTAGTCCTATATAAGCTGAAGCAAGACTAAATAAGTTATTTTAAATGCTTCTACTGCATTAACTGAGCTATTAAAATGCCTACTGTAGCATTATATTGAGCTAAGCATTTTATCAAGCACTTGGTGTGCACTAGAACACACTCTACGTACTGAAAATCTGTATACAAAGCTTAACATAAATCTGCATGTAAAGCTTAATAAAAATCTGCATAATAAGTTTATCAAAATCTGCATACTAAACTTATAAAAATCTGCATGCTATAAAAATAGGACTGCTCATGTTATTCCAATAGCAAATAAGGAACTAGAACAACTTAAGCATGCTGTGATCGTAAACCAATTCAACTACTAGGCATGCAATAGAATCTAGAAAATAAAGGAATCATTGCTGCATGGAATTAACAGTATATCATGCTTCATCAGAAAATACTAAACAACAATGAAAGGAACTCAACTAAGTTCTGCATTTGCTAATAAAAGCATGCTTATTCATATCCAGCAAATAGCACAAAACAAAACTAATACATGCTGGAATTAAAACCTTTATAATGCTTGTTTCAATGATATAAATGAAATATCAATCTGCACATGTACAAGACTAAATTCAGGACATGCATGCTATAACAGAACACAAGCATCAAGCAAATAAATACCTTTAAGCATGCTATAACAGAACATAAGCATCAAGCAAATAGGTCCCTAGCTACCCTATTCTATAAAGCATGATCTGGAAGCCATAGGAAAAATCCGAATACAAAGGAAGGAACTAAAACTCAACCTTAAGCTTAAAACTGTTCATGCTCGAAACATTAGTTAGGGCATCCAAAAACCAAACTTAATCATGCATATTCTTCCTTTAAGACTCACGGCAGAAAACTAAAGGAACCAACAAATTAAACTAACTCATAATACTCAATGTGCATATATTTGTATATACATCAAAACTGAAGCTAAAATACCTAATAAACACATGCTGGTCCAGTAAGCTATAAAGGAAATCAAATTGGCATGTCTAATTAAGCTACAAAAGAATAAGTCTACTAAGGAACATAAAAAACCTTGAATCCGATCCAAAATTTGCTCACAAGAAACAACAAAGCAGAAAGGGAACACATCTTCAAAGAAAACCTGAACCTGTCCCCAAAACTATAAGTTATCTTGAAGAAATCAAGAATCCGAAATCTCCATACACGGCAGCAAGCTTCTAAAGCAACAAGATCTAAACTCTACAACGTAAAATCTGAAAGCCAGGAAAACAAATCGAAGCTTGGAACAACTCCTACTGCAGGTGAGAAGCAACTCACCTTCGGTTCTTGGACTTACAACCGAGCAAGATAGCTTCTAGGGCTTCGGAGAAACTCACGATCTCGGCCTCTTCCTCGCGTCTTCGAGTTCTCCTTGTCGAGAGGATCGAGAGGGCGAAGAAATCTCTTGGAATCGAGCCTTGGTCGGCCGCCGGAGACGCCCTCAAGCTCGCTGCGTTTTTCGCCCGAGAGAAAACGCCGTCGCCGAGAGAAAGGGGAGGAAGAATTTAGGTTTTGTGATTAATCCCTAAGTTCTTCCTTTTAATACCCTAAAGTTTCTGTTAACTAGTACTACTTAAATATATTTTGTTCCTTTCTAAATTGACAAAGTCTGCTGGCGCAGTTGGTTCGTTGGAAAAGAAACATTCCCGAAGGTCTCGGGTTCGAATCCCTTAGCCGCGCACCTTTTTTTCCAATTTATTTTAAATATTCCAACTCATGCTTAAATATAATTGTTCTCCTATCTACTTAACAAATCGAGCACAGCTCGGTTGGTCGGGCCGAGTTTTGCTCGGGCCGAGGAGCTCGGTTCGAAACCCAGCTTCTTCAACTTATTTTCCTTCTTATTATTCTCCATTACCATGTTCTACATCATATACATTTCATCTCATTTATTATTAACAAAACGTTTCCAGACCAGTTGGTTGGCTAAGTCCGGATTCGGGTCCGGGGTCTTGGGTTCAAAACCCGGCTTCAATATTTTTTTGTCACAACTTCTTTCTTTTGGTAAAAATACCAAACGACCTCCAAAAATTCCATAAAAATACTCTAAAAATTTCTAAAAATCTCTAGAATTTTTCTAAAGCATTTCTAAATTTTAATAAGGTCTTTTAGGACTCGAAATAGGGAAAATTGGGTCGTTACAATTCTCCCTCCCTTATAAAAAGTTCGTCCTCGAACTTAGAATAAATCTGGGCATTTCTATCTCATACTTTCCTCACGCTCCTAAGTAACTTCCTCGTGCTCCTGGTTCTAAATGACTTTCACTAACGGTACTCTTTGTTCCTTAGTCTCTTAACTTCTCGGTCCTCTATCATTCATATCGCACCATACCCATCAGTGGTCCTTGGAAGGCATGTTATAAAGTCTCTGGAGACCATAGGTGCATTATTCACACCAAATGACATGACTATAAATTTGTAGTGTCCATATCTAGTCCTGAAAGCTGTTCTGGATGTATCGCTTTCTTGTTATCATTATCTTTCTAGTTCTAATTACTTAACTGGGGCTTCTGACTCTCTACTGTCTTATCCTCTATCTTGACATCTAGTTATGCCAAAAAAAAAAGACTAGATATCTTCTCTACCCTTTCTAAACATACTTATGCATATGTATATAAGAGAAATAAAACTAAAAATGTCTCTATTCTTCCTAAGCATATGTATCAAAACATAGGAAAATTAAACAAGAAACTTTTTCTTAATACAGCGCATATAAACAGATACTCTATACTGCAAATAATAAAGAAAGCATGAAAGGAAAACTTAAATACTTTCTTACTTGAAGACGGCAAAGATGATGCTGATGTGTGATGCTGGAGAATGAGAACTGCTCTGATACCAACTGTAACGACCACCCTTCTTGCTACTACTACTATTCTCTAAAGGTGGACGCTACTTGACTACTAACTCTACTTAACCGGTATGATTAAAAATCACATAGAAACTCTACCGAAAAATTTCGGCAGAGTCTCCCCTGTACCGGTGACCCCAAACTGGGATACATAACATGTATACTCAGCCACAGGCGGCTGGAACATATAATTTCACAACCACGCGGTATAATAGCACAATAAAAATATGAAACTACTCTAGCAATGGCAAACAACCATATCACTCCAACAATAGGAGGTATCAAACTACAATGCGGAAATAAACTCAATTACAATCTCAACTTCATAATAATATAAACTAAAACTCTAAACAGGTAGGTCCTGAAAATTCACTAGCGAACTCTGGATCTCTCCATAGTCCTGGCATCACACACATTGTCACAGCATCTCCTTGTCGCCTTCCTTCTTATAGTTTTCCTTTTCCTTTATCTGCAGTAGGAGGAAAATAGTATCTATAAGCTAAAAGCTTAGTGAGCGCTATCCTACTCACAAAAACTCGATATGCATGTATATAAATAAAAATATGCTAAAACTGAATGCTACATGTAAAGCTACTCATGCTCATAAATAGCAAAGAAACTAACTGAAAAGCTAACATGTAAAGATAATCATGCTCATAAATAGCAAAGGAATCTAACTAACTGAAACACTAAACATGTACAACTAATCATGCTCATAAATAGCGAAGAAATCAACTAACTGGAAAACTAACATGTATAGCTAATCATGCTCATAAACCAATAAAGGAATCATACTAACTGAAATACTAAACATGTATAGCTAATTATAGAACTATCCTGAGTATCAATAGGAAACTGAACTGATACATAAGCTGAACTAATTAATGCTAAACTGAGTCTAACTTGTATTCACCTAACTAATTTGTGAAGTTTTGAAAACTATTTACATAATAGATCAAAATAATAATCATGCTGCTGATGGGCCTGGCAACTGTGCGCGGATCCCTAACTAAACCCGGGATTGCAAGTTCCGAGTCTAGTAGGGTTTACTAGGTTATCTAAACCTAGGGACGATTGTGGGAGCCCAACCCAATGGATATCTAATCCAGTCCCACTGCTGAAAATAAAATACTGATTTCATAGCTAATTTTCTTATCTTGCTTTTACTAGGTTATCTGAACCTAGAACTAGGTTATCTGAACCTAGAGGCGACTGTGGGAGCCCACCCATTGGATCGTAGTCCTATATAAGCTGAAGCAAGACTAAATAAGTTATTTTAAATGCTTCTACTGCATTAACTGAGCTATTAAAATGCCTACTGTAGCATTATATTGAGCTAAGCATTTTATCAAGCACTTGGTGTGCACTAGAACACACTCTACGTACTGAAAATCTGTATACAAAGCTTAACATAAATCTGCATGTAAAGCTTAATAAAAATCTGCATAATAAGTTTATCAAAATCTGCATACTAAGCTTATCTAAAATCTGCATGCTATAAAAATAGGACTGCTCATGTTATTCCAATAGCAAATAAGGAACTAGAACAACTTAAGCATGCTGTGATCGTAAACTAATTCAACTACTAGGCATGCAATAGAATCTAGAAAATAAAGGAATCATTGCTGCATGGAATTAACAGTATATCATGCTTCATCAGAAAATACTAAACAACAATGAAAGGAACTCAACTAAGTTCTGCATTTGCTAATAAAAGCATGCTTATTCATATCCAGCAAATAGCACAAAACAAAACTAATACATGCTGGAATTAAAACCTTTATAATGCTTGTTTCAATGATATAAATGAAATATCAATCTGCACATGTACAAAACTAAATTCAGGACATGCATGCTATAACAGAACACAAGCATCAAGCAAATAAATACCTTTAAGCATGCTATAACAGAACATAAGCATCAAGCAAATAGGTCCCTAGCTACCCTATTCTATAAAGCATGATCTGGAAGCCATAGGAAAAATCCGAATACAAAGGAAGGAACTAAAACTCAACCTTAAGCTTAAAACTGTTCATGCTCGAAACATTAGTTAGGGCATCCAAAAACCAAACTTAATCATGCATATTCTTCCTTTAAGAATCACGGCAGAAAACTAAAGGAACCAACAAATTAAACTAACTCATAATACTCAATGTGCATATATTTGTATATACATCAAAACTGAAGCTAAAATACCTAATAAACACATGCTGGTCCAGTAAGCTATAAAGGAAATCAAATTGGCATGTCTAATTAAGCTACAAAAGAATAAGTCTACTAAGGAACATTAACAACCTTGAATCCGATCCAAAATTTGCTCACAAGAAACAACAAAGCAGAAAGGGAACACATCTTCAAAGAAAACCTGAACCTGTCCCCAAAACTATAAGTTATCTTGAAGAAATCAAGAATCCGAAATCTCCATACACGGCAGCAAGCTTCTAAAGCAACAAGATCTAAACTCTACAACGTAAAATCTGAAAGCCAGGAAAACAAATCGAAGCTCGGAACAACTCCTACTGCAGGTGAGAAGCAACTCACCTTCGGTTCTTGGACTTACAACCGAGCAAGATAGCTTCTAGGGCTTCGGAGAAACTCACGATCTCGGCCTCTTCCTCGCGTCTTCGAGTTCTCCTTGTCGAGAGGATCGAGAGGGCGAAGAAATCTCTTGGAATCGAGCCTTGGTCGGCCGCCGGAGACGCCCTCAAGCTCGCTGCATTTTTCGCCCGAGAGAAAACGCCGTCGCCGAGAGAAAGGGGAGGAAGAATTTAGGTTTTGTGATTAATCCCTAAGTTCTTCCTTTTAATACCCTAAAGTTTCTGTTAACTAGTACTACTTAAATATATTTTGTTCCTTTCTAAATTGACAAAGTCTGCTGGCGCAGTTGGTTCGTTGGAAAAGAAACATTCCCGAAGGTCTCGGGTTCGAATCCCTTAGCCGCGCACCTTTTTTTCCAATTTATTTTAAATATTCCAACTCATGCTTAAGTATAATTGTTCTCCTATCTACTTAACAAATCGAGCACAGCTCAGTTGGTCGGGCCGAGTTTTGCTCGGGCCGAGGAGCTCGATTCGAAACCCAGCTTCTTCAACTTATTTTCCTTCTTATTATTCTCCATTACCATGTTCTACATCATATACATTTCATCTCATTTATTATTAACAAAACGTTTCCAGACCAGTTGGTTGGCTAAGTCCGGATTCGGGTCCGGGGTCTTGGGTTCAAAACCCGGCTTCAATATTTTTTTGTCACAACTTCTTTCTTTTGGTAAAAATACCAAACGACCTCCAAAAATTCCATAAAAATACTCTAAAAATTTCTAAAAATCTCTAGAATTTTTCTAAAGAATTTCTAAATTTTAATAAGGTCTTTTAGGACTCGAAATAGGGAAAATTGGGTCGTTTTGGGTCGTTACACTTAGCAACATAAACAGGGCATAATCGTGAACCTAAACATAAGCATGCAAAGATCTCTAGTATCTAATGAAAAACAAATAGAAGAGTATGAAAGCATTGTAGAGCAACCTCATGGTGATTAAACCCTTAAAAATAGAATTTAGTCCACTCCTATAAATCTGAAATTTATATGTTTTATAAATCGAATTGAGCATCAAATGGTCTTCTACCTTCTAAAGGGAAACAACTAGAAGCATGGAACAAACATGAAGTGCATCATCAAACTATATAACTTCTAAAAACATAATTTAATCTACTCCTATAAATATGAAATTTACAAATTTTATACTTCGAATTAAGTATGGATCTTCTAAGGTAAGACAACTAGAAGAATGCCCCAAATTGTAATGCAACATTCATATTCATAACTCTTAAAATAGAATTTAAACCTACATTTATCATGTCCAAAACTTGCAAGGTCTATAACTTATTTTGAGCATGTATAGTTCTCTAGTTCCTAAGGGTTTATAGTTAGAAAAATATGAAGCAACTCGTTGAGCAAGATCATGATGACTAAAGATCTAAAATAGAATTTAAAACTCACCACAATAGAACCAACAGCAGCAGGGTCATAGCATAATTTCATATTCGTTAGTCAGTGGTAGAAAAATCATATGAAATTCATCTTTGATCCAAAAAAGGTTCTTTAAATTGGTAATGAAAGCTAACTAAATTGTATATATTTCAACAGAAGACACTATAGTAAAATTAGTTTATCCATTGAGGCTAATTTACATCACAATAGAACCAAAAGCAGTAGGGTCATAGCATAATTCTAGATTCGTCAATCAGTGGTATAAAAATCATGTGAAATTTATCTTTAATCCAAAAAGGGTTCTATAAATTGGTAATGAAAGCTAACTAAATTTCCTACATTTTAACATAATACACTGAAGTGAAATTCTTTCACCCATTGAGGCTAATTTACACCATAACATAAACAAAAGCAGTAGGGTCATAACATAATTCCAAATTCATCAGTCAGTGGTATAAAAATCATATAAAATTCATCTTTCATCTGAAAAGGGTTCTATAAATTTTTAATGAAAGATATCTAAATTTCGTACATTTCAACAGAAGATACCAAAGTGAAATTTGTTCACCCATTGAGGCTAATTTATATCACAACAGAACTAAAAGTAGCAGGGTCATAACATAATTCTAGAACATCTATGAAACATTAACCCAGTCTAAGTACCCAAAATTCACAAGACATAGAAGTTAAATAAAACAATAATATAGTTGAGAACATGCCTTAAGTGCTTAGTTATTACTCCTTATCTTCCTTTAAAACTCTAGCACCGGTGGAGCACATAAAGGGTGAGGAAATCTCCTTAGGACTAGCGGCAATAAGAAGACAAGGTGGGGTTCTAGGGGAGGGTTTTATATAAGATGAAGGCTTTATAATTGCTAAGTCACACATTATTTTATAAAACTTTATATATATCCATGGCTATATAATTCATATGGGATAATATTACATATATATCTTGCACGTTAGTTAGGCATATGATGTGCGTAAATATTATGATCATTTATGCATGTTTTAACGCACATTCACTTGCTTTATGCGTATATATTCATTGCATGATCGTCTCATTTATCATATACTCATCATAAATACTCTTTTGTTCAGAGATCTGCTCTTTTGTTTAGTTTTGTATTGATAGGGATAACTTTCGGAGTAAAAATAGCGATTGTCGACACACCGGAACCAGGCAGAGAACATCGTCGTGCAACCTCATACGGTCGTATGGCCAAACAGAGGAAGAATAGTGCACAGCCGTGCAACTATTGGATGGCTGTGAGGCCAAAATAGAGATGATCTATGCATGGTCATGTAAACTTGCACGGTTATGCCCCCCACGACCAACGGCCAAGATCCACACGGTCGTGCCAATTGGCACGACCGTGCGGCGCGGAAGAAACAAAAGAAGGAACAACCATGCCACATTGCATGGCCATGGCATAGGTCGTGTGGTGGTCGTACCCTGACTTATAAAAGGGTCAAGAATCCTATTCTTTGGGGGCATCTTTGGTTCAGGACTTTATCCCTCTCCTTGGAAAAGGGTTCTCCCCTTTGGGGGAAATCCTAGAGCTTCATGCACCGTATCCCTTGATGTTCCCTCCATCTTGAGAGTAACGAGGCATCCCCAAGACATCGGAAACCTCAGCAAACATCTCTTCTTCCCCTTCTTATCACATCAGGGGTTGTAAGTATGCTTTACTTTATGTTCTGGGATTGTTTTTCCCTCACAATGGTGTAGATCTCCTTTCCTAGGATTAGGATGTAGTCGTGGATAGGGTTTGAAGTAAGACTCATGTTTATGTCTTTACTTATTGGAGGATATCACTTACTTTGTTTCTATTTGATATGCATGAGACTCGTTGAGATTATCTCGTCATATTAGTCGATTGTGTAGGAATTGCTAATTTCGTAGAGAGAGGATCTTAGATCATATACCCGAGGGCCCTAGTGACAGGGATAAGTCATTCACGGACATCTAGGATATTCCCTTGAAAGGAGAGGCAACTTTTCCACAAGGAAGTAAGTGACCAAACCAAACCCTTATCTCTATCCCTAATGATACCGATTAGATTTGTATTCTTGTATCTACTGAGGCGCCCTAGTGATAGGGGTTAATCGTAACAGGATTTCACAAGGATCTTTTCTATTCAGTACTTAAGGATAGTAGCTTTAACTTCCAGCGAATGCATATTGATTGACAATTAGGAAAAGATAGAACATGATACGTCAGACTCCACCTCAACGAAATCGAACTCCTAGAATCCATCTCCCAAAGCTCAATTTCCTCAAAAATTGATTCTCTCATCCTTCTCTTCTCTCTTCAATCACTCTTGTTAGTTTGCAAGCACCAAAGTCAACTTTTGACCATCTAGATAACTTACTTTGCGACATCTCTAGTGCTTAATCAACAATCCCTGTGGATTTGACAAATCTTCTATATTACTGACGATGAAACCGTACACTTGCGGTTCGTAACAGCATACATGTTGATAAATTCTTCATTTAATTTCATATATACTATATAATTTTATTTCTAAATTTTATATAGAATCTTATACTGAGTCTTTATCCGTATCCATAATTATATAATTTCATATATAATTTGTATGTGATAATATTGTAGTTCTTAGTTATTATCTACAATATATACATTTTATAGGTTATGTATATACACGTGAGGCATTTAAGTTGATATACAAATTCTTATACTTTTATTTAAATACTAGATAGATTTTATAAATGTTAAGTCTCATATATTATTTTTATAAAACATAATACTAAGTCAAATATATCCACATATATAATCTGTATGTTATATTCGTATAGTGATTAGTTGTTAATCTTTTATTTAATTTTGTGTACACCATATATATTTTACTTCTATATTGTTTAGATGAATAACCTATAATAAAATTTATAAGTCTTTATCAATTTTACACATATTTGTATTCTACTATCTTCGTAATATAATAAATAAATTCATAATTAAATATGAATTCTAATTACTTATAATTAATTCCATTAATATCCTTAATTAAATAAATTCAAAATATAATTTAATTCTAATTTAATCTAATAATTAGCCTTAATTAAATAAATTCGAAATCTAATTAAATTATAATTAATTCACTAAATTCCCTTGATTAAATAAGTATAAATTCTAATTAAATTATAATTAAATCTAATAATATCCGTAATTAAATAAGTGGTTTCAGACACTATAACTATATTCAAAAATAAAGCACTACACTCCTCGATTAGCACCACGGTCTCGAACTCTTCTTTCTTTCTTCGATTGGACATGATCTCCTTTAAAATTTGGCAAACTTTGGCATTTGTGAAGAACATCGATCGGAGGAACTTCAATGCAAAACTCTTTAACCTTTTCTAGAAATTTGCCAAACTTCTCATCTTTCTTGATAACAGAAAGTCATTGGGGGAGAGGACCGGAATTGGTTGTCTTTGAATTTCAGGTGGAGAAAGCTCTTTAACCTTCTCAATACTCTTCTCCTTATCATGTGTTTCAACTACATTTGGTGAGGAAGGAGACAGCTCTCCTTGAGTGCCAATCCCTTTAGATGAAATCACTTGGGGATCTCCCAAGGTCTGTTCACTTCGAAGTTCTATTCTGTTGTAGTGTTCAACTAGATTCACATCAGGCTTGCCTGGAAAATCTCTGGGTAATCTTGAAGAAGATGAGGCTATCTATGCAATTTGACTATTGATCCTATCTAAAATCTATGAAGACGTGCACTGGCTCTGGTGAACGAAGATCCTTAATGAAGATAGCCTCCGAGAGACCTAAAAGAACCACTCCATGATCCTATGCACAGTGAGACAAGCCAACAAAGTGTTAGTGACCTAAGACCGAGATGGGAATCCCTGGCTAGGCCCTCCGACGCTCAAGTCAGTTTCTCTCTCAAAGGTGGAAGGAAGAAGAAGAAGAACAGTAATTGAAGTATTTAGAAACAGAGTTTAGATGCTAGAACTTGCGTACCTTACCAATTGAGAGGATCCCTCTTTTTATACTACCTCATGTGACCTCCAGAGTCATGAAGTAGTCCCCAGTTAGTTAGGGTTTGTTAGGAGATGAAGTCATCTTCTATACTTTATGAAATAATCCTTTAAGGAATCTTTTTTTACCCCAGATGTACCTATTTTGTCATTTATGACTTATATTTATGATGGGGACATGTCATTATAACTAAAGAAGCTTCTAGAAGATATTTCCTACCAACTATTTTGTTGGGCATGTCTCGGTCGGTTATTCAAGTCGGCTGCATATATTAAGAATATTTTTTGTTGAATATGTCTTAGTTGGTTGTTCAATCCAGTCGTATATATATTTATTCAGAATGCCTCATGCTAAGCGTGTTTTGGCCGAGAATGTTTATGAACTTTAGGAGGATGAGTGTCCTTAGGCTCGGTCAGACTTTACCTGGACGAGTACATTTTGACCATAAGCACCCGGCTGGTAATATACCATAAGCTCCCTACTGGTAATATACCATAAGCTACTATAAAGTTAAGTACCTATTACGTCATAGCAAGTGCACGGTTATGTTGTCAGTAATATAAAAGATATTGAAGCCACAGGAACTGTTGATTAAGCAATAGTTAACTTCGCATGGTGAATTATCTAGACAAACATAAGATTGGTAGGAAAAGAGAGTAAGAGAAAGAGAAAAGAGAAGAGAGAGAACAAGGGAAAGGAGTGAGAGAAGGGTAAGAGGATGAATGATAGATGCTAGGATTTCAGTTTCGTTGTGATGCTAGTTAATGTCCCAATGCATTGTTCATCTAACTAACTCCATGCTTACACTCGTGTGGGAGTTCTAACTAGAGTTCAGTACAACCTTGCGAAGATCGCACTGAAGAATTTACCCATGTCTACCGCCATTAAGTAGAAGAGGTAATTTAGGAAGTCCGATTATAGGAAACATCATTCTGTCACAAGGGTCCATGGTCCACGTTCCTAGATTACACAAGTCATTTCCTAACGGTAGATTAATGCAATTAAGTAGAAGAGGTAACTTAGGAATGTGGACCGTGGGCCCTTGTGATAGAAAGATATTCCCTATAATCGAACTTCGTAAATTACCTCTTCTACTTAATGGCGGTAGAACATGGGCAAATTCTTCAGTGCAATCTTCGTGAGGTTGTACTGGACTCTAGTTAGAACTCCTACATGAATGTAAGTATGGAGTTAGTTAGATGAACAATCCATTGGAACATTAACTAGCATCACAACGAAACTGAAATCCTAACATCTATCATTCATCCTCTTACCCTTCTCTCACTCCTTTCCCTTATTCTCTCTCTTCTCTTTTCTCTTTCTCTTACTCTCTTTTCCAACCAATCTTATGTTTGTATAGATAATTCACTGTGTGAAGTTAACTAGTGTTTAATCAACACTCCCTGTGGGTTCCATATCTTTTGTATTATTGACGGTGTAACCGTGCACTTGCAGTGACGTAACAAGTTTTTGGCGCCGTTGCCGGGGACTATTTTCAATTAACATTAGTTGATTAGCATATGAGTTATTCTAGATATTTTTCTTTTTTCTTTTTATATTTTCTTTCTAGTTTTTGTTATACATTTTTTCTTTTCTTTAATTATGCATTTTTGGTCTTTCTTATAATTTTTTTAGATATCTTGAGCACTAACATGTCAAGAAAACCCTTAAGAGAATTTTTCACACCCACGAATGCAAGAGTAAGATCTCCCATCAATAAAAATCTTGACTTAGAAGATGATCAATTTGAGTTCTTTTATCGAGTGTGTGGAAGCACACCTCATCCAGCTGCTATTTGCCACTTTTTCCAACAAATTGCTATTATTCTATAACTTCAGTATTTGATTCAACCTTAATATCAAGATACATATGAGCAAGTTCTTGATACTTATGGCTATGATTGGGGAGATTATCAAATTCAGAACCTTCAACCCCAGCTAATTCAAGAGTAGAGTGAGCAGTCACTATCCCAGCAACAGATCTATGATCCGTCTCAACATTACAATCAATTTTGGATAGGTTATCAAAATTTTTATTACAACTGCATACAAAATGTTGAGCATACTTCACAAGTAAATCAGAGTTCATCGGAGTTACAGAATGATTCTGTTAGAGTGTATACTAAAAGTCTAGCTTTTTGTATAAACATTTATTTAGAAATAAAGAATCACATTGGTCAAATATCTACATTTATGTTAAGTGTAGTTGTTCAATTAATTTATATTGTAGATAACATGGTGTGTGGTGTCACACACAGAAGATCATATTATCAGTTCTTTATAAATTATAAATAGTTGCTTACGATTAAGATGGATAGGAACAAACCATTGGAATAGTCATATTATAATTTGGTATTAGTTTATCTTGACTATAAAATTGCACTAGTACACTCAGAGTGTATTGAGCTGGACCATTTAAGGTAAGTTCTTTTTATACTGACTGAATAAAAGAACAAGACCTTTGTTATTATAAAAGTGTTTGCTCTTAATCATGATATAATAACAAGTACATATACTTAATATTCATTTCTTCAATTTATCAAAGGGTGTGATTTAGTTCGATAAATCAATAGGCCCGATAAGTTGGGAAATGGTATTATTTATATGGTGTGTTGTTGATTATAGAATGAAACTATGTCCTAGTAATCTAGGTTGATAATATCCCCAAGAGGAGCTCATAAGGATTGTCATGTTAAACCTTGCAGGTGGACTTAGTCCGACATGACAATAAGGTTGACTGGTACTATTATTGGACTTAGATATTAATTAAGTGAGTTGTCAGTAACTCATTTAATTAGTGGGCATCCGATATCTTAAACACAAGGAGATTAACACACTCATGATAAGGAGCCCATATAGTAATATGAGATTGGTGTGGTAGTTCAACAATAACTCTTTAGTGATATAAGTTATTATTAATGAACTCGAGTTGGGTGTTCGGGGTGAACACGAGAAGCTCAAGTTCATCTGGAGACCAAAACCAATTCCTCCTCTCGGTCCCTATCGTAGCCTCTTATTTATAACGTATTATACCCACCCATACCTATCTTCTTACCCACCTTAAGGTGGCCCGCCAAGCCTAGCTTGGAGCCCAAGCTAGGGCCGGCCAAACCAAGGTGACTTGGTTTCAAAAGGTGGCCGGCCCTAGCTTGAACCCAAGCTTAGGTGGCTGTCCAAATAAAATAAAAGGATTTTATTTTTTAAAATCTTTTCTTATGTGGAAGCCATGATTTTAAAAGAGAGTTTAAAATTTAAATCTTTTCTTTTATATCTTTCTACAAAGGATTAAGAGAAAGGTTTGATATCTTTCCTTATTTGTTGTTAAAAGGAAGATTTTAATTTTTGATAAAACTTTTCTTTTTTATAACCATCCTCATGGTTTAAAAAGAGAGATTTAAAAATTATAAATCTTTCCTTTTATAGTTTCTATAAAATATTAAGAGAAGGGTTTGATATCTTTCCTTATTTGTAGTTAAAAGGAAGATTTTAATTTTGAAGAAAACTTTTCTTTTTGGAAATCATCCACATGTTTTAATAGAGAGATTTTAATTTATAAAAGTTTCCTTTTATAACCAACCATGAAGGAAATTTTTAAAGAGAAATTTTTATTTTAAAAAATTTCTGGAAACAAATTAAAAAGTTTTAATTTTTGTTTAAAACTTTCCTTGTTTGGACGACTAGGTAGGGGCGACCACATTGAATGAGAAAAGGAAGTTTTAATTTTTGTTTTAAAATTTTCCTTTTTAGTCATTGGCAAAGAGTATAAGGAAGTTTTAATAATGTTTAAAACTTTCCTTATTTACCAAGACCAAGGAATATAAATTGAGAGGGTAGAGGTGCCTCACCTCACAACAATATCTCTTATATTCCTTGGTTGGTGGCTGACCCTCTCTTCCTCCTCTTCTCCTATTCTTTTTCCTTTGTGGTCGGCGGAATCTTCATCTCAAGGTGCTTGGTGGTGGCCGGATCTTGCTAGAGGAAGAAGGAGAGATAGGAGGCTTTGTTTCTTGCATCCCTTGGAGCTTGGTTGGTGGCCGAAAGTTCTTCATCTCTTGGAGATTAGGAGTGGTCAAAACTTGCTTGGAGAAGAAGGAAGCTAGGGTGGATTCTCATCTCGGTAGATCATCGCCCACATGACGTTCGAGATAAGAAGAGGAATACGACAGAAGATCGTGAAGTCTATAAGCTATAAAAGGTATAACTAGTTATTAGTTTCAGCATCATAACTAGTTCATCCTTTTATTTAGATCTTGAAATACCAAACACAAGAGGCTAATGAATCTAGGTAATCAAATTTATGTTTTTGATTTTGTGTTTCTTTTGTTTTTCGAACTTGTGATTCGATTGTTCTTAATAGTTAAACCTAGGGTTACTATAAGGAGATTAAATATTGAATTTCTTTGAAAGGTTTTGTCGAGGCAGTAGTGGATGATCCCATACCCAAGAAGGCCTAGTGCCTCGCCATGTTTGACCTAGGAGCTAATCTCTGAAATAAATATTTAATCGAATTTGTAACATGGGTGGATTTGGATCAATAATGTTAAGTATCGTTTGTGATCCAAGTCTAAACCTCTAAGAACAAATAAGTTAAATTTGGAATCAATAATGTTGGGTTCTATTTGTCATTCCCAGTTTAATTTCTAAAAAACACAATAGGTTGTTAGGAAAGGTTCAGGACTTGTATAAAATTTTTGTACAGGGGAACCAGTACGATATTCCAAGTAGCAACCAACAATTGGTATCAGAGCTAGGGTTTGCCTCTGTGTGTTTGGTTTCCAGTTTATTTATGCATATGTCATATATATTTTAGGCAGGATAATAGTAGGATATGCAAACTCTGTGGTTGCAGGTTCCAACTATTATAGTTTAATGTGATTGTATGTGATTGGATCCTTGGACATGTCAAGGGCATTTTATGTGTATGCATGATTGTAATTATTAAATACAGCAGGAGCTGTATTAGCCCTAGGATTTTACTTTTTTGTTTGATCTAGATTTCATGTACATTCCATTTTGGAATATAGGATCGATATATGTAAAATTCTATTTTTTTTTCGTGGATTGTATCCTTGCGAGGCATGGTACTATTGGAGGACCAGAGACGCAATAGAAAAGGAAGATCGATGGACCCGACAACATAAACCCTAGGGCTAGCAGCACATGGAGGACAGTGATAGAAGAAGCCATAATAGTTGAAAAATTAGTTTCTATATTTATTGCTTTTATTTACTTTGATGTGTGTGTGCATGTGATGTGTACTTGCATAGTTAAAATTCTTCACCTTAAATAACTAATTGGGAGAGGGATTTATAAATAAATTCCACGGTTTCCATTACTGGTTTGTAAGTTATGCAACAAACTTACGTGTTGGCTCTGAGTGCCGACCTCCCAAACGGATGAGTTTGTTTGCGGATCACTAGGTCAAACTTCCTTTATGGATGGTTATAGGAAATTATTTAGGAGCGTGTGATCTTCTCCAACTGAAGGGGCACAATCCTATTTAATGGACTATGTCTCAAGTAATGGTATACACTTAGACGCATTCAATAGTATCCTCCCTAACGGAGTCACTGCTATTGTTTTGCATGACCAATGGAACACCAACTATTAATTTGTTATAAAGCTAGGTAAAACCCCCTCTTACAAATGTCTAAATTTGTATACGTCCACACTAATGTGACATACAAAATTCATGGTGTTTGAGGTAATTTTATTTGTCATAAAGTTAGGATGACAAAATAAAATGGGTAAAACCTCCTCTTACAAATAATTGAATTTGTATACGTCCACACTAACGTGGCATACAAAATTCATGGTGTTTGAGGTAATATAAGGATGACAAGATAATTAATGGGTAAGACCCTCCTCTTACAAATGTTTAAATTTGTATACGTCCACACTTACATGACATACAAAATTCACGATGTTTGAGGTGTTGGTGAATTTAAATGATATTGTTTTGAGAAATCAATATTATTTTAAATTCAAAGTTTTTACCAAATATTTGACCAAAGATAGACCAACTATTAATTTTATTTGTCATAAAGTTAGGTTGTCTAGATAATAAAACTAATGGATAAAATATCCTCTTAAAGATTGAATTTGTATACGTCCACACTAACGTGGCAAACAAAATTCACGGGGATTTTGATGTGTTGGTCTTGACCAAATATTTTTGTGATTCTTAGGATTTCAAATGTTTGTCAATCCCCTAGCTGTTATACTATAGAATAGACTTAGTAGTCCCAATTATAATGATTGGAAATAAAACTTGGACATTAAGGTGGACTGTCCTCTCTGAACTAAGAACAATAAGGTGTATTTTATTCATTAGTTGTTACATGTTTAGTGGTGTTATCTATCGGTACCTGATGTGAAGATACGGGAGCCACTAATCATGTCTACAATTCATTGCAAGGGTTCCAGGAAACCCGATAACTATATAAAGGGGAAATCACCGTCTATATGGGCACTGCTACAGAAGTAGTAGTTGTTACAGTGGGAGATGTTTATCCTCTGATAGGAATAAAATATGGATTTTGAGAAATTGTCTTTACGTACCGTGTTTAGAAAGAATTAGATTTCAGTTTCTAAACTATTCAAAGAACTTGATATTCTATCTCTTTTGATAACAAAGTTGTTATCAAGAAAATAGGGAAGTTATCTGTTCTGGTATGTTGGTTGGCAATTTATAATCCAATACCTCCCACGATGCAATAAATGGAAATTAATAACACATCTTCTAACTCTAATAAGAGAAAGTAACATTCAGAAATGAACCAATCATATCTTTGGCATCTAAGGCTAGGTCATATTAACTTGAGTAGGATTCAAAGGATAAAGCTGATGAAATTTTGGGTTCATTGGTGGTGGAAAACTTTCCAACCTGCGATTCTTACTTGGAAGGAAAAATGACCAAGAAGCTTTTTAAGTCTAAGGGGTATGGAGCCAAAGTTGTGTTGGAATTGGTTCATTCTGATTTGTGTGGACCTTTGACTATCCAGGCAAGAGGTGGTTTTGAATATTTTGTCTCTTTTATAGACGATTATTCGAGATACGAGTACATTTACTTGATGCACCGCAAGTCTAAGTGCTTTGATAAGTTCAAAGAGTACAAGATTGATGTGGAGAAACGTCAAGGTAAAAGTATCAAGATAGTACGGTAAGATCGTAGTGGCAGGTACCTCTTAGGAAAGTTCAGGAGTTAATTATCAGAAGTTGGGATTCATTCCCAACTAACTACACCTGGTACACCCCAACAAAATGGTGTAGTAGAACGAAGGAATAAGACTCTTATGGAAATGGTTAGATCAAAGATGAGTTATTCAGAATTACCAAATTTGTTTTGAGGATATACTTTGGAAACGGAAGTGAACATTGTACCTTTTAAGTCAGAACCCTCTACTCCTATAGAATTGTAGAATGGGTGTAAGCCTAGTCTAAAGCATATTCGGATTTGGGGTAGTCCAGCACATATGCTGAAGGGAGACACTGATAAGATGGAATTAAGAACAGGAGTTCACTTGTTTATGAGTTATCCTAGAGAAACGAAAGAGGTTTATAGTCCTAAAAATCAGAAGGTCATTGTTGGCACCAATGCTCGATTTTTAGAAGAGGACTGTGTCATGAACCACAAGCCCATGAGTAAAACTGTTCTTAAGGAAATTAAAGAAGACACGTTTAAACTAGTACCAACTGTACAAGATGAGATACCACAAGAAACTACAACACGTGTCACGAATGATGCACAATTATAGATAGTGCCTCGTCGTAGTGGGAGGGTTGTTAGGCAACCTGAAAAGATTCATGTTTGGGAGAGTCTTTGGACTTGATCCCTGGTGAACATGAACCTGATCCCCGAACATATGACGAAGCGCTCCAAGATAAAGATGCAGCATCTTGGCAAAGAACAATGAATACAGAAATAAAATCTAATAAAAGTCTAGGAGCTTGCAGAACCACCAAATGGTGTAAAAGTCATTGGGTGTAAATAGGCCTACAATAGAAAAAGAGGGACAGATGGGAAGGTGGAAAATTTCAAAGCAAGGCTTGTTGAAAAAGGGTATCCATTATGAGGAAACCTTTTCACCAGTAGCCATGCTCAAGTCTATCCAGATTTTTTTTATCTATTGCTGCTCATATGGATTATGAGATTTGGCAAATGGATGTCAAGACAGATTTCCTTAATGGAAGTCTTGAAGAAAATATCCATATGAAGCAACCAGAGGGATTCATTGCGAAGGGCAAAGAGTATCTTGTATGTAAGCTCAATCAGTCTATTTATGGCCTGAAGCAAGCTTCAAGATCTTGGAATATCCAGTTTAATCTAGTCTTATGGATTTATTCAATAATCGAATAAGTCTTATGTATATAAGAAGTGTGACGAAAGGGTGGTGGTTTTTCTTATACTAAACGTAGATGACATTTCGATAGTTGGAAACAATATCAAAGTGTTGTCGGAAGTAAGGTATGGCTGTCTAAGAAAATTCGATATGAAGGACTTGGGAGAATACGCATATATTCTCGGGATCAAAGTAATAAGGGATCACAAGAAAAGAATGTTGTGCTTATCCCGAGATTCATATATCGATACTATCCTAGCTTGTTTTAGCATACAAGACTCCAAGAATGGTTTTCTACCTTTTAGACTTGGAGTAGCTTTATCTAAAGAGATGTTTCCGAAGACATTAAAGGAGATAGAGGACATGAAGACAGTTCCTTATGCTTCAGTTGTCGGAAGCCTAATGTATGCTATGCTGTGTACGAGACCGGATATCTATTTTACCGTAGGTATGGATAACAGATATCAAAGTAACCCTGGACAGGGACATTGGACTGCTGTAAAGCATATATTGAAGTACCTGAGAAGGACTAGAGATTATATGCTGGTTTACCAAGAAGATGATTTGCTCCCTATATGTTACACGAATTTTGACTTCCAATTAGATAGGGACAATAGTAAGTCAACCTCGGGGTTTTGTGCTTACTTTAGGAGGTGAAGTCATAACTATGCAGGAGTGATAAGCATAGGTGCTTTTTCGGACTCTACCATAGAAGTTGAGTATATGGCAGCCTCTAAGACAGCTATAGAAACTGTATGGCTCAGAAACATCATGATGGACTTAGATGTGATTATTGGTTTGCCCAAAATTATTACAATGTATTGTCATAATAAGTGGTGCAGTAGCAAACTCGAAGGAACCACAAGCCCATAAGGCAAGTAAACACATAGACCGCAAGTACCACCCAATATGAGACATCGTATAACGAGGAAAAATTGTTGCCACCTAGATTGCATCAGATGATAACCTAGGAGATCCTTTCACTAAGACACTCAAGGTAAGAGCTTTTGATGGCATGTTGAAGGGTTTGGAATCAGATGTATGGCAGGGTATGTGGCAGCATAATCTTTTAGTATAAGTAGGAGACTGTTAGAGTGTATACTAAAAGCCAAACTTTTTATATAAACATTTATCTAGAAATAAAGAATCACAATGATCAAATGTCTACATTTATGCTAAGTGTAGTTGTTCAATTAATTTATATTGTAGATAATATGGTGTGTGGTGTCACACACAGAAGATCATGTTATCAGTTCTTTATAAATTATAAACAGTTGCTCACGACTAAGATGGATTGGAACAAATCATTGGAATAGTTGTAGTGTAATTTAGTATTAGTTTATCTTGACTATAAAATTGTACTAGTACACTCAGAATGTATTGAGCTGGACAATTTAAGGTAAGTTCTTTTTATACTGACTGAATAAAAGAATAAGACCTTTGTTATTATGGAAGTGTGTGCTCTTAATCATGATATAATAACAAATACATATACTTAATATTCGTTTCTTTAATTTATCAAAGGGTGTGATTTAGTTCGATAAATCAATAGGCCCGATAAGTTGAAAATGATATTACTTATATGGTGTGGTGTTGAGTATAGAATGAAACTGTGTCCTACTAATCCATGTTGATAATGTCCCCAAGAGGAGCTCATAACGATTGTCATGTTAAACCCTACAGGTGGACTTAGTCCGACATGACAATAAGGTTGAGTGGTACTACTCTTGGACTTATATATTAATTAAGTAAGTTGTCAGTAACTCATTTAATTAGTGGGCATTCGATATCTTAAACACAGGGAGATTAACATACTCATGATAAAAAGGAGCCCATATAGTAATGTGGGATTGGTGTGGTAGTTCAATAATAACTCTTTAGTGGAATGAGTTACTATTGATGAACTCGAGTTGGGTGTTCAGGGCAAACACGGGAAGCTCAAGTTCATCGGGAGACCAAAACCAATTCCTCCTCTCGTTCCCTGTCATACCCTCTTATTTATAAAATATTATACCCACTCATACCCACCTTAAGGTGGCCGGCCAAGCCTAGCTTGCAGCCCAAGCTAGGGCTGGCCAAACCAAGGTAACTTGGTTTCAAAAGGTGGTCAGCCCTAGCTTGAAACCAAGCTTAGGTGGCCGGCCAAATTAAAATAGAAGGATTTTATTTTTTTAAAATATTTTTTCTTATGTGGAATCCATGGTTTTAAAAGAGAGTTTAAAATTTAAATCTTTCCATTTATAGCTTTCTACAAAGGATTAAGAGAAAGGTTTGATATATTTCCTTATTTATAATTAAAAGGAAGATTTTAATTTTTGATAAAACTTTTCTTTTTTGTAACTATTCTCATGGTTTTAAAAGAGATTTTTAAAAATTATAAATCTTTCTTTTTATAGTTTCTACAAAAGATTAAGAGATGAGTTTGATATCTTTCCTTATTTGTAGTTAAAATGAAGATTTTAATTTTGAAGAAAACTTTTCTTTTTGGAAATCATCCACATGTTTTAATAGAGAGATTTTAATTTATAAAAGTTTTCTTTTATAACCAACCATGAAGGGAATTTTTAAAGAGAAATTTTTATTTTAAAAAATTTCCGGAAACAAATTAGGAAGTTTTAATTTTTGTTTAAAACTTTACTTGTTTGGGGGACTAGGTAGGGGCCGACCACATTGAATGAGAAAAGGAAGTTTTAATTTTT
Source organism: Zingiber officinale (assembly GCF_018446385.1). NCBI lineage: Eukaryota > Viridiplantae > Streptophyta > Magnoliopsida > Zingiberales > Zingiberaceae > Zingiber > Zingiber officinale. The sequence goes on along the minus strand of NC_055992.1, from coordinate 53,082,425 downwards.
TCTTTAAAATTTTTCTTTTTAGTCATTGGCAAGGAGTATAAGGAAGTTTTAATAATTTTTAAAACTTTCCTTATTTACCAAGACCAAGGAATATAAAAGAGAAGGTAGAGGTGTCTCACCTCACAACAATATCTCTTCTATTCCTTGGTTGGTGGTCGACCCTCTCTTCCTCCTCTTCTCCTATTGTTTTTCCTTTGTGGCCGGTGGCATCTTCATCTCAAGGAGATTGGTGGTGGTCGGATCTTGCTAGAGGAAGAAGGAGAGATAGGAGGCTTTGTTTCTTGCATCCCTTGGAGCTTGATTGGTGGCCAAAAGTTCTTCATCTCTTGGAGATTAGGAGTGGCCGAAACTTGCTTGGAGAATAAGGATGCTTGGGTGGATTCTCATCTCGGTAGATCGTCGCCCACACGACGCCCGAGATAAGAAGAGGAATACAATAGAAGATTGTGAGGTCTATAAGCTATAAAAGATATAACTAGTTATTAGTTTCCGCATTATAACTAGTTCAGCCTTTTATTTAGATCTTGAAATACCAAACACAAGAGACTAATGAATCTAGGTAATCGAATTTATGTTTTCGATTTTGTGTCTCTTTTCTTTTTCAAACTTGTGATTCGATTGTTCTTAATGGTTAACCCTAGGGTTACTATAAGGGGATTAAATATTGAATTTCTTTGAAAGACTTTGTCGAGGCAGTAGTGGATGATCCCATACCCAAGAAGGCCTAGTGCCTCGCCATGTTTGACCTGGGAGCCGATCTCTAAAATAAATATTTAATCAAATCTGTAACATGGGTGGATTTGGATCAATAATGTTAAGCATCATTTGCGATCCAAGTCTAAACCTCTAAGAATAGATAAGTTAAATTTGGAATCAATAATGTTAAGTTATGTTTGCGATTCCAAGTTTAATTTCTAAAGAACACAATAGGTTGTTAGGAAAGGTTCAGGACTTGTACAAAATTTTTGTACAGGAGAACCGGTACGATATTCCGAGTAGCAACCAACAAATTCTTCATTATATAGACCACATCATTCACAATTAGATGAACCGACTGTCTGGGAGGACTCTCAATACTCAAATACTCCTACTCCTAGTCAGATGAAGACCACAACACAAGATTCTAAAGAGATAATGGTGCAACAGGGGATCCTAGTTCTACGGTTATTGAAATAAATTTCTAATAATGTTGTTCCTTCTGTTGATAATTTTAATGTTAGTAGACTCTTAACTACTTATGTTGATGATGTGGTAGAAAAAAGTGTAGGGGCATGTACTATGGAGGAAATGTCCCAAGGTTCACCTCCTTTGGTCACACAACCAATTGATACAATGGAATTTGTAAGAACGGAATTGGTTGATGATAAATGTATAGGGACTTATGCAATGTAAGCAAAGCACCAAGAATCACCATTTTAAAGGTACTTTCACCTAAGCTAGAGCCAGAACTAGTAATTTTGAAGAAGTCACATCCACATGTTTAGAACTTTCAGGTATATCTCAACAATGCAAGGTTAGTATTTCTAGTGATCTTTCAGAAAATTTCATAGAGGTATCTATACTTGATTTTGTTGGATGTGATTCCATTACTTATAACTACATAACCAAACTTGATATGGTTTTGGTTCTTACTTATTTAACATGTATATGGGAGGTATGTTTTTCCTGTGGGTGTGTAGGTTTTCAAGAGGCCAATAATTGGAAGCTCACACTGAACCATCTCCGACCATCGGAAAGGATTCTTAAGGAGACGAAGATGAAGAGAGCCGAGATACACTATATTGTTCTTATAATGACAACTCTCTTCATAATAAATTGGGCTATTGGAAGAAAAGTCCAAAAGTTTCTCACTCCAGCCAGATCATGATTTAAGCAAGTTGAATAAGGGGTCAAGCTAATGACCTTAAACAAACGCTTCTTGGGAGGCAACCCAAGTTCAATCTTGTTTTCATTTTAGTTTTAGTTTCCTTCAAGTTCCTTTTTAGTTTCTTTATTAATAATATATCATATCCTCTACTTAATTTTTCTTGTCAATCTTATTTTTGTAGAATTCAATGTTGTGGAGGAATGTGAGCATTAGATAGAGGAGTATCTTTGGAACATCGATGTCTCAACCATTTGGAGCTCATCATTTGGTAACTTCTCTAAACTTCATAAATCTCCTTCATATATCATTTCTAGTTTTCATTGGGACAATGAAAAGATTATGTTTGGGGAGATGCATTACATGTATTTGGTTTAGTTTAGTTTTTACTTATTTCAGAATAAATTTTTCCTAGTTGCATCACTCATCATGTCATTATTGTTTGTTTCTCTTAGTAAAATGCTAGCACGTTTCATCTAGATCACTACTAGAATAAAGACCACCACCTTTTCGTCACTCTTCTTGTATACACAAGACTCATCCAAATACTGAATAAATCTATAAGACTGGATCACTTCATTAAATCAGATGTTCCAAGATCTCGAAGCTTACTTCAGTCCATAAATAGACCGATTGAGCTTAGATATAAGATGCTCTTTTTCCTTTGCAATGAATCCCTCTGGTTGCTTCATATGGATATTTTATTCAAGACTTCCATTAAGGAAAGTTGTATTGACATCCATTTGCCAAATCTCATAATCCATATGAGCGGTAATAGATAAAAGAATCTGGATAGACTTAAGCATGGCTACCGGCGAAAAGGTTTCCTCATAATCGATTCTCTCTTTCTGAGTATACCCTTTTGCAACAAGCCTTGCTTTGAAGGTTTCCACCTTCCCATCCGCCCCTCTTTTTATTTTATAGACCTATTTACATCCAATGGCTTTTACACCATTCGGTGGTTCTACAAGCTCCCAGACCTGATTAGAATACATAGATTCTATTTCAGAGTTCATTGCACTTTGCCAAGATGCTGCATCTTTATCTTGGAGTGCTTCATCATATGTCCGGGGATCAGGTTCATGTTCGCAAGGGATCAAGTCCAAAGATTCTTCCAAAACATGAATCTTTCAGGTTGCCTAACAACCCTCCTACTACGACGAGGCACTACTTGTGGTTGTGCATCATTTGTGACACATGTTGCAGTTTCTTTTGGTATCTCATCTTGTACCATTGGTACTAAGGTAGATGTATCTTCTCTTATTTCCTCAAGAATAATTTTACTTATGGACTTGTGGTTCATTACATAATCTTCTTCTAAAAATTGGGGATTGGTGCTAACAATGACCTTCTGATCTTTTAGGACTATAAAATAAACCATCTTTTGTTCCTTTAGGATAACCCATAAGCAAGCGAACTTCTGTTCGTGATTCCAACTTATCAGTGTCTCCCTTCAGCACATATGCTGGACTACCCCAAATTCAAATACGTTTCAGACTAGGCTTACGCTCATTCCACAATTCTATGGGAGTAGAGGGTACTGACCTAGAAGGTACTAAGTTCAGAATGTACACTGCCATTTCTAGAGTATATCCCCAAAATAAATTTGGTAATTCTGAATAACTCATCATTGATCTAACCATTTCCATAAGAGTCTTATTCCTTCCTTCTACCACACCATTCAGTTGGGGTATACTAAGTGTAGACAGTTGGGATTGAATCCCTCATAAGTAACTCCTAAACTCTCCTAAGAGGTATTCTCCACCACGATCAGACCGTAGTGTCTTGATACTTTTACCATGACGTTTCTCCACTTCAGCCTTGTACTCTTTGAACTTATCAAAGCACTCAGACTTGTGGTGCATCAAGTAAATATACTCGTATCTCGAATAGTCGTCTATAAAAGAGTCAAAATATTTGAAACCACCTCTTGCTTGGATAGTTATAGGTCCACACAAATCTGAATGAACCAATTCCAATACATCTTTGGCTCTATACCCCTTGGCCTTAAAAGGTCTCTTAGTCATTTTTCCTTCCAAGAAAGATTCACAGGTTGGAAAGTTTTCCACCACTAATGAACCCAAAAGTCCATCGGCTATTAGCCTTTGAATCCTACTCAAGTTAATATGACCAAGCCTTAGATGCCAAAGATATGTTTAGTTCATTTCCGAAGGTTACTTTCTCTTATTAGAATTTAGAAAATGTGTTATTAATTTCCATTTGTTGCATCGTGGGAGTTATTGGATTTAAAGTATATAAATTGCCAACCAACGTACCAGAATAGATAACTATCATATTTTTCTTGATAACAATTTTATCATCGAAAGAAATAGAATATCCATCCTTAAATAGTTTAGAAACTGAAATCAAGTTCTTTCTAAAACTTGGTACGTAAAGATAACTTCTCAAAATCAATATTTTATTCATATCAAAAGATAAATAAACATCTCCCACTACAACAGCTGCCACTTTCGTAGCATTGTCTATGTAGACGATGATTTCCCCTTCATGTAGTCATCGGATTTCCTGGAACCCCTACAATGAATTACAGACATGATCAACCCATATCTACAGACCAGGTACCGGTAGATAACACCACTAAACATGTTTCAATAACTAATGAATATGATACACATTTAATATTCTCAATTTTGTGAGGACGACCCACTTTTTGTTTCCAGTTAATATAATTGGGACTTGTAAGTTTATTCTCTAATATAACAGCAGGAGGTTTGAAGGTCATTTGAAATCCTAAGAATCATAAAATATTTGGTCAATACTTTAGAATTTAAAATAATATTGATTCCTCAAACAATATCATTTAAATTCACCAACACCTCAAAACACCGTGAATTTTGTATGCCACGTTGGTGTGGACGTATACAAAACATTTATAAGAGGAGGTTTTACCCATTAATTTTATTATCTTGTCATCCTAACTTTATGAAAAATAAAATTCATAGTTGGTTTTTCTTCGGTCACACAAATAATAGCAGTGACTCCGATTGGGAGGATACTATTAAATGCGCCCAAGTGTAAACTATTACTTGATACTTAGTCCATTAAATAAGATTGTACCCCTTCAGTTGGAGAAGATCACACGCACCTAAATAACTTCCTATAATCATCCATAAAGGAAGTTTGATCTAGTGATTTGCATAGAAACTCATCCATTGTGGAGGAAGGCACTCAGAGCCAAGCGCAAGTTTGAATGCATTACTTACAAACCAGTAATGGAGACCATGGAATTTAAATAATTCCTCTCCCACTTAGTTATTTAGAAACGAGAAATTTTAACAAGCACACAAGCACACAAACACAGCACACACATCACAGCACAAAAGGCAATAAATATGAAAACTAATTTTCCAACTATTATGGCCTCATCCATAGCTATCCTCCGTATGCAGCTAACCCTAGCAGCCACCAACTCTGGCCGCCAGCCCTAGGGTTTATGTCGTTGCGTCCTTCTTGCTTCCTTTTCTACTGCACCTTCGATCCTCAAATAGCACCATGCCTCGCAAGGATACGATCCGCAACAAAATCAAATTTTACATTTATCAATCCTATATTCCACGAAGGAATGTACATGTAATCTAGATCGAACAAAAATATAAAATCCTAAAACTAATACAACTCCTACTGTATTTAATAATTACAATCATGCACACATATAAAATGCCCTCGACATGTCCGAGGGTCCAATCACACACAAACACAATAGGGTCATAATAGTTGGAACTAGGATGCCTGCAACCACAGAGTTAATCTATTTGCACATCCTACAATTATCCTGCCTAAATTTATGTATTAAAAGTGCATAATTTAACTGAAAATCAAACACACAGAGGCAAAAAAAACTAGCTCTGATACCAATTGTTGGTTGCTACTTGAAATTCTATTCTACTTCCCCTGTACAAAAATTTGTACAAGCATAGAACTTTCCTAACAACCTATATGTTCCTCATGAGTTAAACTCGAATTGGAAATGAACTTAATATTTTTACTTCAAGTTCAACTCATGTGTTCTTCAGTAGTTAAAACTTGGATTACAAACGATACTTAACATTATTAATCCAAGTTCATCCCATGTTACAGAAGTTGATTAAATATCTATTTCAAGGATTGACTTCCAGGTTAAACATGGCGAGCACTCGGCCTTCTTGGGTATGGGATCATCCATCACTTCCTAGACAAACCCTTTCAAAGAAATTGGATATTTAAACTTCTTACAGTAACCCTATGTTTAACTACAGAGATCTCAATAGAAGCACAAGATTAAAATATTAAATCAAAACACAAAAAATGAAACATGAAATTGCTAGCCTCTTGTGTTGGTATTTCAGGATCCATATGAAGAAAACAAACTAGTTCGCACTGCGGAATAAAGAACTAGTTATACCTCTCTTCGTAGATAAAGACCTCTTGATCTTCTGCTGTATTCCTCTCCTCTTCTTGGATGTCGTGTGGGCGACAATCTCTCAAGATGAAATCCACCTAAACAACTTCTTCTCCTCTAAGAAATTCAGCCACCAAGGGAAGCCAAAATAGGAAACTTCCTTCTCTTCTTCTTCCTCTCCAAGCAACCGGCTACAAGAAGATGCCACTTGATGTGTCACCGGCCCTAAGGAAGTAAAAAGAAAAGGAAGGGAAAAAGAGAGAGTGTCGGCCACCAAGGAATAGAATAGAAAGAGGAGGAGCTGACCCTTATGGAGCAAGAGAATTAAGAGATGTGTGTACATCCCATAAGGCACCCTCTACCTCTCTTTTATAATCCTTGGTCATGGCAAAAAAGGAAATTTTAATAACAATTAAAATCTCTCTCTTTTAAATTTCCTATTGTGATGGCTACAAAAAGAAAGTTTAAAAATTAATCTCTCTCTTTTAAACATTATAGATGACTACAAAAAAAGGAAAGATTAAAATTAAAACTTTTCTTTTAAATCATGGTTATAAAAAAGGAAAGTTTTGTCAAACTTAAAAGCTCTCTTTTAAACATTATAGATAACTACAAATAAGGAAAGATTTTAGCAAAATTAAAATCTCCCTTTTAAACCTTTGTAGATAGCTATAAAAGGAAAGATTTTAAAATTTAAAACTCTCTTTTAAAGCCATGTGGATGGCTATAAAAGGAAAGATTTTAATAAAAATAAAATCCCCTTTTAATCCTAGTGGCCGGCCCCTAGCTTGGGCACCAAGCCATGCTTTGGCCGGCCACTTCTTGGGCTCCAAGCTAATGCTTGGCTGGCCCCCTTGCACCAAGCAAGGATGTGTCTGGCCCATTACCTGGGTAAGAAGTAGACTTGGTGGATATAAGGCTTTATAGAGGCTACAATAGGGACCGGGAGGAGGAATTGGTTTTGGTCTCCTGATGAGCTTAAGCTTCGTGTGTTCGACCCGAACACCCAACTGAAGTTCATTAATAATAACTCATAGCACTAAAGAGTTATTATTGAACTACCGCACGAATCCCATATTACATTATGGTCTCCTTTTTATTATGAGTACATTAATCTCCCTATGTTTAAGATATCGAATGCCCATTAATTAAATGAGTTACTGACAATTCACTTAATTAATATCTAGCTCCAAAAGTAGTACCATTCAACTTCATTATCATGCCGGACTAAGTCCAACTACAGGGTTTACATGATAATCCTTACGAGCTCCTCAAGGGGACACCATCAACCTAGATAACTAGGATATACTTTCCTTCTATAATCAACAACACGCCATATAAATATAATTATTTTCCAACTTATCGGGCCTATTGATTTAACGAATAAATCTCACCCATTGATAAATTAATGAAATAAATACTAAGTATATGTGCTTGTTATTATATCAAGACTAAGAGTATGCACATCCATAATAATAGAGATTCTGTTCTTTTATGCAGTCAGTATAAAAAGAAACAACCTCAAATGGTCCTGCTCAATACACACATAGTGTACTAGTGAAATTTTATAGTCAAGACAAACTAATATCAAATTACACTACAACCATTCCAATGGTTTGTCCCAATCCATCTTGGTTGTGAGCCACTATTTATAAGGAACTGATAACATGATTTTCTGTGTGACACCACACACCATGTTATCTATAATATAAATTAAATGGACAACTGCATTTTACTAAATACAAACATTTGACCAATGTGATTCTCATTTCAAAATAAATGTTCATACAAAAAGCTAGGATTTTAGTATACATCCTAACACGCATGACACATCCTTTTTGTTGGTGCGGGAAGCATCCAACGATCGAACCCGTATTTTGATAATGGCAAAGGGTTCAAAGTTAAGTTGGTTCGTAATCTAAGAGTTTGAATAATCTTGCGGGAAAGTCCTAAGTGTACATAGAAAAAAGTCCTAGCTACAATTAGGCAGGTGGAAAACCCTAGGGGGTGGTAACCCTAGGTCATAGGGGGTGGTAACCCTATGCGGAAGTCTTGGTGGGTCGAGGGCTTCAGGAAAAAGTCCTAGGAGGTGGTAACCCTCGGTGGAAAGTCCTAGTGTCGCGAACCAGGTGGAAGACTGGACGAGTTGGGGAGCGGACGTCCAGCAGAAAGTCCGGAAGCATCGAGCGCCACGCAAAAGTCCAGTCGATCTAGAGGATCGTGCTGGCATTAGGTAAATCTTCTGAGTGGAGTAGGTGAGGACACGTTCCCCGCAGAGGGAACAGTAGGCGTCGGGTCGACCTAGGGTTTCTGGAGGGAAATCTAAAGTCTGACCCGGGCAGTCTGGAGATTGTCAATATCTTAATTATAACTATTATGCGCTAACTTTGTTTTGCAGGGTATGTGTTTGGGACTAACACATTTTGCAGGAACAAAGAAACAACCTTAAGCCTCGAATGAATAGTTCCCGATGCGCCTCCATCGAGCTTGGAGGCGCCTCAGGTGCAAGGCTGAAGGTAGCTGCACAGCAGGCTTGGAGGCGCCTCAGACGGAGCTTGAGGTGCCTAGGACCAGGGTTTGGAGGCGCCTTAGAGTGGCCATGGAGGTACCTCAAGCAGGATAAGAGGAGAAGATTTCAGTGCTGATCCACGCGGCTGACTCGGCAACTTGGAGGCGCCTTGAATGAGGTTTGAGGTGCCTCAAGCAGGCTATATAAGGGGACTCGAACAGCAGCCTTAACACAATAATATACAAGTGATCTAGCTATTGTTCGCTGCTCAAGAGACGCCCTGAAGTGCTGTTACAAGTCACCGACGACCCGGAGCTTTGAGATTCCTGATTTGTGTTGTCAGTATAAATTTTTGTTTGCACTTATTGTAATACACACTTGTAACCGTTTTGCGCCATTATAGTTGTTGTCCACTGAAAGCGATCAATGATCGCGGGCCATGTAGTAGGAGTCTCCCTAGGCTCCGAACCAAGTAAACCCTTGGTGTCTTTCTGTGTTTATTGTTATTTCTTTCTATTCCGCTACTTACTCATCGAGATTTTTGAATCCGAAATGAATGAAATAGCCACAAGCGCTATTCACCCTCCTCTAGCGCTTCTTGATCCAACACTTTCTGCTCCTCCCCCTCCTGCTGCAAGAAGCTAGAAGCAAGATCTCTGCTCACCAGGTAACTATAAAAATTTTTTTCTTGTTTAGTAAATAGTTCCATTGCTGATGAAGAGGCAGCAAGCGCCGACCGCCTAGGCAAGGAGGGTGACCACTCCTCGCTAGGCAATGAGCGACCTCCTCTCGGTTGGCTCGCAAGCTACTCCACGCAAGACGACGGGGCAAGGAGCAAGATCTCTGCTCGCCAGGTAACTATAAATTTTTTTCTTGTTTGGTAAATAGTTCCATTGCTGATAAAGAGGCAGCAAGCACCGACTGTGGAAAGGAGTGAGACTGCTCCTTGCCAGGCAACGAGCGACCATCTCACGGTCGGTCGGCTTGCAAGCTGCTGCACGCAAGGCGACGAGGCAAGGAGCAAGAAGTAAGAAGCAAGATCTCTATTCATCAGGCAACTATAATTTTTTTTATCTTTTTTAGTAAATACTTCCGTTGCTGATGAAGAGGCAACAAGCGCCAGCCGCCAAGGTAAGGAGGGATGACCGCTCCTCGCCAGGAAACAAGCAACCACCACAAGTTGCTACACACGAGGTGGGTGTTGCCTCTTTGCCTGGGACCGATTGTCGTAGCCAGTGTCAATCTACCATGTTGTCGTTAAAAATCTCAAGTACCTTAATTTTCTAGACGCATACAAGCTAGTAAATCTATGCTTGCTAAAATTTTTATATGTGGTCATTGGGGTGTTGGCATTTGACTGAGATTGTTGCAGTTAGTGTCAGACATTCAACATGATTTTTTAGGGGTAGTCAAAGAAGTGTTAATCATAAGAGTAAGTCATAAAATTGGGATGATCTTATGTTAGGATAATGTTTTATTCAAAATGCTAAAAGTGAGCTACTAGAAAAGTTTTAAGTTTTACTTAGGAAGGGGAAAAAGTAGTGTAGTTTAAGGCATTGCCTGGGATATGCTCTTTGTTGAGTGTAATAAGTTCATCTTATAATACTTCTGTTGTAAGGCTATAAACATGAAAGACATGCATTTCATAGTCATAGATTGGTTGGTTTCATTATGTCCTACATTTTTTTTTTCAATTGACTCCAAATTCTTTTGTCTTAATTTACCTTATATGTGTAGTTTTAGGAGCAACTGCTTCTTGTATCCAAAAGCCAATGCATGTTTAATTTCTAAAACCCTCTTCTTCTTTTTTATTACCATATTATCGTATTATTTGTTTATGTGTTATTCCCTATAATATAAAATCCCTTTTCTTGCTCTTTGTATTCAAGATTCTCGGTGAAGAACTACAACATCATTGCTATGACATTGAGTGAAGATAATATTAATTTAGTAGCTACAAAAGTGTTTATGGAAAGTGCCTCTTCTAATAAAATTGGACTGAATGATGAGGCAAGATTCTGGATTTCCTATGAATAGGACTTGCTACTTGATGCTTGTGAAGATGAGTTCAGGGGAATGATTGTCGATCCAGAGACATTACCATGGAACACAAATGTGTTTGCTCATGCTCTTGAGGCATTCATCAGAAGATATTTGAAAATTGAAACATAAAAATTGGATATTTGAATAAACTTGCCTATCTAGATTAGTATCTTATGATGAGATAAGTTAGCCTGCTTGATTGTACATTTGGAAAACACAAAAATTGGACATTTGATTATCTAGTTGATACCTCTTTTCATGTTCTTGGTTGGAATGTGATTAAGCCTAAGATGTGTATCTCTATCATAATTTAGCCTGCTTGATTATTTGTAAATGAATAAAACACTTGTTTTTGGATTTAATCTTGTATTTGTTTCATGGCTGTGAATTATTTCAACTTAGCTATTTGTCTTTAACTCTAATTTTATATGCAAGGGACATACCTTTGGGTCACTCTGAGATTGTTCCTAATACTGTAAAGGTTTGTGTCATTTGAGATCATAATATTTTTTTTCAAAGGAATAGTAGAAAGAAAGCACCTAATGGTATCTAAATTATGAAAGAATATAAATAGTCTTTTGTTGTGTCGCTAGCCTTATTTCTCAGTAATCACACAACAAAGACATCTTAGTGAGTTGGGAACAACTAGTGGTACATCCTTGTAACCCATAATGTCCAATTCCATCTTGTTTGTATGAGCATAGGGTTCATCTCCCTTAGTGTTGACAATTTCTTTGAAGCTTGTTGGGTGATTGCAACCTGATGCATCCCATTGACATTTTGTCAAATATATATCTCAAGGACTTTTGTGAACTTGGTAATCCTCCACCACCACTTGACTAGAAAAAACAAATATGATAGCTTGATCTTATCATCTGAATGATGCACTTGAAGGAATGATAGCTTGACTTTGTCATCTGGTATGATTTTAACTTTTTAATGAAATATTATTAATTTTTTTTATTTATCATGTTATTAAAATTTTAAACAACTATGACATGTCTTTCCAGTTAAATGAACTTGATTATTATGGGATTTTCCAAAATGTTATTAAGTTGGATTATGGGGGAGGTCGAAAAGTTGCTTTATTTGAATACGAGTGGGTCTCCAAAGGCAAACAACTAAAATTGGATGAAGATGATTTTATATTGGCCTATTTTGCATATGATTGTTAAAGATGGTTGATAGTAAATTAGTTGAGTTTTTATTTTATAATACTTTGTTAGTTCTAAAACTCAATGTTTTGTGTTAGTATTTACTTAGTGTTGAATTCAATACTTTTACATTAGTATTGCATTTGTACTTTTTTGATGATAAGATTACTTGTGATGATGTGGTGAATGAATTGGATATTTTGGATGTAAAACTTTTCTATTCTATATATAGTGGTGAATTGTGATGATGTATAATTTTTTTATTATGTGGTGAATATTTTGTATTGTGAAAAAATATCAATAATAATATTTAATATCTATATAAATATTATAATTGACATTTAATAATATCATTATAGATAGATAAGTTAACAATTTTAAATTACTTTATAAATTATCGTTACTGACATATTTTATTATTCTTATATAAAAAATTTAAAACATTTATAATTAGTTTAGATGATACTTATATTTGTCCTTATTATGATAATAATAAGGCATACATAAATATCCCTGTAGTATACTTTTTGTGACATTTTTGATAGTCTGTATATTCTTATATTTAAAATACTTTTGAAGTTAGTATAGATATTTTATAATGACATTATACAAATGTCAGGAATACCAGAGGGTCTATGCTAACACCGCATTTCAATACATTTTTTGGTAATGTCATCATAGCTTTGATGTCATTAAAAGTATACTATAAGGACATTTAAGTATGTCCTTAAAGATCTTATTTCTAGTAGTGGATATTTATGTTTTGTGATTTGGTATGCTAGTATGTCTATTGATCTATGTTTTCCTATCTATAGTAGTATGAAGTGAGCATTGTAATTGTTGGGTTCTTCGAGCCGCGAAAACCGCTTTTTCGCGTCGCGGAAACCCCGAAGGACCCAAAGCCGTAGATCCGTGCAAAGATTCGTATAAAAATTCGAAAAACTATTTCTTGTACGAGTTCAAAAACTGATCTACTACTTAGATCTATGAGGAAAAAGTGTTTACCCTTGATGCGATGCCCTTCGCGTTCCCGCTCGTCCAAATGATGCCAGATCTCAAGACCGTCAAGCGCTGGTCCTCTAGAAGTATCCACACGGACACACTAGATGGAGATGACCAAAAACCAAGGTGTGCTAGCACCTATGTGGTTCGGCCAAGGGAGGAGAGGGAGAGGGAGAGCTTGAGAGGGAGAAGGAGGAAGATGAAGAAGTTACACCACTTAAATGGGAAAAATGAAAATTCACACCCAAAAACCAAGTGGCCGGCCACTTTCAAAAACTCACCAATTAATTGCATTAATTGCAATTAATATGAAACCATTACCAATTAATTTCATTAATTGCAATTAATATGAAACCATTAAGAGAGTGGCTTTGTAACTTCCATGAGGTGGCACCCATGATGATGTGGAACATCATTATTGGTCCACCTAATGCCGACTCACCAATGAGGTGGCAAAAGGTCAAGTCAAAATTGACCTTTGGTCTTCCTTTCTCAAGTCAAGTCAAACTTGACTCAATCTCTACCATGGTGGATCTAATCCAACCATTTGATTCGAGCCAACTTAATATAATGAATCTAATTCATTAAATTGAATTGATTCAATGAGTCAAAATCTAAATTAGACTCATTTAACACATGAATCAACTTGAGTCGAACTCAAGTTAGCCCAATTAGGATTACTCTTAATCCAATTTGATTCATCAAATGAATCTAATCCTCTTGGTTCATCAAATGAACCTAATGTCCACCTAATTGTCCTAAGTGTGTGACCCTATAGGTTCTTGTAACGTTGGCAATGCCCTAAACCCATTTAGGAGCATAAGTAATGAGTGGTATCTAGCAACACATCATTACTCCCCAAGTTACAAGAATGTCGAGATCCGACATCACCTTGTGACTACCAATTGTGACTACTCACAAAATAATGACAAGTGTCCTTCTATCCTAGACATCTAGATTGATCAATATGAGGCATAGACCGTGTCATCCTCTAATCAATCTAAATCTTGAACTCCAAGTTAGACTCACTCGATCAAATGAGCTCAACATCTAATGTTGACTCATTTGGGCATGGCCATGCACTTAGTGGTCTCACTCTATCAAGAATACCGATGTCGCTCCCGTCATATGGGAGGGATAGATTCCATCTACATCACTCACATCCCTCTGCATAATTCGTTACATACCCAGTAATCGCCTTTATAGTCCACCCAGTTACGGGTGACGTTTGACGAAACTAAAGTACATAACTCCTTATGTAGGGATCCATGGTGACTTCAGGTCTAAGGACTAATAGTCATACTAATAGCCACATGAGAAAGTATATGACACTCATATAACGATCCATGATACTTTCTCATGGCGGGTCATTCAGTATACATTCTCTAATGCATACTCATGTGTCAGCTTGATATCTCTATATCCATGACTTGTGAGATCAAGTCATCGAGCTGGCCTACATGCTAGTCTTATTGTATTAACATTGTCCCTGAATGCTAATACTCGACTAGGAATGATTTAGAGTAGTGTTCCCTATATCATCTCACTATCGATTCAACTAATCGATTGATATAGGTATGAACCTTCTACTCAAGGACGCTATTATATTTAGTCTATTTGGCACTAATATAAATAAGTATAATAACCAAACAAATGCCTTTATTAATATACAAGAATATGATATACATGAGTCCGTACAATCATCAAATGATTGGCTCTAGGGCTCTAACTAACAGTAATTACTAGAAGAATTTGAATGATGGCCTAATTTTAGGATCTCTTCACATTATGCTTGACTTTGATGGTAGATATTTTTGAAAATAGTCATGATTCATAGAACTGGACTCGTACTCTTGCTTCTATAATGACCTCTCAACTACATTTTGGTTACTGGATAAACTCAGATCATGTAAGCTCATTTGAAAAAAATCAATCCCCCAAAAAACTGAAGGTTTGTTCAAGTTTGATACTTTGCAAACATTCAAAGAAAGAAGAAAAAAATAATAAGGGATAAAAAATAGTTATCATGAGTGGAAACTAGCAATTCACCCCTTTGAGACCAAGTTATGTTACTAGGGAAATAAATGCTATGTTTCTCTTGATATCGAGTATTCCTTTAAGACCTTGTGTAGACGATGCATAGCATTTTTTGTGGGGGATAAACCTTGCGTGTAGCAGGTAAGTGTCTATCGCCGGAAGTATGAGGAACACGGTTAAATAAAAATTGACTAGGTTTAGAGATTGACACTTGAAAAAGTTAAGCCACTTATTACAGTGAGAAGGGAGAACTTCTACTTAGGCCACACTAAAATAATTTTTATACCATGCTCATCAATGAAACTATATGATAGGTTTATATTGATTCATTAGGGATTATTACATGTTATCTATGCACATAAATCTAGATTGCGGGTTTTGCTTGAGGACAAGCAAAGGTTTAAGTCTGGGGGTGTGATATGCGTAGATTATATACACTTTTATGCATACTTTGACGCACATCTACTTATACTTTATGCATATAATATATTCTTATTGCACCCTATTTCATTATAATGACATACTTTCATTATATTTTATTTGGAGATCTACTTTTGCATATTTTGATTGATAGGACGTGATTTGGAGCAAAAACAGAGCTTAAAAGGAGTCTAGAGCTTCCAAAATGCCTGGGTCATGCTTATGAGGTATGGATGTGTGAAAATATGTCACAAAACAAGGTCCACACGGCCTAGCCGTGCCTAAAAGGTACGACCGTGTCAATTCCACACAGCCATGTCATTTTCAACACTATAGACTAAAAGTAAAATGTCCATAACTTTCTGTTCAGTTATAGTTATGAGTCATTCAAGATATCAAAATGTAGATAACTTCAAGATCTACAACTCTTATGAAGACTTCAACAATAGAAAACCACGTCTTGAAGGCCTAAAATATGTTTCTATGAGACACGGCCTTGGCACACGGCCATGTCAAATCCTGCACTACATACCAAGAGTAAAATGGGTATAACTTTGTGCTCGGTTGGATTTTCGGCTATTCTTTATACTGAATTGTAGCTAAATTCAATATCTACAACTTTACTGAAGACTTTAACTCAAGAATTCCAAGATAAGAGGTGCTACAATGGCCTACAAATGTATACATCCTTGATACACGACCAAAAATAGGTAGGCCGTGTGAGCCACACGGCAGTGTCACCCCACCAGCACAACAAGAGCATGACCATGTGAGAAACACGACCGTGCAATATTTCCAGAGAGTAAGCATTAGAGGGTCGTGTGAATCACACGGTCGTGCAGCATTTCCAGAGGTCAAAAAGAGCATGGTCGTGTGAGCCACAAGGCCATATGAGCCACATGGCCGTGTAGGCTATCCAGAACTAAAGTAGAACAAGCTGTGTGAGCCACACAACCATATCACCTTGGCTGAAAGCAAGATATATGAGGCCGTGTGGATCCACACATCCGTGTCATGAGTCATATGGTGCCCATGCCCTGCTCTATAAAACGGGGTTTTCTCCACTTTTCACTTATCTTTGGCTTGGGGCTCACCCCCATTCCTTGGGGAAAGGTTCTCCCCTTTGGGGAGGCCCTAGATCTCGTTCATCTTCGACGATCCGTCCTCCTCCAGAGCAAGGGAGCGCTTCCAAGGATACTACCCTTCAAAGAAAAGCATTCTCTTCTCTCTACCTCCATATATTGAGTCGTGGTTTGCTTTACTTATCATCATTGGTTGTAATTCCCTTGTAATGGAGTATATCTCTAGATCTAGTAAGTAGGAGGTAGTTGTGATGTATGAACTATGTATTTGGATATTTTCCAATGCAATAAAGTGTTTATATCATGATCTATGTGTTGTGCCTTGTATGTGTTTGATGAAATGTGTATGAGGTCAATCCATGTAGATGTAGGGTTTAGATCACAATGTAGAGGAAGAGCCTTGGAATGTAAGATCATGGGACCTTGTGATAGAAGGTTGTTAGTGTAACGCCCCGCCCCTTCCTGCTTAAGCTGACGGGGGTTACTTATCTTTTCTTCTTAAACAGCGGAAGTCTTATCTATAGCATATATATATTTTTTTCTTTAAACCTTTCTTTTATTTTTTTAACACATCATCATCAACTACCTATCATATGAGTCACATAACATGCTTAACATAAACTTAGACCATGATACTAAAGAGCATGATGAAGTGTCCTAGAGTTATAAAGGAAACAACATGAACATAATTCTTATTAATTAAAAATAGGTTTTCCTCTTTAGCCAAGTCACTACTACACACGTCCTTCTTGCCCCCTCTTGCTGCTCCCTTAGTACATCCATTCTTTGCCCTTATCTGTGGTACAAGGAAAGTAAGCTGTGAGCACTCAAGGCTCAGTAAGATCCTTTCCTACTCACAAAAACCGTATAGCATAAATAAAACTTCAATGCATAAAGCGTAAAGACAACTCATCATATCATGTATAGAAGCATCATATCATAACATAATCATATGGTATCATGACATATCCTCATAAAGTCATAAAGTGCATTCTAGCATAACATGATCATGATCATAACCTATCAAAACATAATCATAAGGTTCATCCTAACATAACATAACATAATCATAGGCATCATGGTATATCGTAACACAATCATAATGTGTTATGCAGGATGACTTTCAAAAACATGATTCATGCAATTGTATATGCAACATGTCCTTCGAAAACTTATTTCATACATACTTAAACATAATCATAACATGGTTAAGGCCCCGGCTTGTACCACATACATAAATGTGCACGTCCTGTGTAGGTCCAAGGTAGCAAGTCTTGCACCCTACAAGGCATACATACTAGGCCCGTTTCTTAGTCCATCGACCTAGGGGCGCACTTAGGAACCCATCCCTAACGAGACCCGTTTCTTAGTCCATCGACCCCGGGGCGCTTATAGAGCTCACCCTTGGTACAAGTCATATAAAGTAAAGTAGCATGTCATACATATCATGGTTCTTATCATTTCTTGCACATCGTATTTATTATCATATCATACCATATAGAATTTTGGGCACACAGCTCATCATAATGGTATGTAAAATTTGGGCACACAGCACATCATAAATACATGCATAGTTTGGGCACACAGCTCATCATAAATAGCATGTAAACTTGGGCACACAGCTCATCACATATATCATGTATAAATTGGGCACACAGCTCATTATAAATAACACACAGCATAGCATAAGAGTTCCATCATGTATAGATCATAAGTGTGCATATTTAAACATAGAAGCATAGCAATCTCATAAACATGGCATATAAGGTACATGGGAAACATAATTAGATTTCAAACCCTAATGTCTTATAGTGGCCGAAACCTATAAATTAGGTTTTAGGTAAAAACTCCCTACCCACATGTGAACCCTAAACAAGTATTATTCCATACACCATAAGAAAACATCATAAGCATGTTTAGGTAGAGTTCTAGGTCTCTTAAGCTTACAACTTATCATGGCCGAATCTTATCAAGGATACATTGGGTTAAAAATTATCCTTCAAGCTTGTGAACCCTAAACGACTTCCATAGCAAACATTTCAAGGAAATAACATGAGCATAGTTGAGTTATGTTCTAAGTTTCCTAGGCCCTTAAGCATAATATGGCCAAAACTTGTAGGACTTAAAGCTAGGGTTCAAGTGTCCTAAAAGCATGAGAACCTTAAAAAACTTTTATAGCAATTACTTCAAGGAATAACATGAGCATAGTTGAGTTAGGTTTTAAGTTTCCTAAGCCCTTAAACATGATGTGGCCAAAACTTGTAGGACTTAAAACTAGGGTTCGAGTGTCCTAAAAGCATGAGAACCTTAAACAACTTTCATAGCAAATAATTCAAGGAATAACATGAGTATAGTTGAGTTAGGTTCTAAGTTTCCTAGGCCCTTAAACATGATGTGGCCGAAACTTGTAGGACTTAAAACTAGGGTTCGAGTGTCCTAAAAGCATGAGAACCTTAAACAACTTTCATAGCAAATAATTCAAGGAATAACATGAGCATAGTTGAGTTAGGTTCTAAGTTTCCTAAGCCCTTAAACATGATGTGGCCGAAACTTGTAGGACTTAAAACTAGGGTTCAAGTGTCCTAAAAGCATGAGAACCTTAAACAACTTTCATAGCAAATAATTCAAGGAATAACATGAGCATAGTTGAGTTAGGTTCTAAGTTTCCTAGGCCCTAAATCATGATATGGCCAAAACTTATCAAGCATATAACCAAATTTCCATGCAACAAATAAACCTAAAAACAATAAGTTAGTTTCATATCATTTCATCAAGAAGGTCATGAGTATCTTAGACTTGTTTTAAACTCTCCTAGGGTTTTAAATCTAAACATGGCCGAACCTTCATAGACATGAAATAGAGTCCAATTTAGCATACAATCATGGGCATATCATATCATAATAGCTTCATATCTTATCTTAGGGGAAACATGGCATGCTTAGTTTTAAGTTAAAGCTCTCCTAGGCCCTTAGTTCTATCATGGCCGAATATTCATGAGCTTGATATGAAGTTCCAATCCACATAACAAGTAGGAGAAAATGTTAACAATACCATTATCATAGGGCATCTATCATAAGAACAAAGGAGCATGTTTTAGTTTGAGGCTTAAACTTACCTAATCCTTTTATTCTTGCTTGGCCGAAAATCTAGGACCATGGATCTAAGTTCTACTAAACATTCTAGCAAAGGAACATGGGGTAAATCCCTACCATAAAATACATGTTTCAAGAAACATATCGAGCATGTCAAAAATTTAGATCGTTACATTTCCTAGGTCCTTCCTTTGGTCTTATCTTGATTGAAATTCTTCATGAGCTTTTCTTACATTTTTTTCCTTTTTTTTTTTTTTTGTAACCGAATCTTCATAGAACAAACAAGAGCTATTGTACCACAGGTGAGGTAAACTTACATCCTTTCTCTTGTGGTTTTCCTTAGAGAGAAAAGTGTTCTAGGTGCCAAGGAAGGAGGAAACTTCTTCTTCTTGTACCTCCTTTTGTTTCCTTTGCTTGGAAGGGCTAGAACTTGAAGGTTTCTTCTTGAAAATTAGCTTCCTTGGAGAATAACTTAACTTAGCTATTGGAATGAGGAGAGGGAAGGGTTTTTTGGTTCGGTGAAGAATGAAGAAGGGAGAAGGAGGAAGAAGAAAAAGAATTTAATCCCTTGTTTTTCTTCTCTAAACCTATTTATCCCTTTGCCAAATGAAACATGTCTTCATTCATTCCCTCAACTCCTCTTTTCCCCCACTCCTTTAATTCCCACGAAAATAGAGAGAGGGAGGGAAGTAGACAATTCTTCTTTTGCTTGCTCCTTTTCTTAACCAAGAGGGAAAAGAAGGTAAGCAACTTGGTTTTCTCTTGCTCTTTTTGCTTAGTTTTCTTTTCCCCTTTAATTAAATTTCTCATTCCTTTCTATCCAAATATTTCTCCTTATCCTAGTGGTTATCATTCATCAATTTATCTCCATCATTTGTGGGAGGTTCAAGGTTCAATCCTTGACCTCACCTCTTCTTATTCTATATTTTTATTTTTATTTTCCCTTTTCTCTTATTCTTTTCATTTCTATGCTCTAAGGAAAAATAATATTCATATACATATTCTATAATTTCGTGGGTGTTACAGTTAGTATTAGCCCTAATATCAATTATAAGATGATTGTAAAGGGCTCCTTTTGTATCATATTTCATTATTAATAAAGGCAAAGTTGATTATTATATTTACTTCAATTCAATTCCAAATGAATAAGTATAATTATATCCTAGAGTAGGAGGTTCTAATCTACAACATATCAATTGGTTGAATTGATAGTGAGATATTATAGATATATATAGAACACTACTCTTAATTATATCTAGTCAAGCATTAATATGCAAGGATAATATTAATGTGTTGAGACTAGTATGTAGGTCAACGGATGACTTAATTTCACAGGTCATGGATATGAGATATCAGGTTGACACATGAGTATATATTAGAGAATATATATTGAATAACCCACCATGAGAATGTTTCATGGATTATTATATGAGTGTCATAAACATTCTCATGTGACTATTGGTATGGATAGTCCTTAGACCTGAAGTCACTACGGTTCCCTACATAAGGAGTTGTATACTTTGGTATCGACAAATGTCACCCGTAATAGGGTGGACCATAAAGTCGATCACTGAGTATGCAATAAGTTATGCGGAGGGATGTGAGTGATGTAGATGTGATCTATCCCTTCAATATAATGAAAGTGATATCTGTGGGCTCCTTGATTAGTAGGACACAAGAATACATGGTCATGCTTAAATGAGTCAATATGTGATATTGAGCTTATTTATTGAGTGTGTCTACTTAGAAATCAAGAAACACAAAGATTGATAAGAGGATGATACGGTCTATGCCTCATTGATCAATCTAGATATCAAGGATAGAAGGATTGAGTCATACAAGATAATAGCCATGGAAAGGTCAAATCGAATCTCGACATTCTTGTCACTTGGGTAGCAATGATGTCTTGCTAGATGTCACTCGTTGCTTATGTATCTAAATGTTGATTTGGATACATTGCTAACATTACAAGAACCTATTGGGTCACACACAAAGAACAAGTCAATGGATATGGATTCATATGATGGATCCTTGGATTAAGTCTAATTTAAATTGGACTCATTGAGTTATATTCAATTGAATCCAACTATTGGATTGAGTCCAATTCAAATTAGACTCATTGAGTCAATTAGATTGATGATTAATGAGTTGGACTCATTGTGTGATTTCATGAATTTGAATTCATGAACAAAGAGGAGTGTACAACTTGAATTACTCATGCATTGGATGAATTGGATGAAGAGTAAACAATTTGAATTTCTCATGCATTGGATTCATTGGATGAAGATAAATAGTAATGTCAATTAAGGCAATTGACATTAAGGCATGAAGCAATTTCATAAATCTATAAAAAGGGTTTTTTGGATTCATTTTGATGATGAATTTTTGGTGTTCTTGCTCTTCTTCCTCCTCCTCTCTTCACTTGGCCGAAACTTCCAAGAAGGGTTGTTAGCACAAGCTTTGGTTGTTTCATTCTCCACTTTGTGAGTTTGTGAGACAAACGAGGCTTGTTCCTGTGGATACCATAGAGATGCAACCACTTGATCATGCTAAGATCTCCATAGAAAGAAATGTTGCTGGCGGGATTGTGAAGGGCATGCAACAAAAGTATAACTCATTTTTCATGTAGAAACTTAGTACTTAGTATATGGTTTCCTTTTGCATGGATTATCTGGAAAGGAATTAGATATTTTCCGTTGCGCTTTCGCGTGTTTAGCTCCCTAGTTTCTTACAAAGGTATCCCGTACTTTCTATGGCAGTTACATGAAATGGGGATCGACTCTCTACTAGAAAAACTAATTAGAGTTTAAAGGGTTCTTCCAAATTAATGTGAGGAAGTGACTTGTGTAATCTAGGAACGTGGACCGTAGGCCCTGGTGACAAAAGAATGTTCTCTATAATCGGACTTCCTAAATTAACTCTTCGACTTAATTGCATTAATCTACCATTAGGAAGTGACTTGTGTATCTAGAAATGTGGACCGTGGGCCCTTGTGACAGAAGGATGTTCCCTATAATCGGACTTCCTAAATTACCTCTTCTACTTAATGGCGGTAGAACATGGATAAATTCTTTGGTGCAATCTTCATGGGATAGTACTGTTGGAATGTATACTAAAAGCCTAGCTTTTATATAAACATTTATTTAGAAATAAAGAATCACATTGATCAAATACCTACATTTATATGCTAAGTGTAGTTGTTCAATTAATTTATATTGTAGATAACATGGTGTGTGGTGTCACACACAGAAGATCATGTTATCAATTCCTTATAAACTATAAATAGTAGCTCACGACTAAGATGGAAAGGAACAAACCATTGGAATAGTCGTAGTGTAATTAGGTATTAGTTTATCTTGACTAATAAATTACACTAGTACACTCTGAGTGTATTGAGCAGAACCATTTAAGGTAAGTTATTTTTATACTGACTTAATAAAAGGACAAGACCTTAGTTATTACGGAAGTATGTGCTCTTAATCCTAATATAATATCAAGCACATATATTTAGTATTTATTTCTTTGACTTATCAAAGGGTGAGATTTAGCTCGATAAATCAATAGAGCCGATAAGTTGGGAAATGATATTACTTATAGTGTGTGTTATTGATTATAGAAGGAAACTGTGTCCTAGTAATCGAGGTTAATAATGTCCCCAAGAGGAGCTCATAAGGATTGTCATGTTAAACCCTACAGGTGGACTTAGTCCAACATGACGATAAGATTGAGTGGTACTAGTCTTGGACTAAGATATTAATTAAAGAGAGTTGTCAGTAACTCATTTAATTAGTGGACATTCGACATCTTAAACACAGGGAGAATAACACACTCATAATAAGAAGGAGCCCAAAATGTAATTTGAGATTGGTACGGTAGTTCAATAATAATTTTTTAGTGGTATGAATTATTATTGATGAAATTAAGTTGGGTGTTCGGGGCGAACACGGGAAGCTTAATTTCATCGGGAGACCAAAACCAATTCCTCCTCTCGGTCCCTATCGTAGCCTCTTGTATATAGAGAATTATACCCACCACATACTCACTTCTTATCCAACCTTAGGTGGTCGGCCAAGCAAGCTTGGAGGTCAAGCTTGGGCAGGCCAAGCTAAGGGTTGACACAAGTTAAGGGTGTCGACCATAGCTTGGAGCCCAAGCTTGTTGTGGCTGGCCCTAGTTAAATTAAAAGGATTTTTATTTTAAAATTTTTCTTATGTAGAAGCCATGGTTTTAAAAGAGAGTTTAAAATTATAAATCTTTACTTTTATAGCTTTGTACAAAAGATTAAGAAAAGATTTGATATCTTTTCTTATTTATAGATTGAAAGGAATATTTTAATTTTGACACAACTTTCCTTTTTTGTAACCATGTTTATGATTTAAAAGAGAGTTTTAAAATTATAAATTTTTCCTTTTATAAGTTTCTACAAATGATTAAGAAAAGATTTGATATCTTTCCTTATTTGTAGATTGAAAGGAAGATTTTAATTTTAAAGATAACTTTCCTTTTTGGAAATCATCCACATGTTTTAATAGAGAGATTTTAATTTATAAAATTCCTTTTATAACCAACCATGAAGCGAAAAATTATTAGAGAAATTCTTTTATAAATTTTTAGAAATAAATTAGGAAGTTTTAATTCTTGTGTTATTAAAACTTTCCTTGTTTGGAGCTTTGAGCTAGGTGGCCGACTATGATATTTAAGAAAAGGAAATTAGTTTTAATCTATTAAAATTTCCTTTTCATGGCAAAGAAAATAAGGAAGTTTTTATTTAAACTTTCCTTTTTTGCTAAGACCAATGAATATAAAAGAGGGGGTAGGGGTGCCTTCATGTGACACAACTCTATTCTATTTTCCTCTCCTCTTTTCCTTGGTGGTGGCTGACCCTTCTCCTTGGCTTCTTGATAACCATGATTTTGCTATATTGTTTTAATTCATAATGCATATTTTTCATTATCTTTTCATAGCTTAATATCATATTTTACATCATATTTCATAATTGCATTTGAATTTGGATCTAATTGTAAATTACCCTATTTTCATGGTATTTGATGCTTATATTTGATTATGATTTTGTATGCATCAAAAGGGTCATGGACCCGATCAGATTGGACCACACTTGGGCTCGAATCTAGGGTTGAATGAGACGATCACACCTTGGAGCTATTTGAACCGTCCATTGAAGATCTAGCAGATCTGAGCCATCCGTTTAACATCCGGCTCATCCAGCCTAATGAAGAGAAGATCTGTACCATAGATGAAGATCAGTACCTTTTGATCCAGATCTGAGATGTTTTCCACCGTTGATTAAGCGCCGAAAATCCTCAGCTGTCCGATCAGAACTGAAGTTGTTTAAAACATTGAGAAGCTACAGTGTACATTTGGGCTCAGCGTTTTCGCGACACTATGCATCTTCTTCTCTTCTTCTCCGCGACGCCGAATTCCCTTCCATAATTCCAGATCTGAGAGTTGAAGTCCTTCACCTACGGCAATTGTGAGCTGCCGGCGTCCATCTTCCGGTGATCAGAGAGTGCTAGAGGGAGGTTTCTCGGCGCGCCTTGGTTCTGTTCCTCTACCGCGATCAGCTACAAGGGAGGTTTCTTGTTCAGCGATTTTCACAGTCAACAGAGTTTGAAGGGAGGTTTCTGAGAGCTCTGATCATCTTTCCGATCATTATACCATAGCAAATCTAGCTCAATCTGATCAATCGGATTGGTTTGCGAATTCACAGATCCATGCTCTGTTTCTTGGCCGATGGGATTACCAGATGAATGTGAGCTTGCGGGGAGGTTTCCAACAGCTGTGAGCATCTTCTGGTGATAGTTGGGAGCTTAGTCGATTGTCTGTTGGATGTTTGAGGGGAGGTTTCCAAAGGCATATCTGTTGACAGCAGATTGGAGAGGT
The DNA here is from genome assembly GCF_018446385.1 of Zingiber officinale. Classification (NCBI taxonomy): domain Eukaryota; kingdom Viridiplantae; phylum Streptophyta; class Magnoliopsida; order Zingiberales; family Zingiberaceae; genus Zingiber; species Zingiber officinale. The sequence continues at coordinate 53,056,922 of NC_055992.1, read as the reverse complement.
TTTGATCCGGATGTTGGTTTGTGGAATGTTAGGGTTTTGATTTCTTAGTTTTTGTCTTTGATTCATTCTTGAACTTGTTCATATCTTCAGATCTAATTCATGACATTGTGATTTCATTCTTGTTTGAATCTTTGAATTACTAATTTGATTTCTTGTTTTCAAATGCCGACCTTACTAACCCATTAGAATTGATTTAGGTTCTGATATATTTCTGAAAATCTATTACTGCTTGTTTGTAGGTTAGGATAATTAGTTAGCAAATCTTTGCTCTTAACAATCAATCTTTGTTACTGTGATTTTGCTTGAATGTTTAATTCTTACTTGAGTTTTTGATGGTTATCTTCATTTAGCATTATTTTGTTTACTGTTGAAGCTAGTTATTATGAAATGGATGTTGAATGGTTTTTACAAGTGTGTTTGGGCAAAAGAATTTAGTTTTAACTGTTATGGCAAGTTGAGGATATGGTAATTGGTTGGTTTGATTAGATGATGCTTTAGTAGACGAATTTTACTGATGTTAATTGGATGAGATGGATAAGTATTATGTCTAAATGAGTTTAATTGTCCATTGATTCTATTCTTAATTTACTAGAGCATTATTTCCAAATAGAAGAATTCAATTTGTCATGTGCATCAAATGGTAATGCCTAATTGACCTTGTTTACGAGAGAATTTAATTTGAATCAATTCTAGAGTACACACATTCACTAGTTAACCTTGGAAAAATACGACTTGGGACTCCTTACTACACATGTTTCATTTAGTTTATTTGAGTTCCTGATTTTTATTAATTTGATGTGCCACGTGACATGCAAATGACCAACACCACTTCTCCTCTTCTCTTCTTCTTTGGTGGCCGGCGGCATCATCCCTTGGAGCTTGTGGTGGTGACCAGATATTGCTTGGAGAAGAAGGAGAGAAAGGAGGTTTTATTTCTTGCATCCCTTGGAGCTTGGTGGTGGTGGCCGAAACTCATCATCTCAAGGAGAGGTGTTTGGCCGAAACTTGCAAGGAGGAAGAAGAAGGGCTTGGGTAGTTCTCATTGTTAGTTAGCGCCCTAAAGCCAATCATTTGATGATTGTTGTATGGACTCATTGTATCATATTTTTTATATATATAAAGGCATTTTTTTATGGTTATTATGCTTACTTGTATTGGTACCAAATAACTAAGTATAGTAGCGTCTTTGAGTAGAAGGTTCTTACCTATATCAATCGGTTAGTTGAATCGATAGTGAGATGCTATAGGGAACACTACTCTTAATCATTTCTAGTCAAGTATTAGCATTCAGGGACAATGTTAATGCGACGAGACTAGCATGTAGGTCAACTCGATGACTTGATCTCACAAGTCATGGATATAGAGATATCAAGTTGACACATGGGTATGCATTGTAGAATGTATATTGAATGACCCGCCTGAGAAAGTATCATGGATCGTTATATGAGTGTCATATACTTTCTCATGTGGTTATTAGTATGACTATTAGTCCTTGGACCTGAAGTCACCATGGTTCCCTACATAAGGAGTTATATACTTTGGCTTCGTCAAACGTCACCCGTAACTGGGTGGACTATAAAGGCGATTACTGGGTATGTAACGAATTATGCGGAGGGATGTGAGTGATGTAGATGGGATCTATCCCTCCTATATGATGGGAGTGACATCATTATTCTTGATAGAGTCAGACCACTAAGTGCATGGCCATACCCAAATGAGTCAATATGAGATGTTGAGCACATTTGATTGAGTGAGTCTACTTGGGATTCAAGATTTAGAATGATTAGAGGATGACACGGTCTATGCCTCACATTGATTAATCTAGATGTCAAGGATAGAAGGATACTTGTCATATATTGTGAAGAGTCACAATTAGTAGTCACAAGGTGATGTTGGATCTCAACATTCATATAACTTGGGTAGTAATGATGTGTTGCTAGATACCGCTCATTACTTATGCTTCTAAATGGGTTTAGGAGCATTGCTAATGTTATAAGAACCTATAGGGTCACACACAAAGGGCAATTAGATGGAGATTAGGTTCATTTGATGAACCTAAAGGATTAGGTCCATGTGATGAACAAAATTGGATTAAGAGTAATCTAAATTAGGCTAATTGAGTTGGACTCAATTTGGCTCATGTGTTAGATGAGTCTAATTTGGACTTAGACTCATTGAGTCAATTTAATTCAATGAATAGAGATTCATTAAATTAAAATTGACTTGAACCAATGGTTAAATTTGATCAACCATGGGAGAGAAGTGGTCAAGTTTGACTTGACTTGAGAGGAAGATGAAGAATCAAGTTTGACATGACCATTTGCCACCTCATTGGTGAGTTGGCAAAGAGTGGACCAATGATGATACTCCACATCATCATGGTTGCTTAAGTGGGATGCAACCTCATGGGAGTTACCAAGAGTTGTGAATCTTCGTATTCCATGGAGGTTATTAACCTCTTAATATGGCCGATCACAATTCATTCAAGAGAGGAGTTTTTTCATTTTGTGTGTAACTCTCATCTTCTTCCTCAAGCTCTCTTCTCTCCCTCTCTTCCTCCATTGCCGAGAGCCACAAAGGGTGCTAGCACACTCTAGTGTCTTTTCTCCATCTCTTTGTTCGTGTGGATACACATAGAGGAGTGTCTACTTTGACATTCTCGAGATCCGGCATCATTTGGATGAGCGGGATTAAGCGAAGGGCATCACTTCAAAGGTATACCTTCTGATCTTGTAGATCTAATGTAGATCTAGAAGTAGAGAAACTCGTACACGAATTTTAAACTTCGCACGGATCCGGTGGCATGGGATTCGGGGTTTCCGCAACGCAAAAAGGCTGTTTTTGCGGCCCGAAAATCCCTACACTCATCTCGGTAGAACGTTACCCACACAACGTCTGAGATAAGAAGAGGAATACGGTAGAAGATCAAGACGTTGTTGCATACAAAGAAAGGTATAACTAGTAATTATTTTTCGCATCATACTAGTTTTTCTTTGTATGAATTCCAAACACAAGAGGCATATAATTCTAGGTTTAGAATTTGTGATTCGAGTTTATGTTTTTTTTGTTTTTCGAATTTGTGATTTGATTATTCTTTTTGGTTAAACCTAGTGTTATATAAGGAAATTAAATATTAGATTTCTTTAAAAGGCTTTGTCTAGGCGGTGGTGGATGATCCCATTCCCAAGAAGGCCTAGTGCCTCGCCATGTAGTCCTGGAAGCCAATTTTAGAAATTAATATTTAATTAAATTTGTAACGTAGGTGGATTTGGATCAATAATATTAAGCATTGTTTGCGATCCAAGTTTAAACAACTAAGAACAGATAAGTTAAATTTGGAATCAATAATGTTAAGTTCCGTTTGTGATTCCGAATTTAATTTCTAAACAACACAATAGGTTGTTAGGAAAGGTTCGACACTTGCACAAAATTTTTGTACAGTGGAACCGGTACGATCTTCCTAGGACCAACCAACAATTGGTATCAGAGGTAGGATTTGCCTATGTGTATTTGGGTTTCATTTTAGTTATGCACACGTCATACATAATATAGGCAGGATAATAGTAGGATATGCTAAATCTGTGGTTGCAGGCTCCAACTATTATGGCTTATGGTTATTTGTGTGTGATTGGACCCTTGGACATGTCAAAAGCATTTTATTGTGTGTGCATGATTGTATTTAACTAATACAGCAGGAGTTGTATTAGCCCTAGGATTTTACATTTTTGTTCGATCTAAACTTAATGTACATTCTCTTGTGGAATATAGGATCGATGTATGTAAAATTTTATTTTTTTCTGTCGCGGATTGTATCCTTGCGAGGCGTGGTGCTATTGGAGGACCAGAGGCATAGCGTAAAAGGAAGCTCGATGGACCCGACGGCATGAACTCTAGGGCTGGCAGCACACGGAGGACAGTGATGGAAGAAGCCATAATAGTTGAAAAATTAATTTCCATATTTATTGATTTATTTACTGTGATGTGTGTGTGCATGTGATGTTTGCTTGCATAGTTAAAATTCCTGACCTTAAATAACTAAGTGGGAGAGGGATTAGTAGATAAATTAGATGGTCTCCATTACTAGTTTGTAAGTGATGCGACAAACTTGTGTGTTGGCTCTGAGTGCCTCCCTCCCCATCAGATGAGTTTGTTTGCAGATCACTAGATCAAACTTCCTTTACGGATGGTTACAAGAAATTAATTAGGAGCGTGTGATCTTCCCCATAGGAAGGGGCATAATCTTATTTAATAGACTAAGTATCATGTAATGGTATACACTTAGGCACATTTAATAGTATCCTTCGCATCAGAATCACTGCTATTATTTGTGTGACCAAGGGAAAACCAACAATTAATTTGTCATAAAGATAGGTTAACAAGATAATAAAATTAAAACCCCCTCTTACAAATGTGTGATTTTGTATACGTCCACACTATCGTGGCATACAAAATTCATGATGTAAGAGGTAATTTTATTTGTCAGGTTGACAAGAAAATAAAATTAATGGAAAAACCCTTTTACAAATGTTTGATTCTGTATACATCCACACTATCGTGGCATACAAAATTCATGGTGTTTGAGGTAATTTTATTTGTCATAAAGAGAGATTGATAAGATAATTAATGGGTAAAACCCTCCTCTTACAAATATTGGAATTTGTATACGTCCACACTATCGTGGCATGTAAAATTCACGGTGTTTGAGGTGTTGGTGAATTTAAATGATATTGTTTTGAGGAATCAATATTATTTTAAATTCAAAGTTTTGACCAAATATTTGATCAAAGAAAGACCAACTATTAATTTTATTTGTCATAAAGTTAGGTTGAAAAGATAATAAAATTAATGGATAAATCACAGGGATTTTGAGGTGTTGGTCTTGACCAAATATTTTTGTGATTCTTAGGATTTAAAATGTTTGTCAATCCCCTAGCTGTTATACTATAGAATAGACTTAGTAGTCCCAATTATGATTGGAAACAAAACTTGGACTCTAAGGTGGATTGCCCTATCAGAACTGAGAACAATAAAGGTGTATTTTATTCATTTGTTGATACATGTTTAGTGGTGTTATCTACCGGTACCTGGTGTGTAGATACGGAAACCACTGATCATGTCTACAATTCATTGCAAGGGTTCCAGGAAACCTGACAACTATATGAAGGGAAAATCGCCATCTACATGGCCATTGCTGTAAAAGTAGCAGCTGTTGCAGTGGGAGATGTTTATCCTCAGATAGGAATAAAACATGGATTTTGAGAAATTATCGTTACGTACCAAGTTTAGAAAGAACTAGATTTCAGTTTCTAAACTATTCAAGGAACTTGATATTCTCTTTTGATAACAAAGTTGTTATCAAGATAAATAGGGAAGTTATCTGTTCTGGTATGTTGGTTGGCAATTTATAATCCAATAACTCCCATGATGCAACAAACAGTAATTAATAACACATCTTCTAACTCTAATAAAAGAAAGCAACCTTCAGAAATGAACCAATCATATCTTCGTTATCTAAGGCTATGTTATATTAACTTGTGTAAGATTCAAAGGATAATAGCCGATGAACTTTTGGGTTCATTGATAGTGGAAATCTTTCCAACCTGCAAGTGTTACTTGGAAGAAAAATAACCAAGAAGCTTTTAAGTTTAAGGGGTATAGAGCCAAAGATGTGTTGAAATTGGTTCATTATGATTTGTGTGGACCTTTTGACTATCCAGACAAGAGGTTGTTTCGAATATTTCATCTCTTTTTATAGATGACTATTTGAGACACAAGTACATTTACTTAATGCGCCACAAGTCTAAGTGCTTTGTTAAATTCAAAGAGTACAAAGTTGATGTGGAGAAACGTCGAGGTAAAAGTATCAAGACACTATAGTAAGATCGTTGTGTCGAGTACCTCTTAGGAGAGTTTAGGAGTCACTGATCAGAAGTCGGGATTCAATCCCAACTGACTGCACCTGGTACACATCAACAAAATGGAGTGGTAGAACGAAGGAATAGGACTCTTATGGAGATGGTTAGATCAAGCATGAGTTATTCAGAATTACCAAATTCGTTTTGGGGATATGCTCTAGAATGACAGTGCACATTATGAACTTAGTACCTTCTAAATCAATACCCTCTACTCCCACAGAATTATGGAATGGGTGAAAGCCCAGTCTGAGTCATATTCAGATTTGGGGTAGTCCAGCACATGTGCTGAAAGTAGATGCTGATAAGTTAGAATCTCGTACGGAAGTTCGTGTGTTTGTGGGTTATCCTTGAGGAAAGAAAGGTGGTTTATTTTATAGTCCTAAAGATCATAAGGTCATTGTTAGCACCAATGTCCAATTTTAGAAGAGGACTATATAATGAACCACAAGCTTATAAGTAAATTTGTTCTTAAGGAAATAATAAAGGACACATCTAATCTAGTACCAACTGTACAAGATGAAATATCACAAGAAATTGCAACACGTATTACAAATGATACACAATTACAGAAAGTGCCTCATCGCAGTGGGAGGGTTGTTAGGCAACCTGAAAGATTCATGTTTTTGGTAAGTGTTTGGACTTGATCCCTAGTGAACATGAACATGATCCCCGGACATATGATGAAGCACTCCAAGATAAAGATGTAATATTTTAGCAAAGAGCAATGAATACTGAAATAGAATCTATGTATTCTAATAGAGTCTGGGAGCTTATAGAATCACCAAATGGTGTAAAAGTTTGGTGAAAATAAGTCTACAATAGAAAAAGAGGGACAGACGGGAAGGTTGAAACTTTCAAAGCAAGGCTTGTTGATAAAGGGAAACCTTTTATCGGTAGCCATGCTTAAGTCTATCCAGATTATTTTATCTATTATTTCTCATATGGCTTATGAGATTTAGCAAGTGGATGTCAAGACAGCTTTCCTTAATGGAAGTCTTGAAGAAAGCATCCATATAAAGCAACTAGAGGGGTTCATTGCAAAAGGAAAAGAGATCTAGTATGTAAGCTCAATCGGTCTATTTATGGACTGAAGCAAAGCTTCAAGGTCTTGGAACATCTGGTTTAATGAAGTAATCCAGACCTATGGATTTATTCAGTGTTCGGATAAGTCTTGTGTATACAAGAAGTGTAATGGAAACGTGGTGATATTTCTTGTACTATACGTAGATGACATTTTTAGTAGTTGGAAATAATATCAAAGTGTTGTCGAACGTAAGGGTATGGTTGTCCAAGAAATTCGATATGAAAGGACTTGGGAGAATGCACATATATTCTCTCGATCAAAGTAATAAGGGATCACAAGAAAAGAATGTTGTGCTTATCCCAAGCTTCATATATCGATACAATCCTTGCTCGTTTTTGCATGCAAGACTCCAAGAAAGGTTTTTCTACCTTTTAGGCATGGAGTAGCTTTATTTAAAGAGATGTCTCCAAAGACGTCAAAGGAGATAGAGGATATGAAGGCAATTCCTTATGCTTCGGCTGTCGAAAGTCTAATGTATGATACGCACGAGATCGGATATCTGTTTTGCCGTGGGCATGGTGAGCAGATATCAGAATAATCCAGGACGGGGACATTGAACTGCTGTAAAGCATATATTGAAGTACCTTAGAGGGACTAGAGATTATATACTTGGCAGATGATTTGATCCCTGTAGGTTACACGAATTTTGACTTCCAATCATATAGGGACAATAGTAAGTCGACCTCAGGGTTTTGTGTTTATTTTAGGAAGTGAAGTCATAACTATGAAAGAGTGTTAAGCATTGGTGCTTTTTCAGACTCCACTATGGAGCTAAGAATATGGCAACCTCTGAGGCAGCCATAGAAGCTGAATAGCTCAGAAACTTCATGATGGACTTAAAAATGATTTCTAGTTTGCACAAAATTATTAGAATTTATTGTAATAATAGTGGTGCAGTAGCAAACTTAAAGAAACCATAAGTCCATAAGGTAAGCAAACACAATAGAGCGCAAGTACCACCCAATACGAGACATTATATAAACGAGGAGAAGTTGTTGCCGCCTAGATTGCATCTAGTGATAACCTGGAAGATTTTTTCATTAAGGCCCTTAAGGCAACAACTTTTGATGGGCATGTTGAAGGATTGGGAAACAAATGTATGGCAGGATATATGGAAGCATAGTCTTTTAGTATAAGTGGGAGATTGTTAAAATGTATACTAAAAGCCTAGCTTTTGTATAAACATTTATTTAGAAATAAAGAATCACATTGGTCAAATACCTACATTTATAAGCTAAGTGTAGTTGTTCAATTAATTTATATTGTAGATAATATGGTGTATGGTGTCACACACAGAAGATTATGTTATCAATTCCTTATAAATTATAACGACTAAGATGGAAAGGAACAAATCATTGGAATAGTCGTAGTGTAATTAGGTATTAGTTTATCATGACTAATAAATTACACTAGTACACTCTGAGTGTATTGAGCAGGACTATTTAAAATAAGTTCTTTTTATACTGACTTAATAAAAGAACAAGACCTTAGTTATTATGGAAGTGTATGCTCTTAATCCTAATATAATAACAAGAACATATATTTAATATTTATTTTTTTAACCGTAGGCCCTGGTGACAGAAGAATGTTCCCTATAATCGGACTTCCTAAATTACCTCTTCGACTAAATTGCATTAATCTACCGTTAGGAAGTGACTTGTGTAATCTAGGAATGTGGACCGTGGGCCCTTATGACAGAAGGATGTTCCTTATAATCAAACTTCCTAAATTACCTCTTCTACTTAATGGCAGTAGAACATGAGTAAATTCTTCGGTGCAATCTTCACGGGATAGTACTGTTGGAATGTATACTAAAAGCCTAGCTTTTGTATAAACATTTATTTTTAAATAAAAAATCACATTGGTCAAATACCTACATTTATATGCTAAGTGTAGTTGTTCAATTAGTTTATATTGTAGATAACATGGTGTGTGGTGTCACACATAGAATATCATGTTATCAATTCTTTATAAATTATAAACAGTAGCTCACAACTAAGATGGAAAGGAACAACCCATTAGAATAGTCGTATTGTAATTAGGTATTAGTTTATCTGGACTAATAAATTACACTAGTATACTCTGAGTGTATTGAGCAGGACTATTTAAGGTAAGTTCTTTTTATTCTTACTTAATAAAAGAACAAGACCTTAGTTATTATGGAAGTGTGTGCTCTTAATCCTAATATAATAACAAGCACATATATTTAGTATTTATTTCTTTGACTTATCAAAGGGTGAGATTTAGCTCGATAAAATAATAGACCCGATAAGTTGGGAAATGATATTACTTATAGTGTGTGTTATTGATTAGAGAAGGAAATTGTGTCCTCGTAATCTACGTTGATAATGTCCCCAAGTGGAGCTCATAAGGATTGTCATGTTAAACCCTGCAGGTGGACTTAGTACGACATGACGATAAGGTTGAGTGGTACTACTCTCAGACTAAGATATTAAAGAGAGTTGTTAGTAACTCATTTAATTAGTGGGCATTCGACATCTTAAACACAGGGAGAATAACACACTCATAATAAGAAGGAGCCCAAAATGTAATTTGGGATTGGTGCGGTAGTTCAATAATAATTCTTTAGTGGTATGAATTATTATTGATGAAATTAAGTTGGGTGTTCGGGGCGAACACGAGAAGCTTAATTTCATCGGGAGACAAAAACCAATTCCTATTCTCGGTCCCTATCGTAGCCTCTTGTATATAGAGAATTATACCCACTACATACTCACTTCTTACCCAAACTTAGGTGGTCGGCCAAGCAAGATTGGAGCCCAAGCTTGGGCCGGCCAAGCTAAGGGTTGACACAAGCATAAGGGGGCCATAGCTTGGAGCCCAAGATTGTTGTGGCTGACCCAACTATTATGGCTTAATGTGATTGTGTGTGATTGGACCCTTGGACATGTCAAGGGCATTTTATTGTGTGTGCATGATTGTATTTAACTAATACAGTAGGAGTTGTATTAGCCCTAGGATTTTACATTTATGTTCGATCTAGACTTAATGTACATTCCCTTGTGGAATATAGGATCGATGTATGTAAAATTTTATTTTTTCTGTCGCGGATTGTATCCTTACGAGGCGTGGTGCTATTGGAGGACCAGAGGAGTAGAGGAAAAGGAAGCTCGATGGACCCGACGGCATGAACCCTAGGGTTGGCAGCACACGGAGGACAGTGATGGAAGAAGCCATAATAGTTGAAAAATTAATTTCCATATTTATTGCTTTATTTACTGTGATGTGTGTGTGCATGTGATGTTTGCTTGCATAGTTAAAATTCCTCGCCTTAAATAACTAAGTGGGGGAGGGATTAGTAGATAAATTCTATGGTCTCCATTACTGGTTTGTAAGTGATGCGACAAACTTACGTGTTAGCTCTGAGTGTCTCCCTCCCCATCGAATGAGTTTGTTTGTAGATCACTAGATCAAACTTCCTTTATGGATGATTATAAGAAATTAATTAGGAGCGTGTGATCTTCCCCATCGGAAGGAGCACAATCTTATTTAATTGACTAAGTATCATGTAATGGTATACACTTAGGCACATTTAATAGTATCCTCCCCATCGGAGTCACTGCTATTATTTATGTGACCAAAGAAAAATTAACTATTAATTTGTCATAAAGATAGGTTAACAAGATAATAAAATTAAAACCCCCTCTTACAAATGTGTGATTTTGTATATGTCCACACTATCATGGCATACAAAATTCACGGTGTATGAGGTAATTTTATTTGTCAGGTTGACAAGAAAATAAAATTAATGGGGAAAATCCCCTCTTACAAATGTTTGGTTTTGTATACGTCCATACTATCGTGGCATACAAAATTCACAGTTTTTGAGGTAATTTTATTTGTCATAAAGAGAAACTGAAAAGATAATTAACGGGTAAAACCCTCCTATTACAAATGTTTGAATTTGTATACGTCCATACTATCGTGGCATGCAAAATTTACGGTGTTTGAGGTGTTGGTGAATTTAAATGATATTGTTTTGAGGAATCAATATTATTTTAAATTCAAAGTTTTGACCAAATATTTGATCAAAGAAAGACTAACTATTAATTTTATTGTCATAAAGTTAGATTGACAAGACAATAAAATTAATGGATAAATCATAGGGATTTTGAGGTGTTGGTCTTGACCAAATATTTTTGTGATTCTTAGGATTTAAAATGTTTGTCAATCCCCTAGCTATTATACAATAGAATAGACTTAGTAGTCCCAATTATGATTGGAAACAAAACTTGGACTCTAAGGTGGACTATCCTCTCCGAACTGAGGACAATAAAGGTGTATTTTATTATTTAGTTGATACATGTTTAGTGGTGTTATCTACCGGTGCCTGGTGTGTAGATACGGAAACCATTGATCATGTCTTCAATTCATTGCAGGGGTTCCAGGAAACCCGACAACTATATGAAGGGAAAATCACCATCTACACGGGCATTGCTGCAAAAGTAGCAGCGGTTGCAATGGGAGATGTTTATCCTCAGATAGGAATAAAATATGGATTTTGTGAAATTGTCGTTACGTACCAAGTTTAGAAAAAACTAGATTTCAGTTTCTAAACTATTCATGGAACTTGATATTCTCTTTTGATAACAAAGTTGTTATCAAGATAAATAAGGAAGTTATCTGTTCTAGTACGTTGGTTGGCAATTTATAATCCAATAACTCCCACGATGCAACAAACAGTAATTAATAACAAATCTTCTAACTCTAATAAGAGAAAGCAACCTTCAGAAATGAACCAATCATATCTTTGGCATCTTAGGCTAGGTTATATTAACTTGAATAGGATTCAATGGATAATAGTCGATGAACTTTTGGGTTCATTGGTAGTGGAAATCTTTCGAACCTGCGAGACTTACTTGGAAGTAAAATAACCAAGATGCTTTTTAGTCTAAGTGTTGGGTTCTTCGGGCCGCGAAAATCGCTTTTCGCGTCGCGGAAACCCCGAATCGCCCAAGCCACGGATCTCGTGCAAGGTAAAACTTTCGAAAAATACGAGTACGAGTTTAAAACACGATCGACTCTTAGATCTACGAGGGAAAAACATTTACCCTTGATGCGTGCCCTTCGTAATCCCGCAACGTCCAAAGGTAGCCGGATCTCGAGACCATCAAGCGAACGGTCCTCTCGCGGTATCCACACGAACAAGGAGTGGTCTTCTACCACTCAAAGATGGAGAGGAGAACCCACAAGTGTGCTAGCACTTTCTAGGGCTCTCGGATTGGATCTAAAAGGTGAGAAAGGAGAGAAGGGAAAAAAGGAACTCACACACTCCTCTAGATACTCTCCTTTTGTGACCTTCACACCACCTAGTTGCTTGGAATCAACACTCACTTCTTCTCCACCATGAAGCCACGACCATAAGCAAGCTAGAGAGAGGGAGAAGCACCCAAGGAAGAAGAAGCATTGAACACCATTCAATTGCCACCAAATGAAACCCTCTCCTCACTTAGTGTGGCCGGCCACCACATGTGTAACCCCCACATTAATGTGGCCGACCACATTAAGAGGATTAATGGTGTGTAACCTCCATGAGGTGGCACACCATTATATAAGGGGATGATGTGGCATGCCATGTAGGATGAGTCATCCTCATGATGTGTCAATTCATCAAGTCAAAACTTGATGTGTCAACCTCTATTTGGTCAAGTCAAACTTGACCAATGCTCTTCCTAGTTGAGTTAAATCCAAGCTTTGATTCAAGTCAAATTTAATTTAATGAATCTCAATTCATTAATATAAATTGACTCATGAATCAAATTTAAATTAGACTCATTCAACAATTGAATCTAATTGAGTCTAACTCAATAAGTCTAATTTGAATCCAATCTTTGATTCATCATATGAATCTAATCCTATTGGTTCATCATATGAACCTAATCTCCATGCACATGTTCTTTGTGTGTGACCCAATAGGTTCTTGTAACGTTGGCAATGTTATAAACTCCTTTAAAAACATAAGCAATGAGCGGCATCTAGCAATACATCATTGCTACCCAAGTTACAAGAAATGTTGAGATCCAACATCACCTTGTGACTACTAATTGTGACTCCTCACAATATGTGACAAGTGTCCTTCTATCCTAGACATCTAGATTGATCAATGTGAGGCATAGACCGTGTCATCCTCTGGCCAATCTAAATCTTGAACTCCAAGTAGACTCACTCAATCAAATGAGCTCAATATCTCATATTGACTCATTTGGGTATGGCCATACACTTCGTGGTCTTACTCTATCAAGAATATCGATGTCACTCCCGTCATATAGGAGGGATAGATCCCATCTACATCACTCACATCTCTCTGCATAATTCGTTACATACCCAGTAATCGCCTTTATAGTCCACCCAGTTACGGGTGACGTTTGACGAAACCAAAGTACATAACTCCTTATGTAAGGAGTACCTTGTCAATGTATGTACTCTGACTTAGGCCAAGCAATCTCTTAGATCTATCCCTATAGATCTGTATCCCTAGAATGCGGGATGCCTCACCTAAGTCCTTCATTGAGAAGCAACTCCCTAGCCAGGTCTTGACAGACTGAAGCATAGGGATGTCCTTCCCAATGAGTAGTATGTCATCCACATACAATATGAGGAAGACAACTATATCTCCTACAACCTTCTTGTAGACACAAGGCTCATCTTCGCTTTTGATGAAACCAAACTATTTGATTGCATCATCGAAACGAAGATTCCAGCTCCGAGAAGCTTGCTTTAGTCCATAAATGGACCTATGCCGCTTGCATACTCTACTAGTATGCTGTGGATCTACAAAACCCTCAGGTTGTGTCATGTACACATCCTCGAGTAGGTTTCCATTCAGAAACGCGGTTTTGACATCCATCTGCCATATCTCATAGTCATGGTAGGCTGCAATAGCAAGCATGATCCGAATGGACTTAAACATCGCTACTAGATAAAAGGTTTCATCATAGTCAATACCATGAATCTGCTTGAAACCTTTAGCTACCAAGCGACCCTTATAGATAAGTCCATCCATGTCAGTCTTTCTCTTAAAGACCCACTTGCACCCAATGGGTTTTACCCCTTCAGGTGGATCAACCAAAGTCCATACTTGGTTGGTGTACATGGATTCCATTTCGGATCTCATGGCTTCTAGCCATTTCTCGGAATCTGGTCTCATCACAGCTTCCTGATAGCTGGTAGGCTCATCCTCTATGAGCATAACGTCATCATGGTCAGACAAAAGAAATGAGTATCTCTCAGGCTGACGACGTACCCTATCAGACCTGCGAAGAGGTATGTCTACTTGAACTGGTTGTTGTTCCTCAAATCTTTGTGGAACAACATTATCCACAACATTTTGTGGTTCCAGTTCAACTTCCATCGAGGCATCAGTGCTATTGTTCGCATCTTGAACTTCTTCAAGATCGAGCACTAGTCTTTCTAGAAACAAAGTCCCTTTCTAGAAAGACCCGATCTTGCCACAACTACCTTGGAATGTAGAAGTAATATCCCTTAGTTTCCTTGGGATATCCGATGAAATAACACTTGTCGGATTTGGGTCCTAATTTGTCTGAGACTTGACGTCGAACGTAAGCCTCACAACCCCAAATCCTCATGAAAGACACCTGGGCATCTCTCCCAGTCCATATCCTATATGGTGTCTTTATCACGGCCTTGGAAGGAACTCGGTTGAGAATGAAAGCTGCCGTGTCTAGAGCATATCCCCATAGATAAGATCTGTGTGACTCATCATAGATCGTACCATATCTAATAGGGTACGATTCCTCCTTTTGGATACACCATTCCACTGTGGTGTTCCAGGAGGAGTGAGTTGAGATAGAATCTCACACTCAGCTAAATAGTCACGAAACTCATGGCTAAGGTATTCTCCACCTCGATCTGATCGAAGTATCTTAATACTCTTGCCAAGCTGGTTCTGTACTTCATTCTTGAATTCTTTGAACTTTTCAAAGGATTCAGATTTATGTGTCATCAAATACACATAACCATATCTACTGAAGTCATCAGTAAATGTGATGAAGTACCTATAACCGCCTCTAGCAGCGACATTGAAAGGGCCACATACATCACTATGTAAGAGTCCTAACAAATCAGTCGCTCTCTCGCTGTGCCCACTAAAGGGAGTCTTGGTCATCTTGCCTCGTCGGCATGACTCGCATATCTCATATGATTCAAAATCAAATGAGTTCAGCAAACCATCCTTATGGAGCTGGGATAAGCGCTTGTCATTTATATGACCTAAGCGACAGTGCCAGAGATAGGTGTGATTCATATCATTCGATTTGAACCTCTTGGTACTAACGTTATAGATAGGGCTCTCAAGATCTAGAAAATAGAGTCCGTTCATCAGAGGTGCACTACAATAGAACATATCGTTTAAATAGACAGAACAACATTTGTTCTTTATTATAAACGAAAATCCTTTCTTGTCCAAACAAGAAACTGAAATTATGTTCTTAGTCAAGGCAGGCACATAACAACAATCATCTAATTCTAGTACAAGACCAGAGGGAAGAGATAGATGATAAGCTCCTACAGCAATAGCAGCAACTCGTGCTCCATTGCCTACTCGTAGGTCTATCTCACCCTTTGTCAATGCTTTGCTATTTCTCAGTGCTTGTACATTAGTACAAATGTGCGAAGCACATCCGGTATCTAATACCCACGACGAAGAAATAGAGAGGTTGACTTCTATAACATTTATACCTGAAGTAGAAATCTTATTTCTCTTCTTCTTAAGATCTTCCAGGTATCCTTTGGAGTTCCTCTTCCAGTGCCTTGCTTGTCCTTGATATAGGTGACAAAGATGTTCAACCATATCATAAGCACCCATCAACTCATGTTGCTTCTGAAGCTCAGAGTTCATGGTCGCGAGCATAAGACAGGACACATCTAATGCGTCATCCTGATGCTTCTTGTAAGCATCTTGGTCTGCTCGCGTGGCAGGAGGAGCCTAGAACGTACAGTTTACGTTCCTGAGTGAGAACTATTCTCAGGTTCCTGTACCAGTCCAGGAAATTTTCTCCGTTGAGCTTGTCCTTCTTAAGGACAGAACACAAGGAGAAAGAGTTCGTATTCGACGTCATGGTTATCTACAACAGAAAATTTGCAGAAATAAATATCATATTCTTTTAAAATCATTTAATTAGGCCTTTAATTAAATGATGCTCCCACTGAATACTATAATTCTTGTGGGACAAGATCCACATCATACTAACCCTTGAGTTAGCTTTGGCTAATACGCCCAAGGCTTAGTATGATCGGTAGGTAACGATTACCAATTACATCTCTATGCAACTCTTGTTTATAAAATCAATATCCGCATTTATATTAAAACTCGAGTTAGCTTTGGCTAATACGCCCGAGAGTTAATATAGATGTGATTTTGATCTATCTTTTCCAACCGTTGGAATAATGCCTATAGTTGACTCGATCCAACCGAGTAACTAGGAATACTCAATCTAATTGAGCTTGTATTCACCCATGCGTTGATAAGCGGGACCAAGATTGTCCCTCCGTACCCTACCAAGATAATATGTATTGCTCTGCTTTGGCAGATTCAACAATACATGTGATCGAGGTAGTGATAGGTATCACGGCACGGTTAGGCATTTAGAGTTGGTTCGATCGAGATCTAATCTAATCGAAAAAGGATGCATCTTGTGCACACTTAGATCTAATCTAATCGCAAGGGTGCATCATGTGCACGACTTAGATCTAATGTAATCGTAAGGCACTAATTAATTAATTACTTATTAAACATGCATCACATACACAAGCAATTAATTAATTTATTTGTGATTTAGTCATGGCCCTACTACGATCTTCTCAAGCCAATGAGAAGATCGATTAGTCAACCTAGGGTCAACAGCTTCTCCAAGCTCCTCCCTTTGACCACCTTGTGTTGCTCGTGCCCACCTGGGAACTCCGTCTCGTGTGGACCCTCCACCGCTCCAATTTGTACATTACAATTTGAAACTCGAGTTACATTCGAGTCTAAATCTAATTTACAACAAGAATATAAGAGAAAGGCACAACGCACAGGTCGCGGAAAAATAAAACATACAACACGCGCAAACACATAACGGCACGCAGGCCGTATTATGAATTACAACACAATCCAATCATATTGGGTTTTTGGTCCATGAATATCACAAAATTAATATATAATTGAAAATTATATATTTTCATAATTTTCTATAATTTTAAAAATAAGTTTTATAATTTTTACGAGTAAAATTTCCCGGCGGTCCCGTTTAGCGGTTTCGGGCGCAATCGCGGAACGGATCCCCTTGCGGGGCCAAGGGCAGCGCCCCTACCCGTGATCTAACCATCGCGAGGGTTCCTTTGCGATCCAACAGCGCCCAAACTCGCTGTCCCAAAATGATTTGGGTCGAGACATTGCCATTTCGGAAAAATCTTCCCGACAGGTTCGTTTTTAGCGATTTCGGGTGCAATCGCGGAGCAAATCCCCTTGCGGGGTTAGGGGCAGTACCCCTACCCACGATCTAACCATCATTAGTTGCTCCTTTGCGATCTAATGGCACCCAAGCCCGCTGTCCCAA
Organism: Zingiber officinale; assembly: GCF_018446385.1. Lineage (NCBI taxonomy): Eukaryota > Viridiplantae > Streptophyta > Magnoliopsida > Zingiberales > Zingiberaceae > Zingiber > Zingiber officinale. Next base: position 53,039,346 of record NC_055992.1, on the reverse strand, counting down.
ACGGATTTGGGGCAAAACGAAGCCGTTTTGGAAAAATCTTTCCGGTAGCCGAAGCCTATAAGTGCCGAGACACTTGTGCTTCGCTTCTACGGAAAAATTACCCATAAAAACTATAAAAATCATAATTTTACAGAAAATTAAAGAAACTTTAGTTTTCATAAAACCAAAAATTAAACTCGTACAAGCCTTGCACGTGGCTCTGATACCACTGTTCTTTTCGCGTCGCGGAAACCCCGAATCGCCCAAGCCACGGATCTCGTGCAAGGTAAAACTTTCAAAAAATACGAGTACGAGTTTAAAACACGATCGACTCTTAGATCTACGAGGGAAAAACATTTACCCTTGATGCGTGCCCTTCATAATCCCGCAACATCCAAAGGTAGCCGGATCTCGAGACCGTCAAGCGAACGGTCCTCTAGCGGTATCCACACGAACAAGGAGTGGTCTTCTACCACTCAAAGATGGAGAGGAGAACCCACAAGTGTGCTAGCACTTTCTAGGGCTCTCGGATTGGATCTAAAAGGTGAGAAAGGAGAGAAGGGAAAAAAGGAACTCACACACTCCTCTAGATACTCTCCTTTTGTGACCTTCACACCACCTAGTTGCTTGGAATCAACACTCACTTCTTCTCCACCATGAAGCCACGACCATAAGCAAGCTAGAGAGAGGGAGAAGCACCCAAGGAAGAAGAAGCATTGAACACCATTCAATTGCCACCAAATGAAACCCTCTCCTCACTTAGTGTGGCCGGCCACCACATGTGTAACCCCCACATTAATGTGGCCGGCCACATTAAAAGGATTAATGGTGTGTAACCTCCATGAGGTGGCACACCATTATATAAGGGGATGATGTGGCATGCCATGTAGGATGAGTCATCCTCATGATGTGTCTATTCATCAAGTCAAAACTTGATGTGTCAACCTCTATTTGGTCAAGTCAAACTTGACCAATGCTCTTCCTAGTTGAGTTAAATCCAAGCTTTGATTCAAGTCAAATTTAATTTAATGAATCTAAATGCATTAATATAAATTGACTCATGAATCAAATTTAAATTAGACTCATTCAACAATTGAATCTAATTGAGTCTAACTCAATAAGTCTAATTTGAATCCAATCTTTGATTCATCATATGAATCTAATCCTATTGGTTCATCATATGAACCTAATCTCCATGCACATGTTCTTTGTGTGTGACCCAATAGGTTCTTGTAATGTTGGCAATGTTATAAACTCCTTTAAAAACATAAGCAATGAGCGGCATCTAACAATACATCATTGCTACCCAAGTTACAAGAAATGTTGAGATCCAACATCACCTTGTGACTACTAATTGTGACTCCTCACAATATGTGACAAGTGTCCTTCTATCCTAGACATCTAAATTGATCAATGTGAGGCATAGACCGTGTCATCCTCTGGCCAATCTAAATCTTGAACTCCAAGTAGACTCACTCAATCAAATGAGCTCAATATCTCATATTGACTCATTTGGGTATGGCCATACACTTCGTGGTCTTACTCTATCAAGAATATCGATGTCACTCCCGTCATATAGGAGGGATAGATCCCATCTACATCACTCACATCCCTCTGCATAATTCGTTACATACCCAGTAATCGCCTTTATAGTCCACGGGTGACGTTTGATGAAACCAAAGTACATAACTCCTTATGTAGGGATCCATGGTGACTTCAGGTCTAAGGACTAATAGTCATACTAATAGCCACATGAGAAAGTATATGACACTCATATAACGATCCATGATACTTTCTCATGGCGGGTCATTCAGTATACATTCTCTAATGCATACCCATGTGTCAGCTTGATATCTCTATATCCATGACTTGTGAGATCAAGTCATTGAGCTGACCTACATGCTAGTCTTATTGTATTAACATTGTCCCTGAATGTTAATACTCGACTAGGAATGATTTTGAGTAGTGTTCCCTATATCATCTCACTATCGATTCAACTAATCGATTGATATAGGTATGAACCTTCTACTTCAGGACGCTATTATACTTAGTCTATTTGGCACTAATACAAATAAGTATAATAACCAAACAAATGCCTTTATTAATATACAAGAATATGATACAATGAGTCCATACAATCATCAAATGATTGGCTCTAGGGCTCTAACTAACACTAAGGGGTATAGAGCCAAAGATGTGTTGAAATTGGTTCATTCTGATTTGTGTGGACCTTTTGACTATCCAGGTAAAAGGTTGTTTCAAATATTTCATCTCTTTTTATAGACGACTATTCGAGACATAGGTACATTTACTTGATACGCAACAAGTCTAAGTGCTTCGAAAAGTTCAAAGAGTACAAAGTTGATGTGGAGAAATGTCGAGGTAAAAGTATCAAGACACTACAGTAAGATCATAGTGGCGAGTACCTCTTAGGAGAGTTTAGGAGTCACTTATCAGAAGTCGGGATTCAATCCCAACTGACAGCACCTGGTATACATCAACAGAATGGTGTGGTAGAACGAAGGAATAGGACACTTATGGAGATGGTTAGATCAATTATGAGTTATTCAATATTACCAAATTCGTTTTGGGGATATGCTCTGGAAACGAAAATGCACATTCTGAACTTGGTGCCTTCTAAATCAGTACCCTCTGCTCCAACAGAATTGTGGAATGGGCGAAAGCCCAGTCTGAGACATATTCGAATTTGGGGTAGTCCAGCACATGTGCTGAAAGCAGATGCTGATAAGTTGGAATCTCGTACGGAAGTTTGTGTGTTTGTGGGTTATCCTAGATAAATGAAAGGTGGTTTATTTTATAGTCCTAAAGACCAGAAGGTTATTGTTAGCACCAATGCCCAATTTTAGAAGAGGACTATATAATGAACCACAAGCCTATAAATAAATTTGTTCTTAAGGAAATAATAAAGGACACGTCTAATCTAGTACCAACTGTACAAGATGAAATATCACAAGAAACTGCAACACGCATCACAAATGATACACAATTACAGAAAGTGCCTCATCGCAGTGGGAGGGTTGTTAGGCAACCTGAAAGATTCATGTTTTGGGAAAGTCTTTGGACTTGATCCCTAGTGAACATGAACATGATCCCCGGACATATGATAAAGCACTCCAAGATAAAGATGTAATATTTTAGCAAAGAGTAATGAATACTGAAATAGAATCTATGTATTCTAATAGAGTCTGGGAGCTTATAGAATCACCAAATGGTGTAAAAGTCTGGTGAAAATAAGTATACAATAGAAAAAGAGGGATAGACGGGAAGGTTGCAACTTTCAAAGCAAGGCTTGTTGATAAAGGGAAACCTTTTAACGGTAGCCATGCTTAAGTCTATCCAGATTCTTTTATCTATTGTTGCTCATATGGCTTATGAGATTTGGCAAGTGGATGTCAAGACAGCTTTCCTTAATGGAAGTCTTGAAGAAAGCATCCATATAAAGCAACTAGAGGAGTTCATTGCAAAAGGAAAAGAGCATCTAGTTTGTAAGCTCGATCGGTATATTTATGGACTGAAGCAAAGCTTCAAGGTCTTGGAACATCTGGTTTAATGAAGTAATCCAGACCTATGGATTTATTCAGTGTTCGGATAAGTCTTGTGTATACAAGAAGTGTGATGGAAATGTGGTGGTATTTCTTATACTATACGTAGATGACATTTTTGGTAGTTGGAAACAATATCAAAGTGTTGTCAAAAGTAAGGGTATGGTTGTCCAAGAAATTCGATATGAAAGGACTTGGGACAATGCGCACATATTCTTGCAATCAAAGTAATAAGGGATCACAAGAAAAGAATGTTGTTCTTATCCCAAGCTTCATATATTGATACAATCCTTGCTCATTTTATCATGCAAGACTCCAAGAAAGGTTTTTCTACCTTTTAGGCATGGAGTAGCTTTATCTAAAGAGATGTCTCTAAAGATATCGAAGGAGATAGAGAATATGAAGGTAGTTCCTTATGCTTCGATTTTCGGAAGCCTAATGTATGCTACGCACGAGATCGGATATCTGTTTGGCCGTGAACTTGGTGAGCAGATATCAGAGTAATCCAGGACGGGGACATTGAACTGCTGTAAAGCATATAATGAAGTACCTTAGAGGGACTAGAGATTATATGCTAGGCAGATGATTTGATCCCTATAGGTTACACGAATTTTGACTTCCAATCAGATAGGGACAATAGTATGTCGACCTCGGAGTTTTGTGTTTACTTTAGGAAGTGAAGTCATAACTATGGAGGAGTGTTAAGCATTGGTGCTTTTCCAGACTCCACTTTGGAAGCTAAGAATATGGCAGCCTCTGAGGCAGCCATAGAAGTTGAATGGCTCAAAAACTTCATGATGGACTCAGAAATGATTTTTGGTTTGCCCAAAAATTATTACAATTTATTGTAATAATAGTGGTGTAGTAGCAAACTCGAAGAAACCAAAAGTCCATAAGGCAAGTAAACATAATAGAGCGCAAGTACCACCCAATACGAGACATCATATAAACGAGGAGAAGTTGTTGCCGCCTAGATTGCATCAAGTGATAACCTGGTGTTAGAGTGTATACTAAAAGTCTAGCTTTTGTAAACATTTATTTTGAAATAAAGAATCACATTGGTCAAAAATGTCTACATTTATATGCTAAGTGTAGTTGTTCAATTAATTTATATTGTAAATAACAAGGTGTGTGGTGTCACACACAGAAGATCATATTATGAGTTCTTTATAAATTATAAATAGTTGCTCATGACTAAAATGGAAAGGAACAAATCGTTGGAATAATCGTAGTTTAATTAGGTATTAGTTTATCTTGACTAATAAATTACACTAGTACACTTTAAGTGTATTAAGTAGAACCATTTAAGATAAGTTCTTTTTATACTGACTTAAGAAAAGAACAAGAGCTTAGTTATTATGGAAGTGTGTGCTCTTAATCCTAATATAATAACAAGCACATATATTTAGTATTTATTTCTTTGACTTATCAAAGGGTGAGATTTAGCTCGATAAATCAATAGGCCTGATAAGTTAGGAAATGATATTACTTATAGTGTGTATTGTTGATTATAGAAGGAAACTATGTCCTAATAATCTAGGTTGATAATGTCCCCAGGAGGAGCTCATAAGGATTGTCATGTTAAATCCTGCAGGTGGACTTAGTCCGACATGACGATAAGGTTGAGTGGTACTACTCTTGGACTAAAATATTAATTAAAGAGAATTGTCAGTAACTCTTTTAATTAGTAGGCATTCGACATCTTAAACACGGGGAGAATAACACACTCATGATAAGATGGAGCCTATAATGTAATTTGGGATTGGTGTGGTAGTACAATAATAACTCTCTAGTGGAATGAGTTATTATTAATAAATTTGAGTTGTGTGTTCGGGGCGAACACGGGATACTCGAGCTCATCGGGTGGCCAAAACGAATTTCTCATCTAGGTCCCTATCGTAGCCTCATTAATGCCTCATATCCACTCATGAAAAGCCCATCTTGGTGTCTAAGGGGGGCTGAGCCATGGCTTAGTGACCAAGCCATGGGGCCGGCCACTTTCTCCTCAAAGGGGTTGGCCTCTTGCTTGGTGCCCAGGCAAGAAGGGGGTCGGCCACATAATTCAAAGTATGAGGGGTGTTTTGAATTTTTTAAATCTTCTCTTTGTAGATATCTACAAGTTTTAAAAGAGAGATTTTAAAGTTATAAATCTTTCCTTATTTGAATTAGGTCATATGGTTTAAAAGAAAGTTTTAAAAGTTTTAAAACTTTCCTTTTTTAACCATCCACATGGTTTTTAAAAAGAGAGTTTTAAATTTAAAACATTCCTTGTTTGTAACCATGTCAAAAAAGGAAATTTTAAATGAGAAGTTTTAAATCTTAAAACTTGTTTTAAAATTTTCCTTTTTTAAAAACTTCCACATTAGGAAATTAAAAGGGAGCTTGTAAAATTTTATAAGAGCTTTCTTTTTTTGCTTATAAAATTTTTACAAGATATATTTTTATTCTTTTAAGGGCCGGCCACCCTTGCTTGGTGCCCAAGCAAGGGGTCAGCCATTCAATCAATTAAGAGGAGAAAAAGGAATTAAAAAGGGAGGAAAGGAAAACAAGAGGAAGATTTTAATTTTTTGTAAAAATCTTTCATTATTTGCCTTGGGAAAGTATTATAAAATAAGGGGAGGAGAGGCCTCATGATACATCAATTCTTATTCTCTTGCTTGTGCTCTCTCTTGTTGTCGGCCCTCTCCCCTTTCCTTTCCCCTTTTTCTCTTTTTTTCCTTGGTGGTGGTTGTGGTCGAAAGTTAGAGAAGGAGGAGAAGCTTTTGGGTGGTGTTCATCTTGGAGGTTCGTCGCCCACACGACGTCCAAGAGGAGGCGAGGAATACGGCAGAAGATCAAGAGGTCATTGCATACAAAGAAAGGTATAACTAGTAATTATTTTTTGCATCATGCTAGTTTTTTTTTCTTTGTATGAATTCCAAACACAAGAGGTGTATGATTCTAGAGTTTCAAATTTGTGATTCGAGTTTGTGTTTTTTTTGTTTTTTGAATTTGTGATTCGATTGTTCTTTTTGTCTAAACCTAGAGTTATATAAGGAAATTAAATATTAGATTTCTTTAAAAGACTTTGTCTAGGCAGTGGTGGATGATCTCATACTCAAAAAGAGCTAGTGCCTCGCCATGCAGTCCTAGAAGCCAATTTTGGAAATTAATATTTAATTGAATTTATAACATAGGTGGATTTGGATCAATAATGTTAAACATCATTTGCGATCCAAATCTAAACCATTAATAATAGATAAGTTAAATTTGGAATCAATAAAGTTAAGTTCCGTTTGCGATTCCTAATTTAATTTCTAAAGAACACAATAGGTTATTTAGGAAAGGTTCGACACTTGCACAAAATTTTTGTACAGTGGAACCGGTACGATCTTCATAGGACTAACCAACAATTGGTATCAGAGCTAGGGTTTGCCTCTATGTGTTTGGTTTTCAATTTAATTATGCACATGTCATACATCATTTAGGTAGGATAATAGTAGGATGTGTTAACTCTTTGGTTGCAGGCTTCAACTATTATGACTTACAGATATTGTGTGTGATTGGACCCTTGGATATATCAAGGACATTTTATTATGTGTGCATGATTGTAATATTAAATACAGCAGGAGCTGTATTAGTTATTAGGATTTTATATTTTTGTTTCGATCTAGATTACATGTACATTCCTTTGTGGAATATATGATCGATATATGTAAAATTCTAATTTTGTCGCGGATCGTATCTTTGTGAGGGTGTGGTACTATTGGTGGACCAGAGGCGCAGCAGAAAAGGAAGCTCAATGGACCCAATGACATGATCTGTAGGATTGGCAGCACGCGAAGGACAGTGATGGAAGAAGCCATAATAGTTGAAAAATTAATTTCCATATTTTTTACTTTTATTTACTGTGATGTGTGTGTGTGCATGTGATGTATGTTAGCATAGTCAAAAATCCTCACCTGAAATAACTAAGTAGGAGAGAAATTTTTTTAATAAATTCCACGGTCTACATTACTGGTTCGTAAGTGATGCAAAGAAACTTGCGCGTTGGCTCTGAGTGCTTTCCTCCATATCGGATGAGTTTGTTTGTGGATCACTAGATCAAACTTCCATTTTGGATGACTATAGGAAATTAATTAAGAGTGTGTGATCTTCCCCATCGGAAGGGGCACAATCTAATTTAATGGACTAAGTGTCAAGTAATGGTATACACTTAGGGGCATCTAATAGTATCCTCCCCATCGGAGTCACTGCTATTATTTGTGTGACCGAAGGAAAACCAACTATTAATTTTATTTGTCATAAAGTTAGGTTGACAAAAATAAAATTAATGGGTAAAACCTCGTCTTACAAATGTTTGATTTTGTATACGTCTACACTATCGTGGCATGTAAAATTCACGGTGATTTGAGGTGTTGATTAATTTAAAATAGTATTGTTTAAGGAATCAATATTATTCTAAATTTAGAGTCTTGAACAAAGTTTATTTTGTGATTCTTAGGATGACTTTCAACACACTGGACATTATACTGAAAGAGAATAAACTTACTGATCCTAACTATATAGATTGGAAAAGAAACCTGGACATTGTCCTAACTGCTAAGGGCTATAAGTTTATGCTATCAGAGGTTTGACCTAATGCGCCTAATGGTGAATCTACCCAAGAGGAGATTGAGAATCATAGGAAATGTGTAAAGGCAGATAAGATGGCGTGGTGTTACATTTTGGCTTCAATGTCAAATGTGCTGCAACATCAACATCAGGATTTACCAACAGCTTATGATATAATGAACAATCTCAAGGATATCTTTGGTCACCAGGATTGGGCTTCTAGGCAAGAAGCTATGAGTAAATTAATGACAACCACCATGATAGAGGGGACTCCCGTAAGGGATCATATCCTAAAGATGATGGCTTATTTGAACGAAATATAAATCCTTAGAGGAGAAATTGATGGGGAAACCCAGATCAATATGATTCTCCAAACGCTACCTAGAAGTTTTGAGCAATTCCGCCTGAACTATAATATAAATAAAAGGATGTATTCATTGGCGGAACTACTGACAGAACTTCAGGTAGCAGAAGGGCTATTTCATCATAATTCTCAGATTCACTATGCTGACAATGGTTCTACTTCTAAGTTGAAAGGCAAGAAGAAGAAGAAACAGGCTGTCTCAACAAAGAAGGTGAATAAACCTCAAGGTACATGACCAAAAGCTGGAATGAAGAAGCCGAAGGGCAAGTGCTTCATCTGCAAGCAGTCAGGACATTGGAAGGCAGACTGTCCTCATAGTAAAGAAAACAATAAAGGTATATCTCATGCTCTAGTAGTTGAAACATGTTTAGCGGTGTTATCTACCAGCACCTGGTGTGGATACGGGAGGTACTGATCATATCTGGAACTCTTTGCAAGGGTTCCAGGAAACCCGATGACTATTTGAAGGAGTGATAACCGTCTACATGGGCAGTGCTACTAAGGTGGCGGCTGTTGTAGTGGGAGACGTCTACTTATCTTTTGATAGGAATAGAAGTTTGATTTTAAGAAATTGTCTTTATGTACCGAGTTTCAGAAAGAATTTAATTTCAGTTTCTAAATTTTATTTGGATGGATATTCAGTTTATTTTAATAACAATGTGGTTATAAAAGAAAATAGGGTTATTATCTGTTCTGGTGCATTGGTTGGCAATTTATATACTTTAAATCCAATTTCTTCCACAAAGCAACAAATGAAAATTAATAACACATCTTCTAATTCAAATAAGAGAAAGGAACTTCCGGAGATGAACCAAACATATCTTTGGCATCTAAGGCTTATAGCTGATGGACTCTTGGGTCCATTAGTGGTGGAAAACTTTCCAACCTGTGAATCTTGCTTGGAAGGTAAAATGACCAAGAGACTTTTTAAGGCCAAAGGGTATAGAGCCAAAGATGTGTTAGAACTGGTTCATTCTGATTTGTGTGGTCCTATATATATCCAGGCAAGAGGTGGTTTTGAATACTTTGTCTCCTTTATAGACGATTATTCGAGATACGGATACATTTACTTGATGCGCCGCAAGTCTGAGTGCTTTGATAAGTTCAAAGAGTACAAGGCTAATGTGGAGAAACGTCTTGGTAAAAGTATCAAGACACTACGGTCTGATCGTGGTGGTGAATACCTCTTAGGAGAGTTTAGGAATTACTTATTAGAGGACGGGATTTAATCCTAGTTGTCCGCACCTGGTACACCCCAACAGAATGGTGTGGCAGAACGAAGGAGTAGGACTCTTATTGAGATGGTTAGATCGATAATGAGTTATTCAGAATTACCAAATTCGTTTTGGGAATATGCTTTGGAAACAGCAGCGCACATTCTGAACTTGGTACCTTCTAAATTTACTGTACTCTCTACTCCCACAAAATTGTGGAATGGGCAAAAGCCCAATCTAAGACATATTTGGATTTGGGGTAGTCCAGCACATGTGCTGAAAGTAGATGCTGATAAGTTAGAATCTTGTATAGAAGTTCGAGTGTTTGTGGGTTATCCTAGAGGAATGAATGATGGTTTATTTTATAGTCCTAAAGACCAGAAGGTCATTGTTAGCACCAATGCCCAGTTTTTAGAAGAAGATTATATAATGGACCACAAGCCCAGAAGTAAAATTGTTCTAGAAGAAATGAGAGAGGACACGTCTATTTCAGTACCAACAATACAAGATGAAGTGCCACAAGAAACTGCAACACGTGTTACAAATGATGCACAGTTACAGACAGTGCCTCGTCGTAGTGGGAGGGTTGTTAAGCAACCTAAGAGATTCATATTTTTGGGAGAGTCTTCGGACTTGATCTTGGGTAAACATGAACCTGATCCCTGGTCATATGACGAAGCACTCTAAGATAAAGATGTAGTATCTTGGCAAAAGGCGATGAATTCTAAAATAGAGTGTATTCTAATAAAGTCTGGGAGCTTGTAGAACCACCAGATGATGTAAAAGCCGTTGGATGCAAGTGGATCTACAAAAAGAAAAGAGGGATAGACGGGAAGGTAGAAACCTTCAAAGCAAGGCTTGTTGTGAAAGGGTACACTCAGAAAGAGGGAATAGATTATGAGGAGACCTTTTCACCGATAGCTATGCTTAAGTCTATCCGGATAGTCTTATCCATTGCTACTTATATGGATTATGAGATTTGGCAAATGGATGTCAAGACAGCTTTCCTTAACGGAAGTCTTGAAAAAAACATCCATATGAAGCAACCAGAATGGTTCATTGAAAAAGGCAAGAGCATCTAGTGTGCAAGCTCAATCGGTCCATTTATGCACTGAAGTAAGCTTCAAGATCTTGGAACATTTAGTTTAATGAAGTAATCCAGTCATATGGATTTATTCAGTGTCCAGATGAGTCTTGTGTATACAAGAAGTGTAACGGAAACGTTGTGGTATTTCTTATACTATATGTACATGATATTTTTTATTGGCAACAATGTCAAAGTGTTGTCGGATATAAGGGTATGGTTGTCCAAACAATTCAATATGAAGGACTTAGGAGAATATGCACACATTCTTGAAATCAAAGTTATAAGAGATCGCAAGAAAAGGATGTTATGCCTATCTCAAGCTTCATATATAGATACAATCCTTGCTCATTTTAGCATGCAAAACTCCAAGAAAGGTTTCTTATCTTTTAGGCATGGAGTAGCTTTATTTAAAGAGATGTCTCCGAAGATGTCAAAGGAGATAGAAGACATGAAGGTAGTTCCTTATGCTTCGGCTGTGGGAAGCCTAATGTATGCAATGCTGTGTATGAGACCGGATATCTATTTTACCATGGGCATGGTTAGCAGATATCAAAGTAACCCTGGACAAGGACATTGGACTGTGGTAAAACATATATTAAAGTACCTGAGAAGGACTAGAGATTATATGCTAGTTTATCAAGCAGATGATTTGCTCTCTGTGAGTTATATGGATTCAGATTTCCAATCAGATAGGGACAATAGTAAGTCTACATCATGCTATGTGTTTATTTTAGGAGGTGGAGTCATTGCATGGAGGAGTGTTAAGTATAAATGCGTTTCAGACTCAACCATGGAAGCTGAGTATGTGGCAGCCTCTGAGGCAGCCAAAGAAGTTGTTTGGCTCAGGAACTTCCTAATGGACTTAAATGTGATTCCTAGTTTGCCCAAAATCATCACAATTTATTGTGATAATAGCGGTACAGTTGCAAATTCGAAGGAACCATGAGCCCATAAGGCGATTAAACATATAGAGCGCAAGTACCACCTGATAAGAGACATCGTAAAGCGAGGAAAAGTTGTCGTCGCCAAGATTGCATCAGTAGATAACCTGGCAGATCCTTTCACTAAGGCCCTTCCGACAAAAGCTTTTGATCGGCATGTGGAGGGGATAGAAATCAGATGTATGGCAGCAGATATGGTAGCTTAGTCTTTTAGTATAAGTGAAAGATTGTTAGAGTGTATACTAAAAGCCAAGCTTTTGTAAACATTTATTTTGAAATAAAGAATCACATTGGTAAAAAATGTCTACATTTATATGCTAAGTGTAGTTGTTCAATTAATTTATATTATAGATAACATGGTCTGTGGTGTCACACACAGAAGATCATATTATTAGTTTTTTATAAATTATAAACAGTTGCTCACGACTAAAATGGAAAGGAACAAACCGTTGAAATAGTCGTAGTGTAATTAGGTATTAGTTTATCTTGACTAATAAATTACACAAGTACACTTTAAGTGAATTGAGTAGGACCATTTAAGGTAAGTTCTTTTTATACTGATTTAATAAAAGAACAAGACCTTAGTTATTATGGAAGTGTGTGCTCTTAATCCTAATATAATAACAAGCACATATATTTAGTATTTATTTTTTTGACCTTAGGCCCTGGTGACAGAAGGATGTTCCCTATAATCAGACTTCCTAAATTACCTCTTCGACTTAATTGCATTAATCTACCGTTAGGAAGTGACTTGTGTAATCTAGGAATGTGGACCGTGGGCCCTTGTGACAGAAGGATGTTCCCTATAATCGGACTTCATAAATTACCTCTTCTACTTAATGCCAGTAGAACATGGGTAAATTCTTCGGTTCAATCTTCATAGGATAGTACTGTTGGAATGTATACTAAACGCCTAGCTTTTGTATAAATATTTATTTAGAAATAAAGAATCACATTGGTCAAATACCTACATTTATATGCTAAGTGTAGTTGTTCAATTAGTTTATATTGTAGATAACATGGTGTGTGGTGTCACACATAGAAGATCATGTTATCAATTCTTTATAAATTATAAACAGTAGCTCACAACTAAGATGGAAAGGACCAACCCATTGGAATAGTCGTAGTGTAATTAGGTATTAGTTTATCTCACTACAAGAAAAACCCTCATAGACATCGGTGGAACAACAACAGTTTTAAGCAAAAACCGATGTCTTTGAGTATTTTACACCTGGTTTTCTAAAAACCGGTGTCTATGAGCGCAGATTTTCGCTCATAGACATCGATTTTTTAGCCGATGTCTATGAGTGCCTTTTTTTTTTGTTAATAGACACCAATTTTAACAGCGGTTTTTAAAACCCGGTGTTAATGAACCAAAAAAAAATAATTTAATTTTTCCACCAGCCAAAATTTACAACACTTCACAAAGTTCCCTCCAAACCTAAACCAATATCGCACCCCTTCTCTCAGCCTAAACCTAAACCTAAACCTCCAAGCCTCATCTACCTCTTCCCCTTCGATCGACGCCCCTTCCTTCTTCCCCTTCGATCGACGCCCCTTCCTGGATCGACGTTCCGTTCTGCCTCCTCGTCCGATCCTCTCTTCCTCCTCCTCCTTCCTCTCTTCGCTTTTCCCGGCTAAGGTAGGGGCCAATGAGATCCGAAGAACGAGAGGATGCCCACGACCACCATGGCACGGTTGGTCGGCAATGTGAGGGAATCTGAAGGAAGAGAGAACAGCACCGAGATCTAGGAGCTCGTATATAGAAGGGGCATCGACTTACTTCCTCCTATCCCTCCCCTCCCGCTATCTCCCCTTTTGCGCCAGATCTACCTCTCCGGCAATCACGACCTCGCCTCGGGAGCGGTGATTCGAGGGGGAGGGGTACGAGGCGATGCACGTTCAAGGCAGGTGGTGGAGCGGCGACATGGGCGGCCGATCTGATTGTCGGCATGTACATCTGGTCGCATTTCCTATTTCCTGTAGTTTGTGGAAAATCAAATGTGATCCCACAGTCTAGGGACTTGGTGCTGCAATTGGTCGAAAGGTTTGTCATGAGGCAATGCTGATACTCTTATCCTTTTGTTTCTATTTATTGCTTTAGTCAAAAGCTACTTTCTGGCTTTATTTCAGGATTCTCTCTGGACCGAAAGCTCGAACTATTCTGTTAAATGGCACTGTTCGGAAGGGGGAACACATAGTACCACCTGCTGTACTTGATCTACTCATGCGGGCGACTTTTCCTGCTTCTACAGCTCGAGTCAAGGTTTGCTTATTTCCATGGAAGATCTCCATATTGCATAAAATTTTACGATGAGTTCCTAATATATCTTTCTGCAGGCAACTGAAAGATTTGAGACGTTTTATCCTACTCTAAAAGAGTTGGCTCTTATTGGTTCTGGTACCAAAACCACAAAGCAAGCATCACAACAGCTTTTGCCTTTTGCCATCCAAGCGATTCAAGAAAGTATAATTGAGATGTTGCATTATTATGTGTCCTAGGCTGATGTTTTCATAGTATGACTGTACTTAACATGGAACTTATATACAGATAATTCCGAGCTAACAAAGGAAGCGACGGATTTGTTCATCTGGTGTTTAACTCAGAATGCTGAGTGCTATAAACAGTGGGTGAGTTGTTCTTCAAACGTGCTATTTATAGTTTTTATTATTTTGTAAACCTTTCTAACTGCTTTAACTATTGTATCATGAAGGAAAAACTCTATGTAGAGAATGTTGGTGTGACAATTATTGTTCTTCGGAAACTCTCCACTGAGTGGCGAAATTACTCGGCCAAAATTTCCCCCGACACTCTCAAAGTAACACTTAAGCATTTGAGGGCTAAAGTAAGTATAGCTACTATCAAATATTTCTAATTTTCTTGTCCAAGTTCAGTCATTCGAAGCTCACGATTTTTGGATTTCCATCCTTGGCATCTATCGTGTGCATGATATGATAAATTTACTTATTTGTTGCACTTGTATCTAGATGTGGTCAGGTTTAGTTGCACAGTGTTTTTCAAAATTTAGTTGCTGATTAGAATCTTTTTCTTCTTATTTTCTCTATCAAAGAATGAAGATGCCCTGTCAAGAAACACAGACCCCAGCCAAGTAGCATCCATCAAAGAAGCTGACAAGTACTGCAAGACAATTTTGATGAAGTTAACACGTAATTTTGGCTGCATGAAGGGTAGTGTTTTGGTGCTTGTGCTGGGAATTAGTCTCTTTTTCACTCTTTCACCGAATGCCGAGTTAATTAACTGGGAGAACATCAATTGGGAGAAATTTCAGGTGTTGTTCAGTTCTCTCCAATCCTCTTAGAACAACTTGGAGTTTAACCAAATTTTAACAACAAAGGAGATAGGTCAAGAAAGGATATGATGGCGCTAAATTCAAAGATAATAATAAGTTTGGTTTTTCACCTCGGCTAGATAACTATCTGAAATTGCTCTGGTGTTCGTCGTTGCAGCAAGCTGCTCCTACTGCTATTTGCTTTCCATCCCACCAATGTTACGCAAGTATGGTTTTCATCTTGTTTTGTCTGGAAACCGTTACTACATTTCTGATCAGGTACTCGATTACATGTCAAATTCATCTTTATATTGAAACTTGTGTCTCATATATTTAAAGCATGTTCAATGTTTTATGTGCTAATTAAGGAATATATATTCAATGTTAGCATTTTGTTTATATATTGGAATATGTGGAAGTCGTTAGCAATGAACCTGGATGTATGAAGACGTTCACAAATGCAGAATGCCTTAAAGCACATATCAAAACTTCTCACCTTTATGTTGATTGTGTGATTTGTGGAACAAAACAGCTGAAGAAGAATATTAAACGACATGAACACATGCATGAAGCAAGTGAGGTGACTGAGAGGACAAAATGTAACTTTGAAGGTTGTGAACGCACCTTTTCAAATGTAAGACTTGAATTTTGTGTAGTTATCGATTTTCTGTCTCTCAGGTCGTCAAAGCTTAATTGCTATTTGGAGGCAATCTAGTAGAACTTTTTCAGTTAATAGGATGAGGTTAAAATCATGACCAAATAAAACCATAATATGTTTGCATCCCAATTTGTGCGCCATCAGGAATTTGGTGTGCGCCATCAGGAATTTGGTTAGGACATTGTTCAAAGCTTAACCTCTTTGCAAGAGACTAAGACATGCTGAAACTGTTATTGAGGTTGATTTTCCTGTATTAGAAGCAGTTCTTGAACTAGGAGACAATTATTGAATATGAATGGATCAAAGGTAAAGATCATGGAGATGTCTAATTCGAGCCTTTTTAACAGAAGCATAAAACACCTAGGCAAAGACAATTATCAGATATGAACGGATCAAAGGTAATTTGAGCTTTTTTAATAGAGGCTTGGAGTGTGTAGGCAGTTAAAATAGATGTTCAAATGGCCTTTTACCACATTCATTATTAATTGCATAAATGCACACTTGTTGATAAGGACAATTTATTGGAAGATCGCCCTTTTTTTCTTCTCATATGCATCACTTAATTTATTTCTGGATAAGCAATCAATCTTCTATTTAGTAACTATAAGGTATAGTTTTTGCGCCTTGCAGGTATCAAATCTCAGACAGCACATAAAAGTAGTCCATCAAAATCTTCGTCCATTTGCATGTAGATTTTCTAAATGTGGGAAGAAATTTCCCTACAAGCATGTCAGGGATAACCATGAAAAATCTAGTGTGCACAATTACATTCAAGTAAGTGTTTAGTCTAAGATTTATCTACTAGCCTTGACATGGTGATATGAAATGTTAGCAAATTCAATTTTGAATTTTGTTTGAATCTGAACAAATATTTAATCTAGGTTTGCATGAATTCTAAGTTGCTTTGAGCTTCTTGTTGCAGGGTGACTTCCTAGAAATTGACGAGCAGTGGCAGTCACGGCCACGAGGTGGACGGAAAAGAAAGTGTCCTTCTATCAGATCTTTCTGCAGGAAGAGGATTGTTTCACCTGAGCAAGCATCAACGCTTATGTACAATGTTCTCCAGAACATGATGCAAGCAGAGTTTTGCTGGTGGGACGAAATAGAATAGGTGATTGTTTTTGTGCAAGTAGAGCTTCGTTTTCCCTTCTACCCAACTCTTTTCCTTGCTTCTAATTTGAGTTTTGTGCAAGCAGAGTTTTGCTTCTAATTTAAGCATTCAAATTAGTCATCTTGTTACCTGGTGCTCTTACTACTTTTTCAACTATGATTTTTGGTCTTGGTTTACTAATATATTATTTATGTGTTTTTATAGTTTACAAATCTCAAGTACTCCAGAGTTGAAATTGATGAAGTGCGGTTCGAGTGGGCTGAATGCATGCTAGATTACATTTGAAGTGCGGTTCTACCTTGTTGTGTTAAAAGAATGTTCTACCTTGATTTTGATATCTATTAGCTAGCTTTTGATGTAAAAAGAATGTTTGGGTATTTTATGGATATTATTGTAAGAAGATTATTTATATAATTTATGAATATTTGTGTATTTTATGGATATTATTGAATGAAGAATATTTGTATAATTTGTGAATATTTGTGTATTTTTTTTTGTTATTGTCGGTTTTGCATTGTTTCGGAAATCAAATTTGTGCTGTTAAAAAATATACATATTACATCGGTTTTCCACCGCTACAAAACCGGTGTTATTAACTAATATTACATTGGTCATTTACCGTTGCTAAAACCGGTGTTATTAACATACAATATTACATCGGTTTTACACCGTTGATGAAACGATGTCGTTAAGTAATACTACACCTGTTAATAACCGATTCGAAGACCGGTGTCGTTAAGTGATACTACACCGGTTTTAACCTGATGTCTAAAATGACAGACTTTTAACATCGGCTTCATAGACATCGGTCGAAAATGAAATAGACACCGGTGGAAAACCGATGTCTATGAAGGTTTTTGTTGTAGTGTCTGGACTAATAAATTACACTAGTACACTCTGAGTGTATTGAGCAGGACCATTTAAAGTAAGTTCTTTTTATACTGACTTAATAAAAGAACAAGACCTTAGTTATTATGGAAGTGTGTGCTCTTAATCCTAATATAATAACAAGCACATATATTTAGTATTTATTTCTTTTACTTATCAAAGGGTGAGATTTAGCTTGATAAAACAATAGACCCGATAAGTTAGGAAATGATATTACTTATAGTGTGTGTTGTTGATTAGAGAAGGAAACTGTGTCCTAGTAATTTAGGTTGATAATGTCCCCAAGTGGAGCTCAAAAGGATTGCCATGTTAAACCCTGCAGGTGGACTTAGTCTGACATGATGATAAGGTTGAGTGGTACTACTCTTGGACTAAGATATTAAAGAGACTTGTCAGTAACTCATTTAATTAGTGGACATTCGACATCTTAAACACAGGGAGAATAACACGCTCATAATAAGAAGGAGCCCAAAATAGTATTTGGGATTGGTGCGGTAGTTCAATAATAATTCTTTAGTGGTATGAGTTATTATTGATGAACTCGAGTTGTGTGTTCGGGGCGAACACGGGAAGCTCAAGTTCATCGAGAGACCAAAATCAATTCCTCCTCTCGGTCCCTATCGTAGCCTCTTGTATATAGAGAATTATACCCACCACATACCCACTTCTTACCCACCCTTAGGTGGCCGACGAAGCAAGCTTGGAGCCCAAGCTTGGGCCGGCCAAACCAAGGGTTGACACAAGTAGAGGGGATCGACCATAGCTTGGAGCCCAAGCTTGTTGTGGCCGGCCCTTGTTAAATTAAAAGGATTTTATTTTAAATTTTTTTTTAAGTGGATGCCATGGTTTTAAAAGAGAATTTAATATTATAAATCTTTCCTTTTATAGCTTTCTACAAAAGATTAAGAAAAGATTTGATATCTTTCCTTATTTGTAGATTGAAAGGAAAATTTTAATTTTGAGAAAACTTTCCTTTTTTGTAACCATGTTTATGATTTAAAATAGAGTTTTAAAATTATAAATTTTTCCTTTTATAAATTTCTACAAAGGATTAAAAAAAAAGATTTGATATCTTTCCTTATTTGTAGATTGAAAGGAAGATTTTAATTTTAAAGATAACTTTCATATTTGGAAATCATCCACATGTTTTAATAGAGAGATTTTAATTTATAAAATTCATTTTATAACCAACCATGAAGAGAAAAATTATTAGAGAATTTTTTTTATAAATTTTCATAAACAAATTAGGAAGTTTTAATTCTTGTGTTATTAAAACTTTCCTTGTTTGGAGCTATGAGGTGGTCGTCCATGATATTTAAGAAAAGTAAATTAGTTTTAATCAATTAAATTTTCCTTTTCATGGCAAAGAAAATAAGGAAGTTTTTATTTAAATTTTTCTTATTTGCCAAGACCAAGGAATATAAAAAAGGGGGTAGAGGTGCCTTCATGTGATACAACTTTATTCTATTTTCCTCTCCTCTTTTCCTTGGTGGTGGTCGGCCCTTCTCCTTTGCTTCTCCTCTTCTCTTCTTCTTTGGTGGCCGGCAGCATCATCCCTTGGAGCTTGTGGTGGTGGCCGGATCTTGCTTCGAGAAGAAGGAGAGAAAGGAGGTTTTGTTTCTAGCATCCCTTGGAGCTTGGTGGTGGTGGCCGAAACTCATCATCTCAAGGAGAGGTGTTTGGCCGAAACTTGCAAGGAGGAAGAAGAAGGGCTTGGGTTGTTCTCATCTCGGTAGATCGTTGCCCACACAATGTCCGAGATAAGAAGAGGAATACTGTAGAAGACAAGAGGTCGTTGCATACAAAGAAAGGTATAACTAGTAATTGTTTTCCGCATCATACTAGTTTTTCTTTGTATGAATTCCAAACACAAGAGTCATATAATTCTAGGTTTCGAATTTGTGATTCGAGTTTATGTTTTTTTTTGTTTTTCAAATTTGTGATTCGATTGTTCTTTTTGGTTAAATCTAGTGTTATATAAGGAAATTAAATATTAGATTTCTTTAAAAGGCTTTGTCTAGGCGGTGGTGGATGATCCCATACCCAATAAGGCCTAGTGCCTCGCTATGCATTCCTATAAGCCAATTTTAGAAATTAATATTTAATTGAATTTGTAACATGGGTGGATTTGGATCAATAAGATTAAGCATCGTTTGCGATCCAAGTCTTAACCACTAAGAACAGATAAGTTAAATTTGGAATCAATAATGTTAAGTTTCGTTTGCGATTCTGAATTTAATTTCTAAAGAACACAATAGGTTGTTAGGAAATGTTCGATACTTGTACAAAATTTTTGTACAGTGGAACCAGTACGATCTTCCTAGGACCAACCAACAAGTACCAGACTTTAGTTAGAACTCCTACACGAGTGTAAGCATGGAGTTAGATAGATGAACAATGCATAAGCACATTAACTAACATCGCAACAAAACCTAAATCCTAGTATCTATTCCCCTTCATTCAATTACACTCTTTTCTCTCTCTCATTCTCATTTCTTTCTCTCTAGCATTTGTGAACCATTTTATATTGTCTAGATAATTCACCGTGCGAAGATGACTAGTGCTTAATCAACAGTCCCTGTGCGATCGATAATCTTTTGTATTACTAATGACATAACCATGCACTTGCGGTTGTGTAACAAGTTTTTGGTGCCGTTGTCGTAACAAAACCATGCACTTGCGGTGACTTGTGTCCCTGGCAACGGTGCCAAAAACTTGTTACGTCACCGCAAGTGCACGGTTACATGGTCAGTAATACAAAGATATCGAACCCACAAGGACTCTTGATTAAGCACTAGTTAACTTCGTACGGTGAATTATCTAGACAAACGTAAGATTGGTTGGAAAATAGAGTAAGAGAAAGAGAAAAGAGAAAAGAGACAAGAGAAGAGAGAGAACAAGGGAAAGGAGTGAGAGAAGGGTAAGAGGATGAATGATAGATGCTAGGATTTCGATTTCGTTGTGATGCTAGTTAATGTCCCAATGCATTGTTCATCTAACTAACTCTATGCTTACACTCGTGTGAGAGTTCTAACTAGAGTCCAGTACAACCTCACAAAGATCATACCAAAGAATTTACCCATGTTCTACTACCATTAAGTAGAAGAGGTAATTTAGGAAGTCCGATTATAAGGAACATCCTTCTGTCACAAGGGCACACGGTCCACATTCCTAGATTACACAAGTCACTTCCTAATGATAGATTAATGCAATTAAATAGAAGAGATAATTTAGAAAGTTCGATTATAGGGAATATCCTTTTGTCACCAAGACCCACTGTCCACGTTCCTAGATTACACAAGTCACTTCCTAATATTAATTTGGGAGAATCCTTTAAACTCTAATTAGTTTTCCTAGTAGAGAGTCGATCCCCGTTTCAAGGAACTATCGTAGAAAGTAAGAGATACCTTCTGTCACAAGGTCCCATGATCTTACATTCCAAAGTTGTTCCTCTACATGGTGATCTAAACCCTACATCTACATGGATTGACCTCACACACATTTCGTCAAACACATACAAGGCACAACACATAGATCATTATATAAACACTTCATTACATAGGAAAATACCCAAATACATAGTTCATACATCACAACACATCACAACTACTTCCTACATCCTAGATATAGAGATTTACTCCATTACAAGGGAATTATAACCAAACACGATAAGTAAAGCAAACCACGACTCAATACATGGAGATAGAGAGAAGAGAATGCTTATCTTTGAAGCCTAGTATCCTTGGAAGCGCTTTCTTGCTCCTGAGGAGGACATATCAATGAAGATGAAGAAGATCTAGGGCCTCTCAAAAGGGGAGAACCCTTTCCCAAGGAATGGGGGTGAGCCCCAAGCCAAAGATAAGTGAAAAAATCACTTTTATAGAGCAGGGAATGGGCACCACACGACCCATGACACAGTCGTATGGATCCATATTGCCTCATACATCTTGCTTCCGGCCAAGGTGACATGGTCGTGTGGCTCACACGACCATGTGGCTACATGACCATGTGTCTCACATGCCCATGTGGCTCACACGACCATGCTCTTTTTGACCTCTAGAAATGCTACATGGTGGTGTGGTTCACACGACCCACCACTACTTACTCTCTGGAAATATTGCACAGTTGTGTGGTTCACATGGCCATGCTCTGGTTGTGCTGGTGGGGTGACACGATCGTGTGGCTCACACGACCTAGCTATTTTTGGCCATGTGTCAATGATGTGTACACTTATAAGCCACTTTAACACCTCTTATCTTGGTATTCTTGAGTTGCGGTCTTCAGCAGAGTTGTATATCTTGAAGTTAGCTACAATTTATATAAAGAACATCCTAAACTCTAACTAAAAACAAAGTTATGTATATTTTCCTCTTGGTGTGTAGTATAGGATTTGACACGGCCGTGTGCCAGGGCCGTGTCTCATAGAAATGTATTTTAGGCCTTCAAGACGTGATTTTCTCTAGTTAAATCTTCATAAGAGTTGTAGATATTGAAGTTGTCTAGATTTTGATATCTGGAATGTCTCATAACACCAATCGAGTAGAAAGTTATGGTCATTTTACTTTTATTATATAGTGTTGAAAACGACATGGTCGTGTGGAATTGACACACCCGTGTGGAATTGACATGACAGTGCCATTTAGAGGGAGCATCTACCCGAAGTCCTTTAGGGGGCTGGACATGCCTTGCCAAACATGCTGCAATAGGAATTGGCATAGAAATAGTAATATCCTTCCTCCGAGCAGCTTGAGCCTCTTCCACATTAATGAACTCTGAAGCCTGCTTGATTAATATATCAAAATTAGTAAGAGGATTCCTAACCAAATCCTTAAAGAAGTCATTATCATTAAGCCCCTGGGAAAAGATGCTTACCAAGATCTCCGTGGTGGCCAAAGGGACATCGATGGCGACTTGGTTGAACCTTTTAATATAGGCTCTAATAGATTCTTTAGGCTCCTGTTTAATTGAAAAGAGACTCCGAGGGGTGTTATGGTACTTCCTATTGCTTGAAAAATGATGTAGGAATACCTTGCAAAAATCCTTAAAGCGACGAATAGATTTTTCTAGTAGTCGCTTGAACCACCTCTGAGCTGCTCCTCCAAATGTAGTAAGGAACATCCGACATTTAACTCCATCAGTATATTGTTGGAGGAACATTGCATGTTCAAATTTAAGAAGATGATCCTTGGGATCAGTTGTTCCCGAGTATTCTCTGACATTTAAATTTTTATAATGCTTTGGAAAAGGATCATATATTACTCGTTGAGAAAATGGAGTGATAATCCTTTAAAGAGAAATATCACTAGCTATAATCTTCCCTTTTCATTTTTATCTCACAGGGGTTTCTCCAAAAGACTCCTAAAAAATTGCTTTTTGTCCTCCGTATTCAAGAGGTGTCTGAAAATACGCTTTTGGATGTCAAGTGGGTGAGAGAGAGGCAGAGAACAAATGAACCAAATCTCCCCCCTTGATCTCCCTCTCCCTATGATGAGAAGTTATAAACATCGCCGGATGTGCTGCTACGGGTAGCGTTCCACTAGTATTGACTTGTGTTGTTGTTGTTGCAATATTTTATGCACTTTAGCATTGATGAGCAACTCCATATCATATTGCGATATAGTAATAGTGTTGGGTTTTCTTGCTTCCTCCATCTTCTTAGCTTTAGATCCAGGTGAATAGTTCCCACAGACGATGCCAAATTTGATCCTGTTTGACATTTGTAAAGATGTGCGCTGGCTCCGATGAATGAAGATCCTTGATGAAGACAACCTCAGGAATGTTAGAGTATATATTAAAAGTCTAGCTTTTGTATAAATATTTAAGAATCACATTGGTCAAATATTGACATTTATATGCTAAGTGTAATTGTTCAATTAATTTATATTATTGATAACATGATGTATGGTGTCAAACATAGAAGATCATGTTATCAATTCCTTATACATTATAAATAGTAGCTCACAACTAAGATGGATAGGAACAAACTATTAGAATAGTCGTAGTATAATTTGGTATTAGTTTATCTTGACTATAAAATTACACTAATACACTCTGAGTGTATTGACCAGGACCATTTGAGGTAGTTTCTTTTTATACACACTAAATAAAATAACAATACCTCTGTTATTATGGAAGTGTGTGTTCTTAATCCTAATATAATAATAAGCACATATACTTAATATTTATTTCTTTAATTTATCAAAGGGTGTGATTTAGTTCGATAAATCAATAGGCCCGATAAGTTGGGAAATAATATTATTTATAGTGTGTGTTGTTGATTATAGAAGGAAACTGTGTCCTAAAAATCTAGGTTAATGATGTCCCCAAGAGGAGCTCATATGGATTGTCATGTAAACCGTGCAGGTGGACTTAGTTCGACATGACGATAAAGTTGAGTGGTACTACTCTTGGACAAAGATATTAATTAAAGTGAGTTGTCAGTAACTCATTTAATTAGTGGGCATTCGACATCTTAAATACAAGGAGATTAACACACTCATGATAAGAAGGAGCCCATATAGTAATATGAGATTGGTACGGTAGTTTAATAATAACTCTTTAGTGGTATGAGTTATTATTGATGAACTCGAGTTGTGTGTTCGGGGCGAATACGGGAAGCTCAAGTTCATCGAGAGACCAAAACCAATTCCTCCTCTCGGTCCCTATCGTAGCCTCTCATTTATAAAGTATTATACCCACCCATACCCCCCTTCTTACCCACCTTAAGGTGGCCGACCAAGCCTAGCTTGGAGCCCAAGCTAGGGCCAGCCAAACCAAGGTGAGAGGTGGCCGACCCTAGCTTGAACCCAAGCTTGGTGTGGCCGGCCATAATAAATTAAAAAGATTTTATTTTTTTAAAAAAAATTCTTATGTGGAAGCCATGGTTTTAAAAGAGAGTTTAAAATTTAAATCTTTCTTTTTATAGCTTTCTACAAAAGATTAAGATAAAGGTTTGATATCTTTCCTTATTTGTAGTTAAAAGGAATATTTTAATTTTTGATAAAACTTTCCTTTTATCAAACCATCCTTATGATTTTAAAAGAGAGTTTTAAAATTAAATCTTTTTCTTTTATATCTTTCTACAAAATATTAAGAGAAAGATATCTTTCCTTATTTGTAGTTAAAAGGAAGATTTTAATTTTAGAGAAAACTTTCCTTTTTGTAAATCATCCACATGTTTTAATAGAGAGATTTTAATTTATAAAAGTTTCCTTTTATAACCAACCATGAAGGGAATTTTTTAAAGAGAATTTTTTATTTTAAAAATTTCCGGAAACAAATTAGAAAGTTTTAATTTTTGTTTAAAACTTTCCTTGTATGGAGGATGTTGAGGTGGCCGGCCAAATACAAACAAGAAAGGAAATTTTAATTAAATTTTCCTTTCATTGGCAAAGAGGATAAGGAAGCTTTTATTAAAACTTTCCTTATTTGTCATGACCAAGGAATATAAAAGAGAGAGTAGAGGTGCCTCACCTTATAACCTATCATCTAGTATTCCTCTCTTCTTTTCCTTGTGGTGGTCGTCCCTCATCTTTTTCCTCTTCTCCTTTTCTTCTTCATTGGTGGTCGGCGACATCAACTCTCAAGGAGCTTGTTGGTGGCCGGATTTTGCTTGGAGAAGAAGTAGAGAAAGGAGGCTTTGTTTCTAGCATCCCTTGCAGCTTGGTGGTGGTGGCTGAACCTCATCTTCTCTTGGAGTTCTTGTGGTGGCCGAAACTGTAGGGGGATCGGTGGCCGACTTGAAGGGGGGTTGGATAGACGACACCCCCAAATTGATCGCTTCCTATGTATTCATTAGTGCACAGCGGAAAACAAAGAATACAACCACGAATACAAATATGAAAGCTAAATACAAAGGAAGAGATGCAAACCGCTAACACGTTCGTTTATGTGATTCAGAGATAACTTGCTCCTACTCCACGATGTGTCCGTAAGGTAGACGATCCCTTAATCCGTCGGTGGATTAGTCCCCGGCAAACTCTGGCTAGCTCAACCTCCTTGTGGGTGGAGAAACCTCACCACAACTCCAACCAAGACCTCTTGGCACACAAAGATCTCTAGAGCTCAAAAGACTACTAATTAGATTTTAACCTAGTTCAATTTCATTAGGGATAACCAAGCTTCCAAGCCTTGGTTATATAGGCCGCGGGTTGAAAACTCTGCCTACCAGTTGACTGCTAAAACTAGCAGTCGACTGCTTTATGTGAAAATTCGACCGTTACATCCCAACGGCTCGATACCAGTCGACTGCCAAAACTAGCAATCGGCTTCTCTACACAAACTAAGCGAACAGAAATATTCTGTTCACTGCCAGTCAACTGCACCAGTTGACTGGTGAAAATAGCAGTCGACTACTACAGTAACTGCTACAATGAAAGTCTAAACCTAGGATTTTACCACGAGTACAATCTCTCAGCACTCAGACCGTCACCCTTAGACTCACTTGGCATTTATTTGCAACCTTTGACCTCTTGCCTTCAAGCCTACTTCCTTTGGCTCTCGTCCCTCGGATGCATACAAGCCCGCGGCTCGTCCCAAATGCCATCCTTCGAGTATTCCTCGAAGTCGCTTCCCTCGGCCCTTGTCCTCATTGCCTTGTCCACGGTCCTTCGGATGCATACAAGCCCGCGACTCATCCCTAATGCCATCCTTCACCGGACCCGAAGCCATCAACCTAAGTCACATGTGTATCCTGCAGTCCTACACAACTCAAGTACATATATCAAATACAGGGGTGAACTTAACTTAAACCCTTTGCCCAAACACCAAAACACATAGTCGCACAGACCATTGTGATTGCTCCAACAATCTCTCCCTTTTTGATGTTTGACAATATGTTTAAGTTAGGGAAAACAAATAGCAAATAAATATGCTAAAAACAATGGACTTACGATGCCAAGGCTACACACTTGGACTTACAACACCGAATGGACTTACGTTGCCAAGGCTACACACTTGGACTTACACCGCTGAATGGACTTACATTGCCAAGGCTACACACTTGGACTTACACTGCCAAATCAAAAATAATGCAACATGCATTTGAACCTATCCTAAGTCTCCCTCTACACCTATGCTCCCCATTGAGCTAGGAATTTTCCACTAGGCTTTTTAAGAACCTATCCCAAGGCTCCCCCTACACCTATGGTCCCCATTGAGCTACGAATTTTCCCACAGGGATTTTTAAGAACCTATCCCAAGGCTCCCCCTACACCTATGCTCCCCAATGAACTAGGAATTTCCAATAGGGATATTTAAGAACCTATCACAAGGCTCCTCCTACGCAAAGGTACTAAGGTTTTCCCAACTAAACCTTACTTCTCCTCCTTTGTCTAACATCCAAAAAGTTCTCCAACAATATCCCAATTGTTAAAAAATTGTCATCCAAATTGACCCTAAACTCATGTATTAATCCCCCATGGATTTCATACACATGTACGAGTTGACTTGGTCAAAATCCAATGCTGAAAATAATTTCAGACTGGTATTAGTCGGCTGCAAGAAGTACCAGTCGACTGCCCTTACTAAAACGAGTTTACAGAAACATTCTGTCCTCAAACATACTATTACCAGTTGACTGATAACTGTACCAGTCGACTGGTACAGTATTCATGCAAAAATTAACCTTTTCTAGACAACTTCAGAAATACGTCAAAAATTTCACAGAACTCCAAAAATTCTCAAATTTTATGGAGAGATCTATTTTATCAATGTCTACTTGGGAAAAATATATATAAAAATATATTTATGACAAATCCCAAGATTGATACAAAATAAAAAATTAGCTAAAAAGTTCAATTGAACCTTGACCTAAAGTCCTAGTTTTGGCTTCCTCTTGATGTATTTGCCCATACTAACCCACAATGCATCCCTAGCATTGGTTTATATGGCATCTATACATCCAAAACCAATTATCATGCTATATGACTCCAATGTCATATTTCTAAGCATGAAACACAACTCAATTATGCCAAAACCCTAGGTTTGACACTCAAGTTAGTCTTCAAACAACTTCGCACATTCCATGACCCAACCTAGACTCCCAAGTAAAACCCACTTGAGATCCATTGTCCATGGGCCCCAAATTGACTCTTTGAGCTTCCCCTAGAGCTCTTAACCTTAGCCACCTCCCTAGGTGACTCATCCACAATGGTTAGGCCACATCGGTGCACCTCCGGTGACACTTAGCCTACAAACCTAACCTTCTTAACCTTGGACACCTTGTCCTTGGTTAATTTCTCCTTACCTTTAAATGGCTTTCCCTTGCCATTTCTTGACTTCTCCTTGCTATAGTCATATGCAACCCTAGCATAAGACTTTCCCTTAGCTTTGGCGACACTAGATCGGTATCCTAGACCCGATCTATCATTGTTGGGTCTTTGACTACCCAACACCATACCCAAACCCTTAGATCCAACATTGAATCTTTCTAGGGTATTCTAATTTATCAAGCTTTGCCTTTAAAGCTTGATTTTCCCTTTCTAGGTTCCTAAACCTAGAGTCAACATGTCCACCATGGACATTTCTAGACCTACCCATTTGTCTAGGCATATGTCTCCCCTTCTTGGGATTTATGCCTTGGGTCTCCTAAGGTCTAACGTTTCTAGATTTATCATGAATGAGTACCTTAGGGTTTTGATCTACCTTAACCCTACTTCTATCATGATATCTAAAACCGAAACTATGCATGGGAAACAATAAGAATTACTCCTAGCATGCATGGAGGAATTTAAATTTGACTTCAAATTTAAACTAGGGTTTACCTTACCCTTTACCTTTGGGGCTCCCCCTTGACATGAGCCTCCATTCTTCCTCCACTTCTTCTCCTCCTTCTTCAAATGCGCCAACTTTTTTATTTCTTTCTTCTTTGGGCATTTGGTGTGGTAATGCCCCCCGCTCACCACACGTGAAGCACACTATGTGCTTTTTCTTCTTCTTCTTCCTACAACTCAATTTAGATTCAAAATGAATTGAATTGAGTTTAGGAGATACCTATTTCTTACCCAATGGACATGTACTCTTGTAATGTCCCTTTTATTGCACCTGAAGCACACAATGTGATCTTTTGACTTTGCTTTGGTGGAGGTACTTGCTAGGTTGACCACTTCCAAGACCTCTTCTTCATCCTCTTCACTTGTCTTGGATTCTTCTTCAATCCTTGAGGATGTGGATGATGCCTCATCTTCTTTATCCACACTTGTGGATGGCCTTTCTTCATCCTTTTCCTCGGAAGTTGATCATGAATCGAGTTCCGGTTGCTCCTCCTTTACTTCTTGAGCTACTAAGCCCATCTCCTTGGGCTCTACCTCTTCATGTGTAGGCAAAAGTTCTTCTCCTAGAACTTTCTTTACCTTGCTCCACAACTCGTGGGCATTCTTATATTCACCTACATGACTTATCACATCATTAGGCAAAATATCAATCAAAATAGATATTACCTTTGAATATGCCTTTGCTCGTGTGGTTTGCTCCTCCGTCCAATGTCGTGGTCGGAGCCTTTTTCCCTTTTTGTCTCTTGGGACTTCGAATGGGTCCTTAATCACCATCATGGTGTCCCAATCTGTGTCAAAGAAGACTTCCATCTTCATCATCCAAAATGTGATGCCCCTAAGGCTTCCTCTTTCAAACATTGGAGGTTCAATCAAGCCTGTCATCTTCTTGTATTTGCTCTTCTCGGCGATTAGTCTGGTGAAGTGCGACCTTGGCTCTGATACCACTTATAGGGGGATCGGTGGTCGACTTGAAGGGGGGTTGGAAAGACGACACCCCCAAATTGATCACGTCCTACGTATTCATTAGTGCACAATGGAAAACAAAGAATACAACCATGAATACAAATATGAAATCTAAATACAAAGGAAGAGATGCAAATCGCTAACACGTTCGTTTACGTGGTTCGGAGATAACTTGCTCCTACTCCATGGCGTGCCCGTAAGGTGGACGATCCCTTAATTCGTTGGTGGATTAGTCACCGGCAAACTCCGGCTAGCTCAACCTCCTTGTGGGTGGAGAAATCTCACCACAACTCCAACCAAGACCTCTTGGCACATAAAGATCTCTTGAGCACAAAAGACTACAAATTAGACTTTAACCAAATCCAATTTTGTCAGGGATAACCAAGCTTTCCAGCCTTGGTTATATAGGTCGTAGGTTGAAAACTCCGCCTACTAGTCAATTGCTAAAACTAGTGTTAGCTAGAGCCCTAGAGCCAATCATTTGATGATTGTATTTTGGACTTATTGTATCATATTCTATATATAAATAAAGGCATTTGGATTTTGGTTATTATACTTACTTGTATTGGTGCCAAATAAACTAAGTATAATAATGTCCTTGAGTAGATGGTTCTCACCTATATCAATCGGTTATTTGAACCGATAGTGAGATGATATAGGGAACACTACTCTTAATCATTCCTAGTCGAGTATTAACATTCAGGGACAATGTTAATGCAATAAGACTAGCATGTAGGTCAACTCGATGACTTGATCTCACAAGTCATGGATATAGAGATATCAAGTTGACACATGGGTATACATTAGAGAATGTATACTGAATGACCCGCCATGAGAAAGTATCATGGATCGTTATATGAGTGTCATATACTTTCTCATGTGGCTATTAGTATGACTACTAGTCCTTAGACCTGAAGTCACCATAGATCCCTACATAAGGAGTTATGTACTTTGGTTTCATCAAACGTCACCCGTAACTGGGTGGACTATAAAGGCGATTACTGGGTATATAAAAAATTATGCGGAGGGATGTGAGTGATGTAGATAGGATCTATCCGTCCTATATGACGGGAGAGACATCGGTATTCTTGATAGAGTGAGACCACGAAGTGCATGGCCATGCCCAAATGAGTCAATATGGGATATTGAGCTCATTTGATTTAGTGAGTCTACTTGGAGTTCAAGATTTAGATTGGTCAGAGGATGACACGGTCTATGCCTCACATTGACCAATCTAGATGTCTAGGATAGAAGGACACTTGTCATATTTTGTGAGGAGTCACAATTAGTAGTCACAAGGTGATGTCGGATCTCGACATTCTTGTAACTTTGGTAGTAATGATGTGTTGCTAGATACCGCTCATTACTTATGCTCCTAAATGGGTTTAGGGCATTGCCAACGTTACAAGAACCTATAGGGTCACACACTTAGGACAATTAGATGGAGATTAGGTTCATATGATGAACCAAGAGGATTAGTTTCATTTGATGAATCAAATTGGATTAAGAGTAATCCTAATTGGGCTAACTTGAGTTCGACTCAAGTTGATTCATGTGTTCAATGAGTCTAATTTAGATTTTGACTCATTGAATCAATTTAATTAAATGAATTAGATTCATTATATTAAGTTGGCTTGAATCAAATGGTTAGATTAGATCAACCATGGAAGAGATTTGGTCAAGTTTGACTTGACTTGAGAGGAAGATTAAAAGTCAAGTTTGACTTGACTTTATGCCACCTCATTGGTGAGTTGGCATTGATGTGGACCAATGATGATGCACCACATCATCATGGTTGCCACCTCATGGGAGTTACTAGTGAGTGCCACCTCATGGAGGTTACATTCCCTCTTTGATGACAACTTAATGCATTAATGAGGGGGTTACATTTGGGAAATGTGGCCGGCCACAATTTGAATGAAAATGGATTCATTTTCATTCAAGTGATTATTATTGCATCTTCTTCCTCTCAAGCCCTCCCTCTCCTCCTTCCTTGGCCGAACCACATAGGTGCTAGCACACCTTGGTTTTTGGTCATCTCCACCTAATTAGTTCGTGTGGATACTTCTAGAGGAGTGTCTATTTTGACACTCTCAAGATCCGGCACCGTTTGGACGAGCGGGAATTTTACGAGGGCATGCTTCAAAGGTAAAAGCTCTCAACACATAGATCTAGGAGTAGATCTAAAGTTTTGAAACTCGTACTTGTATTTCATTCGGTTTTTCCTTGCACGGATCTACGGCTTTGGGTGATTCGGGGTTTCCGCGGCCCGAAAAACCCAACAGTGGTATCAGAGCCACGTGCAAGGCTTGTACGAGTTTAATTTTTGGTTTTATGAAAACTAAACCTTCTGTGATTTTCTGTAAAAATTTAGTTTTTTATGTTTTTATGGGTAATTTTTCCGTAGAAGCGAAGCACAAGTATCTCGGCACTTGTAGGCTTCGGCTACCGGGAAGTTTTTCCTTAAACGGCTTCGTTTTGCCCCAAATCCGTTTGGGACAGCGGGCTTGGGTGCCATTAGATCGCAAAGGAGCAACTCACGATGGTTAGATCATGGCTAGGGGTACTGCCCCTAACCCCGCAAGGGGATTTGCTCCGCGATTGCACCCGAAATCGCTAAAAATGAACCTGCCGGGAAGATTTTTCTGAAACGGCAATATCTCGACCCAAATCATTTTGGGACAGCGAGTTTGGGCGCTGTTGGATCGCAAAGCAACCCTCGCGATGGTTAGATCGCGGGTAGGGGCGCTGCCCCTGGCCCCGCAAGGGGATCCGTTCCGCGATTGCGGCCGAAACCGCTAAACGGGACCGCCGGGAAATTTTACTCGTAAAAATTGTAAAAAATTAATTTTAAAATTATAGAAAATTATGAAAAATATATAATTTTGAATTATATATTAATTTTGTGATAGTCATGGCCCAAAAACCCAATATGATTGAATTGTGTTGTAATTCATAATACGGCCTGCGTGCCGTTATGTGTTTGCGCGTGTTGTATGTTTTTATTTTTCGCGACCTGCACGTCGTGCCTTTCTCATATATTCTAGTTGTAAATTAGATTTAGACTCGAATGTAACTCGAGTTTCAAATTGTAATGTACAAATTGGAGCGGTGGAGGGTCCACACGAGACGGAGTTCCGAGGCGGGCACGAGCAACACAAGGTGGTCAAAGGGAGGAGCTTGGAGAAGCTGTTGACCCTAGGTTGACCATTCGATCTTCTCATTGGCTTGAGAGGATCGCAGTAGGGCCATGACTAAATCACAAATAGATTAATTAGTTAATTGCTTATGTATATGATGCATGTTTAATAAGTAATTAATTAATTAGTGCCTTACGATTAGATTAGATCCAAGTCGTGCACATGATGCACCCTTGCGATTAGATTAGATCTAAGTCGTGCACAAGATGCATCCTTTTCGATTAGATTAGATCTCGATCGAACCAACTCTAAATGCCTAACCGTGCCGTGATACCTATCACTACCTCGATCACATGTATTGTTGAATATGTCAAAGCAGAGCAATACATATTATCTTGGTAGGGTACGGAGGGACAATCTTGGTCCCGCCTATCAACGCATGGGTGAATACAAACTCAATTAGATTGAGTATTCCTAGTTGCTCGGTTAGATCGAGTCAACTATAGGCATTCTTCCAACGGTTGGAAAAGATAGGTCAAAATCACATCTATATTAACTCTCGGGCGTATTAGCCAAAGCTAACTCGAGTTTTAATATAAATGCGGATATTGATTTTATAAACAAGAGTTGCATAGAGATGTAATTGGTAATCGTTACCTACCGATCATGCTAAGTCTTAGGCGTATTAGCCAAAGCTAACTCAAGGGTTAATATGATGTGGATCTTGTCCCACAAGTATTATAGAATTCAGTGGGAGCATCATTTAATTAAAGGCCTAATTAAATGATTTTAAAAGAATAACTGCTACAGTACCACTACAGTAACTGCTACGGTGAAACTCTAAACCTAGGATTTAACCCCAAGTACAATCTCTTAGCACTCGGACCCTCACCCTTATACTCACTTGACGCTTCGTTGCAACCTTTGACCTCTTGCCTTCAAGCCTACTTCCTCTGGCTCTCGTCCCTCGGATGCATACAAGCCCGCGGCTCATCCCCAATGTCATCCTTTGTGTATGCCTCGAAGTCGCTTCCCTTGGCCCTTGTCCTCGTTGGCTTGTCCACGGTCCCTCGGATGGATACAAGCCCGCGGCTCGTCCCTAATGCCATCCTTCACTAGACCTGAAGCCATCAACCTGAGTCACATGTGTATCCTGCAGTCTTGCACAACTCAAGTACACATATCAAATACAAGGGTGAACCTATCTTAAACCCTTTGCCCAAACACTAAAACACATGGTCGAATAGACCATTGGGATTGCTCCAACATAAACTTGCTTGAAGAAGAAGGAAACTTGGGTGGATTCTTGTCTAGGTAGATCGTCACCCACACGACGTCCGAGATAAGAAGAGGAATACGACAGATGATCGTGAGGTCTATAAGCTATAAAAGGTTTAACTAGTTATTAGTTTCCGCTTTATAACTAGTTCATCCTTTTATTTAAATCTTGAAATACCAAACACAAGAGGCTAGTGATTCTAGGTTTTG
The DNA here is from genome assembly GCF_018446385.1 of Zingiber officinale. NCBI lineage: Eukaryota > Viridiplantae > Streptophyta > Magnoliopsida > Zingiberales > Zingiberaceae > Zingiber > Zingiber officinale. The sequence continues at coordinate 53,005,295 of NC_055992.1, read as the reverse complement.
GATTTATGATTCGAATTTGTGTTTCTTTGTTTTTAGATCTTGTGATTCGATTGTTCTTTTTGGTTAAACCTAGGGTTACTATAAGGAGATTAAATATTGAATTTCTTTGAAAGGCTTTATCGAGGCAGTGGTGAATGTTCTCATACCCAAGATGCCCAAGTGTCTCACCATGTTTGACCTAGGAGTCGATCTCTAAAATAAATATTTAATCAAATTTGTAACATGGGTGGATTTGGATCAATAATGTTAAGTATCATTTACGATCCAAGTCTAAACATCTAAGAACAGATAAGTTAAATTTGGAATCAATAATGTTAAGTTCTGTTTGCGATTCCAAGTTTAATTTCTAAAGAACACGATAGGCTGTTAGGAAAGTTTAGGAATTGTATAAAATTTTTGTACAGGGGAACTGGAGCGATACTCCGAGTAGCAACCAACAACTGATATCAGAGCTAGGGTTTGCCTCTGTGTATTTGGTTTTCAGTTTAATTATGCACATGTCATACATATTTTAGGCAGGATAATAGTAGGATATGCTAACTCTGCAGTTGCAGGCTCCAACTATTATGGCTTAATGTGATTGTGTGTGATTAGACCCATGGATATGTCAAGGATATTTTTTATGTGTGTGCATGATTGTATTTATTAAATACAGCAGGAGCTGTATTAGCCCTAGGATTTTACTTTTTTGTTCGATCTAGACTTTATGTACATTCCCTTGTGGAATATAGGATCGATATATGTAAAATTCTATTTTTTGTCGCGGATCATATTCTTGCAAGGCGTGGTACTATTGGAGGACCAAAGGCACAGTGGAAAAAGGAAGCTCGATGGACCCGATGACATGAACCCTAGGGCTAGCAGCACACAGAGGACAGTGATGGAAAAAGCCATAATAGTTGAAAAATTAATTTTCATATTTATTGCTTTATTTACTGTGATGTGTGTGTACATGTGATGTATGCTTGCATAGTTAAAATCCTCAACTTAAAATACTAAGTGGGAGAGGGATTAGTAAATAAATTCCATGGTCTCCATTATTGGTTTGTAAGTGATGCAACAAACTTGTGTGTTGGCTCTGAGTGCCTCCCTCCACAACGGATGAGTTTGTTTGTGGATCACTAGGTCAAAGTTCCTTTGTGGATGGTTATAGTAAATTATTTAAGAGTGTGTGATCTTCTCCAACTAAAGGGGCACAATCCTATTTAATGGACTAAGTATCAAGTAATGGTATACACTTAGACACATTCAATAGTATCCTCCCCAACGGAGTCACTGCTATTGTTTTGCGTGACCAAAGGAAGACCAACTATTAATTTGTCATAAAGCTAGGTGAAACCCCCTCTTACAAATGATTGAATTTGTATACGTCCACACTAATGTGGCATATAAAATTCACGATGTTTGAGGAAATTTTATTTGTCATAAAGTTAGGTTGACAAAATAAAATGGGTAAATCCTTCTCTTACAAACAATTGAATTTGTATACGTCCACACTAACGTGGCATACAAAATTCATGATGTTTGAGGTAATTTAAGGTTGACAAGATAATTAATGGATAATATCCTCCTCTTACAAATGTTTGAATTTGTATACATTCACACTAACGTGGCATACAAAATTCACGGTGTTTGAGGTTGATCCTGTCTGAGAAGCTTGACAAAACGGAAAGCTGGGAGAAAACACCTACTGCTAGAGAAGAATAATACCTATAGAACACCGATCCGAGAAACCCAAAGCGGATCTAAGAGAATGAAGTCCCGGGATGTCCTTCTGGTGTGAAGCTCCAATGGCGAGATGGAAATTTGACTAAAGAAAACCCAGATCCGGAGCTTCCAAGGCTTCCTACGCGCAAGAGTCCAACCAACATTATCGTTAGTGACCTAAGACCGGGGTGGGAATCCCTAGCTAGGCCCTCCGATGCTCAAGTCAGTGATATCTCTTGGTGTGGAAGAAGGAAGAAGCAGATGAACAGTAGTTGAAAACTAGGGTTATGAATGTGAGCAGTGATGTGAAATTACCTGGCCAACGGAGAGGATTCCCCTTTTTATTCCACTTCATATAACCTCCGTAGTCATGAAGTGGACCCTGGTTTGTTAGAGTTTGTTATGAGATGACGTAAGCTGCGTACTTGTGGTAAATGACTTTTAAAGAATCTTTTTTTACCCCAGATGTACCATCTTTATCATCTAGTACCTGCAGAAAAGTCTAAAAACACATTTCCTGCCAAATATGTAACACCTGTTATACAATCACACACTGCAAATATCTTCATTAAACTATTTTATTTGAAATATTTACTTCTGTCTTGTTTCACAAGTTATTTCAAAGTGTATCTATCGTTCCTACCAATCCCTCCTATTTTTGCTATATCATAGATAGCCTAATATAACACTGTTCCTTGCATCAGTCGAAACTGAACTTAAACTAGGTCTAGTCAATTATTATTACCTCTCATAAGGCTTCTTGGGCAATACCTATCCGTACTCCTCTAAGTTTATTATTCCAGCTAATACTGGTCTATATTTTATCAAGTATGTAATCTTGATCAATATTGGTACATCCTTTTCAAGGTATTATCCAACCCAGATTAGCCTACCTCTTTCAAGGTATGTCTCAGTCGGCATTGCCCTTCTCACTTGGAAGTATATCTCGGCCGATATTGGCCTTCCTCCCTGAAGGTATATCTCGATCGATATTTGCCTTCCTCCCTGAAGGTATATCTCGGTCGATATTGACCTACCTCCCTGAAGGTATATCCCGGCCGATATTAGCCTACCCCCTTAGAGGATATCCCGTTCGATATTGGCCTACCTTATTTGAGGTATATCTCAGCCGATATTAGCCTACCTCCTTGGAGGTATATCACGTTCGATATTAGCCTACCTTATTTGAGGTATATCCCGGTCGATATTAGCCTACCTCCATGGAGGTATATCCTGATCGATATTGGCCTACCTCATTTGAGGTATATCCCGGTCGATATTAGCTTACCTCCTTAGAGGTATATCCCGATCGATATTGGCCTACCTCATTTGAGGTATATCTCGGCTGATATTAGCCTACCTCCTTGGAGGTATATCCTAATCGATACTGGCCTACCTCCTTTGAGGTATATCACAGCCGATATTGGCCTTCCTCCCTGAAGGTATATCTCGATCGATATTGACCTGCCTCCCTGGAGGTATATCTCGACCGATATTAGCCTACCCCCTTAGAGGTATATCCCGTTCGATATTGGCCAACCTTATTTGAGATATATCCCGGTCGATATTAGCCTACCTCCTTGGAGGTATATCTTGATTGATACTGGCCTACCTCCTTTGAGGTATACCTCGGCCGGTATTGACCTTCCTCCATGGAGGTATATCTCCGTCGGTATTGGCCTATCTTCTCAACTCGGTTGTCCCCTTTCCCTTCCTCACCGGGGATCTACGAAACCCAACCCATATCACTAGCCTTTCCTTCAAGTCTAGTCGAAGGAGGTGTAGCCGACTGACTAGACACAGGTCTGATTTTGTTTCTTCTTTACCCGTGACTCTGCAACGGGTACTGAAATGACCTTACGAATTTTTTGTACAGCTAGTACAGTGATCCCGTGAACCTTAGTACAGTGATTCCTTAGATCCTTTGATCTTTTAAATAGGGTCACAACCTTCTCTTCATTCATCACCTACCTCAGTTCTTTTCCGACCTTGCTAACTTTTCCTGCCAAGAGTATGACCTTAGATCCCCCTTTTTGGGGGCGACTCTTGTTGGACAAGGCTAGATCTATACATGAGTTTATTCAAGTTTTTGCTTCAGCTAACTTTCTGGTTCGAGAAACTATCCCAAGGGACGAAGTTTTTCTAAATCTAGGATCTCCAGTCAAAGGCACGACTGTTCTGCAAACCCGACGGGTTTAAGAGGAGTTCCCACTACTCATGGAGGGCCAACTAAATAGCCCATTGGTGTCACTACGAACGCGTAGCCCATGTTACCCTCGGGCTAGGATTGGTTGCTCTGGCAGCAGAGTTCTAGGGCTCGAACAGGGGAGAGACTCTTTCAATCACCTTTGCACCAAGGCCTAAATAGATCTGTCCTCTCCCCCTTGTCCTTGAGACCACCCTACTTTATAGTTTCCTTCATCTCGGGCAAAATAGTGCCACTTCTGTCACCCGGGCAAGCTTCCTTCGTGCCAGGTAAAATATTTCCACTTCTGCTCTCTGGCAAGTTTGACTCCGGTGGGATTGAAATTTTCTAAGCATCCCGAGAGCTTATGTTTGAAACTTCTGTTGACCTTTCGAGGTTTAATGTTTTGAGGGGGAAATGCAATGTTATGTATTTGATCAGATTCTAAATGTAAATTTAAACAATCTTTTGTATTGAATTGGGTAATTCTATTGATCCCTCTAATTCATAAGAATAGACGTGATGCTTTGTCCAATATCCACTTGTATATCATAAACATTGTCATTTCGACAAGTATTCTCTCGTTTATCATAGACAAGGTTATCCTGACCGATGTTATACTTATCTATTATAACTAACGCTATGCCGACCGATATTCGCTTGTTTATCACAAACAAAGTTATCCCGGCCGATGTTACACTTATCTATTATAGCTAAAGTTATGCCAACCGATATTGTAAGTAAAATTATTTCAATCAATGCTAGTTTATGCTTTATAATGACATTAATTAGGACCATGCTTTATGCCTAAATAACTTTCCTTATTTTTTATTGTCCATAACCTGGTTTTAGTCAAACTCAATCCCTCTTTCTTTATTATGTCTAGTAAACTACGTCTTTTCTTCAGAATTTCCTTGCTTGTGATTGACTTTTCAATGGTAAGAGAATGTTGGAGGCGTATGACGAGGTGTTACTAACCCCAGCATGATTCGATTTGTCGCATCCAACATAAATGCTCCTTTATGATTATGTAACACATATCTTCTTTCTCTGCTACATCACACGAGCATTTGTCCCTTTTCTATAATCCTCAACATCTATTGAGAGAAAAGTCTTTTGATCTAATGACGGTTGTGTATTTTCCAAACCCTAAACCCTTCGTCTTCTTATCAACTTTGTCCCTTCCTTTCTTGCCTTAGCGTTCATTTCTCGCTGTAGTCTTTGATCAAACCTCGCGCTCACCGCTTTCCGGCGATCACCTTTCTTGCTTCCAGTAAGTAACTTGTTGTTCCACTAGCCTTTACTTCTGTCTATGGCTGAGGAAATGATGGCTCCTTGGTATGTCCAAATTTCTTCTTCTTTTGATAAAAATGCTAGGCTCGCCATCCACCATCAATATGAAATCCCCAGGGAATATAGCATCTTAATCCTGAAACCAGATGATCATCCTTATCGTCCCCCCGCTAATTGCGTGACTTTTTTCAAGGATCAATTGATAGGGGGTTTAAGGTTTCTCATTCCTCCTTTCCTAATCGAAGTGAGCCAATATTTTGATATTCCTTTGCAGCAATTTACACCTAACGCCTTTCGTTATCTGTGTGGTGCCTACATGCTATTTCGTCTGTTAGATATCCCTCCTACTCCCCAAAATTTTTTCATGTTTTCTTACCCAAAGTGTTCGGAGCCCGGTGTTTTCCTGTTCCAATCCCGAGCTAAGATGGTCCTTTTTGAGGATATGTCATCGTATCTTAAAGCTTGGAAATCTCATTTCTTCTTTGTAAAGTTTCCAGGACCCATTCCTTGGTCTCATGCCTGGAGATTGTAACACCCACGAAATAATAAGCTATACCTATGGGTATTTTTCTTTTAGAATAAAAGGGAAATGGAAATAGAACCAAAAAGAAATAAAAAGAAAGAGAGGTTAAGGTTTGAACCTTGAACCTCCCACAAATGATAAAGTTAAATTAGTGTATAATAACCACTAGAATCATGAATGACACATGAATAGCAAAGAATAGAAATTATAGATAAAGATAAAGAGTATGATTAAATAAGGGAACAAGAGAAAGACAAGTGGCTTTCCTCCTCTTTCTCTTGGTTAAGAAAAGAAGCAAGCAAAAGACAAGTTGCCTTTCTTCCTGTAACGCCCGCCCCTTTTACTACCACTCCTGCCTAGTGAGGGCGGGGTTACTTTCTTACCCTTAGACTTAGTAAATTTAAACATTCATACATACATACAGCGGAAGACATACCAAGCATATGAATATGAAATAACATGGTTCAACTTAAATAGTCATAGTATCCATTTCTAGCACATGCATAAGAAATCATAAAAGACATCACATAACATAACATATTATTCTAAGTTCATTTCAGCAGGTCATTTTATTTCTTTAGCCAAGTCACCATCACACATCTCTTGCCCCTTCCCACTGCTCCTCTAGTTTCTCCATTCTTTACCTTTATCTGTGGTACAAGGAAAAGTATCTGTAAGCACTCAAGGCTTAGTGAGATCCTTTCCTACTCACAAAAACCAACGTAATCATGCAACATCATTAGATCATACATTAGAGTAATTGATGCTCATCTCATCATGAAATTAAAACATATCATATCATGGCATGAATCTCAATAATAACATAACGTAAGGTAGACAACATATTATGGCATAAATCTTATCATAATACATGTAACATCATATCCTAGCATGAATCACATCATAACATAAGAAATCATCATATCATGGTATAGTTCATATCATAGCATGGAGGTACTAACATAACATAAGAAAATCATCATATCATGGTATAGATCATATCATAACATAAGTGTACATCATAGCATGAGTAAATCATCATATCATGGTATAGATCATATCATAACATAAGTGTACATAATAGCATGAGTAAATCATCATATCATGGTATAGATCATATCATAACATAAGTGTACATCATAGCATGAGTAAATCATCATATCATGAGCATGGATGCAAGATGTCCTTTAAAACATGAGAAATGTCATGTACAATATGCCTTTCAAAACATGATTTATGTCATGGGTGGGATGTCTTAAAACAATATCATATAGTACTTGAAAATAATCTCAACATGAAAGGGTCCCGGCTTAGTACCACATACATACATAATGCGCGCATCCTAAGTAGACCCAAGGTAGCTAGTCTTGAACCTACTAGGAAACTAGGCCCGTAGCTCGACCTAGGGGCACGTAAGGAGCCCACCCTTTACTAGGCCCGTAATTCGACCTAAGGGTGCATGAGGAGCCCACCCTTTTGGTACAAGCCATTCAAAGTAAAATACATGCCATATCATATCTCTATCATTTCATAACATAATTATGTCGTTCATAGCATATCTTATTCATGTCATTCATAGCATATCATGTTCATGTCATTCATAACATATCATATTCATGTCATTCATAGCATATCATAATCATGTCATTCATAGCATATCATGTTCATGTCCTTCATAGCATATCGTTGTCATTCGTAACATATCATATTCATGTCATTCATAAGGTATGCATAAATGGGCACATAGCCATGCATACTTGGGCACACAGCCATCATACTTGTCTTGGGCACATAGCCATCATATTTGGGCACATAGCCATTTTTAGATATCATTCTCATGAATGGTTCATAAGCATATTCAAATGAGCAATATGACACAAAAAGAAAACATAATCATGCATGGTTCACAAGTTAACTTCTTCTAATTCATGTCATGGCAAGGGAAGTACATATTGAGTCATAACTTAGTCTAAATTCTCAACCCACTAAGGGTGGCCGAAACATGCATAGGCTCACTTAGGTTTCATGAAATCATACAAGCAAATGAACCCACATTCATTTCCATAACATTTAACATAGGGAACATCATAAGCATATGTGATTTTAGGTTCTATGCTTCCTAGGGTTTTAAACCCACCTTGGCCGAAACATACAAGGTCCCAACTAGGTTACATATAGCATGTAAGCATGTGATTCTAAATAAATTTTTCCCTGCATTTATCATAGGCATTCACATGAGCATATTAGGTTAAAGTTCAAGCTTCCTAAGTTCACCAAATGTAAGTGGCCGAATGCCACCAAAGCATGGATTCTAGACATGTGGGTACTCATAAATTTCATAGCATACATGGAGAGGAACATAAACATGTTAGGGTTGAATTTAGGCTTGCCTAAGCCCTACATTTCATGGTGGCCGAATGTTTAACATGTGAAAAAACATAACCCTAAGCAACTTGAAAACTCAAGTGCATAATGTTATCTTCATATCTTTTCATAAGGTAAAACATAAGCAAGCTAGATTTGAGGTTGAGCCTCACTAAGGTATTTAAATCCCTACATGGCCGAAACCTTGTGATAGGGTCCTCCTAGTTCTAAGCAACATACAAGTTATAAACAACAAGAGAACATTAACAACATATGGTGGAAAACTTCATATTTAATACCTCTTCTAGAATTTACAAGCATGTGAGTACCTTATGAATTTCATAGCATATCATGGGGAGGAACATAAACATGTTAGGGTTGAATTTAGGCTTGTTTAAGCCTTACATTTCATGTTGGCCGAAAGTTTATCAAGTAAAAACCTAACCCTAAACAACATGAATCCCAAGTGCTTTATGTCATTTTTCATATCTTTTCATAAAGAGAAACATAAGCAAGCTAAATTTGAGGTTTAACCTCCTTAAGGTATTAAATCCCTTCATGGCCGAAACCTTAAAGTAGGGGTCTACTAGTTCTAAGCAACATACAAGTACAAACATCAAGAAAAACATTCATATAACATCATAGAATAGGTCATAGACATGTTAGTTTTTAACTTGAGCTTTCCTAGGTTTTTAGACCTCTTCATGGCCGAACCCTAAGGTAGGGTATTACCTAACCCTAAGCCTTATACAAGCATGAAATATCAAGGTTATATTCATAACATATCATGAGGAAAGCTTAAACTTATGGATTTTGGTTTTTAAGCTTCCATAACTTCACAGGCATCATAACCGAAATTTCTAAAGGAGAGCTCTAGGTTAAAATTTCATATAAACTCAAATGAAAACCATAGAACCACTTGTACCACAGGTGAGGGGATACTCACATCCTCTTGCTTGGTCTTTTCCTAAGAGAAGGTACCCTTGGTGAAAAGAAAGAAGAGAGCTCCTCCTCCTAGTGCTCCTTTGTGTTTTTCTTGCTTGTGAGAGGTATATCTTGAGGGTTCCTCCTTGTAGTTTGGTTTTGTTAGGGAGAAAACCTTAGTTAGATTTTTGGGAAAGAAAAGAGGGGGCTCTAGGTCACGGCAAGGTGAGGGAAGGGAAGAAAAAATGAAGTCTCTTCTTGATTTTTCCCTTTATGCTAGGTGGAAGTAAGAAGCAAAAAGAGGCTTTGCTTTCCCCTCTTCTTAACTCATCTTTTAGTCTCTTAATGATGAAGAAATGTCTTCATTCATCCCCCTACTTCCTCTCCTCTCCTTCTCTCTTGTTAACCACGAAAATGAAAAGAAGAAGAAGAAGACAATTTGTCTTTTTCTTGCTTTCTTCTCTTAATCATGGTCTTACCTTTATCTACAATATCCATCCTCTATTTAACAATAACTCATGATGGTCTAGTGGTAATTCTATAATTCTTAGCTTAAGAAGGTTCAAGGTTCAATCCTTAACTAATTCTTTATATATATATATATATATTTTTTTTCTATCTTATTTTCTTTTATTCTAAAAGAAATCTTCACCTACATAGCTTAAGAAATTCGTGGGTGTTACACTTCCTTCTTTTTCTCTATTTTCGTGGGAATTAAGAGGGTGAGAGAGTAGAGGAGTGAAGGGATGAATTGGGACATGTTTCATCCTCATTGAGAATAAATAAGAATGAGAAGAGAAAGGAGAGAAAGTTTGGCTACTTCTTCCTCCTCCTTCTTTCTCCTTCTTCCTCCTCCACCGAGACCTAAACCTCTCCCTCTCTCATTTCCGAAAATCCAAGATAACGTTTTTCTTGCTAAGAAAACTAATTCACAAGAAGGAGTCCTCAAGATCTACTCCTTACAAGCAAGAGAAGAAAAGAGAGAATTAGGAGGAGAAGTTTCTTCTTCCTCTTCACAAGGGCACCATCTTCCTTACGAAAAACAAGCAAGAGGATGTAAGTATCCCCTCACCTGTGGTACAAGTTGTTTATGTGTTTTCCATGAGGTTAGAATGCTTAAAAACTTAAGGTCACTTCTTGAAACTTTCAGCCAAGACTTGAATAAAAGATTTAGAGAAGTTTAAGACCTAACTAAGCATGCTCACTATGTTCTTATGATATGTACCCTAGTATAGGAGTTAGTTAATGTTTCTTATGCTTGTATGCTTACCTAAAACTTAGATCCATGCGCTTGAACTTTCGGCCAAAGTGTGAATAAAAGATTAGGAAGGCTTAAGACCTAAACTAAACATGCTCACTATGTCCTTATGATATGTACCCTATGATAAGAGATTAGTTTGGTGTTCTTATACTTGTATGTAGCTTAAAACTTAAATTCATGCACATGAAGTGTTCGGCCATGATAGAAGTAATTGACTAGGAGAAGTTAAAAATTTAGTCTACCATGATCATGACTTGCTTATTAATATGTTATGAAGAGTACTTAGTGTTTTCACACTTGTATGTTGATTGGAACCTAAATGCATGCCACCTTAGGGAATTAGGGTTTCGACCATGATAGAAATGAAGACCCAGAAGTGTTTAAAAATTTAAGCTATCATGCTCACGACTTTCCATATGAAAAGGTAGGAAGATTTCTTAGGGTTTCATGCTTGTATGTTGTTTGGAACATTGATGTATTGCACCTTAGGGCTTCAGCCATGATGAGAATTAAGACCTAGGAGAGCTTAAAAATTACTCTAACATGCTCATGACTCTTCTTATGACATGATATAAAGCTAACTTAGGGTTATCATGTTTGAATGTTGCTTGAAATCTAGATACATGTCTCCTTATGTTTCGGCCATGATTAGTTTTAGGGTCCAAGGAAGCTTAAAATTAAATCTAGCATGCTCATGAATTCCCTTATGATATGATATGAAGTTAGCTTGATATTCTTATGCTTGTATGTTGTTTAGAACTTCGTTTCATACCCCTAAGTTTCGGCCATAACAAGACTAAGAACCTAGAGAGCTTAGAACCTAAACCAAATATGCTCATTATGTTCTTAGTGATTTATGATGTAAAATTGGCTTAGGGTTCACATGCTTTTATGTTGTTTATAACCTAGAACTAGGCATGGTAACTTTCGGCCATAACAAGACCAAGAACCTAGGGAGCTTAGAACCTAAACCAAATATGCTCATTATGTTCTTAATGATTTATGATATGAAATTGGTTTAGGGTTCACATGATTTTATGTTGTCTATAACCTAGGGCTAGGCTTGGAACTTTCGGCCACTACATGGAATTAGGGTTAGAGACCCAATTATAATTTTACTATGTGTTTCATATGCAAAGATATGAATGAAGAGATGCTAATTAAGGAATTCCATGCATGATTATGTTTCCTATGATGCATTATATGCTCATTTATGTATGCTTATGAAACATGCATGATAATGACTCTTATGATGTGATTTATGCTCAAGTATGAATGCTTTATGATATGACAAGTAATATGCTCATTTATGTATGTTTATGAATCATGTATTATGATGACTCTTATGATGTGATTTATGCTCAAGTATGCATGCTTTATGACATGATAAGTAAAGGCCTAAGAGTTGTTTCCCTATCAAGTGGGACTAAGAGCACTCTTTACGATATGATAAGTAAAGGCCTAAGAGTTGCTTCCCTATTAAGCGGGACTAAGAGCACTCTTTATGACATGACAAGTAAAGACCTAAAAGTTGCTTCCCTATTAGTTGGGACTAAGAGCACTCTTCATGATATGATAAGTAACTATGACATATTATTTTACTTTATATGGCTTGTACCAAGGGTGAGCTCCATAAGCGCCCCTAGGCCGACGGACTATGAACGGGTCTAGTAAAAAAGGGATGGGCTTCTTAGTACGCCCCTAGGTCGACGGTCGTAGTACGGACCTAGTTCCCTAGTAGGTTTGGGGCTAGCTACCCTGTCCTAGGGATTGCGCACATTTATGTATGTATGTGGTACAAGCTGGGCCCTCATGATGATATTATGTTCAAGTATTATATGATATGTTTTAAGACATCTTGCACATGACATGACACATGTTTTAAAAGACATCTTGCATGATATAATAAGTTATGATATGATATGCTCTTATGATTTATATGACATGATGCTCTGTTATTTATGATATGATATATCATGATATTCCTTTATGATATGATATGCTCTTATGATTTATATGACATGATGCTCTTTTATTTATGATATGATATATTATGATATTTCTTTATGATGTGATATGCTCTTATGATTTATATGACATGATGCTCTTTTATTTATGATATGATGTATCGTGATATATTTTTATGATATGATATGCTCTTATGGTTTATATGACATGATGCTATTTTATTTATGATATGATATAGCATGATGTTACTTAATGATATGATATGTGATGATGTTCTGTTTACATGATACGATGTTTAGATGATTATGTCTTCATTGTTATATGCTTATGTGATTATGATATGAAATACGTTTTTGTGAGTAGGAAAGGATCTTACTAAGCCTGTGTGCTTATAGCTTACTTTCCTTGTACCGCAGATAAAGGCAAAGAATGGATAAACTAGGGGAGCCACAGGAGAGGCAAGAGATGTGTGTGGTGGTGGCTCGGCTAAGAAAAAGAAAAAGACCTGCTTATGTTATTTTATGTTGACATGAACTAAGTTTATTTATGTTAATGTTCCGCATGACTTCATGATACTTCCGTTGTTTTACTTTAGAAAAGAAATATTAATATGCATGTATGTTCCCCTCGCAAGTAAGTAACCCCCCCTACTAGCAGGAGGGGTGGGCGTTACAGAGATCCACCTTACCTCCCTTGCCCGACGTTAGGGAGTTTCATCTTCATCCTTCTTTTCCTATTTATTGTGAAAATTGTCGTCGACTTTCTATCCCTAAGTGGCTGAGGGTCAATCTTCTATACTTATTTGGTCTAAGCCCCGTCAAGCCTGTTACACAAGGCTCTTTAGGTAAAATCCTGCTTCTTCCTTATTGATTTTTACTAACTAAAATATTTTTCCTCTCTATGTAGTGGACAATTTTTATTCTGCTTTAATCGATGAAGAACTGCATTTGGAGGAGGACGCAATTCGTGCAAAAGAACAAGAGCTTCTTGCTGCCATTACTCCACCACCTCTAGTTGAAGATCTGATTCCCCTGGTTAAAGTGTCCAGCTCTCAGGTGGTTCCTGAAGCTCCCGAAGGCCTTTCTGTAGAAATTCTTGTGGTCTCTTTGCTAACTATTTCTTCGCCAGTGGCTGCTGCTCCCGCATCAGCCGCTCCCACATCAGCCGCTCCCCATCCTATCATTGAACTTACATCTCCTGTCAGCTCCGGTAAATTGATAGCTGAAGTTGCTCCCGGCAAATGCCCGGGGCGCAAACTTACTAGGGCTCCTCCTTCCAAAAGGAGACTTATCCTTCCTGCTGACGAACTGGTTTCAGAAGATTTTGTTCCTGCTGACCTTCCTTCTGATGAACCTACTCTGGCCGAACTTTACCCCTCTCTCATTTTTCTTGCCTCACCTTCTTCTAGTACCAGTGCCTCTGGTGGTGTTTCCTTCACCTTTCCATTGTCTATTCTAGAATCTGGATTTTTACCTTCCTCACCTTCTTCTTATTTAGTTTTTGTTCCTCCTTCTATTCCTACTTCCTCTTTCTCCGTGGGTTCTTCTGCCATTCCTGTCCTCCCTATACTGCTAGGAGGTTCCTTTGCTGGTGCTCGGGAGAGAGTTCACCCTCTTTTTGAAGAATTTACTACTTATAAAACAATCAATCACTTCCCCTATAAGGAAACTCAGGTATGTTCATTATTATCTACTTATTACTTATCAGCGACTATGTCATAACTTTTTATTACATTTCTAGCGATGGGTAGAGAACATGGGCTTGTCTCGGCTAATGCACAATTTATATACCGAGAACAAGAAGATGAAATCCGAGAACGAAAAACTGAAATAGCGGGTTACCGAGTTGTCTTCTGCCACGCTTTCCCCTGCCTCCAAGAGACAACTTGAAGTCCAAATTGCGAGTCTTTAGTCGCAATTTAAATCAGCTATGGATCTTAACAAAGAATTAACTTCCAATTTGGAGAAATAGATGGCTGAGCTCGACAAGTTAAAGTCTGATTATGAGTCAGCATTGGTAGATAAACTTAAGGCCTTGCAGCTGAAGGATGACGAAATAACTTCCTTGAATACTTCCCTAAATTCAGCTAAAACTGAGGTCTCCACCAAAGAAGCCGAACTGAAAACTTCCCAAACGGCTTTGGTCGTCTACAAGGCTAATGAAGACACCCGCTTCAAGGATAGGGCCACCCTCATGATTAAATCTACCGAGTTCAACAGGCCAATTGTAAAGTCGATCATGGCAGCCTTCACCACTGGAGCTGATGGAGCGGTGCAACAATTGCGAGAAGGAAATTTCTTATCTCGTGATCCTCCTCCCAACTTCCTGAATCGTCGCAAACTTCTTGATAGCAATAGAGTGATTTTCTTACTTGAATTCAAATCATTGTAAGGTGGACTAGGATTTATGGTGACAGCCTGGTTAATTTATGTAAAGTAAAACTTCTATCTTTATTATTAAATCTGTTTCTCTTCATGGTGGTTGTTTGTTTTGTCTAAGTATGTTGAATGTCGCCTGGCTGGCTGCCATAAAACTTTACGCAATATACTATAATATCCTAAATTTCGACTGATCTATCGTGACCGGTCGATGCATACTAGTATTGACAAGTATCATCCGGTGTTTTGTAGTTAATTAAGTCCCGTTCGATTTAGTGCAGATTATCGCAATACTCTCAATATCGGTCGATTTATTATACTCGATCAATGTATATTTGTATTTATGAATATCATCTAACGCATTATGCTTAACCCAATTTCGTTCTGATTTATTATGACGAGTGTCACCTGACTTACCATTATAAACCTCTGATCGACATATTGGGATAGTATTTATCTTGGCTGGTCTATCGTGACCGGCCGATTCATACTCATGCCTACACATCTCGTCTGATTTATTACGCCTATCCGGGTTTATTGTTTTACTCGGATAGATAATTTGAAATCATTTTATCAATCTGATACCCGACCAATTTTACCCATTTGTTTAATTCTGTTAAGAATCAAGTCCATATCGAGAGAAAGTCGGTCGTGTTTTCCGAGGAAGATTACCAAACTTAACATCCTTTTCCTTGGAATTCATCCTTCTTTTTGAATTCTATTTTATCCTTTGATGACATCACCTCTTTATGATGGTTATGACTCTGGGTATTCTTCCTTATTTTATTTCTTCTACTATCTTTATTTGATGTTTCTTCTATAGGATCAAAAGGAAAAACAAGGGTTTAAGAAGTTCTCTTTTGCTTCCCAACTTTTTCTTCACCTTCCTCGATTCACCTTCCTTCTACTGTTTCACCATGGCTTCTTCTCCTCCTGCATGGTTTCTTTCGTGTGTTTCTGACCTCACCGAGACAGAGGAAATGGATTTACGAATGAGCTATGGTTTTCCTTCCTATATAGTTCGTCCCACACCTCAGGATAGTCCTTGTTGGATCGAGACGTGCTAGAGGGGGGGGGGGTAAATAGCACTCGTGGCTAAATCGTTCTGTTAAATCGAAGAACTATCAGAGTTTAAAAACACCCAGCGGAATAAAGAACAAATACACACAGAGAGACACGAGAGATTTTACTTCGTTCGGAGCCTAAGGCGACTCCTACTCGAAGGGCCGCGATCCTTGATCGCTTTCCGTGGGCAACAACTATAAGCTCGTTAAAAGATTACAATTATGAGTACAATTAAAATTTAATAAGTATTATACCGACAACAAGAAATGCTAAATCTGAAGCTTCGGGTCATCGGACACTTGTAGCAACACTTCGGAATGTTTTCTGGAGCAGCACGTTGACGAGAGATTACTTGGTATTTGTTGTTCTGGTGCTGCTGCTCGAGACCCCTTATAAAGGGTGTTCAAGGCGCCTTGAAGCCCTTCAAGGCGCCTTAAACAGGCCGAGTCACCCGCGGAGATCAGCACAGACTTGGTCGAACTTCATCCAGTTCAAGGCGCCTTCAGCCTACCCGAGGCGCCTTCAACCTTCGACCCAAGGTGCCTTGAACTTCATCTAAGGCGCCTCCAACCTTCTGCGCTGGCTTTTCCTGGTTCGCACCCGAGGCGCCTCCAAGCTCCATGGAGGCGCCTCGGACACTATTCATCCGAGTTGTAACTTGCTCCTTTGTTCCTGCAAAATGTGTTAGTCCCTGCAAAATGTGTTAGTCCCAAACACATACCCTACAAAACAAAGTTAGCACAGAAACATAATGAATGATAATAATGAAAGTTTTGACAGCATTCGAACTGTCCGGGTCTGACTTCAGGTTTCCCCCCGGAAACCCTAGGTCGACCCGACGCCTACTGTTCCCTCTACGGGGAACACGTCCTCACCTACTCCACTCAGGAGATTTACCTGTTGCCAGTGCGATCCTCCAGATCGACTGGACTTTTGCTCAGCACTCGACGCTTCCGGACTTTCTGCTGGACATCCGCTTCCCGGCTAGTCCAGTCTTTCACCTGGTTCGCGACATCAGGACTTTCCACCTAGGGTTACCACCCCCTAGGACTTTTTCCTGAAGCCATCGACCTGCCAAGACTTTCCGCATAGGGTTACCACCCCCTATGACCTAGGGTTACCACCCCCTAGGGTTTTTCCCTTTGCCTAACCGCAGCTAGGACTTTTCTCCACCTAGGGTTACCACCCCCTAGGACCTAGGGTTACCACCCCCTAGGGTTTTTCACCTGCCTAACCGCAGTTAGGACTTTTCCTGAAATACTCATTCAACATGTTAGATCACAACACACCTTAACTTTGAATCCTTTGCCATTATCAAAACTCAGGTTCGATCGTTAGATGCTTCCCGCACCAACAATCTCCCCCTTTTTGATTATGGCAACCCAAATTCAAAGTTAAGTAAAAACAAATGCATAAAAAGGTTTTAAGTGAGCAAGCTTAAGTATATAAAATCAAATCAATGCCTAACTTAAGCTAACACTTAAACTTTTGTGAAGCTCCCCCTTAATACAGGGTTTCCTTTTTAAATTTTTACTTTTTACTTTTAAAGTTTACTTTTGAATTTTCTTATTCTCCCCCTTTGCCTTTATCAAAAAATAAGCCAGTTTCAATTTTTCTTTTTGAAAAATAAATTAGACTAAAAACAGGATAAGTGCTAAGTTGAAAAATAACTTTTCACCTAAAATTTTGAAAGGACTGAGTTAAAATTTTGCAAAACTATCTGAAAGGTAACCTAGAAAATATCTTAGCAATAATATATAACGTTAGGTTTCAAGGTTGGCTAAGTTTGAAAAAAAATTTGAAAGTTGCTCTATGAACCACTTAGCTAAGCCTTTTGCAAACATTGAACTTTGAAAATTTAGCTTAAGTGAAAAGTGACTTAGCTTAATTAAAAAAAACTTGTTAATTTTTAAGTTGAAGAGAGAGAGTAGCTAAAAATTTAATTTAGGTTATTTATTCAGTTGGTCCTTAAGTCCAAGCATGAGTCAAGTTGAATAGCAATGTAATTGGTGTTGATCAGGTATCAGAGCCCTAAAGTATAGGCATTTTTAACTAAAAGATTGAGTATCCTTTGCCAACTGTCTAACTTTGAGTTACTTGCTGATTGTCTACAGGACAATAGCTTTCACTTGGTTAGTCAAGTTAAGTTATTTTGGTCCAGATAGACTTGACTAGAGCTGGAGAACTTAACTTGATTAATGTTTATTGCATATTTAACGCCCAGACTCATATCGATGCACAGATATAAGCATTCTTGAGTCCAGGCTGTACCCTATGCATCTCACGCCGTTCTATGTTTTACAAACACAATCAAGGTAAACCTAGGTGTTTGTGAGATGCTCTGGCTGAGTCCTAGGGGAACATGATTTCTAGGGGAAAATCCTAGGCTAAGTCCAATTTTTGAAAGTCTAAAAAAGTAGGGATTTTGACAAAATGTTTTTCCTAGAATTTGAATAAGTGATAAGTAAACTCAGATTTTGTGAAACTGACTAAACATGCACAGAAGTCTATATTACTTCAAGGAAGTCTAAACATCCCGAGATGAGATCGGCAGAATACATGCTGTCAGGACCCTATACATCACGTAGTCCTGAACCCGAAGAGTAACTGACCTCAACTCAGTCAAGCCAGCAGGTCTCACTCCCCCAAAGATTTTTAAATAATTTTGAAATTGATTTTGAAAAGATTTTTAAATAATTTTGAAATTAATTTTGAAAAGATTTTTAAATAATTTTGAAATTAATTTTAAAAAGAATTTTAAATAATTTTAAAATTAATTTTGATAATATTTTTAAATAATTTTGAAAAGTTTTTTAAATAATTTTGAAATTAATTTTAAAAAGATTTTTAAATAATTTTGAAAGATTTTTAAATAATTTTGAAATTAATTTTGAAAAGTTTTTTAAATAATTTTGAAATTAGTTTTGAAAAGATTTTAAATAATTTCAAAATTAATTTTGAAAATATTTTTAAATAATTTTGAAAAATTTTTTAAATAATTTTGAAATTAATTTTAAAAAGATTTTTAAATAATTTTAAAATTAATTTTGATAATATTTTTAAATAATTTTGAAATTAATTTTAAAAAGATTTTTAAATAATTTTGAAATTAATTTTGAAAATATTTTTAAATAATTTTGAAAAGATTTTTAAATAATTTTGAAATTGATTTTGAAAAGATTTTTAAATAATTTTGAAATTAATTTTGAAAAGATTTTTAAATAATTTTGAAATTAATTTTAAAAAGAATTTTAAATAATTTTAAAATTAATTTTGATAATATTTTTAAATAATTTTGAAAAGTTTTTTAAATAATTTTGAAATTATTTTTAAAATTAATTTTAAAAAGAATTTTAAATAATTTTAAAATTAATTTTGATAATATTTTTAAATAATTTTGAAAAGTTTTTTAAATAATTTTGAAATTAATTTTAAAAATATTTTTTAAATAATTTTGAAATAAATTTTGAGTTAATTACTTTGATGATAATTTAAGATAATTAACTTGATTAATTTAAATTCAATTCAATTTTACTTTTAATTTCTTAGTCATCTCACCCGATCTAAATTGTCAATCAGGGAATCCTATAATTGATTTGAGATGATTTATTGTTGAATTTAAAGGTCTGGTTTAACTTTGTGTTAGCTTCAGGTTTAGCTTTGGGTTCAACAAGTAAGCATTGTTTGGATAAACTTCTGGGCTGTGGTGAGTCACAAGGAACTCATTAAAGTAACCATGCCTTCGAAGTTTCCAAATAGTCCTACCCACTGAACTTAGTACAAAACCTTGGTCTAACTAGTTAGGATCCATTTAAGGGTAGCTTCGGTCAGTTTCACTTGGCCAAATGCACCAGGTCGAAGCCATATCTTCCTAGACATGCGATGCCCAAGCTTCCCTAACGTACTATCATCCAAAAATTTCACCAGTACTAAGTTTCAAGGTAAATCTAACCCTTTTTTTTTTTTTAATCTATCCTTAATTACCCTACCGGGTAG
Organism: Zingiber officinale; assembly: GCF_018446385.1. Taxonomy (NCBI): domain Eukaryota; kingdom Viridiplantae; phylum Streptophyta; class Magnoliopsida; order Zingiberales; family Zingiberaceae; genus Zingiber; species Zingiber officinale. The sequence goes on along the minus strand of NC_055992.1, from coordinate 52,985,631 downwards.
TCTACTCTTGTTTTACCCATTTCGAGTAAAATTTAGGTTCAGTTACCCTACCGGGTAGTTCTGTCGGAGGTGCCAGCTAGTTTGGATCCTCCATCTATTTTACAATTTAATTTTTAATTTAGCTTTGAATTTTGAATTTTGAATTTGATTTTTAATTTTGAATAATTTAATTTCGAATTTTAAATTTAGATTTTGTAATTTAATTTTGAATTTTTTAATTTCGAATTTTAAATTTAGATTTTGTAATTTAATTTTGAATTTTTTAATTTCGAATTTTAAATTTAGATTTTGAATTTTAAATTTAATTTATTTTTAGTATCGTTTTTCTTTTTGCTCCCCCTGGATCACGGCCTTGATGTGGTCTATCGAGGTATTATATTTGATCATTCGGGACTCAGTATTGACCAAATCCAACTTGATTGATTAATTTGGACTTGGGGACCCATGCTTGGACTGATTTACTACTTTGTTTGTTTATTAAAGATAAATAGGATTTATATTTCTTTTTACTTTTGTATCCTAGCCCAGTTCTATTGTAGACAGCTCTTTGTGTCCCAAGAATTAGATCCAAATTCTTGGAACCCAGAGAGAACTTTTCTAGAGTAATTTTTAACTTGTTTAACTGATTTTTCAGATTTGAATTTTCTTTCTCAAGTCGTTGTACTTGAGTTGAATCTTCAGTTAAAGATTTTGAGTTAGTTACTCCTTTAAGAGTGGTTATTTCTCTTAAAAGTGACTTAATTTTCAAATTTTACTTAGCTAATTTGCGAAGTAAATAATTGACTAAATTATTGAGTCTAGGAATACTTACAGCGGAGTCTGGTCCTTCGGAAACGGATGCGGATCCGTGGCTTTGCTCAGAGTCGGCTTCTGACTCGCTCTCGGATTCGCTGATTTGGTCCCGGGCCATCAATGCGAGTAAACTTGTTTGGTTGAGTTCGTCGTCTTCGTCCTCCGAAGAAGATTCGTCCCAGGTTGCCTTTAGGGCCTTCTTTCTTCTTTGCTTCTTGGCTTCCTTTTGATTGGGGCAGTTAGCCTTGATATAGCCCTTCTGGTTGCACCCGTAACATGTGACTTCAAATTTTGTCTTTGATTGGGCCTCCTTGGATTGAACTGCCTTCTTCAGATCTTTCTTGTTGAATCCCTTCTTCTTCTTGTAGAGTTTCTTTACAAGATTCACAAATTCGCCGGCCAGTTCATCTTCTGAATCTTCTGAATTGGATTCGTCTTCTGATTCCGATTCAACTTTTCGCCGTCCTCTTGATTCCCGTGTTCGACTCGTTCCTGCAACCAAAGCAATCCCTTTCTCGGATGGCCGTGCATTAGTCTGTTCATGGAGTTTGAATTCACTAAACAATTCATCTAATTTTAAGGAAGACAAATCCTTAGAGACTTTATAGGCATCTACCATTGATGCCCATAGTGTACTCCTAGGGAATGAGTTAAGGGCATACCTTATTATATCTCTGTTTTCTACCTTCTGCCCGATTCCATGTAGAGAATTCAGGATATCTTGAATTCGGGCGTGCAAAGAGCTTGCCGTCTCGCCTTCCTGCATTTTCAAATTGTATAGTTTATTTAATAACATATCACGCTTACTTACCTTGGTTTCCGAGGTGCCCTCGTGTAGTTCGATCAGTTTCTCCCATAGTTCCTTTGCGAAGGAGAATGGACCGACTCTGTTGAGCTCTTCTTTGGTCAGACCGCATTGGATGGTGCAGGTGGCTTTGGCGTCAGCTTCCACCTTCTTGATAAATGCGGGCTCCCAGTTTTCACAGGATGTAGGCTTACCATCGGTACCAGTTGGTAGTTGTAGTCCTGTTCTGATGATCATCCAGGTGTCGAACTGGATCTTTAGATATATTTCCATTCGCCCCTTCCAATATCCGAAGTCTTCTCCGGAAAATAGTGGGGGGCGAACGGTGCTATATCCTTCTTGTTGGGCCATTTAGATCTAAAAGAACAAAAAATAACAAGATCTATTCCAAGACTGAGTCTTGGATTAGTAGTGTGGGAAGAGAATAGTAATAATTACGAGCTCGAGTGGTGTTGCACCAACTTCGGGCAAAAAATCGATTCGTAAAAAGAAATTAGAATATAGCTATGAGGCTAAATTCTAATTGACTCTGAACAAAACCACGAAAAGAAAATTGTCTTGAATAGTGGTTGCACTGATTCAAGACGACCCCGCTCTGATACCAATTGTTGGATTGAGACGTGCTAGAGGGGGGGGGGGGTGAATAGCACTCGTGGCTAAATCGTTCTGTTAAATCAAAGAACTATTAGAGTTTAAAAACACGCAGCGGAATAAAGAACAAATACACACAGAGAGACACGAGAGATTTTACTTCGTTCGGAGCCTAAGGTGACTCCTACTCGAAGGCCCGCGATCCTTGATCGCTTTCCGTGGGCAACAACTATAAGCTCGTTAAAAGATTACAATTATGAGTACAATTAAAACTATAAGTATTATACCGACAACAAGAAATGCTAAATCTGAAGCTTCGGGTCGTCGGACACTTGTAGCAACACTTCGGAATGTTTTCTGGAGCAGCACGTTAACGAGAGATTACTTGGTACTTGTTGTTCTGGTGCTGCTGCTCGAGACCCCTTATAAAGGGTGTTCAAGGCGCCTTGAAGCCCTTCAAGGCGCCTTAAACAGGCCGAGTCACCCGCGGAGATCAGCACAGACTTGGTCGAACTTCATCCAGTTCAAGGCGCCTTCAGCCTACCCAAGGCGCCTTGAACTTCATCTAAGGCGCCTCCAACCTTCTGCGCTGGCTTTTCCTGGTTCACACCCGAGGCGCCTCCAAGCTCCATGGAGGCGCCTCGGACACTGTTCATCCGAGTTGTAACTTGCTCCTTTATTCCTGCAAAATGTGTTAGTCCCAAACATATACCCTGCAAAACAAAGTTAGCACAGAAACATAATGAATGATAATAATGAAAGTTTTGACAGCATTCGAACTGTCCGGGTCTGACTTCAGGTTTCCCCCCGGAAACCCTAGGTCGACCCGACCCCTACTGTTCCCTCTACGGGGAACACGTCCTCACCTACTCCACTCAGGAGATTTACCTGTTGCCAGTGCGATCCTCCAGATCGACTGGACTTTTGCTCAGCACTCGACGCTTCCGGACTTTCTGCTGGACATCCGCTTCCCGGCTAGTCCAGTCTTTCACCTGGTTCGCGACACCAGGACTTTCCACCTAGGGTTACCACCCCCTAGGACTTTTGCCTGAAGCCATCGACCTGCCAAGACTTTCCGCATAGGGTTACTACCCCCTATGACCTAGGGTTACCACCCCCTAGGGTTTTTCCCTTTGCCTAACCGCAGCTAGGACTTTTCTCCACCTAGGATTACCACCCCCTAGGACCTAGGGTTACCACCCCCTAGGGTTTTTCACCTGCCTAACTGCAGTTAGGACTTTTCCTGAAATACTCATTCAACATGTTAGATCACAACACACCTTAACTTTGAATCCTTTGCCATTATCAAAACTCAGGTTCGATCGTTAGATGCTTCCCGCACCAACAGTCCTCATCTCCCTCCTCTTGGGTGTATATCTATCTTTCAGGACCAAGTTCTACAAGGTTTTTGATTCCCTCTTCATCCCTTTTTTCCTGATGTTAGTATCTACTTCAATCTTCCCCTTAACCAGTTTATCCCTCAGTCTTTTTCTATCCTCATGGGTTTCATTAGAGTATCTAAACTGCTAGATTTTCCTTTATCCCCTCGTCTTTTTCATCACTTCTTCGTTCCGCGCCAAGTAGACATATGTGTCTTTAAATTTCAGTCTCGCCCTAAGGCTATTTTGTTCAACCGAATTCCCCCTCAAGGGGAATAGCGTCACAAATTTTTCCTTATGTGTCTCCCTTCTCCCCCTCCTTTTCTTATCCAATGGATATATGATCTACCTCCAGTTCCTAGTACCAATAATCTCCTCAATGACCCCTCTGTTGCTTTTGCTTTATCTAAACTAAAGGGGGCAAAAATCAGCTTACCACATTTGATTGTGGAAGGTTTGATGTTCTCTTTTGGAATAAGTAACATTGACACTCCCTTGGATGACTCTTTTGGTATGTATAAACATTTTGCACTACATTTACTGATTGGTATATCTCCTCTATAATGGTGCCCAATTCTTGCGTTTCAGTTGATGCTCTTCTTCCGACTTTCATGTATAAGTACACTACTATGACTAAGTCTTTTGTGAATAATCTCGGAGAAGAATGGCTGTAAACTTGCCGAGCTAATCCTAATTCCTTTGCCCTGGGTCTACTGTCTAAAGAAGAGCAAAAAGCAGAAGCTGTTGCAGCCATGGAAGAGGAAGAAGAACAACCCTTCATTGTCTTAGTCAAAAAACCAAAGCTTACTGAGGATGTTCCTTTTAGCGACCTTTTTGGTACTTTTGTGCAAGCTCCTCTCGTTCCGGCACCTATTTATTTTGAGAGAGGTAAGGCACCAATGTCCCCTACCCATATTATCTCCAATCCTACTCTTAGGATGATGAGACCTGCTCTACTCATCCCCTCCTATCTCTTCTATTGTTTCAGCTCCTTCTGCTTCCGCTTCTGAGATGGTTGTTATCCCCTCTATATCTTCTCAACCTCTTGCACTGGCCTTGCCTCCTTTGGCTTCTAGGTCGCGATCAAAACGAACACCTTGCCGAAGATCTTCTCCAAGTGCAGGGCCCTCAGCGATTCATGCTTCGACGACTAAATCAGCACCCCTTGCATTACCACCTTCCATCCCCTCTAGTTCTTCTTCTGCTGCTCTTATTTCTACTACTTCTTTCCCTTCTATTACGTCTTCTTCTTCCCTACCTTCTTCTTCTTTAGTTCGCTCACCTTTATTCAGACAAGCTTTGGGTCTACCTTCCCAAATGGGGCAGACCTCTGATCCTCCTAGTTATGGTTCTCTCCAGTTACAAGGTCTATTGGCTGAATCTTGGCTACATAGCAAAGAGCAATTAAGGGGCATCAATATTTCAGATCGGGCTGACAATCACAGTCGCCAAGCTATTGTTGTACTTATTCTTAGTTATAGGTTACTACCTACCTATCATTTTTCCTAATCCATATTATTATTCTGTTTAGTTTCTTGCTTCAAGTATTCACATAGACCAGCTACTTATGGCTTAGGATCGGGAGAACAATAAGCTAAAAACTCAAATAGAAACATTGAAAGCTACTCTTCCTCCTTCCCACAATGACATGACTCAGCTTCAAGAGAAAGTAGTCTCACAAGATCAACAACTAAAGGCACTCAGGCAGGAATTACAGGAATTACAACAATTATTGAAAGATAAAGAGCTCGAAAGGAGAACTCTAGAGCTACAAGTGGACTGATTACATTTTGGTCTTCGACTAGAAATTGCTTTGAAGGAAAAAGCTCTCTCAGATGTTTCTCATAAAAGCCTTGTTTTAGAGAAAGTAGAGAGGCTTCATAATGTCTTTCTTTCTGAGTAGGCTCAAGATTCAGCCTCACATGACTTTGCTATTCTACAGGAACAAGAACAAAGAAAGGCTCAAGATGTCGAGTTATCACTGCTCCAAAAGGAACTGGAACAACTTAAATTGGAGAAAGACACTCTCAAAGATCAAGCTGCTAAGATACAGGCTGAATTTCAAGGTTATAGAGAGTAATAGGAAAACCGATGGGAAGAGAGACACCTAGCTTATTTAAAATCTCCGGCGTTTGTTACAGAATATGTTCGTCGAATGGTAGGAGCTTTAAATCATTCTGCGTCAGGAATTCTTCAACAACTGAGAGAGGGTGGTTATTTACCTAGGGAACCTCCTTCTTTATTCATAAACCGTCACAGACTCAACAAAGAATTAACCGAAGATCTAACGAGTCATTTTAAGTAAGCATGACTATGTATTTAAAAAGATTGGTAATGAATGAACTTGTAATGAAAAGAATTGTAATGAAAGGAATTGTAACTGAAAAATCTGTAATTAAGTGATTGCAATATCAGGGGAAATTTTGATACTTACCTGTTTCTTTTTCCAGTTTGTGTTAGCTTGAGATTGCTTTCTTTGAAATGCTTCCGAAAACCAAGCAGAAGTGCTACTTTATTCAAGAATTCCTGGCTTAATCCTCGGAATTAAATCTTGTTTTAATAAACTCGAGCGCTGATAATATCTTCCTTGACCATATAACTTTGAGCAGTAAAATTTCCCACAATCTCCCTGAATTTCACTCAGGTAGGCATGTGCCGAGTATCATTCATACTTCAGAAGAACGGGTAATTCCGAGCGATTATATATGAGGAACTTCATGGGATTTCTGAGCTCTTAGCTGAGTATAATACTCCAGTTGATTTTAAATAAAGGGCTCCATGTAATCGGGCCTCTGGCTAGGAAATGTAATGTATATATATGGAATTCCCCTCGGACCTTGACTTTTGATTCAGCGTGAAATACCAAATGATTTTTGTGAAAAAATCCGTATGAATTTGAATTTACCTCGACAATATAATCCTGATCGACTATGTTATGTGATAGTTTAAAATCTCCGGTTCCTCCCATGAAGTCCCGTCCGAGTTACTTCATGAGATTTCCCGATCGACTATGTTCTGTGATAGTTTAAAGTCTCCGGTTCCACCCATGAAGACCCGTCCGAGTTACTTCATGAGATTTCCCGATCGACTATGTAATGTGATAGTTTAAAGTCTCCGGTTCCTTTCATGAAGACCCGTCCAAGTTACTTCATGAGATTTCCCGATCGACAATATTATGTGATAGTTTAAAGTCTCCGGTTCTTTTCATGAAGACCAGTCCGAGTTACTTCATGAGATTTCCCGATCGACTATGTTCTGTGATAGTTTAAAGTCTCTGGTTCCTCCCATGAAGACCCGTCCGAGTTACTTCACGAGATTTCCCGATCGACTATGTTCTGTGATAGTTTAAAGTCTCTGGTTCCTTTCATGAAGACCCGTCCGAGTTACTTCTTGAGATTTCCCGATCGACTATGTTCTGTGATAGTTTAAATTCTCCGGTTCCTCCCATGGAGACCCGTCCGAGTTACTTCATGAGATTTCCCTATAGACTATGTTCTGTGATAGTTTAAAGTCTCCAGTTCCTCCCATGAAGACCCGTCCGAGTTACTTCATGAGATTTCCCGATCGACTATGTTATGTGATAGTTTAAAGTCTCCGGTTCCTCCCATGAAGACAAGTCCGAGTTACTTCATGAGATTTCTCGATCGACTATGTTCTGTGATAGTTTAAAGTCTCCGGTTCCTTTCATGAAAACTCATCCGAGTTACTTCATGAGATTTCCCGATCGACTATGTTCTGTGATAGTTTAAAGTCTCCAGTTCCTCCCATGAAGACCCGTCCAAGTTACTTCATGAGATTTCCCGATCGACTATGTTATGTGATAGTTTAATGTCTCCGGTTCCTCCCATGAAGACCCGTCCGAGTTACTTCATGAGATTTCCCGATCGACTATGTTCTATGATAGTTTAAAGTCTCTGGTTCCTCCCATGAAGATCCGTCTGAGTTACTTCATTAGATTTCCCGATCGATTATGTTATGTGATAGTTTAAAGTCTCTAGTTCCTTTCATGAAGACCCGTCCGAGTTACTTCATGAGATTTCCCGATCGACTATATTATGTGATAGTTTAAAGTCTCCGGTTCCTTTCATGAAGACCAGTCCGAGTTAATTCATGAGATTTCCCGATCGACTATGTTCTATGATATTTTAAAGTCTCTGGTTCCTCCTATGAAGACCCGTCCAAGTTACTTCATGAGATTTCCCGATCGACTATGTTTTGTGATAGTTTAAAGTCTTCAGTTCCTTTCATGAAGACCCGTCCGAGTTACTTCTTGAGATTTCCCGATAGACTATGTTCTGTGATAGTTTAAAGTCTCCGGTTCCTCCCATGGAGACCCGTCCGATTTACTTCATGAGATTTCCCGATTGACTATGTTCTGTGATAGTTTAAAGTCTCTAGTTCCTCCCATGAAGACCCGTTTGAGTTACTTCATGAGATTTCCCGATCGACTATGTTATGTGAGAGTTTAAAGTCTCCAGTTCCTTTCATGAAGACACGTCCGAGTTACTTCATGAGATTTCTCGATCGACTATGTTCTGTGATAGTTTAAAGTCTCCGGTTCCTTTCATGAAAACCCATCCGTGTTACTTCATGAGATTTCCTGATCGACTATATTCTGTGATAGTTTAAAGTCTCCAGTTCCTCCGATGATGACCCGTCCGAGTTTCTTCATGAGATTTCCCGATCGACTATGTTATGTGATTGTTGGAGCGTATACTTAAAAGTTTAGCTTTTGTACACATTTATTTTGAAATAAAGAATCACATTGGTCAAATGTTTATATTTATTTGTTAAATGTAATTGTTCAATTAATTTATATAGTAGATAACATGGAGTGTGGAGTCACACTTAGAAGATCATGTTGTCGGTTCTCTATTAATTATAAACAGTTGCTCACGACTAAGATGGAAAGGAACAAACCATCAGAATAGACGTAGTGTAATTAAGTATTAGTTTATCTTGACTAATAAATTACACTGATACACTTTAAGTGTATTGAGTAGGATCATTTAGGTAAGTTCTTTTTGTACTGACTTAGTAAAAGAACTAGACCTTAGTTATTATGGAAGTGTGTGCTCTTAATCCTAATATAATAATAAGCATGTATATTTAATATTTATTTCTTTGACTTATCAAAGGGTGAGGTTTAGCTCGATAAATCAATCTGCCCGATAAGTTGGGAAATCATATTACTTATAGTATGTGTTGTTGATTATATAAGGAATCGGTGTCCTAGTTATCTAGGTTGAGAATGTCCCCAAGAGGAGCTCATAAGGATTGCCATGTTAAAACCTGCAGGTGGACCTAGTCCAACATGACAATAAAGTTGGGTGGTACTATTCTTGGAGCTAGATATTAATTAAATGAGTTGTCAGTAATTCACTTAATTAGTGGGCATTCGTAATCTTAAACACAGGGAGACTAACACACTCATGATAAGAAGGAGCCCATAATATAATTTAGGATTGGTGTGGTAGTGCGGTAATAACTCTCTAGTGGAATGAGTTATTATCGATGAACTTGAGTTGTGTGTTCAGGGCGAGCACTGGATACTCAAGCTCATCGGAAGGCCAAAATCAATTTCTCCTCTAGGTCCCTGTTGTAGCCTCAATAAAGCCTCAAGTCCATCTAAAGAAAAGTCTATCTTGGTGTCCAAGAAGGGGCCGGTTCATTGCTTGGTGACCAAGCAATGGCCGGCCACATATTCTCTAGAAGTGGTCGGCCCTTGCCTTGGGCAAGGGGGTCGGGCGCAGTATTTAAATTAGGACGGTTGTTTTTGAATTTTCAAATTTTCTCAGATATTTACAATTTGTAAAAAGAGAGATTTTAAAAATTTATAAAATTTTCCTAATTTAAATTAGGCCACAAGGTTTTAAAAGAGAGTTGTAAAATTTATAAAACTTTCTTTTAAAAAGAAATATTATTAGAGATGTTTTAAATTTTAAAACTTTGTTTTAAATTTTAAAACTTTCATTTTAATATCCACATTAGAAAAAAAAAGAGTTTGTAAAATTTTATAAGAAGTTTTCTTCTTTTAAATTTTATAAAAAAAATTTCTTTCTTTCCCTTTTAATAAGTGGCCGGCCACCTTGCTTGGTGCCCAAGCAAGGGGCCAGTCAAATAATTAAACATCAACAAATAGTTGTTTAATTAATAAATCAATCTAGGATTGATTAATTAAAAGGAAAGAAAAATAAAAATTAAAAGGAAATAGGAATGAGTCTAATTTTTTATAAAACTCTTTCCATAATTTTCCGTTGGGAAACTAATATAAAAAGGGGGGAAGGGGAGGCCTTGAAAAACATAACAATTGATATTGTGTTGTCGGATATCATCAAGTGGCTGGCCCCTCTCCCTCTCTTCCCTTTGCTCTCTTTTGCTCCTTTGTGGTGGTGGTGGCCGAATTCTAGAGAATGAGGAGAAGCTTCCCGGGTGGTGTTCGTCTTAGAGGATCGTCGCACACACGACGTCTAAGAGGAGGCGAGGGATACGGCAGAAGATCTCGAGGTTTTTTAGCATACAAGGGAGAGGTATAACTAGTATTTAATTTCTGCATCATACTAGTTAATTTTTCTTTGTATAAATACCAAATACAAGAGGCATTCGATTCTTGTTTTTCGAATTTAATTTCGATGTTGTGTTCTTTTTCTTTTTTCCTTGTGATTTGATTGTTCCTTTTGGTTAACCTAGAGTTATATAAGGAAATTAAATATTAACTTTCCTTAAAAGGCTTTGTCTAGTCGGTGGTGGTTGCTCCCATATCCAAGAAGGTCAAGTGCCTCGCCATGCAGTACTGGAAGCTAATTTTGGAAACTAATATTTAATTGAATTTATAACCTAGGTGATTTGGATCAAACGTGTTAAGTTCCGCAGATGATCCAAATCTAAACCTAAAAGAACATATAAGTTAAACTTGGAATCAAACGTGTTAAGTTCCACAGGAGATACAACTTTAACTTAAAAGAACACATGGTAGCTAGGAAAGGTTCAGATTACTTACAAAATTTTTGTACAGTGGAGCCATTGGGTTTTCCGAGTAGCAACCAACAATTGGTATCAGAGCTAGGGTTTTGCCTCTGTGTATTTGGTATTAGTTTAATTATGCACATGTCATACATAATTTAGGCAGGTTAATAGTAGGATGTGCTAACTTTGTGGATGCAGGATCCAACTATTATGGCTTATAGTTATTATGCGTGTGATTGGACCCTTGGACATGTCAAGGGCATTTATTATGTGTGCATGATTGTATTATAAAATACAACAGGGCTGTATTTAGTTTTATTAGAATTTTATTTTTTGATCTAGATGCATGTACATTTCTTTTATGGAATATAGGATCGATGGATGTAATTTTATTTTATGTTCGATCTAGTTTACATGTACATTCCTTCGAGGAATATAGGATCGAAAAAAGTAAAATTCTATTTATGTCGCGGATCGAATCTTGCTAGGCGTGGAACCTTTTGAGGATCAGAGTGGCGCAGCGGAACAAGGAGCAAGATGGATGCGACAACTAGACCCAGTGGTGGTGTCCAAAGATGGCAGCAGCTAGGGATGACGACACACGGAGGACAACAATAGATAAAATCCATAATAGTTGAAAATTAGTTTTTCTATTTATTGCTTTTGTATTGTGTTGTGTGTGAATGTTAGTGTACATGTTTAGTAGGCTAGCATCATCAAAATTCCTCTTTAAATAACTAAGTGGGAGAGGAATTTATTTTAGTGAATTCCACCGTCTCCATTACTGGTTTGTAAGTGATGCAAACAAACTTGCACGTTGGATCTGAGTGCCTTCCTCCATATCGGATGAGTTTGTTTGCGGATCACTAGACCAAACTTCCATTTCGGATGACTATAGGAAATTAATTAAGAGCATGTGATCTTTCCCATCGAAAGGGGCACAATCTTATTAATGGGCTTAGTGTCAAGTAATGGTATACACTTAGGCACGTCTAATAGTATCCTCCCCATCGGAGTCACTGCTATTATTTATGTGACCGAAGGAAACCAACTATTAATTTTATTTGTCAAAAAGTTAGGTTGACAAGATAATAAAATTAATGGGATAAACCCTCCTTTTACAAATGTTGAATTTGTATACGTCCACACTATCGTGGCATACCAAACTCACGGTGTTTTAAGGTGTTGGTTAATTTAAAATAGTATTGTTTGAGGAATCAATATTATTCTAAATTTAGAGTTCTGACCCAAATTTATTTTGTGATTCTTAGGATGACTTTCAACCCACTGGCCATTATTCTAAAAGAAAACAGACTTACTGGTCCCAACTATATAGATTGGAAAAGAAACCTGGACATTATTTTAACTGCTAAGGGCTATAAGTTTGTACTGTCAGAGGAATGCCCAGAAACACCTAGCAATGATTCTACCCCAGAGGAGATTCAGCATCATAGTAAATGGGTAAAAGCTAATGAGATGGCACGGTGTTACATCTTGGCTTCGATGTCAAATGTATTGCAACATCAGCATCAGGACTTACCAACAGCCTATGATATAATGAACAATCTCAAGGAACTCTTCGGACATCAGAATCGGGCTGCTAGGCAAGAGGAGCCACCATGACTGAGGGGACTCCCGTGAGGGATCATATTCTCAAGATGATGGCTTACTTAAACGAAATACAAGTTCTTGGAGGGGAAATTGATGGGGAAACCCAGGTCGATATCATCCTCCAAATGCTGCCCAGAAGTTTTGAGCATTTTCGCCTGAACTATAATATGAATAAAAGGATGTATTCATTTGTGGAACTTCTGACAGAACTACAGGCAGCCGAAGGGTTGTTTCGTCAACATTCTCAAATTTACTATGCTGAAAATGGTTCTACTTCTAAGCCAAACGGCAAGAAGAAGAAGAAACAAAATGACTCTGTAAAGAAGGTGAATAAACCTCAAGGTGCAGGACAAAAAGCTGGAATAAAGAAGCCAAAGGGCAAGTGCTTTATTTGCAAGCAGACTGGACATTGGAAGGAGGACTGTCCTCGTAGGAAACAGAACAATAAAGGTATATCTCATACTCTAGTAGTTGAAACAAGTTTAGCGGTGTTATCTACCAGCACCTGGTGTGTAGATACGGGAGCCACTGATTCCAGGAAACCCGACGACTATTTGATAGAGAGATAACTGTCTACATGGGCAATGCTACTAAGGTGGCGGTTGTTGCAGTGGGAGACATCTACTTATCATTTGATAGGAATAGGAAATTGGTTTTAAGGAATTGTCTTTATGTACCCAGTTTTAGAAAGAATTTAATTTCAGTTTCTAAATTGTATTTGGATGGATATTCAGTTTCCTTTAGTAACAATGTGGTTATAAAGAGAAATAAAGTGATTATCTGTTCTGGTGCATTAGTTGGCAATTTATATACTTTAAATCCAATTTCTCCCACAAAGTAAAATATGGAAATTAATAACACATCTTCTAACTCTAATAAGAGAAAAAATCATTCAGAAATGAACCAAACACATCTTTGGCATCTAAGGCTTGGTCATATTAACTTAAGTAGGATTAAAAGGCTTGTAGCCGATGGACTCTTGGGTCCATTAGAGTTGGAAAACTTTCCAAGGTGTGAATCCTGCTTGGAACGTAAGATGACCAAGAGACCTTTTAAGGCCAAGGGGTATAGAGTCAAAGAAGCGTTAGAATTGGTTCATTCTGATTTGTGTGGTCCTATGTCTATCCAGACTAGAGGTGGCTTTGAATATTTTGTCTCTTTTATAGACGATTATTCAAGATATGGATACATTTACCTAATGCACCACAAGTCTGAGTGCTTTGATAAGTTCAAAGAGTACAAGGCTGATGTGGAGAAACGTCTAGGTAAAAGTATCAAGACACTACGGTCTGATCGTGGTGGCGAATACCTCTTAGGAGAGTTTAGGAATTACTTATCAGAGGTCGGGATTCAATCCCAATTATCCACACCTGGTACACCCCAACAGAATGGTGTGGTAGAACGAAGGAATAGGACTCTTATGGAGATGGTTAGATCGATGATGAGTTATTCAGAATTACCAAATTCGTTTTGGGGATACGCTCTGGAAACAGCAGCGCACATTCTGAACTTAGTACCTTCTAAATCAGTATCTTCTACACCCATAGAATTATGGAATTGGCGGAAGCCCAGTCTAAGACATATTCGGATTTGGGGTAGTCCTGCACATGTGCTGAAACAAGATGCTGATAAGTTAGAATCTCCTACAGAAGTTCGTATGTTTGTGGGGTATCCCAGAGGAATGAAAGGCGGTTTATTTTATAGTCTTAAAGACCAGAAGGTCATTGTTAGCCCCAATGCCCAGTTTTTAGAAGAAGATTATATAATGGATCACAAGCCCAGTAGTAAAATTATTCTAGAAGAACTTAGAGAGGACACGTCTACTTCAGTACCAACAGTACAAGATAAAGTACCACAAGAGACTGCAACACGTGTCACACATGATACACAACCACAGATGGTGCCTCGTCATAGTGGGAGGGTTGTAAGGTAGCCCGAGAGATTTATGTTTTTGGGTGAGTCTTCGGACTTGATCCCAGGCAAACATGAACCAAATCCCCGGACATATGATGAAGCACTCCAAGATATAGATGCAGTATCTTGGCAAAAGGCAATGAATTCCGAAATAGAATCTATGTATTCTAGTAACGTCTGGGAGCTTGTAGAACCACCTGATGATGTAAAAGCCATTGGATGCAAGTGGATCTATAAAAGGAAAAGAGGGACAGATGAGAAGGTAGAAACCTTCAAAGCAAGGCTTGTTGCTATTAGTTAGAGCCCTAGAGCCAATCAATTGATGATTGTATTATGGACTTGTTGTATCATATTCTATATAAATAAAGAAATTTGGTTTTCGGTTATTATACTTACTTGTATTAGTGCCAAATAAACTAAGTATAATAACGTCCTTGAGTAGAAGGTTCTTACCTATATCAATCGATTGGTTGAATCGATAGTGAGATGATATAGGGAACACTACTCTTAATCATTCCTAGTCGAGTATTAACATTCAGGGACAATGTTAATGCAATAAGACTAGCATGTAGGTCAACTCGATGACTTGATCTCATAAGTCATGGATATAAAGATATCAAGTTGACACATGGGTATGCATTAGAGAATGTATACTGAATGACCCGCCATGAGAAAGTAACATGGATCGTTATATGAGTGTCATATACTTTCTCATGTGGTTATTAGTATGACTACTAGTCCTTAGACTTGAAGTCACCATGGTTCCCTACATAAGGAGTTATGTACTTTAGTTTCGTCAAACGTCACCCGTAATTGGATGGACTATAAAGGCGATTACTGGGTATGTAACAAATTATATGGAGGGATGTGAGTGATGTAGATGGGATCTATCCCTCCTATATGATGGGAGTGACATCGATATTCTTGATAGAGTGAGACTACGAAGTGCATGGCCATGCCCAAATGAGGAAATATGAGATATTGAGCTCATTTGATTGAGTGAGTCTACTTGGAGTTCAAGATTTAGATTGGTCAGAGGATGACACGGTCTATGCCTCACATTGATCAATCTAGATGTCTAGGATACAAGGACACTTGTCATATATTGTGAGGAGTCACAATTAGTAGTCACAAGGTGATGTTGGATCTCATCATTCTTGTAACTTGCGTAGTAATGATGTATTGCTAGATACCGCTCATTACTTATACTTCTAAATGAGTTTAGGGGCATTGCCAACATTACAAGAACCTATTAGGTCACACACAACGAACAAGTGGATGGAGATTAGGTTCATATGATGAACCAAGAGGATTAGATTCATGTGATGAATCAAATTGGATTAAGAGTAATCCTAATTGGGCTAATTGAGTTGGATTCAAGTTGATTCATGTGTTCAATGAGTCTAATTTAGATTATGACTCATTGAATCAATTTAATTAAATTAATTAGATTCATTATATTAAATAGGCTTGAATTAAATGGTTGGATTAGATCAACCATGAAAGAGATTAAGTCAATTTGACTTGACTTGAGAGGAAGAGGAAGAGTCAAGTTTTACTTGACTTTATGCCACATCATTTGTGACTTGGCATTAGGAGAACTAATGATGATGTGCCACATCATCACATGTGCCACCTCTTGGGGGTTACAAATCTATTCTCTTTAATGGCCACATTTAATTAGAATGGGGGTTACCTTTTTGGTTTTGAATGAGAATGAATTTTTCATTCACTCACATTCACATCATCTTCTTCCTCAAGCTCTCTTTTTGCTCCTTCTCCTCTCTTGGTCGTGGGTTTCAAGCAAGGGAGAAGAAAGGAGAGTGAGTCTAATCCAAGAAGAAAGGTTAGTGAAAGTCACATAGAGATTTTTAGAGGAGTGTGTTCTCTTCTTTTCCGTTCTTATTCTTCCAATCTCATCCGAGAGCATCAAGAAGTGCTAGCACACTTGTGGTGTTCTCTTCTCCATCCTTGTGTGTTAGAGAACACATCTTGTTCATGTGGATACTTCTAGAGAGTTGTCTACGTTGACAACTTCGAGATCCAGCAAGCCGTTGGACGAGCGAGAACGCGAAGGGCTTCGCTTCAAAGGTATAACCTTTTCCCTTGTAGATCTAAGTGTAGATCTAGGTAAACTCGTACTCGTATATTTTTCAAAAAAAATTTCTTTGCACGGATTCGTTGGCTAGGGAGTTTCAGGGTTTCCGCGACGCGAAAAAGTTGTTTTCGTCGTCCGAAAAATCCAAAAGTGGTATCAGAGCCACGTGCGAAGACATGTACGAATTTATTTTGTATTTTTATGAAAAATATAGTATCTATGAATTTCTGTAATTTCATGAATTTTATAGTTTTAAAGGATATTTTTCTCGTAGAAGCAGAGCACGAGTGTTTAGACACTTGTAGGCTTCGACTACCGAGAAGATTTTTCCGTAACGGTAATGTTTCGACCCAAAACCTTTTGGGACAGCTGGCTAAGGTGCTGTAGGATCGCTTTGTAGCAACTCGCGATGGTTAGATCGTAGGTAGGGGTACTGCCCCTAACCCCGCAAGGGGATTTGCTCCGCGATTGCGCCCGAAATCGCTAATCGGGATCGCCGGGAAAAATTTACTCATAAAATTGTAAAAATTATGAAAAATTACAGAAAATATGAAAAATATATAATTTAGAATTATATATTATTTTTGTGATAGTCATGGCCCAAAAAGACCCAATATGATTGGATTTGTGTTGTAATTTATAATACGGCCTGCGTGGCGTCATGTGTTTGTATGTGCTGTATTTGATACGCGACCTGCGCGTCGTGCCTCCCTATTTATATTCTGGTTGTAAATTAGATTCAGACTCGAATATAACTCGAGTTTCAAAATGTAATGTAAATTTTGAAGCGGTTTTAGGCCCACTCAAGACGGAGTTACGAGGAAGGCACGAGCAACACAAGGTGGTCAAAAGGAAGACGCTTGAGAAGCTGTTGACCTTAGGTTGACCATCCGATCTTCTCATTGGCTTGAGAAGATCGTAGTAGGGCCATGATATAATCACAAAATTATTTAATTAATTGCTTATGTGTGTATGTGATGCATGCTAGTAAAATAGTAATTAATTAGTGCCTAACGATTAGATTAGATCTAAATCGTGCACAAGATGCACCCTTACGATTAGATTAGATCTACATCGTGTACAAGATGCATCCTATCGATTAGATTAGATCTATATTGAGTATATGATACAACATTGACATTTAGCTAGATCTAAATCACGACAACTCAAAATGCCTACCGTGCCGTGATACCTACTACTACCTCGATCACATGTTGTTGTTGAATCCGCCAAAGTAGAGCAACACATATTATCTTGGTAGGGTACGGAGGGACAATCTTGGTCCTGCCTATCAATGCATGGGTGAGTACAACTCAATTATATTGAGTAACTAATTAACTTAATTGGATCGAGTACAACTATAGGCATTCTTCCAACGGTTGGAAAGATAGGACATAGATCCCATTTATATTAATTCTTGGACGTATTACCCAAAGCTAACTCAAGTTTTAATATAATTGCCGATAATAATCCTATAAACAAGAGTTGCATGGAGATGTAATTGGTAAATCGTTACCTACCGATCATACTAAATCTTGGGCGTATTAGCCAAAGCTAACTCAAGGGTTAGTATGATGTGGATCTTGTCCCACATGAATTATAGAATTCAGTGGGAGCATCATATAGTTAAAGACCTAATTAAATGATTTAAAAAGCATCATTTTTCTGTTGTAGAATTGTCATGACGTCAAACACGAACATCTTTTCTCTGCGTTCTGTCCTTAAGAAGGACAAGCTCAACGGAGCAAATTTCCTGGACTGGTACAGGAATCTGAGAATAGTTCTCACTCAGGAACGTAAACTGTACGTTCTGGAGCAGCCCATTCCGGAGACACCTCCTACCACTGCCACGCGAGCTGACAAAGATGCTTATAAGAAACATCAAGATGACGCATTAGATGTGTTCTGTCTTATGCTCGCGACCATGAACTCTGAGCTTCAGAAGCAACATGAGTTGATGAGTGCTTATGATATGGTTAAACATCTTTGTCACCTATATCAAGGACAAGCAAGGCATTGGAAGAGGAACTCCAAAGAATACCTGGAAGATCTTAAGAAGAAGAGAAATAAGATTTCTACTTCAGGTATACACGTTATAGAAGTCAACCTCTCTATTTCTTCATCATGGGTATTAGATACCGGATGTGCTTCACACATTTGTACTAATGTACAAGCGCTGAGAAATAGCAGGGCATTGACGAAGGGTGAGATAGACCTACGAGTAGGCAATGGAGCACGGGTTGCTGCTGTTGCTGTAGGAACTTATCATTTATCTCTGCCCTCTAGACTTATACTAGAATTAGATGATTGTTGTTATGTGCCTGCATTAACTAAGAACAATATATCAGTTTCTTATTTGGACAAGAAAGGTTTCTCGTTTACAATAAAGAACAAATGTTGTTCCATCTATTTAAACGATATGTTCTATTGTAGTGCACCTCTGATAAATGGACTCTATATTCTAGATCTTGAAAGCCCTATTTATAACATAAATACCAAGAGGTTCAAGTCAAATGACCTAAACCAAACCTATCTCTGGCACTGTCGCTTAGGTTATATAAATGACAAGCGCTTATCCCAGCTCCATAAGGATGGTTTGCTGGACTCATTTGATTTTAAATCTTATGCGACGTGCGAGTCATGCCTACTAGGCAAGATGACCAAGACACCCTTTAGTGGGCACAGCGAAAGAGCGACTAATTTGTTAGGACTTATACATAGTGATGTATGTGGCCCTTTCAATGTCGCGGCTAGAGGCGGTTATAGGTACTTCATCACATTTACTAATGACTTCAGTAGATATGGTTATGTGTACTTGATGACACATAAGTCTGAATCCTTTGAAAAGTTCAAAGAATTCAAGAATAAAGTACAGAACCAGCTTGGCAAGAGTATTAAGATACTTCGATCAGATCGAGGTGGAGAATACCTTAGCCTTGGGTATCGTGAATATCTAGCTGAGTGTGGGATTCTATCCCGACAAACACCTCCTGGAACACCACAGTGGAATGGTGTATCCGAAAGGAGGAATCGTACCTTATTAGATATGGTACGGTCTATGATGAGTCACACAGATCTTCCGACATTCCTTTGGGGCTATGCTCTAGACACGACAGCTTTTATACTCAACCGAGTTCTATCCAAGGCCATGATAAATACACCATATAGGATATAGACTGGGAGAGATTTCCAAATGTCTTTCATGAGGATTTGGGGATGTGAGGCCTACGTTAGATGTCAAGTCTCAGATAAATTAGGACCCAAATCCGACAAGTGCTACTTTATAGGATATCCCAAGGAAAATAAGGGATATTACTTATACATTCCCAGTCAGCACAAGATAGTTGTGGCAAAGACTGGAGTCTTTCTAGAAAGGGACTTTGTTTCTAGAAAGACTAGTGGGAGTACATTCGATCTTGGAGAAGTTCAAGATGCGGAACCTAGCACTGAAGCCTCGATAGAAGTTGAACTGGAACCATAAAGTGTTGTGGATGATGTTGTTTCACAAAGAGTTGAGGAACAACAACCAGTTCAAGTAGACATACCTCTTCGCAGGTCTGATAGGGTACGTCGTCAGCCTGAGAGATACTCATCTCTCTTGTCTGACCATGATGACGTTGTGCTCATAGAGGATGAGCCTACCACCTATCAGGAAGCTGTGATTACACCAGATTCTGAGAAATGGCTAGAAGCCTTGATATCCGAAATGGAATCCATGTACACCAACCAAGTATGGACTTTGGTTGATCCACCTGAAGGGGTAAAACCCATAGGGTGTAAGTGGGTCTTTAAGAGAAAGACTAACATGGATGGACTTATCTATAAGGGTCGTTTGGTAGCTAAAGGTTTCAAGCAGATTCATGGTATTGACTATGATGAAACCTTTTCACCAGTAGCAATGTTTAAGTCCATTCAGATCATGCTTGCTATTGTAGCTTACCACGATTACGAGATCTGGCAGATGGATGTCAAAACCACGTTTCTGAATGGAAACCTACTTGAGGATGTGTACATGACACAACCTGAGGGTTTTGTAGATCCAAAGCATACTAGCAAAGTATGCAAGCTGCATAGGTCCATTTATGGACTAAAGCAAGCTTCTCGGAGCTGGAATCTTCGATTCGATGATGCAATTAAACAGTTTGGTTTCATCAAGAATGAAGATGAACCTTGTGTCTACAAGAAGGTTGTAGGGGACATAGTTGTCTTCCTCATATTGTATGTGGATGACATACTGCTCATTGGGAAAGACATCCCGTTGCTACAGTCTGTCAAGACTTGGCTAGGGACATGTTTCTCAATGAAGGACTTAGGTGAAGCATCGCGCATTCTAGGAATACAAATTTATAGAGATAGATCTAAGAGATTGCTTGGCCTAAGTCAGAGTACATACATTGACAAGGTACTCCTTCGGTTTGCCATGCAGAACTCCAAGAAGGGATTTCTGCCGATGTCACATGGCGTGAGTCTTTCGAAGACTCAAGGTCCCTCTTCTAGAGAGGAGATAGACCGCATGGATCAGATCCCTTATACCTCAGCCATAGGATCTATCATGTACGCCATGCTATGTACTCGACCTGATGTCTCGTATGCTTTGAGCATGACGAGCAGATACCAGTCAGATCCAGGTGAAAGTCACTGGATAGCGGTCAAGAATATTCTTAAGTACTTAAGAAAAATTAAAGAATATTTCTTGATATATAGAGGCGATGATGAGCTAGCTGTAAGGGTTATAGTGATGCCAGCTTCTAGACCGATCAGGATGATTATCGATCGCAGTCAGGGTTCGTGTTTTGCATTAATGGTGGTGCTGTGAGCTGGAAGAGTTCGAAGCAGGACACAGTCGTTGATTCTACGACAGGGGCCATGTATATTGCTGCATCAGAGGTCGCAAAGGAGGCAGTTTGGATCCGCAAGTTCATCATTGAACTTGGGGCGGTTCCTTGTATCGTTGACCCTATTGAGCTCTATTCTGACAACAATGGAGTTATAGCACAGGCGAAGGAAGCTCGCTCACACCAGCGGACCAAACACATACTACGGCGCTTCCATCTCATTCGAGAGATTATCGAGAGAGGAGATGTGAAGATATGCAAAGTACCTACAGAAGCTAACATCGCAGATCCCTTGACCAAGGCTTTGGCACAAAGGAAGCATGATGGTCACACTTGGTCATTGGGGCTTAGAGCATACACTGATTGGCACAAGTGCTAGTGGGAGATTATTAGTTAGAGGCATAGTGCCAATCATTTGATGATTGTATTATGGACTTGTTGTATCATATTCTATGTAAATAAAGGCATTTGGTTTTTGGTTATTATACTTACTTGTATTGGTGTCAAATAAACTAAGTATAATAACGTCCTTGAATAGAAGGCTCTTATCTATATCAATCGATTGGTTGAATCGATAGTGAGATGATATAGGGAACACTACTCTTAATCATTCCTAGTCGAGTATTAACATTCAGGGACAATGTTAATGCAATAAGACTAGCATGTAGGTCAACTCGATGACTTGATCTCACAAGTCATGGATATAGAGATATCAAGTTGACACAAGGGTATGCATAAGAGAATGTATACTGAATGACCCGCCATGAGAAAGTATCATGGATCGTTATATGAGTGTCATATACTTTCTCATGTGGCTATTAGTATGACTACAAGTCCTTAGACCTGAAGTCACCATGGTTCCCTACATAAGGAGTAATGTACTTTAGTTTTGTCAAACGTCACCCGTAACTGGGGGGACTATAAAGGCGATTACTGGGTATGTAACAAATTATGCGGAGGGATGTGAGTGATGTAGATGGGATCTATCCCTCCTATATGACGGGAGTGACATCGATATTCTTAATAGAGTGAGACCACGAAGTGCATGGCCATGCCCAAATGAGTCAATATGAGATATTGAGCTCATTTGATTGAGTGAGTCTACTTGGAGTTCAAGATTTAGATTGGTCAGAGGATGACACGGTCTATGCCTCACATTGATCAATCTAGATATCTAGAATAGAAGGACACTTGCCATATATTGTGAGGAGTTACAATTAGTAGTCACAAGGTGATGTTGGATCTCAACATTCTTGTAACTTGGGTAGTAATGATGTATTGCTAGATACCGCTCATTACTTATACTTCTAAATGAGTTTAGGGGCATTGCCAACATTACAAGAACTTATTGGGTCACACACAAAGAACAAGTGGATGGAGATTAGGTTCATATGATGAACCAAGAGGATTGGATTCATGTGATGAATCAAATTGGATTAAGAGTAATCCTAATTAGGCTAATTGAGTTGGACTCAAGTTGATTCATGTGTTCAATGAGTTTAATTTAGATTATGACTCATTGAATCAATTTAATTAAATGAATTAGATTCATTATATTAAATTGGCTTGAATTAAATGGTTGGATTAGATCAACCATGAAAGAGATTAAGTCAAGTTTGACTTGACTTGAGAGGAAGAGGAAGAGTCAAGTTTTACTTGACTTTATGCCACATCATTTGTGACTTGGCATTAGGAGAACTAATGATGATGTGCCACATCATCACATGTGCCACCTCTTGGGGGTTACAAATCTATTCTCTTTAATGGCCACATTTAATGAGAATGGGGGTTACCTTTTTGGTTTTGAATGGGAATGAATTTTTCATTCTCTCACATTCACATCGTCTTCTTCCTCAAGCTCTCTTTTTGCTCCTTCTCTTCTCTTGGTCGTGGGTTTCAAGCAAGGGAGAAGAAAGGAGAGTGAGTCTAATCCAAGAAGAAAGGTTAGTGAAAGTCACATAGAGATTTTTAGAGGAGTGTGTTCTCTTCTTTTCCTTTCTTCTTCTTCCAATCCCATCCGAGAGCATCAAGAAGTGCTAGCACACTTGTGGTGTTCTCTTCTCTATCCTTGTGTGTTAGAGAACACATCTTGTTCATGTGGATACTTCTAGAGAGTTGTCTACGTTGACAACTTCGAGATCTGACAAGCCGTTGGACGAGTGGGAACGTGAAGGGCTTCGCTTCAAAGGTATAACCTTTTCCCTTGTAGAACTAAGTGTAGATCTAGGTAAACTCCTACTCGTAGTTTTTTCAAAAAAATTTTCTTTGCACGGATCCATTGGCTAGGGAGTTTCGGGGTTTCCGCGATGCGAAAAAGCGATTTTCGCGGCCCGAAAAACTCAACAGTTGCGAAGGGGTACACTCAGAAAGAGGGAATCGATTATGAGGAGACCTTTTCGCCGGTAGCTATGCTTAAGTCTATCCGGATACTCTTATCCTTTGACGCTCATATGGATTATGAGATTTGGCAAATGGATGTCAAGACAGCTTTCCTTAATGGAAGTCTTGAAGAAAACTTCCATATGAAGCAACTTGAAGGGTTCATTGAAAAGGGCAAAGAGCATCTAGTGTGCAAGCTTAATCGATCCATTTATGGACTGAAGCAAACTTCAAGATCTTGGAACATCTGGTTTAATGAAGTAATCCAGTCATATGGATTTATTCAGTGTCCGGATGAGTCTTGTGTATACAAGAAGTGTAATGGAAATATGGTGGTATTTCTTGTACTATACATAGATGATATTTTGTTAATTGGCAACAATGTCAAGGTATTATTAGACGTAAAGGTATGGTTGTCCAAACAATTTGATATGAAGGACTTAGGAGAATGTGCACACATCCTTGGGATCAAAGTTATAAGGGATCGCAAGAAAAGAATGTTGTGCCTATCTTAAGCTTTATATATAGATACAATCTTTGCTCGTTTTAGCATGCAAAACTCCAAGAAAGGTTTCTTACCTTTTAGGAATGGAGTAGCCTTATCTAAAGAGATGTCTCCAAAAACATCAAAGGATATTGAGGACATGAAGGCAGTTCCTTATGCTTCGGCTGTAGGAAGCCTTATGTATCCAATAATGTGTACGAGACCTGATATCTGTTTTGCCGTGGGCATGGTTAGCGGATATCAAAGTAACCCTAGACAAGGACATTAGACTGCAGTAAAGCATATATTAAAGTACCTGAGAAGGACTAGAGATTATATGCTAGTTTACCAACCAGACGATTTACTTCCTGTGGGTTACACGGATTCGGACTTCCAATCAACTAGGGACAATAGTAAGTCTACATCAGGCTATGTGTTTACTTTAGGAGGTGGAGCCATTGCATGGAGGAGTGTTAAGCAGAAATGCGTCTCAGACTCAACCATGGAAGCTGAGTATGTGGCAGCCTCTGAGGCAGCCAAAGAAGCTGTATGGCTCAGGAACTTTCTAATGGACTTAGATGTGATTCCTGGTTTGCCCAAGATCATCACAATTTATTGTGATAATAGTGGAGCAGTTGCAAACTCGAAGGAACCACGAGCCCATAAGGCAAGTAAACATATAGAGCGCAAGTATCACCTGATACGAGACATCGTCAAGCGAGGAGAAGTTGTCGTGGCCAAGATAGCATCAGCAGATAACCTGGTAGATCCTTTCACTAAGGCCCTTCCGGCGAAAGCTTTAGATCGGCATGTGGAGGGGATGGGAATCAGATGTATGGCAACAGATATGGCAGCTTAGACTTTTAGTATAAGTGGGAGATTGTTGGAGTGTTTACTTAAAAGTTTAGCTTTTGTACACATTTATTTTGAAATAAAGAATCACATTGGTCAAATGTTTACATTTATTTGTTAAATGTAATTGTTCAATTAATTTATATAGTAGATAATATAGAGTGCAGAGTCACACTTAGAAGATCATGTTGTCGGTTCTCTATAAATTATAAACAGTTGCTCAAGACTAAGATGGAAAGGAACAAACCATCAGAATAGACGTAGTGTAATTAAGTATTAGTTTATCTTGACTAATAAATTACACTGATACACTTTAAGTGTATTCAGTAGGATCATTTAGGTAAGTTCTTTTTGTACTGACTTAGTAAAAGAACTAGACCTTAGTTATTATGGAAGTGTGTGCTCTTAATCCTAATATAATAACAAGCATGCATATTTAATATTTATTTCTTTGATTTATCAAAGGGTGAGGTTTAGTTCGATAAATCAATATGCCCGATAAGTTGGGAAATGATATTACTTATAGTATGTGTTGTTGATTATAGAAGGAATCTGTGTCCGAGTTATCTAGGTTGAGAATGTCCCCAAGAGGAGCTCTAAGGATTGTCATGTTAAACTCTGCAGGTGGACCTAGTCCAACATGACAATAAAGTTGGGTGGTACTACTCTTGGAGCTAGATATTAATCAAATGAGTTGTCAGTAACTCACTTAATTAGTGGACATTCGTAATCTTAAACACAGGGAGACTAACACACTCATGATAAGAAGGAGCCCATAATGTAATTTGGGATTGGTGCGGTAGTGCGATAATAACTCTCTAGTGGAATGAGTTATTATAGATGAACTTGAGTTATGTGTTCGGGGCGAGCACGGGATACTCAAGCTCATCGGAAGGCCAAAAATAATTTTTTCTCTAGGTCCCTGTTGTAGCCTCAATAAAGCCTCAAGTCCATCCAAAGAAAAGCCCATCTTGGGTTCCAAGAAGGGGCCGGTTCATTGCTTGGTGACCAAGCAATGGCCGTCCATATATTCTCTAGAAGTGGCCGGCCCTTGCCTTGGGCAAGGGGTCCGGCCACAATATTTAAATTAGGAACGTTGTTTTTGAATTTTTAAATTTCCTCATATATTTACAATTTGTGAAAAGAGAGATTTTAAAAATTTATAAAATTTTCCTAATTTAAATTAGGCCAGAAGGTTTTAAAAGAGAGTTGTAAAATTTATAAAACTTTCTTTTAAAAAGAAATATTATTAGAGATGTTTTAAATTTTAAAACATCGTTTTAAATTTTGAAACATCGTTTTAAATTTTAAAACTTTCCTTTTAATATCCACATTAGAAAAAAAAAAAGAGTTTGTAAAATTTATTAGAAGTTTTCTTCTTTTAAATTTTATAAAAATATTTTCTTTCTTTCCCTTTTAATAAGTGGCCGGTCTCCTTGCTTGGTGCCCAAGCAAGGGGTCGGTCAAATAATTAAACATCAACAAATAGTTGTTTAATTAATAAATCAATCTAGGATTGATTAATTAAAAGGAAAGAAAAAGAAAAATTAAAAGGAAATATGAATGAGTCTAATTTTTTATAAAACTCTTTCCATAATTTTCCGTTGGGAAACTAATAAAAAAAGGGGGGAAGGGGAGGCCTTGAAAAACATAACAATTGATAATGTGTTGTCGGAGATCATCAAGTGGCCAGCCCCTCTCCTTCTCTTCCCTTTGCTCTCTTTTGCACCTTTGTGGTGGTGGTGGCCGAATTCTAGAGAAGGAGGAGAAGCTTTCCGGGTGGTGTTCGTCTTAGAGGATCGTCGCCCACACGACGTCTTAGAGGATGTGAGGGATACGGCAGAAGATCTCAAGGTTTTTTAGCATACAAGGAAGAGGTATAACTAGTATTTAATTTCCGCATCATACTAGTTAATTTTTCTTTGTATAAATATCAAATACAAGAGGCATTCGATTCTTGTTTTTCGAATTTAATTTTGATGTTGAATTCTTTTTCTTTTTTCCTTGTGATTTGATTGTTCCTTTTGGTTAACCTAGAGTTATATAAGGAAATTAAATATTAACTTTCCTTAAAAGGCTTTGTCTAGTCGGTGGTGGTTGCTCCCATATCCAAGAAGGCCAAGTGCCTCGCCATGCAGTACTGAAAGCCAATTTTGGAAACTAATATTTAATTGAATTTATAGCCTAGGTGATTTGGATCAAACGTGTTAAGTTCCGCAGGAGATCCAAATCTAAACCTAAAAGAACATATAAGTTAAACTTGGAATCAAACGTGTTAAGTTCCGCAGGAGATACAAGTTTAACTTAAAAGAACACATGGTAGTTAGGAAAGGTTCAGATCACGTACAAAATTTTTGTACAGTGGAGCCATTGGGTTTTCCGAGTAGCAACCAACAAGTTTAAAGTCTCCAGTTCCTCCCATGATGACCCGTCCGAGTTACTTCATGAGATTTCCCGATCGACTATGTTATGTGATAGTTTAAAGTCTCCGGTTCCTCCCATGAAGACCTGTCCGAGTTACTTCATGAGATTTTCCCATCGACTATGTTCTGTGATAGTTTAAAGTCTCCGGTTCCTTTCATGAAGACCCGTCCGAGTTACTTCATGAGATTTCCCGATCGACTATGTTTTTATGCAAAACTAAAGTGCTTGCACTAACCTTGTACTGGTTTAATGTTTTCTGAGTTTTTCTTAAGGAAATTGGATAAGTCTTTCCTTGAGGTTCCCAATCATTGGTCGCTTGAATGGATTACAAAGGTTCGGCCAATAATTGTCAAACTGTCTGAAGCACTTTTATTTCTCGGGCGACGTTTGCCTTGCATTATATCCATTAAAAGAAATAGAGTACATAAACTATAAGCATACTTGTTCTTAGTTCGCCAGGAACTTGCTTCAAATAATTTGGATTTATTCCTTCAGATGTATTCTTGAATGATGCGATCTTGTTAGGTTCGGTAAGGTTGTAAATGATTTGCACTCCAGGGATGCTCGAGAATTCTTCCTTCAGTATCCTGGAGATAATATGAACCCGATGCGAGTTTTTCTATCACTTTGTAAGGTCCTCCCCATTGTGGTGCTAACTTGCTGACATCCCCAACGGGTTTAATAGGCTTCCATACCAGATCTCCTACTTGGAAAAATCTCGGGATAACTCTTCTGTTATAATTTTGCTTCATTCGTTGTCGATATGAGGTGAGATGAGCTGCAGCCTTGTCTCTAATTTCTTTTATCAAGTCTAACTTCATGAGTCGTCGACCAGCATTGTCTTCATCATATAATTATTTTTCTATCAGATTCTACTCCCACTTCAATGGGAATTATTGCTTCTCCTCCATAAACTAATTGAAAAGGAGTAATTCCTGTTGATTCTTGAGGTGTAGTATGACAAGCCCAAAGAACGCTGGGTAATTCATCTACCCAACTACCTCCAACATGATTCAGTTTGGTTTTTAAGCCCCTTATGATTTCTCTATTGGTTACTTCTGCTTGACCATTACTTTGTGGATATACCACGGAGGTGAATGCCTGAATAATTCCATAACTTTTGCACCTGTCTAGGATTTTGTCTCCTTGAAATTGACTTCCATTATCAGAAACCAATTTATGAGGGATACCGAATCTGCATATGATATTTTTCCATAGGAATTTAATAACTGCATCTTCGGTAATCTGAGCAAGTGGTTCCGCTTCTACCCATTTAGAGAAATAATCTACTGCTACTAATAAAAACCTTCTTTGTGCAGCTGCCATAGGAAATGAGCCCACTATGTCCATGCCCCACTGATCAAAGGGACAGGAGACTATGGAGGTCCTTAATAACTGTGTAGGATGATGCGGAATATTTTGATGTTTTGACAAAAAATACAAGTTCTTACCAATTTGTTAGCATCCTCGTGTAGAGTATATAGCTAGAAATATCCTGCTAATAAAATTTTATGAGCTAAGGATCTCCCTCTTATATGACTACCACACGAGCCTGTTAGTTAGAGCCCTAGAGCCAATCATTTGATGATTGTATTATGGACTTGTTGTATCAAATTCTAATATAAATAAAGGCATTTGTTTTTAGTTATTATACTTACTTGTATTGGTGCCAAATAAACTAAGTATAATAGCATCCTTGAGTAGAAGGTTCTCGCCTATATCAATCGGTTAGTTGAACCGATAGTGAGATGATATAGGGAACACTACTCTTAATCATTCCTAGTCGAGTATAAACATTCAGGGACAATGTTAATGCAATAAGACTAGCATGTAGGTCAACTCGATGACTTGATCTCACAAGTCATGGATATAGATATATCAAGTTGACACATGGGTATGCATTAGAGAATGTATACTGAATGACCCACAACGAGAAAGTATCATATATCATTATATGAGTGTCATATACTTTCTCATGTGGCTATTAGTATGACTACTAGTCCATAGACCTGAAGTCACCATAGATCCCTACATAAGGAGTTGCGTACTTTGGCTTCGTCAAACGTCACCCGTAACTGGGTGGACTATAAAGGCTATTACTGGGTATGTAACGAATTATGCCGAGGGATGTGAGTGATGTAGATGAGATCTATCCCTCCAATATGACGGGAGAGACATCAATATTCTTGATAGAGTGAGACCACGAAGTGCATGGCCATGCCCAAGTGAGTCAATATGAGATATTGAGCTCATTTGATTGAGTGAGTCTACTTGGAGTTCAAGATTTAGATTGGTTAGAGGATGACACAGTCTATACCTCACATTGATCAATCTAGATGTCTAGGTTAGAAGGACACTTGTCATATATTGTGAGGATTCACAATTAGTAGTCACAAGGTAATGTTGGATCTCAACATTCTTGTAACTTGGGTAGTAATAATGTGTTGCTAGATATCGCTCATTACTTATGCTCCTAAATGGGTTTAGGGGCATTGCCAATGTTACAAGAACATATAGGGTCACACACTAAGGACAATTAGATGGAGATTAGGTTCATATGATGAACTAAGAGGATTAGATTCATGTGATGAATCAAATTGGATTAAGAGTAATCCTAATTGGGCTAATTGAGTTGGACTCAAGTTGATTCATGTGTTAAATGAGTCTAATTTAGATTATGACTCATTGAATCAATTTAATTAAATGAATTAGATTCATTATATTAAATTGGCTTGAATTTGATGGTTGGATTAGATCAACCATGGGAGAGATTAAGTCAAGTTTGACTTGACTTGAGAGGAAGAGGAAGAGTCAAGTTTGACTTGACTATTTGCCACCTCATTTGTGAGTTGGCATTAAGTGGCCAATGATGATGTGCCACATCATCATGTTTAGCACATGTGTGTGCCACATCATGGAGGTTACAAGACTCATTTCCATTTAATGTGGCCGGCCACATTAATTGTAAAGGAGTTACAATTGTGGCCGACCACTCAAAATGAAAGGGAATGAATTTTTCATTCAATTGGTATTCTTTCTATCTTCTTCCTCCTAGAGCTCTCTCTTCTTGCTCTCCGTCTCCTTCTCTTGCCGTGATTGATCAAGGGTGCTAGCACACCTTTGTTTAGTTTTTCTCCACCCATTTGTTCATGTGGATACTGCTAGAGGATCGTACGCTTGACGATCTCGAGATCCGGAACTTCCTTGGACAAGAGGGATTCGTAAAGGGCACGCATCAAGGGTAAAAGGTTTTCTCCTTGTAAATCTAGTTTAGAACTAAGTCTAATAAACTCGTACTCATAAATTTTGTTTTATTTTACTTCACACGGATCCGGTGGCTGGGTGTTTCGGGGTTTCCGCGACGTGAAAAAGCGGTTTTCGCGGCCCGAATGACCCAACAGTGGTATTAGAGTCACGTGCGAAGTCGTGTACGAATTTAGTTTTTGTTTTATGACAAAAATTTAGTTCTGTAACTTTCTATAATTTTATGATTTTTAGAGTTTTTATGGGTATTTTTCTTGTTGAAGCGAAGCACAAGTGTTTCGACACTTGTAGGCTTCGACTACCGAGAAGATTTTTCCGAAACGGCAAGGTTTCGCCCCAAATCTTTTTGTGACAGTGGGCTAAGGCGCTGTAGGATTGCTAAGAAACACTCGCGATGGTTAGATCGCGGATAGGGGCGCTGCCCTTGGCCCCGCAAAGGGATTCGTTCCGCGATTGCGCCCGAAAATCGCTAAACGGGACTACCGGGAAATTTTACTCATTAAAATTGTAAAAATTGTAGTAAAAATTACAGAAAATTATGGAAATTACATAATTTAGAATTATGTATAATTTTTGATAGTCATGGCCCAAAAAGACCCAATCTGATTGGAAATGTGTTGTAATTCATAATACGGCCTGCGTACCGTCATGTGATGTGCGTGTTGTATATTTGATTCGCGACCTGCACGTCATGTCTTTCTCTATTTTATATTCATGTTGTAAATTAGTTTAGACTCGAATGTAACTCGAGTTTCAAAAATTGTAATGTATAAAATTAGAGCGGTGGACGGTCCACTCGAGACGGAGTTACGAGGAAGGCGCGAGCAACACAAGGTGGTCAAAGGGAGGAGCTTAAGAAGCTGTTGACCTTAGGTTGACCATTCGATCTTCTCATTGGCTTGAGAAGATGGTAGTAGGACCATGACTAATCACAAATAATTTAATTAATTGCTCGAGTGTATGTGATGCATAATTAGTAATTAATTAGTGCCTAACGATTAGATTAGATCTAAATCGTGTACAAGATGCACCCTCTTGATTAGATTAGATCTCAATCGCGTCAACTCAAATGCCTACCGTGCCGTGATACCTATCACCTCCTTGATCGCATGTGTTGTTGAATCTACCAAAGCAGAGCAACACATATTATCTTGGTAGGGTATGGAGAGACAATCTTGGTCCCGCCTATCAACACATGGGTGAGTAGAGACTCAATTTGATTGAGTACAACTAGTTAAATCGAGTTTATCTGTAGGCATTCTTCTAACGGTTGGAAAGATAGACATAAATCACATTTATATTAATTCTTGGGCTTATTAATCAAAGCTAACTCAAGTTTTAATATAACTATGGATAATGATCCTATAAACAAGAGTTGCATAGAGATGTAATTGGTAAATCGTTACCTACCGATCATACTAAACCTTGGGCGTATTAGCCAAAGCTAACTCAAGGGTTAGTATGATGTGGATCTTGTCCCACATGAATTATAGAATTCAGTGGGAGCATTATTTAGTTAAAGGCCTAATTAAATGATTTAAAAGAATTTGATATTTATTTTCTGCATTTTTCTGTTGTAGATAACCATGACGTCGAATACGAATTCTTTCTCCCTGCGTTCTATCCTTGAGAAGGACAAGTTCAACGGAGAAAATTTCCTGGACTGGTACACGAACTTGAGAATAGTTCTCACCCAAGAATGTAAACTGTACGTTCTAGAGCATCCCATTCCGGAGGCTCGTCCTGCTAATGCCACGCGAGTAGACAAAGATGCTTACAAGAAGCATCAAGATGACGCATTAGATGTGTCCTTTCTAATGCTCGCGACCATGAACTCTGAGCTTCAGAAGCAACACGAGTTGATGGGCGCTTATGATATGGTTGAACATCTTCATCAA
Source organism: Zingiber officinale (assembly GCF_018446385.1). Classification (NCBI taxonomy): domain Eukaryota; kingdom Viridiplantae; phylum Streptophyta; class Magnoliopsida; order Zingiberales; family Zingiberaceae; genus Zingiber; species Zingiber officinale. The sequence goes on along the minus strand of NC_055992.1, from coordinate 52,953,339 downwards.
CTGTATCAAGGACAAGTGCGGCATGAGAGATTTGAGATCTTAAGGGCACTATTTCAGTGCAAGATGTCAGATGGGGCTCCCGTAGGTCCATATGTACTCAAAATGATTGGGTACATAGAAAACCTACTGAAGTTGGGATTCCCGCTTGGCAAGAGCTGGCCACTGACCAGATCTTGCAATCCTTGCTGGATAGCTATAGTCAATTCGTTCTAAACTACAATATGAACGAAATTGACAAGCCATTGCCCGAGCTGCTTAGCATGATAAGAACTGCTGAGCTGAACCTTAAGAAGGCTAAGCCCCACTCTGTTCTGATGGTTCAGAAACACAAGGGCAAGGGCAAGCCCAAAGGCAAAGGAAAGTCCCAAGCCAAGGGCAAAGGCAAGGCACTGAAGCCTAAAGGAGGGGTCGCCAAGGATGCTACCTGCTTCCACTGCGGTCAGATCGGGTACTAGAAGAGGAACTGCAAGGTGTACCTGGAAGATCTTAAGAAGAAGCGAAGTGAGACTTCCACTTCAGGTATATATGTTACAGAAGTCAATCTATCTATTTCTTCATCATGGGTATTAGATACCGGATGTGCTTCTCACATTTGTACTAATGTGCAGGCGCTGAGAAATAGCAGGGCATTGGCGAAGGGCGAGGTGGACCTACGAGTAGGCAATGGAGCACGGGTTACTGCTGTTGCTGTAGGAACTTATCATCTATCTCTGCCCTCTGGGCTTGTATTAGAATAAGATGAATGTTGTTATGTGCCTGCATTAACTAAGAACATAATTTCAGTTTCTTGTTTGGACAAGAAAGGTTTCTCTTTTATAATAAAGGACAAATGTTTTTCAGTTTATTTAAAACATATGTTCTATTGTAGTGCACCTCTGATGAACGGACTCTATATTCTAGACCTTCAAAGCCCTATCTATAACATAAATACCAAGAGGTTCAAGTCAAATGAGATGAACCAAACCTACCTCTGGCACTGTCGCTTAGGTCATATAAATGACAAGCGCTTATCCCAGCTCCATAAGGATGGTTTGCTAGACTCATTTGATTTTGAATCTTATGAGACGTGCGAGTCATGCCTACTAGGCAAGATGATCAAGACTCCCTTTAGTGGGCACAGTGAGAGAGCGACTGACTTGTTAGGTCTTATACATAGTGATGTATGTGGCTCTTTCAATGTCGCTGCTAGAGGCAGTTATAGGTACTTCATCACATTTACTGATGACTTCAGTAGATATGGTTTTGTGTACTTGATGACACATAAGTCTGAATCATTTGAAAAGTTCAAAGAATTCAAGACTGAAGTACAAAACCATCTTGGCAAGAGTATTAAGATACTTCGATCAGATCGAGGTGGAGAATACCTTAGCCATGAATTTTGTGACTATCTAGCTGAGTGTGGGATTCTATCCCAACTCACTCCTCCTGGAACACCACAGTGGAATGGTGTATCCGAAAGGATGAATCATACCCTATTAGATATGGTACGGTCTATGATGAGTCACACAGATCTTCCTACATTTCCTTGGAGCTATGCTCTAGACATGACAGCTTTTATACTCAACCGAGTTCCATCCATGGTCGTAATAATGACACCATATAGGATATGGATTGGGAGAGATGTCCAGGTCTCTTTTATGAGGATTTGGGGTTGTGAGGCTTACGTTAGACGTCAAGTCTCAGACAAATTAGGACCCAAATCCGACAAGTGCTACTTTATAGGATATCCCAAGGAAACTAAGGGATAATACTTCTACATTCCCAGTCAACACAAGGTAGTTGTGGCAAAGACTGGGGTCTTTCTAGAAAGGGACTTGGTTTCTAGAAAGACTAGTGAGAGTACATTCAATCTTGAAGAAGTTGAAGATGTGAACAACAGCACTGAAGCCTCGATGGAAGTTGAACTGGAACCACAAAGTGTTGTGGACGATGTTGTTCCACAAGGAGTTGAGGAACAACAACCAGTTTAAGTAGACATACCTCTTCACAGGTATGATAGAGTACGTCGTCAACCTTAGAGATACTCATTTCTCTTGTCTGACCATGATGACATTGTGCTCATAGAGGATAAGCCTACCACCTATCAGGAAGCTGTGATGAGATTAGATTCTGAGAAATGGCTAGAGGCCATGAGATCCGAAATGGAATCCATGTACACCAACCAAGTATGGAGTTTGGTAGATCCACCTGAAGGGGTAAAACCCATTGGGTGTAAGTGGGTCTTTAAGAGAAAGACTGACATGGATGGACTTATCTATAAGGGTCGCTTGGTAGCTAAAGGTTTCAAGCAGATTCATGGTATTGACTATGATGAAACCTTTTCTCAAGTAGCGATGTTTAAGTCCATTCGGAACATGCTTGCTATTGCAGCATACCATGACTATGAGATATGGCAGATGGATGTCAAAACCGCGTTTCTGAATGGAAACCTGCTCGAGGATGTGTACATGACACAACCTGAAAGTTTTGTAGATCCACAGCATACTAGCAGAGTATGCAAGCTGCATAGGTCCATTTATGGACTAAAGCAAGCTTCTCGGAGCTGGAATCTTCGATTCGATGATGCGATCAAACAGTTTGGTTTCATCAAGAATGAAGATGAACCTTGTGTCTACGAGAAGGTTGTAGGGGATATAGTTGTCTTCCTCATATTGTATGTGGATGAGATACTACTCATTGGGAAAGACATCCCTTTGCTACAGTCTATCAAGACTTGGCTAGGGGCATGTTTCTCAATGAAGGACTTAGGTGAGGCATCCCGCATTCTAGGGATACAGATCTATAGAGATAGATCTAAGAGATTGCTTGGCCTAAATCAGAGTACATATATTGACAAGGTACTTCTTTGGTTTGCCATGCAGAACTCCAAGAAGGGATTTCTGCCGATGTCACATGGCGTGAGTCTTTCGAAGACTCAAGGTCCCTCTTCTAGAGAGGAGATAGACCGCATGGATCAGATCCCTTATACCTCAGCCATAGGATCTATCATGTATGCCATGCTATGTACTCGACCTGATGTCTCGTATGCTTTGAGCATGACGAGCAGATACCAGTCAGATCCAGATGAAAGTCACTGGATAGCGGTCAAGAATATTCTTATGTACTTAAGAAAAACTAAAGAATATTTCTTGATATATGGAGGCGATGATGAGCTAGCTGTAAAAAGTTACAGTGATGCCAGCTTCTAAACTAATCAGGATGATTATCGATCGCAGTCAGGGTTCGTGTTTTGCATTAATGGTGGTGCTGTGAGCTGAAAGAGTTCAAAGCAGGACACAGTCGCTGATTCTACGATAGAGGCCGAGTACATTGCTGCATCAGAGGCCGCAAAGGAGGTAATTTGGATCCACAAGTTCATCACAGAACTTGGGGTGGTTCCTAGTATCGTTGACCCTATTGAGCTCTATTGTGACAACAATGGAGCTATAGCACAGGCTAGGGAACCTCGCTCACACCAGCGGACCAAACACATACTACGGTGCTTCCATCTCATTTGAGAGATTATCGAGAGAGGAGATGTGAAGATTTGCAGAGTACCTACAGAGGCTAACATCTCAGATCCCTTGACCAAGGCTTTGGCATAAAGGAAGTATGATGGTCACACTAGGTCATTGGGGCTTAGAGCCTACACTGATTGGCACTAGTGCTAGTGGGAGATTGTTAGTTAGAGCCTTAGAGCCAATCATTTGATGATTGTATTATGGACTTGTTGTATCATATTCTTATATAAATAAAGGCATTTGTTTTTGGTTATTATACTTACTTGTATTGGTGCCAAATAAACTAAGTATAATAGCATCCTTGAGTAGAAGGTTCTCACCTATATCAATCGGTTAGTTGAATCGATAGTGAGATGATATAGGGAGCACTACTCTTAATCATTCCTAGTCGAGTATTAACATTCAGGGACAATGTTAATGCAATAAGACTAGCATGTAGGTCAACTCGATGACTTCATCTCACAAGTAATGGATATAGAGATATCAAGTTGACACATGGGTATGCATTGGAGAATGTATACTGAATGACCCGCCATGAGAAAGTATCATAGATCGTTATATGAGTGTCATATACTTTCTCATGTAGCTATTAGTATGACTACTAGTCCTTGGACTTGAAGTCACCATAGATCCCTACATAAGGAGTTATGTACTTTGGCTTCGTCAAACATCACCCGTAATTGGGTGGACTATAAAGGCAATTACTGGGTATGTAACGAATTATGCAGAGGGATGTGAGTGATGTAGATGGGATCTATCCCTCCTATATGATGGGAGAGACATCGATATTCTTGTTAGAGTGAGACCACGAAGTGCATGGCCATGCCCAAATGAGTCAATATGAGATATTGAGCTCATTTGATTGAGTGAGTCTACTTGGAGTTCAAGATTTAGATTGGTCAGAGGATGACACGGTCTATGCCTCACATTGATCAATCTAGATGTCTAGGATAGAAGGACACTTGTCATATATTGTGAGGAGTTACAATTAGTAGTCACAAGGTGATGTTGGATCTCAACATTCTTGTAACTTGGGAAGTAATGATGTGTTGCTAGGTACCGCTCATTACTTATGCTCCTAAATGGGTTTAGGGACGTTGCCAACGTTACAAGATCCTAATGGGTCACACTCTAAGGACAATTAGATGGAGATTAGGTTCATATGATGAACCAAGAGGATTATATTCATATGATGAATCAAATTGGATTAAGAGTAATCCTAATTGGGCTAATTAAGTTGGACTCAAGTTGATTCATGTGTTCAATGAGTCTAATTTAGATTATGACTCATTGAATCAATTTAATTAAATGAATTAGATTCATTATATTAAATTGGCTTGAATTTGATGATTGGATTAGATCATCCATGAGAGAGATTAAGTTAAGTTTGACTTGACTTGAGAGGAAGAGCAAGAGTCAAGTTTGACTTGACTATTTGCCACCTCATTTGTGAGTTGACATTAAGTGGCCAATGATGATGTGCCACATCATCATGTTTAGCACATGTGTGTGCCACATCATGGAGGTTACAAGCCTCATTTCCATTTAATGTGGCCGGCCACATTAATTGTAAAGGAGTTACAGTTGTGGTTGGCCACTCAAAATGAAAGGGAATGAATTTTTCATTCAATTGGTATTCATTCTATCTTCTTCCTCCTAGAGCTCTCTCTTCTTGCTCTCCCTCTCCTCCTCTTGCCGTGACTGATCAAGGGTGCTAGCACACCTTTGTTTAGTTTTTCTCCACCCATTTGTTCGTGTGGATACTTCTAGAGGATCGTACGCTTGACGATCTCGAGATCCGGCACTTCCTTGGACGAGCGGGATTCGTAAAGGGCACGCATCAAGAGTAAAAGGTTTTCTCCTTGTAAATCTAGTTTAGAACTAAGTCTAAGAAACTCGTACTCGTAAATTTTATTTTATTTTACTTCGCACGGATCCGGTGGCTGGGGGTTTCGGGGTTTCCGTGACGCGAAAAAGCGGTTTTCACGGCTCGAATGACCCAACAGAGCCTTGATGAACCTCCTGTAAAATAAATTGTATATCTTCTGTGATAACACACTTTAGCAAAGGTCGGGAGAAAGCTCTTTTATATAACTGCTCCCCTATCATAGTATATTGAGCAGCTCTCTTCTTAAATATCCTTGCTTGTTCTGCATCACTGGGAAGAATGCCCTGTTGTAAGTACAATATGATTTGTGCCCTCTAGTCGCCCTGTAGTTTTACGTCAGCTTGTCTTTCAATACAAGATATTAACAGAGTCTGTTCCACTGGCCGATCCAAATTCCATGGTGTTATAGCAGAAGCTAAGTTAGCTAATTCATCTGCTACCTGTTTTCGGACCGAGGAACTTTTTGTATATTCACTTCTTGAAACTGAGACTTCAACTTATCAAATGCCTCAGCATATAACTTGAGCCTGTCATTATTAATTTCAAAGTTACCTGATAGTTGTTGGGATGCTAATTGAGAATCAGAATAGATGAGGACCCGAGCTGCTCCTATATGCCGAGCGGCCTGCAATCCAACTATCAATGCTTCATATTCTACTTCATTGTTAGTGGCTCTATAATTCAACCTGATAGAAAGTTGGAGTCTGTCTTTCCTTAGAGATATGAGAAGAACACCAATTCTGTAACGCCCGCCCTCCCTGCTAACCCTAAGGGACGGGGCTACGATACTCTATGTACAAATTTTTCTTTTTAAAACAACGGAAGACTTAAAATAATTTTCTTAGTTTAATAAAACCTTTTCTTTTGTTTTTCTTTTCATCAAATCTGAAATACACTATCATGGCATCAATAACATGATATCAAAATTAGTAGAAACATAACATCAAGTCACACATACGGTACTACAATTCATGATACCAAATCATAGTTCTTTAAAAGTTTTTAAAGCAGGTTCTTATTTGGTTGCCTAGCCACTGCCACACACACCTCCTTGCCTCTCCTGCTGCTCCTTTAGCTCATCCAACTTTTTCCTTTATCTGTGGTACAAGGAAAGTAAGCTATGAGCACTCATGGCTCAGTAAGTTCCTTTCCTACTCACTAAAACCGAAAATCATCACATGATCAAAGAATGTCTCAACATAACATGATCTCAACTAGTCATGGCATAACATATCATACTCTTTAAGAATATCATGCAACATAACAAAATCATAACTAGTCATGGCATATCATCTCTTAAAGCATAGTATGAAACATAACATAATCATATCTAATCATGGCATATCATAGTATCGTCATAAGGTGGCATGGCATATCAAGCTCTTAAAGCATAGCATGAAACATAACATAATCGTATCTAATCATGGCATATCATAAATCATAGCATCATCACAACATGATCATAAGGTATATGCAATATTATTTTGAAAACATGTATCCGAAAAACATGTGTATGTCTCATGATCTTTAAAACCATTTCTTCTTACATATATACTTGAACATAATATCAACATAATCAAGGCCCCGGCTTGTACCACACATAGATAAATCACGTAGATATGCGCGCTTCCTAAGTATATCCAAGGTAGCAAGTCTTGAATCATACTAGGAATTAGGTCCGGATCACACAACCATAGACCTAGGGCGTACTAAGGAGCCCATCCCTTTGTTTTTACTAGCCTGGATCACACAGCCAAAGGCCTAGGGGCTGATTAGGAGCCCACCCTTGGTACAAGCCTTACAAAGTAAAGTAGCATGTATAAAAATGCATCATTTAGTCACATAGCATATCATAGAAGTATGCATCACTTAGGCATACGTTATGTAATAAAAGTATGCATCACTTAGGCATACATCATATCATAAATAGTATGCATCACTTAGGCATACATCATGTCATAAAAAGTATGCATCACTTAGGCATACATCATGTCATAAAAAGTATGCATCACTTAGGCATACATCATGTCATAAAAGCATGCATATTTTCACCACATAGCATATCATGAGAGCATGCATATTTTAGGCACATAGCATATCATCAAAACATGCATATTTCTATCCACATAGCATATCATGAAAGCATGCATATTTTTAGCACATAGCATATCATCAAAGCATGCATATTTCTATCCACATAGCATATCATAAAAACATGCATACTTTTAAGCACATAGCATATCATCAAAGCATGCATATTTCTATCCACATAGCATATCATGAAAGCATGCATATTTTAAGCACATAGCATATCATCAAAGCATGCATATTTCTTTCCACATATCATATCATGAAAGCATGCATATTTTAAGCACATAGCATATCATCAAAGCATGCATATTTCTAAGCACATATCATATCATGGAAAGTATAAATCACAAGCATACATGTTTAAGCATAAGGGTGTATCATGTGATTATACTATCATAAGAAACATGGTAACATAATTAGCTTGGGTTCTAAGCTTCCTAATCCCTTGGGTTCTTATCATGGCCGAACCCCCCTTAGATCTCAATTTAGCTAAAAACAACCTCCAAGCATGTGGAACCTAAATTATCATCACATCAATTTCATAGGAAGCATTATAAGCATGATTAACTTGGTTTCTAAGTTCTCCAAGTCCCTAAACTTCATGTGGCCGAACCCTATCAGGTGTGAAACAAGGTCCCAAATGTCATGAAAGCATGGAAACCTTAAACCATATTTATAGCATTTTTTCCAAGTAACATAGTAAGCATATTTGAGCTAGTTCCTAAGTTCTTCAAGCCCTTAACATAGGTCATGGCCGAAATTTAACAAGTATTCATTAGGGCTAAAAGCAAGCATACAAGCATGTGAACTTGAACTAACATCATGTATAAATTCATAATAAGGCATCATACAATGGGTATGGCCGAAACTTACCCTAGCCTCATTTTAGGTCATTAAACAACATATAGCATGAGAACTTTGGCTTTCTACTTATCATATTTCATGTAGAGTGACATGAGCATATTTAATTTTTGTTCTAGGGTTTCTAGGGCATCTATCCCTTCATGGCCGAAACATACAATGGTCCATTTAGGTCATGGAAAAATTATACAAGCATGTGACTCAATCAACATATTATCCTATTCCCATAAGAAGCATTTTTAACACAAATGGTTTCAACTCTAAGGCCTCTAGGTCATTTAAACCCTACTTGGCTGAGACTCATCAGTGTTTAAATTTGCTTCAAATAGCCTAAAAGCATAGGAAGTCATACAAGTTTCATAGCATGTATAAAGACAAGCATAATAAACATACATGTGAATTGTGTCTTAGGCTTCCTAGGTTTCTTTCCTTTTTCTTTTATTTTTCCACATGGACGAAACCTACCAATCTCTGAACTAGGTTTTAAGTGGCCTAAAGCATGGAAAACCTAAGTAAGTTTCATGGAAAAAATTACTAAGAACATCATATACAAATTTGGTTCATAAACAAGCTAGGACCCTTGTGATCTTACATGTCATATATTATGTAACTAAATTCTCTATACCCTAATTAAGCATGAGAGCATGAAACAACTTTCATATCTTAATATCATAGAGGTCTTGAGCATGTTAAAATTTTGTTTAAGCTTTTCTAAGCTATCCATCTTATCATGGCCGAAAATCTTAAATGAAGAGTTCATGAATTTCTAGCAATATTCAACATGCAATTCTTTAAGAGAACTCTATATTCTATCATATAAACATGGTTACTTAAATTTAAAGGTCTTCCTAACCCTAAGATCTTTTCTTGGCCGAAACATATGAGTGGATTTCTTTTGGTTCCAAGTAACTTTCAAGCAAGAAAAACCAATAAAAGACCCTTAGTAATTCATGGAGGGAATCTTGTACTAGTTTGGTTAAACAATGATTTCCCTAACCTCTTTAAAATATTTTTGGCTGAAATTCTAGGGTTAGGTACTCCTCTGACCAAGCATCATATAGGTATAAAAACATGAAGGAAAACCTTCCTACATAGCATAGAAAAATATCATGAAATGAGGACTTGTTTAAAAACTTCCTAGGTTTGAAAACTCTTCTTTGGCCGAATTTTTCTTAAATTCTATTCTAGGTTTTCTAATCCTCATAAAATCTGAAAAGCACATAAAACACCTTGTACCACAGGTGAGGGGAAGCTTACATCCTTTTCGCTTGTGGATCTAAGGTGTGGTGATGGAAGAAGTAGCCTCTTCTTTTAGTTCCCTTCCCTTGATTCCTTGCTAAGTCCTCCTTGTATCTTAGGCTTTCTTAGGAGAAAACCTTGGCTTGGGCTGAAGATGGAGGAGAGGGGACTGAGGGTTCGGTGAGGGAGAGGAGAGAATGAGAGAAATGAGAGAAAAATAAAATCTCCTCTTTACATACTCTCTTTTATGTTAAGGGGGAAGAGGTAGCAAAATTAGTTTTTGCTTTCCTTCTCCCTTAGCCCTTTTTTTTATTTTATTTTATTTATTTTATTTTCTAATTTATTCTCATCATTTATGATGAGAACAAGGGGGAATGAATCCCCTTCATTCTCCATTTAATTGTCACGGCAAGAGAGGGAAAAGAGAGAAAGGGAGGAAGACAAGTTGCCTTTCTCTTGCTCTTTTCTTGCTTTCTCTTCTTAGATCTTTACTCCTATCTTTATCATGCATTCCCTTTCCTTGCTATCAATATCTTCTCTCTATCCCAATTGGTTTCTACTAATTAATTCTATAAATTATAATATAAGAGGTTCAAGGTTCAATCCTTGACCTCCTCTTCTTTTATTTCATTTTATTTCTTTTTGCTTCAACTTACTTCTTATTATTTTTCTAAAGCAAAATTCGTCATTCTCTTATTTATCTTAAAAGCTTAGTGGGTGTTACAAATTCCGCTACCTTGTATGGTTGAGGAGCCATCCACATAAACTTTCCAAATATTTTCTTCCTCAGGGCCTTGAACTTCTATAATGAAATCTACTAGAGCTTGTGCCTTAATGGCCGAGCGAGGTTGATACTGTATGTCATATTCACTAAGTTCAGTCGTCCATTTGATCAGCCAACTTGATTCCCTTGGGTTGAGTAGCACCCGTCCGAGCATATTGTTGGTCAATACCACAATTTCATGTGCTAAGAAATATAGGCGCAACCTCCGAGCAGTTAACACTAATGCATAAGCCAACTTCTCTAGTGTAGTATATCTACACTCAGCACCTTTTAATAAATGGCTGAAAAAATATACAGGTTGTTATTCTTTCCCTTCTTGCCTAACTAATACAAAGCCTACAGCATTTTTGTTAGCTGACAAATAATCCAGAGGGTCTCTCCTACTATAAGCTTAGCTAATACAGGAAGGGTAGACAAGTAATCTTTTAATTCTTGGAAGGCCTTATCACATTCCTCATTCCACTGAAATTTGTTTGTCTTCAAGAGTATTTTAAAGAAGTGGAAGCTACGATCGGCCGACCTAGAAATGAACCTAGACAAGGCTATAATTCGGCCAGTAAGTCTTTGAGCTTCCCTCATGTTGCGCGGCAGCTCCATGTTCTGAAGTGCCATGACCTTGCTCGAGTTGGCCTCTATTCCTCGCTCGGACACTATATACCCCATGAACTTTCCCCCTTTTGTTCTGAATAAACATTTGCTCGGGTTCAGCTTGAGCCCATATTGCCTCAATGTCTTGCAGGTCTCCTCTACATCCCTGCACAAATCAACAGCTTGAAGAGACTTAATTATGATATCATCGACATACACTTCCATATTTCTTCCAATCTGCCTCTGGAAAACCTTATTCATAAGCCTTTGATAAGTTGTTCCTGTATTTTTTAGTCCAAAGGGCATAACATTGTAACAATAAGTACCTTCAGATGTTATAAAACTGACCTTTTCTTGATCCTCCTTAGCTAGAGGGACCTGATGATAGCCCTGATAAGCGCCTAGCATAGAGATGTATTCACACCCAGCAATAGAGTCTACCAGTTGATCGATCTGGGGTAACGGATAATAATCTTTTGGCAAGCTTTGTTGAGATCCCGAAAATCAATGCATACCCGCCATTTGTTTCCTGGCTTAGAGACTAAGACCACATTAGCTAGCCAGCTAGAAAATTGTACCTCCCTGATGTAGCCAGCCACCATGAGTTTAGTTATTTCTTCCTTGATGATTTGGTTTTGCTCTGCGCTAAAATTTCTTTTCCTTTGCATGACCTGCCGGGCATCTGGAAAGACATGCAAAGAATACTCCATTACTGTAGGAGAAATGCCCGAGACCTCCTTGGGCGTCTAGGCAAACACATCATTATTTTTCTTCAGGCATTGCACCAGTTCGGCTTTCAGAGTGGGATCAAGATCAGCCGCAATATAAGTAGTAGCTTTAGGTCAACCGGTCTGAATCTGGACTTCTTCCTTTTCTTCATAAACCAGAACAGGCAGCTTTTCCTGAATGGCATTGACTTCCATTCTTTGAATTTTTCGAGCAGCATTCGCTTCAGTCCGATCCATCTCTACATAACATTTTTGAGCTGTCTTTTGATCACCTCGCACTTCCCCGACCTGGTCATCAACAGAAAATTTAATTTTTTGATAGAAAGTAGAAACGACCCCCTAAACTCATTTAGGGTCGGTTGACCCAGTATCACATTATAAGAGGACGGGGCATCCACCACCATGAAATAAGATCTTCTTATTCTCATTAGGAGCTCCTTCTCTAAAGATATGGCCAACTTTATTTGACCAAGCGGTTGTACTTCATTACCCGTGAATCCATATAGAGGAGTTACCATCTGTTGAAGTTCGCTCGGGTCGATCTATAATTGATCAAAAGCCTTCTTAAAAATAATATTGACAGAACTACCAGTGTTTATAAAGGTACGAGAAATAGAATAGTTGGCTATCACGGTCTTGATTATTAATGCATCATCATGTGGTATTTCTACCCCCTCAAGATCTCTAGGTCCAAAACTTATCTCGGGACCAGCTGCTCGTTCCATCCTGCATCCCACAGCATGAATCTCAAGTCTTCGTGCATGTCCTTTTCTGGCCCTATTAGAATCCCCATCAGTGGGCCCGCCCGCGATCATACTGATATTACCCCGGGTGGCATTACTCATGTTTTCTTCTTGTCGGGTTGTCATGGCTTCAAACGGAGTCTTCTCTAACACCTAACTTGTACCAGCTGGGGTAGGTAATGCATCCTGCCGAGCCTCGACCGGGCGATATTCCTGTAACGCCCGAAAATTCTCAAAATTATTTTAGAAATATTCTATGATTTTTCTGGAATTTTAGAATATTTTTATGAAATTTTTAGAGTAGCGGAAGTAGCAAAAATAAATGGAGTCGTAAAATAGACTACGCGGGTTTTGAACCCGAGACCTATTGGGTCCTACGACTTATAGTGGACTCTAGTAACCAAGTGAACCCAATAGGGCCGTGCTGAAAGGAAAGGGAAACAATTTTATTTAAGTTAGAGTTGGGTGAATTAATTCCTTAATATAAATAGGGAATTAAGTGAGGAGTTTTAATTTGACCGTGACTGATCCTAGTCACGCCGCCCCTTCTCCTCTTCTTTCTCTTGGCGCACCAAGCCCCAAGGGCTAGGGTTCCGTCCTAAGGGTTCCAAGAGCACCTTTCGGCGACAACTTCGGTTACGAGGACGTTTCTCTCCGCAAGAAGAACGTGTGGACGCGAGAAAATCGTCGAGAAGATCGTCTCCACCGGAAATCTAGCGATCAGATCGTAAGGAAATCTAACGCAGGATGTAAGAAACCCCTCACCTGCAGTATAAGTAGCTCTCGGGTGATTTTCCTGCTTTGTTTAGTAGCATACGAATTTTTGACACATAGGTTGTGCAATAGCGCACACTAGGTGTTCGATAATATGTTCAGCACAGGAAGAAATGCAACTTAGGCATTTTAATAGCTTAGTTAAATGCAATAGAAGCATTTATTCAGTATGTACAGTTTTACTATAGTTTATATGGGACTATGGTCCAATGGGTTGGCTCCCATAGTCGCCTCTAGGTTCAGATAACCTAGCTCTAGGTTTAGATAACCTAGAAATAGCAATATAAGAAGAACTTAGCTATAATCAGTATTTTATTTTAGCAGTGGCACTGTACTGGATTAGATATCCATTGGGTTGGGCTCCCACAGTCGTCCCTAGGTTCAGCTAACCTAGTAACCCTACTAAATTCGGGACTTGCAAACCCGGGTCTAGTTAGGGATGCGCGCATAGTATGTACAGTTGTCTGGCCCATCAGCAGCATGATTATTATTTTAATCTATTATATTTATGAAAATAGTTTTCAAAACTTCACAAATAGTTATGTGGATTCAGTACAGCTTTAGCATTAGTTTAGAATTAACTCAGTTCAATTTTTGTATCAGTTCAGTTTTCTATTGATACAATATGATAGCTTATGTTAGCACTTATTGCCATGACTAGTTTGTTTGTATGTCATGCTATGCTTTTACATGTTCAGTATTCATATGTTTTAAATAGCATGTTTTAAAAACATAAATTACATCGTATGCATGTTTTAGTGAGGTAGATGGTTCTTACTAAGCTCTCAAGCTTACAGATACTATTTTCCTTATACTACAGATAGAGGTAAAGGGAAGATGGACTAGCAGAGGCTGGAGGTTAATGCGATGAAGATGTGTGTGGATGGAACCTGGAATAAAGACCTTGGAAGAACTAGAACATTTAAGAACTTAGTGTTTCTTATTATGTTACTCTTTGCTTATTTAGTTATCTAAATGCATGGAATTATAGAAAATCTGCTTAGATTATTAGTGACCATGTTTAGGATGCTAGTTGTTTGCTATTAGTATGTTTCTAGCTATTATAGAACTCTTGTATGTGATCTTGGCACGAAACAGTGCTGAAATCATAGCCTTGCTGCGAAATCAGAAACCCCAATCGATCAGCGGATCGATTGGGGGCCCTCAATTTATCAGCGGATCTATTGGGAGCCTGGTCCCGTGAACAGTAAGCTTCTGGATCGATCAGCCGATCGATCCAGGCATATTCTGTCTCAAACAGTAAGCTTCTAGATCGATCAGCCGATCGATCGGGGAAATCGCTCCCGCGAACAGAGAGCTCTAGAATCGATCACTGGATCGATTAGCCAGTCTGGATCGATGAGTCGATCGATCCAGAATATTACCCTGAGCACAGTAGCAGTCTGAATCGATCCATGGATCGATCCAACAGCTTGCAATCGATTGAGTTCAACCTGGATCGATTGGGAAGCTGGGTTTTGACCAAGTGACCTTGTAATTCAGCTCCTTGACCATAGGGGATGTAGGATATGCTATGTATACCTTAGATTGCATCCCTTAGCACATGTAGGACCAAGAACGTGTGTTAGCTTAGTAAAGCTTTAAATTGGTATAGCTTTCCGCATCTAGACTAGTAATGGTCATGGATATAGCTTAGCACAGCATAATGTGACGCTCAGCCTCACAGCCTAGTCAGTAGGAGGCAGGTCGTTACAGAGTGGTATCAGAGCAGTTTCCATACTTCCTACACACACATCAGCATTGAACCTGCAGCTTCCAAGTAAGAATACCTCTAATTTTGCTATGTTTATTGCTTTCATGTTTGTATATAACTAAAGTATGTTTATCTGTGATAGTAACTAACATGATAGTATTAGCTATGTAAACATGATGCTTTAGTTACGCATGTCCTTTGTTCCTTTAGAAATGACACGAGGATGCCCCGCTAGAAGGGCACCTGCTACTGAGCCCCAGCATGAGGCAGGCAGTTTAGTGCCTCCCCCAGACCTTACAGCAGTAGTGGCTCAGTTACAGAAGCAGCTAGCAGAACAGCAACAGGAGATAGCCACCTTAAAGGCTAATCAGTAGAATACTCCCACTGTCACTGTAACACCCACTAAGCTTTTAAGAATAAATATGAGAATGATGAATTTTGCCTTAGAAAAATAATAAGAAGTGAGTTGAAGTAAAAAGAAATAAAATGAAATAAAAAGAAGTGATGGTCAAGGATTGAACCTTGAACCTCTTATATTATATTTCATAGAGTTAATGGGTAATAACCAGTTGGGATAGAGAGAAGATATTGATAGCAAAGAGGGAAACTCATGATAAAGGTGAGAATAAAAGATAGCCAAAAGAAAACAAGTAAAGAACAAGAGAAAGGCAATTTGCCTTCCTCCCTTCCTCTCCCTCTTCCTCTTTGATTTTGCCGAAATGTTTAAAGAGGAATTAAGGGGATTCATTCCCCCTTATTTCACCATGAATGATGGGGATAAATAAATAAATAAAAATAAAAATAAAATAGAAAAAAAAGTGCTAAGGGAGAAGGAAAGCAAAAACTAAGTTTGCTACCTCTTCCCCCTTAACATAAAAGAGAATATGTAAAGGGAAAATTCTATTTTCTCTCATTTTTCTCATTCTCTCCTCTCCCTCACCGAAACCTCAGTTTCCCTCTCCTCCATCTTCGGCCCCAAGCCAAGGTTTTCTCCTAAGAAAACCTAAGATACAAGGAGAACTTAGCAAAGGAACCAAGGGAAAGGAACTAGAAGAAGAGGCTACTTCTTCTTCACCATACCTTAGATCCACAAGCGAAAAAGGATGTAAGCTTCCCCTCACCTGTGGTACAAGGCTTTTATGTGTTTTTCGGATTTTATGAAGATTTTAAAACCTAGAAACAAGTTTGAGAAAAATCGGTTAAGAAGAGCTTTCAAAAAAAATCTAGTGATGTTTAACTAGTCTTCACTACATGATAGATTTTCTATGCCATGGAAAAGGGTTCTTCTTCATGTTTTTATACCTATATGATGCTTGATCAAAGAAGTACTTAACCCTAGAATTTCGGCCAAAAATATTTTTAAGAGACTAGGGAAATTTATTGTTTTACCCAACTAGTACAAGGTTCTTCCTATGAAATATTAAGGATCATGTATTAGTTTTCTTGCTTAGAAGATATTTGAAATAAAAGAAAACCCACTCATATGTTTCGGCCAAGAAAGGGTTTAGGGTTAGGAAGACCCTTAAATTTAAATAAACATGCTCATGTGATAGAATACAAATATCTTAAAAGAGTTGTAACTTTGAATATTGCTAGAACTTCATGAACTCTTTCTTAGGGTTTTCGGCCATGATGAGATGAATAGCTTAGAAAAGCTTAAACAAAACTTTAATATGCTCAATACCTCTGTGATGTTTAGATATGAAATTTGTCTAATGCCCTCATGCTTGATTAGGGTGTAGAAAAATTGGTTATATGACATAGGACATGTATGATCACAAGAGTCCAAGTTTGTTCATGAACCAAATTTATATATATGTTTCTTAGTAAATTTTACCATGAAATTTACTTAGGTTTTTCATGCTTTAGGCCACTTAAAAACCTAGCTTAAGAATGGTAGGTTTCGGCCATGAGAAAAAATAAAAGAAAAAGAGAAAAAGAAACCTAGAAAGCCTAAGACATAATTCATATGTATGCTCATTATGCTTGTCTTTACACATGCTATGAAACTTGTATGACTTCATATGTTTTTATGTTACTTGAAGCAAGTTTAAACACTGATGAGTTTCTGCCAAAAAGGATTTAAATGACCTAGAGGCCCTAGAATTTAAACCAAAGGTGTTAAAATGCTTCTTATGAAAATATGATAACCTATTGATTGTGTCACATGCTTGTATGATTTTTCCATGACCTAAATGGACCATTGTAAGTCTCGGCCATGAAGGTTTAGATGCCCTAGAAACCCTAGGACTTAAATTAAATATGCTCATGTCACTCTACATGAAATATGATAAGTAGAAAGCCAAGGTTCAAATGCTATATGTTGTTTTATGACCTAAAATGATGCTAGGTTTTGTTTCGGCCACAACTATTGGATGATGCCTTGTATGAATTTATACATAATGTTAGTCCAAGTTCACATGCTTGTATGCTTGTTTGTAGCCCTAATGAGAACTTGTTAAATTTCGGCCATGACATATGTTAAGGGCTTAAAGAACTTAGGAACTAATTCAAATGTGTCAAATGTGTTTACCTTGTTCCTTGGTAAAAAATGTTATAAATATGATTTAAAGTTGTCCATGCTTTTATGTCATATGGAACCTTGTTCCACACCTTAAGGTTTCGGCCATATGAAATTAGGGACTTGAGGAACTTAGAAACTAAGTTAATCATGTTTATAATGCTTCCTATGAAAATGCTATGATGATAATTTAGGTGTCACATGCTTGGATGTTGTGTTTAACCTAAATTGAGCTCTAAAGGGTTTCGGCCACAAGGGTTTAGGAAGCTTAAAACCAAGATAAATATGATACCATGTTTCCTATGATAGGATAATCACAAGATACACCCTTATGCTTAATATGTATGCTTGTGATTTATGACTTATGATATGATATGCATGCTTTTATGATATGATATGCTTTGTGCTTAAATTATGCATGCTTATGTTATGATATGTGGTTAAATTATGCATGCTTGATGCTATGTTTAGTGCTTAAAATATGCATGCTTTCATGATATGATATGTGGTTAAATCATGCATGCTTGATGATATGCTTTATGCTTAAGATATGCATGTTTTTATGATCTATGCCTAAGTGATGCATATTGATATGATATGATGTATGCCTAAGTGATGCATACCTTTATGATATGATGTATGCCTAAGTGATGCATACCTTTATGACATGATGTATGCCTAAGTGATGCATACCTTTATGATATGATGTATGCCTATGTGATGCATACTTTTATGACATGATGTATGCCTAAGTGATGCATACTTTTATGATATGATGTGTGCCTAAGTGATGCATGCTTTTATGATACATGATATGTATGACATGTATTTTACTTTATATGTGAGTGGCTTGTACCAAGGGTGGACTCCTAATCAGTCCCTAGGCCTTGCTTTGTGATCTAGGCCAAGCCTTGCTTTGTGATCTGGGCTAATAAGGGATGGGCTCCTTAGTACACCCCTAAGCCTTGCTGTGTGATCTAGGCTAAGCCTTACTTTGTGATCTGGGCTAATAAGGGATGGACTCTTTAATTACGCCCCTAGGCCATGCTTTGTGATCTTGACCTAGTTCCTAGTATGATTCAAGACTTGCTACCTTGGATATACTTAGGACGCGCGCATCTATGTTATGTATGTATGGTACAAGCCGGGGCCCTAAATATGTTGATATTATTTTCAAGTATATATGTAAAAGAAAATGGTTTAAAAGATCATGAGACATACACATGTTTTTCGGATACATGTTTTCCAAAATCATATTGCATACACCTTATGATTATGCCATGTTTCATGTTATGCTCTTGATTATGATATGCCATGATAAGGTATGATACGTTATGTTCATTCTATACCTTATAGACATGTTTCGGCCATTGATTTGTTGATGCTTGATATATAGATTTCGGCCATGGATATGATGATGCCTTGATGTACATGTTTCGGCCATAGTATGATGCTTTGATATACATGTTTCGGTCATGCTTTGATATACCATGATACTTGTTGTTATGCCATGTCTAGCTATGTTTTATGCAATGCACTATGTATATGTTTCGGCCATGGTGATGCTTGATATGCTATGACTAGTTGAGATTATATTATGATGCATGATATGCTTGAATAGAATGCTATGTTATGCCATGATTAGTTTAGATTATGACTTGTTGATGCATTCTTGATTATGTGCTGATTGTTGGTTTTAGTGAGTAGGAAAGGAACTTACTGAGCCATGAGTGCTCATAGCTTACTTTCCTTGTACCACAGATAAAGGAAAAAGCTGGATGAGTTAGAGGAGCAGCAGGAGGGGCAACGAAGATGTGTGTGGCGGTGGCTAGGCAACCAAATAAATAAGAACCTGCTTAAAGTTTCTTTAAAGAACTATGCATTGGTATTTTATGACTTGTGATACCTAAACATGTGTGGCTTGACATTATGGTTCCACTGGATTTGATGTTATGATTTTTGATGCCATGTGATAGTATAGTTCAAAAGAAATTTAAAAGAAAAGTTTTATTAAAACTATGAAAATTATTTTAAGTCTTCCGCTGTTTTAAAAAGAAAAATTTATACGTAGAGTATCGTAGCCCCGTCCCTTAGAGTAGCAGGGAGGGCAGGCGTTACAGGTTGGTATCAGAGCCAAAGTTTATTGCCAGCTCACTACACACACATCAAGCCTCCTACCTGCCGCTCCAAGTAAGAATGTTATGATAAATTTGCTTGTTATATGCTTATGTTTGATTTTCTTGTCATATGCTTATGCTTTATTTTCTTTCTTGTTATATTGCCTATGCTTTATTTCTTTACTACATTGCTTATGCTTTATTTCTTTATGTTACATTATTGTTATTATATTCCTTATTTTTCCTTATGTTGTTTATGCTTTAATTTGATGTTTTACTTGCTTATGTTTGATGCTTTATTCTATGCTTTTAGTTATAATTTAGATTAGGATTACATATTGGTAGATTAGGAATAATACCAGAACAAATAGATAGAAACAAAAACAATAGGTTAGATTGGCTAAAAACGATAACCACTTACACTAGTCTGTTTGTCCGTATTTAGATAAACATGGTTAGGACACGCAATGCCCGAACCGGAGGAACAGTGACTCCACCAAATCTGACACAGGTAGTCGCAGACCTCCAGCATCAGATCGCAGAGCAACAGCAGCCGATCACTACCTTGATGGGTCAACAAGGCAACCCAGTCACCCCACCGGTGAATCCACTACCTGTTGTACCTACAGCTGCACCAGTGCCCCCGGCAGCCCCTACTCCGATGGTCCGACAAGAGGCCTATCTGATTCAGTGGCAAAGGCTTAAGCCGGAAGCATTCTCGGGAAACTGTGAACCATGGGATGCGCAAGCCTGGCTCAAAACCGTGGAGAACATAATGGAACTATTGGATTGGCCTGAACACGAGAAGATCAAATGCGCGTCGTTCTGTCTTACCGGAGATGCCCGGATGTGGTGGGACAGAGTAAAGGAAAAAAGACAAATCAACCAAATGCAGTGGACAGATTTTGAGACAGAATTCTTAGAGGAATTCTTCCATATGCGAGTGACCAACAAGCACTATGACGAGTTCACTGAGTTCCGGCAAGGTGACCTGTCAGTCAATGAAGCCGTCAAGAGGTTCAACCGCCTAGCTCGATTGTGCCCAGAACTGGTCCGAACCGAAAAAAAAGGGTCCGGTTAATGTTAAAGATGCTCCGACCCGAGATAGCTCTGAACGTAGCCGGCGGAGTTAATAGACCGCAGACTGCAGAGGAACTAGTCAGCAGCGCCCTGATTACCGAGCACTATCAGGAAGCAATGAATAAGGGCAAGAACCAAGCACTGACCGGAGGACAAAAATCGCACAGTACCAGAACTGACTGGAAAGGAAACTCAAGTGGAAAGAGGAAGCAGTGGAATAAAACAAAAGGTGGTCCGGCCAATAAGCAGACTAAGTACCCTCAGTGTGCCACATGTGGGAAGATGCATTCTGGAGTATGTCGCCTGAGCACCAGAAAGTGCTACAATTGCGGAAAGGAAGGTCATTTAATAAGAGATTGCCCTACTTGGATTCAAGCACCACCTTCGCAGAACTTCCAGAACAGGAGTGCCCCCGCACAGCTTCACCAGATGCAAGCTTCCATAGAAGGGACTTCAATCAGCCAAGGAAGATTGGAGGCCCCTCCCACTATGACCAATGCCAGAGTCTACTCTCTCGCTCAGGATGACGTGGCGAACGCCTCTACTATCGTCACAGGTCAGCTATCTAATTTCAGTATGCTAGAATTTTTATTCAATGCTAAAAGTGAACTGATGAGGGAATCCATCGAGAAACTGAAACATGTTTCGTGTCCATTAGTTGAAACCATGTCCGGACGACTCTCTACCCTCACCATAACACCAACGTTATTCGAGAACATGTTAGAGAAGCAAACCAAGGACCCGAGCCTTCAAAGAATTAAACAAGAGACCGTAGAAGGAAAGAATGACGGGTTTCATATCGCAGACGATGGAATACTATACCTCAGGGATCGACTATGTATTCCAGAGGATCCAGAGTTGCAAAAGAAGATACTGGAAGAAGCCCATACAACGCCTTATGCAATGCACCCGGGTTCCACTAAGATGTACCAGGACCTGAAAAAGAAATTTTGGTGGTCCGGTATGAAAAGGGAAGTGGCTCAGTATGTCAGTACTTGTATGACATGCCAAAGGGTAAAAGCTGAACACCAGAGACCCGGTGGATTATTACAACCTGTCCAAATTCCAGAATGGAAATGGGAAGAAATCTCCATGGATTTCATTTCAGGTCTACCCAAGACAACAAACGGGTATGATGCTATATGGGTGATCGTGGACAGATTGACAAAGTCTGCACACTTTTTGGCGATCAAGATGACTTATTCAATTGAACAACTAGCTCAGATATATGTTAAGGAAATCGTCAGACTACATGGTATTCCTAAGACCATTATTTCTGATAGAGACGGACGTTTTATCTCGCACTTTTGGGAGTGCGTTCAGAAGGCCCTCGGCACAAAGTTGTTGTTTAGCACAGCCTTCCACCGATGGGCGGACTGAAAGAGTAAATCAAATATTGGAAGATATGTTAAGAGCTTGTGCCCTGGATTTCAAGGGGAGCTGGTGTCGATATTTATACCTGGCAGAATTCGCCTACAATAATAGCTACCAAGCTACTATTGGAATGGCACCTTACGAAGCTCTATATGGGAGGAAGTGTAGATCTCCTATATGCTGGTATGAAAGTGGGGAAAAGAAGGAAATGGGGATCCGAACGGAACTTATTGATGACACCACCCGAGCTATACAAAAGATTCGTCAACGAATAGAAACTGCTCAGAGTCGGCAGAAGAATTATGCCGATAAACGGCGCAGGCCGCTAGAATTCAATGTCGGAGACTTAGTATTCCTTAAAGTATCCCCCATGAAAGGGATAATGAGGTTCGGAAAGAAGAGCAAGTTAAGCCCCCGATACGTAGGACCGTACCGGATTTTAGAAAGAGTGGGCCAAGTCGCATATAGATTGGAACTACCTCCAGACATGGCAGCCATTCACAATGTGTTCCATGTATTGATGCTCAAGAAATGTATTCCCAGCACAGATCAAGTAATTGAGCCGCAGTCGGTACAGGTTCAGGAGGACTTAAGTTACGAAAGTAAACCCATCCAGATTCTGGACCGAGAAATCAAGAGGTTAAGGAACAAAGAAATACCCTTAGTAAAAGTCTTGTGGCGGAATCAACAATTTGAAGAAGCCACCTGGGAACGCGAGGACGATATGAAACAAAAGTACCCGGAGCTATTTTAAAGTTCGAGGATGAACTTTTTATGAGGTACGGGGTACTGTAACACCCACTAAGCTTTTAAGAATAAATATGAGAATGATGAATTTTGCCTTAGAAAAATAATAAGAAGTGAGTTGAAGTAAAAAGAAATAAAATGAAATAAAAAGAAGTGATGGTCAAGGATTGAACCTTGAACCTCTTATATTATATTTCATAGAGTTAATGGATAATAACCAGTTGGGATAGAGAGAAGATATTGATAGCAAAGAGGGAAACTCATGATAAAGGTTAGAATAAAAGATAGCCAAAAGAAAACAAGTAAAGAACAAGAGAAAGGCAATTTGCCTTCCTCCCTTCCTCTCCCTCTTCCTCTTTGATTTTGCCGAAATGTTTAAAGAGGAATTAAGGGGATTCATTCCCCCTTATTTCACCATGAATGATGGGGATAAATAAATAAATAAAAATAAAAATAAAATAGAAAAAAAAAGGGCTAAGGGAGAAGGAAAGCAAAAACTAAGTTTGCTACCTCTTCCCCCTTAACATAAAAGAGAATATGTAAAGGGAAAATTCTATTTTCTCTCATTTTTCTCATTCTCACCTCTCCCTCACCGAAACCTCAGTTTCCCTCTCCTCCATCTTCGGCCCCAAGCCAAGGTTTTCTCCTAAGAAAACCTAAGATACAAGGAGAACTTAGCAAAGGAACCAAGGGAAAGGAACTAGAAGAAGAGGCTACTTCTTCTTCACCATACCTTAGATCCACAAGCGAAAAAGGATGTAAGCTTCCCCTCACCTGTGGTACAAGGCTTTTATGTGTTTTTCGGATTTTATGAAGATTTTAAAACCTAGAAACAAGTTTGAGAAAATTCGGCTAAGAAGAGCTTTCAAAAAAATCTAGTGATGTTTAACTAGTCTTCAAAAAATCTATGCCATGGAAAAGGGTTCTTCTTCATGTTTTTATACCTATATGATGCTTGATCAGAGAAGTACTTAACCCTAGAATTTCGGCCAAAAATATTTTTAAGGGGCTAGGGAAATTTATTGTTTTACCCAACTAGTACAAGGTTCTTCCTATGAAATATTAAGGATCATGTATTAGTTTTCTTGCTTAGAAGATATTTGAACTAAAAGAAAACCCACTCATATGTTTCGGCCAAGAAAGGGTTTAGGGTTAGGAAGACCCTTAAATTTAAATAAACATGCTCATGTGATAGAATACAAATATCTTAAAAGAGTTGTATGTTTGAATATTGCTAGAACTTCATGAACTCTTTCTTAGGGTTTTCGGCCATGATGAGATGAATAGCTTAGAAAAGCTTAAACAAAACTTTAATATGCTCAATACCTCTGTGATGTTTAGATATGAAATTTTTCTAATGCCCTCATGCTTGATTAGGGTGTAGAAAAATTGGTTATATGACATAGGACATGTATGATCACAAGAGTCCAAGTTTGTTCATGAACCAAATTTATATATATGTTTCTTAGTAAATTTTACCATGAAATTTACTTAGGTTTTTCATGCTTTAGGCCACTTAAAAACCTAGCTTAAGAATGGTAGGTTTCGGCCATGAGAAAAAATAAAAGAAAAAGAGAAAAAGAAACCTAGAAAGCCTAAGACACAATTCATATGTATGCTCATTATGCTTGTCTTTACACATGCTATGAAACTTGTATGACTTCATATGTTTTTATGTTACTTGAAGCAAGTTTAAACACTGATGAGTTTCTGCCAAAAAGGATTTAAATGACCTAGAGGCCCTAGAATTTAAACCAAAGGTGTTAAAATGCTTCTTATGAAAATATGATAACCTATTGATTGTGTCACATGCTTGTATGATTTTTCCATGACCTAAATGGACCATTGTAAGTCTCGGCCATGAAGGTTTAGATGCCCTAGAAATCCTAGGACTTAAATTAAATATGCTCATGTCACTCTACATGAAATATGATAAGTAGATAGCCAAGGTTCAAATGCTATATGTTGTTTTATGACCTAAAATGATGCTAGGGTTTGTTTCGGCCACAACTATTGGATGATGCCTTGTATGAATTTATACATAATGTTAGTCCAAGTTCACATGCTTGTATGCTTGTTTGTAGCCCTAATGAGAACTTGTTAAATTTCGGCCATGACATATGTTAAGGGCTTAAAGAACTTAGGAACTAATTCAAATGTGTCAAATGTGTTTACCTTGTTCCTTGGTAAAAAATGTTATAAATATGATTTAAAGTTGTCCATGCTTTTATGTCATATGGAACCTTGTTCCACACCTTAAGGTTTCGGCCATATGAAATTAGGGACTTGAGGAACTTAGAAACTAAGTTAATCATGTTTATAATGCTTCCTATGAAAATGCTATGATGATAATTTAGGTGTCACATGCTTGGATGTTGTGTTTAACCTAAATTGAGCTCTAAAGGGTTTCGGCCACAAGGGTTTAGGAAGCTTAAAACCAAGATAAATATGATACCATGTTTCCTATGATAGGATAATCACAAGATACACCCTTATGCTTAATATGTATGCTTGTGATTTATGACTTATGATATGATATGCATGCTTTTATGATATGATATGCTTTGTGCTTAAATTATGCATGCTTATGTTATGATATGTGGTTAAATTATGCATGCTTGATGCTATGTTTAGTGCTTAAAATATGCATGCTTTCATGATATGATATGTGGTTAAATCATGCATGCTTGATGATATGCTTTATGCTTAAGATATGCATGTTTTTATGATCTATGCCTAAGTGATGCATATTGATATGATATGATGTATGCCTAAGTGATGCATACCTTTATGATATGATGTATGCCTAAGTGATGCATACCTTTATGACATGATGTATGCCTAAGTGATGCATACCTTTATGATATGATGTATGCCTAAGTGATGCATACTTTTATGACATGATGTATGCCTAAGTGATGCATACCTTTATGATATGATGTATGTCTAAGTGATGCATACTTTTATGACATGATGTATGCCTAAGTGATGCATACTTTTATGATATGATGTGTGCCTAAGTGATGCATGATTTTATGATACATGATATGTATGACATGTATTTTACTTTATATGTGAGTGGCTTGTACCAAGGGTGGACTCCTAATCAGTCCCTAGGCCTTGCTTTGTGATCTAGGCCAAGCCTTGCTTTGTGATCTGGGCTAATAAGGGATGGGCTCCTTAGTACACCCCTAAGCCTTGCTGTGTGATCTAGGCTAAGCCTTGCTTTGTGATCTGGGCTAATAAGGGATGGACTCTTTAAATACGCCCCGAGGCCATGCTTTGTGATCTTGACCTAGTTCCTAGTATGATTCAAGACTTGCTACCTTGGATATACTTAGGACGCGCGCATCTATGTTATGTATGTATGGTACAAGCCGGGGCCCTAAATATGTTGATATTATTTTCAAGTATATATGTAAAAGAAAATGGTTTAAAAGATCATGAGACATACACATGTTTTTCGGATACATGTTTTCCAAAATCATATTACATACACCTTATGATTATGCCATGTTTCATGTTATGCTCTTGATTATGATATGCCATGATAAGGTATGATACGTTATGTTCATGCTATACCTTATAGACATGTTTCGGCCATTGATTTGTTGATGCTTGATATATAGATTTCGGCCATGGATATGATGATGCCTTGATGTACATGTTTCGGCCATAGTATGATGCTTTGATATACATGTTTCGGCCATGCTTTGATATACCATGATACTTGTTGTTATGCCATGTCTAGCTATGTTTTATGCAATGCACTATGTATATGTTTCGGCCATGGTGATGCTTGATATGCTATGACTAGTTGAGATTATATTATGATGCATGATATGCTTGAATAGAATGCTATGTTATGCCATGATTAGTTTAGATTATGACTTGTTGATGCATTCTTGATTATGTGCTGATTGTTGGTTTTAGTGAGTAGGAAAGGAACTTACTGAGCCATGAGTGCTCATAGCTTACTTTCCTTGTACCACAGATAAAGGAAAAAGCTGGATGAGTTAGAGGAGCAGCAGGAGGGGCAACGAAGATGTGTGTGGCGGTGGCTAG
Source organism: Zingiber officinale (assembly GCF_018446385.1). Classification (NCBI taxonomy): domain Eukaryota; kingdom Viridiplantae; phylum Streptophyta; class Magnoliopsida; order Zingiberales; family Zingiberaceae; genus Zingiber; species Zingiber officinale. The sequence goes on along the minus strand of NC_055992.1, from coordinate 52,926,525 downwards.
GCAACCAAATAAATAAGAACCTGCTTAAAGTTTCTTTAAAGAACTATGCATTGGTATTTTATGACTTGTGATACCTAAACATGTGTGGCTTGACATTATGGTTCCACTGGATTTGATGTTATGATTTTTGATGCCATGTGATAGTATAGTTCAAAAGAAATTTAAAAGAAAAGTTTTATTAAAACTATGAAAATTATTTTAAGTCTTCCGCTGTTTTAAAAAGAAAAATTTATACGTAGAGTATCGTAGCCCCGTCCCTTAGAGTAGCAGGGAGGGCGGGCGTTACAGTCACCCCGGAACCAAATATAGCAACCCTAGTAGTTATAGAGGTTCCACCAGTCCAGCCTACAGCACTAGTAGCCCCAGTAGCAGAGGCAAAGAGAGAAGCTTATCTGATCCAGTGGCAGAGGGTCAAGCCCGAGAACTTCTCAGGCACCAGTGAACCATGGGATGCTCAAGCCTGGTTCAAAACACTGGAGAGTATGATGGAGCTTCTGGACTGGCCAGAGCATGAAAAAGTGAAGTGCGCCTCCTTCTGCTTGACAGTATATGCACGTATGTGGTGGGAGAGAATTAGAGCGAAGTGCCTAGTGAACCAGATGACATGGGCTGACTTCGAGAGAGAATTCTTCGAGGAGTTCTTTCACATGTGGGTCACAAACCGCCACTACGACGAGTTCACTGAGTTTCGTCAGGGCAACCTATCAGTTGAGGAAGCCGTGAAGAAATTCAATAGACTGGCTCGTCTATGCCCAGAACTAGTCAGCACAGAAAAACAACGAATCCGGTTGATGCTCAAGATGCTGAGGCCGGAAATAGCGATCAACGTGGCTGGCGGCGTTCAAAGGCCGCAAACCACCGAAGAACTAGTCAGCAGTGCTCTGACCACCGAGCACTACCAGAACAATATCAAGCAGCAGAAGCAAGTCCTCTCAGAGTCCAAAGGGCAAGGAGGCTCAGGTACTCCGAAGCACTAGGGCCACAGCTCCCACGACTCTAACTGGAAAGGGAACTCCAGCAGCAAGCGCAAACCAGGGAGTTACCCAAAAGGAGGACCAGCTAGTAAACAACCCAGTTATTTCAAGTGTGCTATTTGTGGGAAATTCCACCATAGAGTTTGTCGTAAGGGCACACGAGGATGCTTTGAGTGTGGACAGGAAGGGCATATGGCTAAGCAGTGCCCAAACAAGACCAGCTTTCCTCCACCACAGCTGATTCAATATGAAGTCAAGCCAGCATAGTTGCACCAGATGCAGGCTGCTTTAGACGGTCCACAGATCAGTCAGGGCAGATTAGAAGCCCCTCCAGCTATGACCAATGCAAGGATCTACTCACTCACCAGAGAGGACGTAGCAAATGCCTCAACAGTTGTTTCAGGTCAGATCAGTATTTTACAGCAAAGTACAACTGTCTTGTTTGATACTGGGGCAACCCATTCTTATATATCCAGGGCATTTGTCGAGAAGTTAGCGATACCCCCAAAGGTACTCAATAGTCAATTTCTGACGACATTACCTTCAGGAGAAATTATGACATCCACGCACTGGCTCAGAGCAGTGTTAGTCATTATAGCAGATAGAGAACTCTTTTGTGATCTGATAGTGCTAGATATGACTGATTATGATGTCATCTTTGGAATGGACTTCCTGATCAAATACGGTGCCTCTATAGAGTGTCGTAAACAGAAAGTCGTATTCCAACCGGAAGCAGAAGTATAGTTCGAGTACATCGGAGAACCAAAGAGAAAGGCCAAGAAGTTTCTCTCAGCTATAAAAGCACAGAAGTTAATGGATTCAGGATGTACGGGATTTTTAGCGCATGTAGTCAATGTCAGTCAGGACAAGGACCAACTACTAGCAGAGGTCCGAGTCGTATGTGACTACCCAGTAGTCTTCCCTGAGGAGTTACCAGGTCTAGTACCAGACAGGGAGATTGAGTTTGAGATAGAACTCATTCCCGGTACAAATCCTATCTCCAAAGCGCCCTACCGCATGGCTCCAGCAGAACTGAAGGAACTTCATGAGCAATTACAGGATCTGCTTGACAAGCGTTTCATACGTCCTAGTCACTCACCATGGGGAGCGCCTGTATTGTTTGTGAAGAAGAAAGACTGGAGCATGTGCTTGTGTATAGACTACTGGGCACTGAACCAAGTCACGATCAAGAACAGGTATCCTCTTCCCAGAATTGATGACCTGTTCGATCAGCTAAAGGGAGCAGCAGTGTTCTCTAAGATAGACCTTAGATCAGGTTATCATCAGGTGAAAGTTAAAGAAGGGGATATACCCAAGACGGCGTTCAGGACTAGATACAAACACTACGAGTTCGTAGTCATGCCCTTTGGCGTGACAAATGCTCCAGCTACTTTCATGGACCTCATGAACAGGGTATTCAGAGAATACTTAGATAAGTTCATTATCATATTCATCGATGACATCCTTATCTATTTAGGAACTCAGGAAGAACACGTAGAGAACCTGAAAATAGTATTGCAGACCCTTCAGCAGAACCAGCTGTACGCCAAGTTTACGAAATGTGAATTTTGGTTAGATCAGGTGTCCTTCTTGGGTCACATCATCTCAAAGGATGGTATCATGGTAGACCCCAGTAAGATAGAAGCTGTGAGTAGTTGGAAAAGACCCAAGAACGCTAGTGAGATCAGAAGCTTTCTGGGATTAGCAGGTTATTACAGAAAGTTCATAGAAGATTTCTCCAGGATAGCTTCCCCACTGACAGCTCTTACCAGAAAGAACAGAAGATTTCAGTGGACAGAGGACTGTGAGAACAGCTTTAGCGAGCTAAAGAGGAGATTGACCAGTGCACCTATTCTGACTCTACCAGAAAACACAGGCAGCTTTGACATTTATAGTGATGCCTCTAAATTGGGACTAGGAGCAGTGCTGATGCAAAATGGCAAGGTAATCGCCTATGCCTCCAGACAACTCAAAGACTATGAGAGGAACTATCCTACTCATGATCTTGAGCTTGCAGCAGTCGTGTTTGCTCTCAAAATTTGGAGACATTACCTGTATGGAGCTCAGTGTAGAGTATATACAGATCATCAGAGTCTGAAGTATTTCTTCACTCAGAAGGATCTGAATATGCGACAGCACAGATGGCTAGAGCTGGTCAAAGACTACGACATAGACATCCTCTATCACCCAGGAAAAGCTAATAAGGTAGCAGATGCACTTAGCAGAAAGTCCAGTGCTACCTTACTATCCCTAGCAGCCATGTCACCGCCCCTACAGAAGGAGATCACAGATTTCGGTCTCGAACTCATAGTGGGACAGCTCTCTACTATGACATTAGCATCTACCCTGCTTGGTGACATCCAGACAGCTCAGGAACAGGATCCTGAAATTCAGCAAATCAAGCAAGGGTTAGCAGAATCAGAAAGTGGAGAATTCAGAGTATCAGATAGTGGGGCATTATATTTCAGTGACAGACTATGCGTTCCGGATCAGGAGGAACTACGGAGGAAGATCTTAGATGAGGCTCACAGGACTCCTAATGCGATGCATCCTGGCTCCACCAAGATATACCAAGACCTGAAGAGACGTTTTTGGTGGCCTGGGATGAAGAGAGACATCGCTAGATATGCTAGCACCAGTCTGACCTGTCACAGGGTCAAGGCAGAACATCAGAGACCAGGAGGAGTTTTGCAGCCTATTCAGATTCCAGAATGGAAGTGGGAAGATATTTTCGTGGATTTCATCGTGGGACTACCCAGAACCACGAATGGCTTTGATACCATCTGGGTAATAGTCGATAGATTGACTAAATCAACCCACTTCTTAGCTATCAGGATATCCTACTCCATGGACCAGCTAACACAGTTGTATCTCAAGGAGATCGTTAGACTACATGGAGTCCCATGAACCATTATTTCAGACAGAGACAGTAGGTTCACGTCACACTTCTGGGAGTGTGTACAGTCAGCATTGGGCACGAAGTTAAAATTCAGCACAGCTTTCCATCCTCAGACAGATGGTCAGATGGAGCGAGTAAATCAGGTACTCGAAGATATGCTCCGAGCATGTGCCCTAGACATCAAGGGTAGTTGGTGCAAATATCTGAGTTTAGCAGAATTTGCATACAACAATAGCTATCAGGCCACTATCGGCATGACACCTTACGAGGCTCTCTATGGGCGGAGGTGTAGATCTCCAATCTACTGGTATGAGAGTGGTGAACAGAAAGAACTAGAACTTCAGACAGATCTAGTAGCAGATACCACAGCAGCTATACAACAGATCCGCCAGAGGATAGAGACAGCTCAAAGCCGCCAGAAAAGTTATGCTGATACACGGCGCAGACCCCTAGAATTTTCAGTTGGGGATACAGTATTCCTCAGAGTGGCTCCCATGAAGGGAGTAATGCGTTTTGGGAAGAAGGGCAAACTAAGTCCCAGATATGTGGGACCATACCTTATCACTAGAAGAGTTGGCAAGGTAGCGTATGAGCTAGAGTTACCACAGGAGATGTCAGTCATCCATAATGTATTTCATGTCTCTATGCTGAAGAAGCATATCCCAGATGTCACCCAGGTGATTGAGCCCCAGTCGGTACCAGTCCGCGAAGACCTCAGATATGATAGTCTGCCTATTCAGATAATAGACCGAGCAGTTAAGAAATTACGGAACAAGGAGGTAATATTAGTAAAAGTTATTTGGAAAAATCACACAACAAAAGAGGCAACATGGGAGACAGAAGCTAGTATCAGACAGAAGTACCCAGAGTTATTCTAAGTTTGAGGACGAACTTTTTATAAGGTATGTGGGATTGTAACGCCCGAAAATTCTCAAAATTATTTTAGAAATATTCTATGATTTTTATGGAATTTTAGAATATTTTTATGGAATTTTTAGAGTAGCGGAAGTAGCAAAAATAAATGGAGTCGTAAAATAGACTACGCGGGTTTTGAACCCGAGACCTATTGGGTCCAACGACTTATAGTGGACTCTAGTAACCAAATGAACCCAGCAGGGCCGTGCTGAAAGGAAAGGGAAACAATTTTATTTAAGTTAGAGTTGGGTGAATTAATTCCTTAATATAAATAGGGAATTAAGTGAGGAGTTTTAATTTGACCGTGACTTACCTCTTCTCCTCACCCTAGTCACGCCGCCCCTTCTCCTCTTCTTTCTCTCGGCGCACCAAGCCCCAAGGGCTAGGGTTTCGTCCCAAGGGTTCCAAGAGAACCTTTCAGCGACAACTTCGGTTACGAGGACGTTTCTCTCCGCAAGAAGAACGTGTGGACGCGAGAAAATCGTCGAAAAGATCGTCTCCACCGGAAATCTAGCGATCAGATCGTAAGGAAATCTAGCGCAGGATGTAAGAAACCCCTCACCTGCAGTATAAGTAGCTCTCGGGTGATTTTCCTGCTTTGTTTAGTAGCATACGAATTTTTGACACATAGGTTGTGCAATAGCGCACACTAGGTGTTCGATAATATGTTCAGCACAGGAAGAAATGCAACTTAGGCATTTTAATAGCTTAGTTAAATGCAATAGAAGCATTTATTCAGTATGTACAGTTTTACTATAGTTTATATGAGACTACGGTCCAATGGGTGGGCTCCCATAGTCGCCTCTAGGTTCAGATAACCTAGCTCTAGGTTTAGATAACCTAGAAATAGCAATATAAGAAGAACTCAGCTATAATCAGTATTTTATTTTAGCAGTGGCACTGTACTGGATTAGATATCCATTGGGTTGGGCTCTCACAGTCGTCCCTAGGTTCAGCTAACCTAGTAATCCTACTAAATTCGGGACTTGCATACCCGGGTCTAGTTAGGGATGCGCGCATAGTATGTACAGTTGTCGGGCCCATCAGCAGCATGATTGTTATTTTAATCTATTATATTTATGAAAATAGTTTTCAAAACTTCACAAATAGTTATGTGGATTCAGTACAGCTTTTGCATTAGTTTAGAATTAACTCAGTTCAATTTTTGTATCAGTTCAGTTTTCTATTGATACAATATGATAGCTTATGTTAGCATTTATTGCCATGACTAGTTTGTTTGTATGCCATGCTATGCTTTTACATGTTCAGTATTCATATGTATCAAATAGCATGTTTTAAAAACATAAATTGCATCGTATGCATATTTTAGTGAGGTAGATGGTTCTTACTAAGCTCTCAAGCTTACAGATACTATTTTCCTTATACTGCAGATAGAGGTAAAGGTAAGATGGACTAGCGGAGGCTGGAGGTTAATGCGATGAAGATGTGTGTGGATGGAACCTGGAATAAACACCTTGGAAGAACTAGAACATTTTAGAACTTAGTGTTTCTTATTATGTTACTCTTTGCTTATTTAGTTATCTAAATGCATGGAATTATAGAAAATCTGCTTAGATTGTTAGTGACCATGTTTAGGATGCTAGTTGTTTTCTATTAGTATGTTTCCAGCTATTATAGAACTCATGTATGTGATCTTGGCACAAAACAGTGTTGAAATCAGAGCCTTGCTGCGAAATCAAAAACCCCAATCGATCAGCGGATCGATTGGGGGCCCTCAATCGATCAGCGGATCGATTGGGAGCCTGGTCCTGTGAACAGTAAGCTTCTGGATCGATCAGCCGATCGATCCAGTCGTATTCTGTCGCAAACAGTAAGCTTCTGAATCGATCAGCCGATCGATCGGGGAAATCTCTCCCGCGAACAGAGAGCTCTGGAATCGATCACTGGATCGATTAGCCAGTCTGGATCGATAAGCCGATCGATCCAGAATATTACCCCAAGCACAGTAGCAGTTTGAATCGATCCATGGATCGATCCAACAGCTTGCAATCGATTGAGTTCAACCTGGATCGATTGGAAAGCTAGGTTTTGACCAAGTGACCTTGTAATTCAGCTCCTTGACCATAGGGGATGTAAGATATGTTATGTATACATTAGATTGCATCCCTTAGCACATGTAGGACCAAGAACGTGTGTTAGCTTAGTAAAGCTTTAAATTGGTACAGCTTTCCGCATCTAGACTAGTAATGGTCATGGATATTGCTTAGCACAGCATAATGTGACGCTCGGCCTCACAGCCTAATCAGTAGGAGGCGGGTCGTTACAATTCCAATTTGAGCGGACTTTGCTGCCTAGGGTACTGCTGCCGATAATAGTTTTGCCATTGGTAGCCCTCCCTGTTTGCTCTTTTATTTCTCAAACTAAAACAGTCTTCAGTATGATGACTGTTGGTTGCTACTCGGAAAACCCAATGGCTCCACTGTACAAAAATTTTGTACGTGATCTGAACCTTTCCTAGCTACCATGTGTTCTTTTAAGTTAAATTTGTATCTCCTGCAGAACTTAACACGTTTGATTCCAAGTTTAACTTATATGTTCTTTTAGGTTTAGATTTGGATCTCCTGCGGAACTTAACACGTTTGATCCAAATCACCTAGGTTATAAATTCAATTAAATATTAGTTTCCAAAATTGGCTTCCAGTACTGCATGGCGAGGCACTTGGCCTTCATGGATATGGGAGCAACCACCACCGACTAGACAAAGCCTTTTAAGGAAAGTTAATATTTGATTTCCTTATATAACTCTAGGTTAACCAAAAGGAACAATCAAATCACAAGGAAAAAAGAAAAAGAACACAACTTCGAAATTAAATTCAAAAAACAAGAATTGAATGCCTCTTGTATTTGGTATTTATACAAAGAAAAATGAACTAGTATGATGCGGAAATTAAATACTAGTTATACCTCTTCCTTGTATGCTAAAAACCTCGAGATCTTCTGTCGTATCCCTCGCCTCCTCTTAGACGTCGTGTGGGCGACGATCCTCCAAGACGAACACCACCCGGAAAGCTTCTCCTCCTTCTCTAGAATTCGGCCACTACCACCACAAAGGAGCAAAAGAGAGCAAAGGGAAGAGAGGGAGAGGGGCCGGCCACTTGATGATCTCCGACAACACAATATCAATTGTTATGTTTTAAAAGGCCTCCCCTTCCCCCCTTTTTATATTAGTTTACCAACGAAAAATTAAGGAAAGAGTTTTATAAAAAATTAGACTCATTCCTATTTCCTTTTAATTTTTTCTTTTTCTTTCCTTTTAATTAATCAATCCTAGATTGATTTATTAATTAAACAACTATTTGTTAATGTTAAATTATTTGACCGACCACCTTGCTTGGTGCCCAAGCAAGGTGGCCGGCCACTTATTAAAAGGGAAAGAAAGAAAATTTTTTTATAAAATTTAAAAGAAGAAAACTTCTAATAAAATTTTACAAACTCTCTTTTTTTTTTCTAATGTGGATATTAAAAGGAAAGTTTTAAAATTTAAAACCAAGTTTTAAAATTTAAAACATCTCTAATAATATTTCTTTTTAAAAGAAAGTTTTATAAATTTTACAACTCTCTTTTAAAACCTTGTGGCCTAATTTAAATTAGGAAAATTTTATAAATTTTTAAAATCTATCTTTTTACAAATTGTAAATATCTGAAAAAATTTAAAAATTCAAAAACAACCTTCCTAATTTAAATATTGCGGCCGGCCCCCTTGCCCAAGGCAAGGGCCGGCCACTTCTAGAGAATATGTGGCCAACCATTTGTTGGTCACCAAGCAATGAACCGGCCCCTTCTTGGACACCAATATAGGCTTTTCTTTGGATGGACTTGAGGCTTTATTGAGGCTACAATAGGGACCTAGAGGAGAAATTGGTTTTGGCCTTCCGATGAGCTTGAGTACCCCGTGCTCGCCCCGAACACATAACTCAAATTCATCGATAATAACTCATTCCACTAGAGAGTTATTACCGCACTACCACACCAATCCCAAATTACATTATGGGCTCCTTCTTATCATGAGTGTGTTAGTCTCCCTGTGTTTAAGATTACGAATGTCCACTAATTAAGTGAGTTACTGACAACTCGTTTAATTAATATCTAACTCCTAGAGTAGTACCACTCAACTTCATCGTCATGTTGGACTAAGTCCACCTGCAGGGTTTAACATGACAATCCTTATGAGCTCCTCTTGGGGACATTCTCAACCTAGATCACTAGGACACAGTTTCCTTCTATAATCAACAACACACACTATAAGTGATATCATTTCCCAACTTATCGGGCTTATTGATTTATCGAACTAAATCTCACCCATTGATAAATTAAAGAAATAAATATCAAATATATGTGTTTGTTATTATATTAGGATTAAGAGCACACACTTGCATAATAACTGAGGTCTTTGTTCCTTCATAAAGTCAGTATAAAAGGAACGACCTCTAATGGTCCTACTCAATATACTCTAAGTGTACTAGTGTAATTATATAGTTAAGATAAACTAATACGTAATTACACTACGACCTTCCAATGGTTTGTTCCTTTCCATCTTGGTCGTGAGCTACTGTTTATAATTTATAAGGAACCGATAACATAATCTTCTATGTGTGACACTACACACCATGTTATCTACAATATAAATTAATTGAACAACTACATTTATCATAAATGTAGACATTTGACCAATGTGATTCTTATTTCTAGATAAATGTTTATACCAAAAGCTAGGCTTTTAGTATACATCCTAACAATCTCCCACTTATACTAAAAGACTAAGCTGCCATATCTGCTGCCATACATCTGATTCCCAACCCTTCAACATGCCCATCAAAAGCTCTTGCCTTAAGGACCTTAGTGAAAGGATCTATAGGTCATCACCTAATGCAATCTAGGCGGCAACAACTTCTCCTCGTTTATATGATTTCTCGTATTGGGTGGTACTTGCGCTCTATTATGTTTACTTGCCTTATAGACTTATGGTTTCTTTAAGTTTGCTACTGCACCACTATTATTATAATAATTTTGGGCAAACTAGAAATCATGTCTAAGTCTATCTTGAAGTATCTGAGCCATACAGCTTCTATGGCTACCTCAGAGGCTGCCATATACTCAGCTTCTATGGTAGAGTCCGAAAAGTACCTATGCTTATCACTCTTCCATAGTTATGACTTTACCTCCGTATCATTTATGATACGTGTTGTAGTTTCTTGTGATATTTCATCTTGTACAGTTGGTACTAGATTAGACATGTCCTTTATTATTTCCTTAAGAACAAATTTACTTATGGGTACGTGGTTTATTACATAGTCCTTTTCTAAAAATCGGTCATTGATGCTAACAATAACCTTCTAATTTTTAAGACTATAAACCTTCTTTCATTTCTCTAGGATAACCTACAAACAAGTGAATTCTTGTTCAACTTATCATTGTCTCTCTTCAGCATATGTGCTGGACTACCCGAATCCGAATATGCTTCAAAATAGGCTTATGCCTATTCAACAATTCTATATGAGTAGAGAGTTCTGACTTTTGAAGGTACTATGTTCACTTCCGTTTCCAGAGTATATCCTTAAAATGAATTTGGTAATTTTCCAAATAACTCATCATCAATCTACTTATTTCCATAAGAGTCCTATACCTTCCTTTTTCTACACGATTCTGTAGGGGTGTACCAGGTGCAGTTAGTTGGGATTGAATCCCTAATTCTGATAAGTGACTCCTAAATTCTCCCAAGAGGTACTTGCCACTACGATCTCACCGTAGTGTCTTCATACTTTTACTTTGACGTTTCTCCACATCAGCCTCATACTCTTTGAACTAATCAAAGCACTTAGAATTGTGACACATCAAGTAAATGTATCTGTATCTCAAATAGTTGTCTATAAAATAGACGAAATATTTGAAACAACCTCTTGCCTGGATAGTCAAAAGTCTTCACAAATCAGAATGAACCTATTCCTATATATCTTTGGCTCCAAACCCCTTAGACTTAAAAGTTTCTTGGTTATTTTTCCTTCCGAGTAAGACTCGCAGGTTGGAAAATTTTCCTCTACCAATGAACCCAAGAGTTCATCGATTATTATCCTTTGAATTCTACTCAAGTTAATATAACCTAGCTTTAGATGCCAAAGATATGTTTGGTTCATTTTGAAGGTTCTTTCTCTTATAGTTAGAAGATGTGTTACTAATTTCCATTTGTTGCATCATGGGAGTTATTGGATTTATAAATTGTCAACCAACGTTCCAGAACAGATAACTTCCCTCTTTTCTTGATAACAACTTTGTTATTAAAAGAGGTAGAATATCAAGTTCTTTAAATAGTTTAGAAACTGAAAACTAGTTCTTTCTAAACTTGGTACGTAAAGACAATTACTCAAAAATCCATATTTTATTCTTATCAAAAGATAAACATCTCCCACTGCAACATCTACCACTTTTACAGCAGTGCCCATGTAGACGGTGTTTTTATTTTAATTTAGTTGTCTTGTTTCTTGGAACCCTGCAATGAATTGCGGACATGATTAATGGCATCTGTATCTACACTCCAGGTTCTGGTAGATAACACTACTAAACATATTTCAAATAATGAATTAAATACACCTATATTGTTCTTAGTTCTAAGAAGACAGTCTACCTTAATGTCCAAGTCCTATTTCCAATCATTACAATTGGGACTACTAAGTCTTTTCTATAGTATAACAACTAGGGGATTGACAAACATTATAAATCCTAAGAATCACAAAAATATTTGGTCAAGATCAACTCCTTAAAATCCCCATGAATTTTATATGCCACGATAGTATGGACGTATACAAAATCAAAGAGAAGATTTTATCCATTAATTTTATTATCTCGTCAACTTTACTTTATGACGAATAAAATTAATAGTTGATCTGTCTTTAATCAAATATTTGGTCAAAACTTTTGAATTTAAAATAACATTGATTCCTCACACAATATTATTTAAATTCACCAACACCTCAAACACCATGAATTTTGCATGCCACGATAGTGTGGTCGTATACAAAATTAAACATTTGTAAGAGGAGGGGTTTATCCATTAATTATCTTGTCAATAAATCTTTATGACAAATAAAATTACCTCAAACACCGTGAATTTTGTATGCCACGATAGTGTAGACGTATACAAAATCAAACATTTGTAAGAGGGTTTTTAATTTTATTATCTTGTCAACCTATTTATTTGACAAATTAATAGTTGGTTTTCTTCGGTCACACAAATAATAGCAATGACTCCGATGGGGAGGATACTATTAGACGTGCCTAAGTGTATACCATTACTTGACACTAAGTCCATTAATAAGATTGTGCCCCTTCCGATGGGGAAGATCACACGCTCTTAATTAACTTCCTATAGTCATCCAAAATGGAAGTTTAATCAAGTGATCCGCAAACAAGCTCATCCGATATGGAGGAAGACACTCAGAGCCAACGCGCAAGCTTCTTGCATCACTTATAAACCAGTAATGGAGACCGTGGAATTTATTTAAAATAAATCCCTCTCCCACTTAGTTATTTAAAGTGAGGAATTTTGACTATGCTAACCTACTTAACATACATACTAACAAGCACACACAACACAACATAAAAAGTAATAAATAGAAAAACTAATTTTCAACTATTATGGCTTTTATTTATTGCTGTCCTCCGTGTGTCGCCAACCCTAACTGCTGCCATCTTTGGCCACCGCCACCGGGTCTAGTTATCGCATCCATCTTGCTCCTTGTTCTGCTGCGCCTCTGATCCTCAAAAGGTTCCACGCCTTGCAAGATTCGATCCGCCACATAAATAGAATTTTACATTTTTCGATCCTATATTCCTCGAAGGATTGTACATGTATCTAGATCAAAAAATAAAATCCTAATAAAATTAAATACAGCTCCTGTTGTATTTTATAATACAATCATGCACACACAATAAAATACCCTTGACATGTCCAAGGGTCCAATCACACACACAATATCTATAAGCCATAATAGTTGGATCCTGCATCCACAAAGTTAGCACATCCTACTATTATCCTGCGTAAATTATGTATGACATGTACATAATTAAACTAATACCAAATACACAGAGGCAAAACCCTAGCTCTGATACCAATTGTTGGTTGCTACTCGGAAAACCCAATGGCTCCACTGTACAAAAATTTTGTACGTGATCTGAACCTTTCCTAGCTACCATGTGTTCTTTTAAGTTAAACTTGTATCTCCTGCGGAACTTAACACGTTTGATTCCAAGTTTAACTTATATGTTCTTTTAGGTTTAGATTTGGATCTCCTGCGGAACTTCACACGTTTGATCCAAATCACCTAGGTTATAAATTCAATTAAATATTAGTTTCCAAAATTGGCTTCTAGTACTGCATGGCGAGGCACTTGGCCTTCTTGGATATGGGAGCAACCACCACCGACTAGACAAAGCCTTTTAAGGAAAGTTAATATTTAATTTCCTTATATAACTCTAGGTTAACCAAAAGGAACAATCAAATCACAAGGAAAAAAGAAAAAGAACACAACATCGAAATTAAATTCGAAAAACAAGAATTGAATGCCTCTTGTATTTGGTATTTATACAAAGAAAAATGAACTAGTATGATGCGGAAATTAAATACTAGTTATACCTCTTCCTTGTATGCTAAAAACTTCGAGATCTTTTGCCGTATCCATCGCCTCCTCTTAGACGTCGTGTGGGCGACGATCCTCCAAGACGAACACCACCCAGAAAGCTTCTCCTCTTTCTCTAGAATTAGGCCACCACCACCACAAAGGAGCAAAAGAGAGCAAAGGGAAGAGAGGGAGAGGGGCCGGCCACTTGATGATCTCCGACAACACAATATCAATTGTTATGTTTTACAAGGCCTCCCCTTCCCCCCTTTTTATATTAGTGTCCCAACGGAAAATTATGGAAAGAGTTTTATAAAAAATTAGACGCATTCCTATTTCCTTTTAATTTTTTCTTTTTCTTTCCTTTTAATTAATCAATCCTAGATTGATTTATTAATTAAACAACTATTTGTTGATGTTTAATTATTTGACCGGCCCTTGCTTGGGCACCAAGCAAGGTGGCCGACCACTTATTAAGAGGGAAAGAAAGATATTTTTTTTATAAAATTTAAAAGAAGAAAACTTCTAATAAAATTTTACAAACTCTCTCTTTTTCTTTCTAATGTGGATATTAAAAGGAAAGTTTTAAAATTTAAAACCAAGTTTTAAAATTTAAAACATCTCTAATAATATTTCTTTTTAAAAGAAAGTTTTATAAATTTTACAACTCTCTTTTAAAATCTTGTGGCCTAATTTAAATTAGGAAAATTTTATAAATTTTTATAATCTCTCTTTTTACAAATTGTAAATATCTGAGGAAATTTAAAAATTCAAAAACAACCTTCCTAATTTAAATATTGCGGCCGGCCCCCTGCCGACCACTTCTAGAGAATATGTGGCCGACCATTACTTGGTCACCAAGCAATGAACCGGCCCATTCTTGGACACCAATATAGGCTTTTCTTTGGATGGACTTGAGGCTTTATTGAGGCTACAACAGGGACCTAGAGGAGAAATTGGTTTTGGCCTTCCGATGAGCTTAAGTATCCCGTGCTCGCCCCGAACACATAACTCAAGTTCATCGATAATAACTCATTCCACTAGAGAGTTATTACCGCACTACCGCACCAATCCCAAATTACATTATGGGCTCCTTCTTATCATGAGTGTGTTAGTCTCCCTGTGTTTAAAATTACGAATGTCCACTAATTAAGTGAGTTATTGACAACTCATTTAATTAATATCTAGCTCCAAGAGTAGTACCACTCAACTTCATCGTCATGTTGGACTAAGTCCACCTACAGGGTATAACATGACAATCCTTATGAGCTCCTCTTGGGGACATTCTCAACCTAGATCACTAGGACACAGTTTCCTTCTATAATCAACAACACACACTATAAGTGATATCATTTCCCAACTTATCGTGCTTATTGATTTATCGAACTAAATCTCACCCATTGATAAATTAAAGAAATAAGTATCAAATATATGTCCTTGTTATTATATTAGGATTAAGAGAACACACTTCCATAATACTTGAGGTCTTTGTTCCTTCATAAAGTCAGTATAAAAGGAACGACCTCTAATGGTCCTACTCAATACACTCTAAGTGTACTAGTGTAATTATATAGTTAAGATAAACTAATACCTAATTACACTACGACCTTATAATGGTTTGTTCCTTTCCATCTTGGTCGTGAGCTACTATTTATAATTTATAAGGAACCGATAACATGATCTTCTGTGTGTGACACCACACACCATGTTATCTACAATATAAATTAATTGAACAACTACATTTATGATAAATGTAGACATTTGACCAATGTGATTCTTATTTCTAGATAAATGTTTATACCAAAAGCTAGGCTTTTAGTATACATCCTAACAATGACTGCTAGTTTTATGATAGGTGCACCATCTCCTGGGTGCCTCTGGCTGTATCTCCACATGTTGCACTGCTTGCGGATGATATTCCAGATAACGATGAGGTGGATGAATTGCCCGCGGCCCCCTTGGTGGAGGAACAAGAGCTTTCTCCTTAACCGGAGTAGGAGAAGAAGTAGTGCCCTCCTTTCTGTGGGCAGCTTGAGATTCTTCCACATTAATAAATTCAGTGGCACGTTCAATTAAGGAATGAAAATTGGCAGGAGGGTTTCTTACTAGATCTTTAAAGAAATCATTTTCATTTAAACCTTGAGAGAAAGCGCTTACTAAGATTTCAGTAGTAGCGTTGGGTACATCGATAGCAACCTAATTGAATCTTTTGATGTAGGCTCGGATGGACTCTTTGGGTGCTTGTTTAATTGAAAATAGACTCCAAGAAGTCTTATGATACCTCTTGTTACTGGAAAAGTGGTGTAGAAAAACATTCTTGAAATCCTTAAATTTTTGAATAGATTTTTCTTGTAATCTCTTAAACCAACGTTGTGCAGCTCCTCCGAGTGTAGTAAGGAACATCCGACACTTCACCCCATCAGAGAATTGTTGTAATAATGCCACATTTTCGAATTTCAATAGATGATCCTCTGGATCTGTAGTCCCAGTGTACTCACCGATCTGAAGATTTTGATACCGCTTAGGAAGTGGATCATCCAGCATGCTTTAAGAAAATGGAGAGACGACTTTTTCCGGCGAGCTATCACTAGTTATCATTTTAACTTTACACTTTTCTCTATCTGGTGCTTCGATAGAAGATTCTTGAAACACAGACCTTCGTCCTCCCTGTTCCATAGGAGTACGAAGAAAGCTCATGGACGCCTTGTCGGAGAAACCGTGCCTGGAGGAAAATATACATGTTCTTCCTCTTCGGGCTCTTTTCCCTTCCGGTGCTCGGTAGTTGAAATTGCTGGATTATGAGCTACCTGTAGAGTGGCTCCAGTATGAGCTTGTTGTTGTTGCTGTTGTTGTTGCAGAGCCTTCTGCACATGAGTGTTAATAAGGAAATCCAGATCCTCATGGCTAATGGTGAGTAGATTTGATTTTCAAGCCTCTTCCATCTTGTAGTCTCAGATTCAGGTGAAGTTCCCACAGATGATGCCAAATTTGATCTTGTCTGAGAAGCTTGACAAAACGAAAAGCTGGGAGAAAAAACCAACTGCTAGTGAAGAATAATACCTATAGAACACCGATCCGAGAAACCCAAAGCGGATCTAAGAGAATGAAGTCCCGGAATGTCCTTCTGGTGCGAAGCTCCAATGGCGAGAGGGAAATTTAACTAATGAAAACCTAGATCCGGAGCTTCCAAGGCTTCCTGCGCACAAGAGACCAACCAACACTATCGTCAGTGACCTAAGACCGGGGTGGGAATCCCTGGCTAGGCCCTCCGACGCTCAAGTCAGTGATCTCTCTTGGTGTGGAAGAAGGAAGAAACAGATGAACAGTAGTTGAAAACTAGGTTTATGAATGTGAGCAGTGATGTGAACTTACCTGGCCAACGGAGAGGATTCCCCTTTTTATACCACTTCATATAACCTCCGTAGTCATGAAGTGGACCCCGGTTTGTTAGAGTTTGTTATGAGATGATGTAAGCTGTGTACTTGTGGTAAATGACTTTTAAGGAATCTTTTTTGTACCCCAGATGTACCATCTTTGTCGTCTAGTACCTGTAGAAAAGTCTAAAAACACATTTCCCGCCAAATATATAACACCTGTTATACAATCACACACTGCAAATATCTTCATTAAACTACTTTATTTGAAATATTTACTTCTGTCTTGTTTCACAAGTTATTTCAAAGTGTATCTATCATTCCTACCTGTCCCTCCTGTTTTTGCTATATCATAGATAGCTAATATAACATTGTTCCTTGCATCGGTCGAAACTGAACTTAAACTAGGTCTGGTCAATTATTATTACCTCTCATGAGGCTTCTTGGGCAATACCTGTCCGTACCCCTCTAAGTTTATTATTCCAGCTAGTATTGGGCTATATTTTATCAAGTATGTAATCTTGATCAATATTAGTATATCCTTTTCAAGGTATTATCCAGCCCAGATTAGCCTACCTCTTTCAAGGTATGTCTCGACCGGCATTGCCTTACTCACTTGGAAGTATATCTCGGCCGATATTGGCCTTCCTCCCTGAAGGTATATCTCGGTCGATATTGGCCTGCCTCCCTAGAGGTATATCCCGGCTGATATTAGCCTACCCCTTTAGAGGTATATCCCGTTCGATATTGGCCTACCGTTCGATATTGGCCTACCTTATTTGAGGTATATCCCAGCCAATATTAGCCTACCTCCTTAGAGGTATATCTCGTTCGATATTGGGCTACCTTATTTGAGATATATCCCGGCTGATATTAGCCTACCTCCTTAGAGGTATATCCCGATAGATATTGGCCTACCTCATTTGAGGTATATCCCAGCCAATATTAGCCTACCTCCTTGGAGGTATATCCCGATTGATATTGGCCTACCTCATTTGAGGTATATTCTGGTCGATATTAGTCTACCTCCTTGGAGGTATATCCTAATCGATACTGACCTACCTCCTTTGAGGTATATCACGGCCGATATTGGCCTTCCTCCCTAAAGGTATATCTCAGTCGATATTGACCTGCATCCCTGGAGGTATATCCCAACCGATATTAGCCTACCCCCTTAGAGGTATATCCCGTTCGATATTGACCTACCTTATTTAAGGTATATCCTGACCGATATTAGCCTACCTCTTTGAAGGTATATCTTGATCGATACTAGCCTACTTCCTTTGAGGTATACCTCGGCCGGTATTGACCTTCCTCCCTGGAGGTATATCTCGGTCGGTATTGGCCTATCTTCTCAACTCGGTTGTCCCCTTTCCCTTCCTCACCGGGGATCCACGAAACCTAACCCATATCAGAGGTGTTGGTGAATTTAAATGATATTATTTTGAGGAATCAATATTATTTTAAATTCAAAGTTTTAACCAAATATTTGATCAATGATAGACCAACTATTAATTTTATTTGTCATAAAGTTAGGTTGACGAGATAATAAAATTAATGGATAAAATCTCCTCTTAAAGATTGAATTTGTATATGTTCACACTAACGTGGCATACAAAATTCACAGGGATTTTCAGGTGTTGGTCTTGACCAAATATTTTTATGATTCTTAGGATTTCAAATGTTTGTCAATCCCCTAGCTGTTATACTATAGAATAGATTTAGTAGTCCCAATTATAATGATTGGAAACAAAACTTGGACACTAAGGTAGACTGTCCTCTCAGAAATGAGAACAATAAAAGTATATTTTATTAATTAGTTGTTGAAACATGTTTAGTGGTGTTATCTACCAATACCTGGTGTGTAGATACGGGAGCCATTAATTATGTCTGTAATTCATTGTAGGGGTTCCAGGAAACCTGACAACTATATGAAAGGGAAAATACCGTCTACATGGGCACTGCTGCAAAAGTAGCAGATGTTGCAGTGGGAGATGTTTATCCTTTGAAAGGAATAAAACATTAATTGTCTTTACGTACCAAGTTTTAGAAAGAACTTGATTTCAGGATAGATATTTTGTCTATTTTGATAACAAAGTTGTTATCAAGAAAAATAGGGAAGTTACCAGTTCTGGTATGCTGGTTGGTAATAACTCCCACGATGCATTAAATGAAAATTAATAATACATCTTCTAACTCTAATAATATAAAGCAACCTTCAGAGATAAACCAATCATATATTTGGCATCTAAGGCTAGGTTATATTAACTTGAGTAGAATTCAAAGGATAATAGCCGATGAACTTTTGGGTTCATTAGTAGTGGAAAACTTTCTGACCTGCGAGTCTAACTTGGAAGGAAAAATAACTAAGAAGCCTTTTAAGTCTAAGGGGTAAGGAGCCAAAGATGTGTTGAAATTGGTTCATTCTGATTTGTGTAGACCTATGTCTATCCAAGGAAGAGGTGGTTTCGAATATTTTATCTCTTTTATAGACGATTATTTAAAATACGGATACATTTACTTGATGCGCCGTAAGTCTGAGTGCTTTGATAAGTTCAAAGAGTACAAGGCTGATGTGGAGAAACATCAAGATAAAAGTATCAAGACACTACGGTGAGATTGTAGTGGCGAGTACCTCTTAGGAGAGTTTAGGAGTCACTTATCAGAAGTCAGGATTCAATCCCAACTGACTCCACCTAGTACACCCCAACAGAATGGTATAGTAGAACGAAGGAATAAGACTCTTATGGAAATAGTTAGATCAATGATGAGTTATTTAGAATTACCAAATTCGTTTTGAGGATATACTCTAGAAATGGAAATGAACATAGTACCTTCTAAGTCAAAACCCTCTACTCCCATAGAATTGTAGAATGAGCGTAAGCCTAGTCTAAAGCATATTCGGTTTTGGGGTAGTCCAGCACATATGCTGAAGGGAGACACTGATAAGTTGGAATTAAGAATAGGAGTTCACTTGTTTGTGGGTTATCCTAGAGAAATGAAAGGAGGTTTATAGTCCTAAAAATTAGAAAGTCATTGTTAGCACCGATGCCTAATTTTTAGAAGAGGACTATGTAAGTAAATTTGTTCTTAAGGAAATAATAAAGGACACGTCTAATCTAGTACCAATTATACAAGATGTGAGATACCACAAGAAACTACAACACGTGTCACAAATGATGCATAATTATAAATAGTGCCTCGTCGTAGTGGGAGGGTTGTTAGGCAACCTAAAAGATTCATGTTTTGGGAAAGTCTTTGGACTTGATCCCTGGTGAACATGAACCTGATCCCCGGACATATGATGAAGCACTCCATGATAAAGATGCAGCATCTTGGCAAAGAGCAATGAATACAAAAATAGAATCTATGAAGTCTAGGAGCTTATAGAACCACCAAATGGTGTAAAAGCCATTGGGTGAAAATAAGTCTACAATAGAAAAAGAGGGACAGACAGGAAGGTGGAAACTTTCAAAGCAAGGCTTGTTGGAAAAGGGAAACCTTTTTACCAGTAGTAATGCTTAAGTCTATCCAGATTCTTTTATCTATTGCTGCTCATATGGATTATGAGATTTGGTAAGTGGATGTCAAGATAGCTTTCCTTAATGGAAGTCTCGAAGAAAGCATCTATATAAAGCAACCAGAGGGGTTCATTCCAAAGGGTAAATTGCATCTAGTATGTAAACTCAATCGGTCTATTCATGGACTAAAGAAAAAGCTTCAAGGTCTTGGAACATCTAGTTTAATGAAGTAATCCAGACCTATTGATTTATTAAGTGTCCGTATGAGTCTTGTGTATACAAGAAGTGTGATGGAAACATGGTGGTATTTCTTGTACTATACATAGATGATATTTTTGGTAGTTGGAAACAATATCAAAGTGTTATCGGAAGTAAGGGTATGGTTGTCCATGCAATTCGATATGAAGGACTTGAGAGAATGCGCACATATTCTCGTGATCAAAGTAATAAGGGATCACCAGAAAAGAATGTCGTGCTTATCATGAGCTTCATATATCAATACAATCCTAGCTCGTTTTAGCATGCAAGACTCCAGGAAAGGTTTTCTACCTTTTAGACATGGAGTAGCTTTATCTAAAGAGATGTCTTCGAAGACATCAAAGGAGATAGAGGACATGAAGGCAGTTCCTTATGCTTCGATTGTCGGAAGTTTAATGTATGCTATGCTACGAGATTGGATATCTATTTTTCCATAGGCATGGATAGCAAATATCAAAGTAACCCTGGACAGGGACATTGGACTGCTGTAAAGCATATATTGAAGTACTTGAGAAGGACTAGAGATTATATACTAGTTTACTAAGCAGATGATTTGCTCCCAGTAGGTTACACGGATTCTGACTTCCAATCTGAAAGGGACAATAGTAAGTTAACCTCAGGGTTTTGTGTTACTTTAGGAGGTAAAGCCATAACAATGGAGGAGTGATAAGCATAGATGTTTTCATACTCCACCATGGAAGCTGAGTATGTGGTAGCCTTTGAAGCAGCCATAGAAGTTGTATGGCTCAAAAACTTCATAATGGACTTAGATGTGTTTCCTGGTTTGCCCAAAAATTATTGCAGTGTATTGTGATAATAAGTGGTGTAGTAGCAAATTCGAAGGAACCACGAGCCCATAAGGCAAGTAAACACATAGAGCGTAAGTACCACCCAATACGAGACATCGTATAACAAGGAGAAGTTGTTGCCACCTAGATTATGTCAGATGATAACCTGGAAGATCCTCTCACTAAGGCCCTTAAGGCAAGAGCTTTTGATGGGCATGTTGAAGGGTTGGGAATCAGATGTATGGTAGGGTATATGGCAGCATAGTCTTTTAGTATAAGTGGGAGATTGTTAGAGTATATACTAAAAGTCTAGCTATTTGTATAAACATTTAAGAATTACATTGGTTAAATATCTATATTTATATGCTAAGTGTAGTTGTTCAATTAATTTATATTGTAGATAATATGGTGTGTGATGTCACACACAGAAGATCATGTTATCAGTTCCTTATAAATTATAAACACTAGCTCACGACTGAGATGGATAGGAACAAACCATTGGAATAGTCGTAGTGTAATTTGGTATTAGTTTATCTTGACTATAAAATTACACTAGTACACTCTGTGTGTATTGAGCAGGACTATTTGAGGTAGTTTCTTTTTATACTAACTAAATAAAAGAACAATACCTCGGTTATTATGGAAGTGTGTGCTCTTAATCCTAATATAATAACAAGAACATATACTTAATATTTATTTCTTTGATTTATCAAAGGGTGTGATTTAGTTCAATAAATCAATAGGCCCGATAAGTTAGGAAATAATATTATTTATAGTGTGTGTTGTTGATTATAGAAGGAAACTGTGTCGTAGAAATCTAGGTTGATGATGTCCCCAAGAGGAGCTCATAAGGATTGTCATGTAAACCCTGCAGGTGGACTTAGTCTGACATGACGATAAGGTTGAGTGGTACTACTCTTAGACTAAAATATTAATTAAAGTTAGTTGTCAGTAACTCATTTAATTAGTGGGCATTCGACATCTTAAACATAGGGAGATTAACACACTCATGATAATAAGGAGCCCATATAGTTATATGGGATTGGTGTGATAGTTCAATAATAACTCTTTAGTGGTATGAGTTATTATTGATGAACTCGAGTTGTGTGTTCAGGGCGAACACGGGAAGTTCAAGTTCATCGGGAGACCAAAACCAATTCCTCCTCTCGGTCCCTATCGTAGTATCTTATTTATAAAGTATTATACCCACCCATACCCACCTTCTTACCCACCTTAAGGTGGCCGGCCAAGCCTAGCTTGGAGCCCAAGCGAGGGTCGGCCAAACTAAGGTGAGAGGTGGTCGGCCCTAGCTTGAACCCAAACTTGGTATGGCTGGCCACAATAAATTAAAAGGATTTTATTTTTTAAAAAATCTTTCTTATGTGGAAGCCATAGTTTTAAAAGAGAGTTTAAAATTTAAATCTTTCCTTTTATAGCTTTCTACAAAAGATTAAGACAAAGGTTTGATATCATTCCTTATTTGTAGTTAAAAGGAAGAATTTAATTTTTGATAAAACTTTCCTTTTATGAAACCATCCTCATGATTTTAAAAGAGAGTTTTAAAATTAAATCTTTCCTTTTATAGCTTTCTACAAAAGATTAAGAGAAAGATATGTTTCCTTATTTGTAGTTAAAAGGAAGATTTTAATTTTATCGAAAATTTTCCTTTTTATAAATCATCCACATGTTTTAATAGAGAGATTTTAATTTATAAAATTTTTATTTTATAACCAACCATGAAGGGAATTGTTTTAAGAGAAATTTTTATTTTAAAAATTTCCGGAAATAAATTAGGAAGTTTTAATTTTTGTTTAAAACTTTCCTTGTATGGAGGATGTTGAGGTGGTCGGCCAAATAGAAACAAGAAAGGAAATTTTAATTAAATTTTCCTTTCATTGGCAAAGAGGATAAGGAAGTTTTTATTAAAACTTTCCTTATTTACCAAGGCCATGGAATATAAACGAGAGGGTAGAGGTGCCTCACCTTATAACCTATCATCTACTATTCTTCTCTTCTCTTCCTTGTGGTGGTCGGCCCTCATCTTCTTCCTCTTCTCCTTTTCTTCTTCATTGGTGGCCAGCGGCATCAACTCTCAAGGAGCTTGTTGGTGGCCGAATTTTTCTTGGAGAAGAAGTAGAGAAAGGAGGCTTTGTTTCTAGCATCCCTTGCAGCTTGGTGATGGTGGTCGAACCTCATCTTCTCTTGGAGTTCTTGTGGTGGCCAAAACTTGCTTGGAGAAGAAGGAAGCTTGGGTGGATTCTCGTCTCGGTATATCATTGCCCACACGACGTCCGAGATAGGAAGAGGAATATGACAGAAGATTGTGATGTCTATAAGCTATAAAAGGTATAACTAGTTATTAGTTTCCGCATCATAACTAGTTCATCCTTTTATTTAGATCTTGAAATACCAAATTCGGATTTGTTATTTGAATTTGTGTTTCTTTGTTTTTCGATCTTGTGATTTGATTGTTCTTTTTGGTTAAACCTAGGATTACTATAAGGAGATTAAATATTGAATTTCTTTGAAAAGCTTTGTCGAGGCAGTGGTGGATGTTCCCATACCCAAGAAGACCAAGTGCCTCGCCATGTTTGACCTAGGAGCCAATCTTTGAAATAAATATTTAATCAAATTTGTAACATGGGTGGATTTGGTTCAATAATGTTAAGTATTGTTTGCAATCCAAGTCTAAACCTCTAAGAACATGTAAGTTAAATTTGGAATCAATAATGTTAAGTTCTGTTTGTAATTCCAAGTTTAATTTCTAAAGAACATAATAGGTTGTTAGGAAAGGTTCAGGACTTGTATAAAATTTTTGTACAGGGGAACCCGTACGATACTTCGAGTAGCAACCAACATGGAAGACCTAAAGAACCTCTCTATGATTCTACTTATAGTGAGACAAACCAACAAAGCGTTAGTGACCTAAGACCAGGGTGGGGATCCCTGGCTAGGCCCTCTGACGCTCAAGTCAATTTCTCTCTCAAAGATGGAAGAAAGAAGAGAAGAACAGTAACTAAAGTATTTGGAAACAGAGTTTAGATGCTAGAACTTGCGTACCTTAGCAATGGAGAGGATCTCCTTTTTTATACTATCTCATGTGACATCCGTAGTCGTGAAGTAGTCCCCGGTTAGTTAGGGTTTGTTAGGAGATGAAGTCATCTTCTATACTTTATGCAATAATCCTTTAAGGAATATTTTTTGTACCCCAGATGTACTTGTTTTATCATTTATAACTTATATTTATAATGGGGATATGTCATTATAACTGAAGAAGCTTCTAGAAGATATTTCCCACCAACTATTCTGTTGGTCATGTCTCGGTCGATCGTTCAAACCGGTTGCATATATTAAGAATGTTTTTTGTTGAACATGCCTTAGTTGGTCACTTAAGCTGGTTGTATATATATATATTGAGAATGCCTCCTGCTAAGCCTGTTTTGGTCGAGAATATTTATGAACATTAAGAGGATGAGTGTCCTTACACTCGATCAGACTTTACCTTGACGAGTGCATTTTGACCATAAGTTGTCGGTTGGTAATACACCATACGATACTATAAAGTTAAGTACCTTTACGCTCGGTCTGGCTTTGCCTGGCCGAGCATATATGAGCATATGGGTGATCGCTCGGCCTACAGTCGGTCGGTGACATGCTGAGAATCATATATAAGGCTAAGTGCCTTTATGCTCAGGTGGGCTTTGCCTAGCCGAGTATATATGAGCACGTGGATGGTCGCTCGACCTTTGGTCGGCCGATAATGTACTAAAAGTCATAGATAAGGCTAAGTGCCTTTATGCTCGGATGGACTTTGCCCGACTGAGCATATATGAGCACGTAGGTGCTCGTTCGGCCTTCGATCAGCCGATAATGTACTAAAAGTCATAGATAAGGCTAAGTGCCTTTATGCTCTGGCGGGCTTTGCCCGGCCGAGCATATATGAGCACGTGGGTGCTCGCTCGGCCTTCGGTCGGCTGGTAATGTACTAAAAGTCATAGATAAGGCTAAGTACCTTTATGCTCGGGCGGTCTTTGCCCAGCCTAGCATATATGAGCATGTGGATGCTCACTCGACCTTCGGTCGGTCGGTAATGTACTAAAAGTCATAGATAAGGCTAAGTGTCTTTACGCTCGGGCGGGCTTTGCTCGACATAGTATATATGAGCATGTAGGTGTTCGCTCAGCCTTCGGTCAGCCGATAATGTACTAAAAGTTATAGATAAGGTTAAGTGTCTTTACACTCAAGCGGGCTTTACCCCGACCGAGTATATATGAGCATGTGAGTGCTCGCTTGGCCTTCTATTGGCCAGTAATATACTGAGAATCATATATAAGGCTAAATACCTTTATACTCGGGCGGGCTTCACCCAGGTGAGCATATATGAGCACGTGGGTGCTCGCTCAGCCTTCAGTCGGCTGGTAACATGTTGAGAATCATATATAAGGCTAAATGTCTTTACTCTCGGGCGCCCTTTGCCCGGCCGAGCGTATATGAGCACATGGGTGCTTGCTCAGCCTTCACTCGACCGGCTATATATCTTTCCTATCTTTCTTGACATTGACCCTTCATTCACTTGCTAGGTTGACCTATCATAACCCGTATCAACTATCTTGAATCTTCTAATGTTTCTCAGTGTTATCAATTCTTTAAGTGAGCTATTTGATATCATTTTTCATTTTCATTTAAGCTACATGGACTTCTTCAAGTAACTTCTCTAATCGGGATAGTTGATAGCCTTGTTGTTGTCCTGGTTGATAGTATTGCCTTTGATTAATTAGTTGACATTGATCTTGATTGTTCTTGTTAAAAAAATTTAGGTGGTTCCTTCAACTTGGATTGTATGTGTTCGAGTACGGATTGTTTTTCTTTGGATTGAAACTTGCTATAGCATCACATTGTTCAAACTATTCAACCTGAGAAGAAATGACCCCAAGTGGGCAAGCTTCTTGTGCATTCTTTATACTACCACAAGAATCACAAATTCCTATAATAGCATTCATCGAATTGGTCCCCATTGATTCAAGATTTTTTGATAATGCATCAACTTTTACTAACATAATAATAAGTGCATCCACATCGAATTTGCCTGATCCTTTATCAGATTTTTAGGGAAGAAGCTTCCACTTCTCTCTGACAGCCATTGGTGATGATTTAGTTCCACACTTTCAATAATTTCCTTGGTTTCATCTAACCCTTTGTTCATTAGTGCCCCTCAAGATACAGAGTCCAGGGACACCTTTGTTGGATAGTTGATGTCGTTGTAAAATGTGTGGATCACTAATCACTTTTCCAAGCAATGGTGGGGGCATATTCTGAGCATGTTCTTGAATCTATCCTTGGTTTCATATAATGATTCGGTGTCAACTTGCTTGTGCATATATGCTATCTTTCATGGTGGATAGAATTTATCGAGGATTAACTACTCACATTGCTACCATGAAGTTATACTATTGGCTGTCAAAGAAGAGACTCACATCTTGGCTCTATCTCTCAAAGAAAACCCAAATAGCATTAGTCTCACTACTTCTGCTGGAACTCCATTCATTTTCATAATCCCACATATTTCATAAAAGACTTCCAAGTGTTGGTTTGAATCTTTGTGCGGTCTACCCTTGAATTGTTGTTGTTGAACCATTGAAATGACAATGGACTTAATCTCAAAATTGTTGGCTTCAATAGCTAATCTGGTGATGTTAGACCATAGCCCATGTGCATAGGGCACTTCATAATCTTTGAGTGGTTTGTTCGCCATTTCAGAAAATTTTTTTTTTTTATGTCTTTGCAGGTTTCTTCTTCGATAAGTTTTGTCAATTTCAGGATCTAGTTGAAATAAATCTCTTGCAAAATTAGATCTTCGTATATAAGAATAATCACAATAATTGTAATTATAGAATTTAAGTGCAATGAAAAACAAAGTTTTCAAATTTAGGAAAAAGAAATAAAGTGTAGGAAATTTAAAGTACATAATTTAAATGACAGGGAAGAAAGTAAGCAAATGCAAGTTATCTATAAAAATATTTACAAAATGAGAAAGAAAATAGGTTTAGACTAACTCAAGTAATTATTAACTAATGTTAAAAGTGCAGTTCCAGGCAACGACACTAAAAACTTGATATGTGCCCACAAGTGCACAGGTGTCGTCAAGTAATAAAATATTATCGATCCCATGAGAACTAGTTATAAGTACATTACTCATGATGAATTAACTAAACTATCGATGGTTGAGAGTCACACGCTAAGTAAAGAGAGTAAGATTGAGAAAGGGAAAGAGAGAGAAAGAGTGTTGAGGAACTTGGTTTGGGAGATGTTCTAGGGGTGGGTTTTGTTTCATTGTGATGTTAATCAATATAACATGGATCACCTATTACCTATTCTATATTCCTATGCACCTGTAGGAAGCTAGATTCATTACCGGCTCTTCCCCATGGAAGTTAAGTTAGAATGATATTTTGATCCATATCCTATGCTACTAAATGGAAGTGATTCCTATGAAGTCCGATAATGGGATACTCCTGTCACTAGGGCCCCTCAGTCATAAATCACAAGAACACACTAACACCCAACAATCATAGAGATGGAAATAACAATTACTTCCATTTCCCTACTTCCTTGTGGAGAATTGCTCCTCCTTTCGAGGTAATGCTCTAGACATATGAAAATGGGATACTCTTATTACTAGGGCCCCTTGGTCATATGATGTAGGGCATTCCCTCTATAAGATCAATAATTCTACATAATCATTTAATCAAATATGAGAATTAAACTCAAACACAATACATACATATAAGATCAAATGAATATAAGGCAAAGCAATGTCACAAAGATAGGAAATTGGTAAATCCATAAGTTCTTACATCAATCCATATCACAATTACTTGGTTTCAATCTATCCTTGGTTTCATATAATGATTCGGTGTCAACTTGCTTGTGCATATATGCTATCTTTCTTGGTGGATAGAATTTATCGAGGATTAGCTACTCACATTGCTACCATGAAGTTATACTATTGGCTGTCAAAGAAGAGACTCACATCTTGGCCCTATCTCTCAAAGAAAACCCAAATAGCATTAGTCTCACTACTTCTGCTGGAACTCCATTCATTTTCATAATCCCACATATTTCATAAAAGACTTCCATGTGTTGGTTTGAATCTTTGTGCGGTCTACCCTTGAATTGTTGTTGTTGAACCATTGAAATGACAACGGACTTAATCTCAAAATTGTTGGCTTCAATAGCTAATCTGGTGATGTTAGACCACAGCCCATGTGCATAGGGCACTGCATAATCTATGAGAGGTTTGTTCGCCATTTCAGAAATTTCTTTTTTTTTGACTTCTTTGCAGGTTTCTTCTTCGATAAGTTTTGTCAATTTCAGGATCTAGTTGAAATAAATCTCTTGCAAAATTAGATCTTCGTATATAAGAATAATCACAATAATTGTAATTATAGAATTTAAGTGCAATGAAAAACAAAGTTTTCAAATTTAGGAAAAAGAAATAAAGTGTAGGAAATTTAAAGTACATAATTTAAATTACAGGGAAGAAAGTAAGCAAATGCAAGTTATCTATAAAAATATTTACAAAATGAGAAAGAAAATAGTTTAGACTAACTCAAGTAATTATTAACTAATGTTAAAAGTGCAGTTCCAGGCAACGACACTAAAAACTTGATATGTGCCCACAAGTGCACAGGTGTCGTCAAGTAATAAAATATTATCGATCCCATGAGAACTAGTTATAAGTACATTACTCATGATGAATTAACTAAACTATCGACGGTTGAGAGTCACACGCTAAGTAAAGAGAGTAAGATTGAGAAAGGGAAAGAGAGAGAAAGAGTGTTGAGGAACTTGGTTTGGGAGATGTTCTAGGGGTGGGTTTTGTTTCATTGTGATGTTAATCAATATAACATGGATCACCTATTACCTATTCTATAGTCCTATGCACCTGTAGGAAG
Organism: Zingiber officinale; assembly: GCF_018446385.1. Lineage (NCBI taxonomy): Eukaryota > Viridiplantae > Streptophyta > Magnoliopsida > Zingiberales > Zingiberaceae > Zingiber > Zingiber officinale. Next base: position 52,897,211 of record NC_055992.1, on the reverse strand, counting down.
CTAGATTCATTACCGGCTCTTCCCCATGGAAGTTAAGTTAGAATGATATTTTGATCCATATCCTATGCTACTAAATGGAAGTGATTCCTATGAAGTCCGATAATGGGATACTCCTGTCACTAGGGCCCCTCAGTCATAAATCACAAGAACACACAAACACCCAACAATCATAGAGATGGAAATAACAATTACTTCCAGTTACCTACTTCCTTGTGGAGAATTGCTCCTCCTTTCGAGGTAATGCTCTAGACATATGAAAATGGGATACTCTTATTACTAGGGCCCCTTGGTCATATGATGTAGGGCATTCCCTCTATAAGATCAATAATTCTACATAATCATTTAATCAAATATGAGAATTAAACTCAAACACAATACATACATATAAGATCAAATGAATATAAGGCAAAGCAATGTCACATAGATAGGAAATTGGTAAATCCATGAGTTCTTACATCAATCCATATCACAATTACTTGGTTTCAATCTATCCTTGGTTTCATATAATGATTCGGTGTCAACTTGCTTGTGCATATATGCTATCTTTCTTGGTGGATAGAATTTATCGAGGATTAGCTACTCACATTGCTACCATGAAGTTATACTATTGGCTGTCAAAGAAGAGACTCACATCTTGGCCCTATCTCTCAAAGAAAACCCAAATAGCATTAGTCTCACTACTTCTGCTGGAACTCCATTCATTTTCATAATCCCACATATTTCATAAAAGACTTCCAAGTGTTGGTTTGAATCTTTGTGCGGTCTACCCTTGAATTGTTGTTGTTGAACCATTGAAATGACAACGGACTTAATCTCAAAATTGTTGGCTTCAATAGCTAATCTGGTGATGTTAGACCACAGCCCATGTGCATAGGGCACTGCATAATCTATGAGAGGTTTGTTCGCCATTTCAGAAATTTCTTTTTTTTTGACGTCTTTGCAGGTTTCTTCTTCGATAAGTTTTGTCAATTTCAGGATCTAGTTGAAATAAATCTCTTGCAAAATTAGATCTTCGTATATAAGAATAATTACAATAATTGTAATTATAGAATTTAAGTGCAATGAAAAACAAAGTTTTCAAATTTAGGAAAAAGAAATAAAGTGTAGGAAATTTAAAGTACATAATTTAAATTACAGGGAAGAAAGTAAGCAAATGCAAGTTATCTATAAAAATATTTACAAAATGAGAAAGAAAATAGTTTAGACTAACTCAAGTAATTATTAACTAATGTTAAAAGTGCAGTTCCAGGCAACGACACTAAAAACTTGATATGTGCCCACAAGTGCACAGGTGTCGTCAAGTAATAAAATATTATCGATCCCATGAGAACTAGTTATAAGTACATTACTCATGATGAATTAACTAAACTATCGACGGTTGAGAGTCACACGCTAAGTAAAGAGAGTAAGATTGAGAAAGGGAAAGAGAGAGAAAGAGTGTTGAGGAACTTGGTTTGGGAGATGTTCTAGGGGTGGGTTTTGTTTCATTGTGATGTTAATCAATATAACATGGATCACCTATTACCTATTCTATATTCCTATGCACCTGTAGGAAGCTAGATTCATTACCGGCTCTTCCCCATGGAAGTTAAGTTAGAATGATATTTTGATCCATATCCTATGCTACTAAATGGAAGTGATTCCTATGAAGTCCGATAATGGGATACTCCTGTCACTAGGGCCCCTCAGTCATAAATCACAAGAACACACAAACACCCAACAATCATAGAGATGGAAATAACAATTACTTCCAGTTACCTACTTCCTTGTGGAGAATTGCTCCTCCTTTCGAGGTAATGCTCTAGACATTTGAAAATGGGATACTCTTATCACTAGGGCCCCTTGGTCATATGATGTAGGGCATTCCCTCTATAAGATCAATAATTCTACACAATCATTTAATCAAATATGAGAATTAAACTCAAACACAATACATACATATAAGATTAAACGAATATAAGGCAAAGCAATGTCACATAGATAGGAAATTGGTAAATCCATTAGTTCTTACATCAATCCATATCACAATTACTCTCTTAATCCTAGAACAATAGATCTACTCTATGACACAGAGGAAAGAATCCAAAGATAAAGGAATTAAAACATCAAAACCCAAACTAGAAGAAGAAGGGAGAAGAAGCTTATCCGATGCGTTGAGTGATCTTTGGATCCAATCCTTGCTTCTGGAGCCAATAAAATGATAAAAATTGCTTTGGATTATGGAATGGAGAGCGAAGAGAGTGTAGATTGGGACCATGATGGATCTCCCAAAGGGGAGAACCACCCTCCCTTGAAAAGGGTAAGAAACCCCCTTAAATATTGTTGGGCATGGGCTTGGCACAGCCCTTGCCACGGCCATGTGGCATCCACACGGCCACCCTCTGCTTGGCCTCTGGTATGGCGGCATGGCCATGTGGATTCACACGGCTATGTACTGCTTTGCCTCTAGAAAATCCACATGGCCGTGTGGAATCAACACGTCCAGAGTCTACTCCTTCTCTAGAAACCCACATGGCCATGTAGATCCACACAGCCAGGGCTATCTTCTTCTGTGTTCACTGCATGACCATGTGGAATCCACACGGATGGGGTCATCCCCTCCTCTAGTAAGTGGCACAGCCGTGTGGATTCCACACGTCCAAGCCCTTTTGTATTCGTTTATTCTCTAAATTGTCCATGAGTGCCATTTCCACTCTAAAAATACCTCCTGTCAATAGAAAAGCACACAAAAGCATATCTCTATCAAAGAAGGGCAATTATACTAAAAATATGATAAGTGGTGTAAAAATGTATAGATCAAGTGCAAATAAAGTATGTGAATATGCCTCAAAATATATATAAAAGCATATATAATTTATGCACATCACCGTCACATAGTTTATCTTTCTGGTTTGGGTGACCTACCTTTTATCTTTGACTCTATTTTGTTACAACGGTGTCGTCTACTTATTATTCTGCGTGATTGTGTATGATACTAGCCGTGTGGGATACTTATTATCCTGTATGGTTGTGTATGGTTCTAGACATGTGGGCTATAGGTTATTATACTTTTATAACCATGTGGCTAGCTATGTATCTAGGTTTTGCATATTGTCATATGGGGGGGGGGGGGGATGCTATCTATTTTTTGAGCAGGGACTCCCTTGGGGTATGATAATTTATTGGTGTCAGAGCCACAGGTTTACGAGAACTATTTCCCGTGTTTTGGATTTTTGTGATTTGTTTCCTTAATGTGACTTTTTAAGTTTTGGGACTAGACAATGATAGGACATCTCGAAGCTATATGAGGTAAGTTTATATAACTATTATCATACACTGTTGTTGTTATTTCTCTATTGTTTGTAATAGGTATGATATGTTTTGGGTTAGCCACTACTCACGGTCAACCCCTACTAAAGATCAGAGATTACAATCTCAGGGGATTTCTCCTACCAAAGAGCAGGTATACCACTAGTAGCTCTGTTAGTAGAGGATTGATTTACTCCGTCTCATAGAATTTTTGACCCTCAAGTTAGTTATGCTTGGTTAGGTAACTTGGAAGATATGTTTGAGTACTTGACTTATAGAGACATAGAAAGGATTGAAATATCTATATACTATTGTTGTCTCGACCAGTAAAGGATTGATGTATTCTATTCATGGGGACTTTGACCATAGATCAATCATACTAGGTTATATAACCTAGAAGATGCATTCGGATATATGATCCACAGTGAGGTGGAAAAGTGTAGAGTTAGCTGCTTAACACTTACAAGATACAACTGTTAATTGGGTGTATAACTAGGAGAGTACATTAGGATATATGACCTATACTGATGTGAAACAGATGAAGTTAGTTGCTTATCATTTACGTGACCAGGTACCACATGAAGGAAGATGTAGAAGATGATTTTTAAGAACAAGGCATTACTTGGTGATTATTTTGAGGTGTTTTGAGAGAGAGTACATCTCTACCTCCTTTGGTAGCATAATGACATATAAGGTGATGGTCAATCGATTTGCATAATGTTATTTTATGGGAGATCCAGACTCATGAACTAATCAAATATGGTTAGATGTCCTTAATGGTATATGTTGGTGCAGGGTGCACCAGAATCAAATCTTAGTTTTGATGTTGTCAAAGATTCAAGTTAAGTCATATTGTGATCTAACAAGTTAACTAGTGTGCAAGATATTTACTCAACTGGAAAAGTCTTTGCATATCATGGAAGCCGGGTCAGAAGCCCAAGTGGGTTGATATGACTTGACACTTGATAGGAAAGCTCGATAGGTCTAGAGGACCGAAGATCGAGAGGAAGTCTTGGTGAGCTAATCCATGCTAAGCAACAAAGTCCAAATAGGTTTGGAGGACCAATATTTGGCATGCAGGTTGAGGTAAGCAACTAGGGAGGAGAGGCAGTGAGGTCGTGTTCTGGAAAGGAACAAACTCTAGGTTGTTGATCCAACTAAAGAAACTAGGAAGGTTTCCAAGTTGAGATCAAGACAGTTCAACTATCAAATACTACTCATGCATCATATAATTGTGCTAACATTTATTTTGCAAGATCATATTTTGCAGTATTCGGCTTGATCGATCAACTGAACCTAGGGATTGGTTAACCAAACCAGAGATTAGACCAAAGCAAAGTTCAATCAATACATGATCAGTCGATTGAACTAGCAGATCGATCGACCAAACCATGATGATGTGTCACAGATTAGGTTAGCTCCCAAGTTGAACTGATAAATCAGATTAATCAGAAGCTAGCCTGATCGGTCGACCAAACTCTGTTGGGTTATCGGGCCGCGAAAATCGCGTTTTCGCGTCGCGAAAACCCCGAATCACCTATGCCACTGGATCTCGTGCGAAGGATAGATTTCAAAAATTTAAATACGAGTACGAGTTTACTAAAACTTAGATCTACTCCTAGATCTACATGGAAGAGATCTATACCTTCGATGCGTGCCCTTTTTCGTATCCCGCTCGTCCAAGATTCGTCGGATCTCGAAAGTATCAAAGATAGATACTTCTCTATACGTATCCACACGAACACACTAGGTGGAGATGACCAAAACAAGGTGTGCTAGCACCTTATGGGATTCGTCCAAGGAAAGGAGAGGGAGAGCAAAAATGGCTAGAGGAAGGAGATGAAGTGAATGCACATGAATGAGAAAATGAATTCACATCCACAACAAAAGGTGGCCGGCCACTTTCCCAAGTGTAGCCCCCATTTTTGCATTAAGTGTGGCCATTAAGAGATTTGTAACCTCCATGAGGTGACACACACATGTGCTAAACATGATGATGTGACACCTCATCATTGGCCACTTAATGCCAACTCACCAATGAGGTGGCATGAAGTCAAGTCAAACTTGACTCTTCATCTTCCTCTCAAGTCAAGTCAAACTTGACTTAATCTCTCTCATGGTTGATCTAATCCAACCATTTAATTCAAGCCAATTTAATATAATGAATCTAATTCATTTAATTAAATTGATTCAATGAGTCATAATTTAAATTAGACTCATTAAACACATGAATTAACTTGAGTCCAACTTAAGTTAGCCCAATTAGGATTACTCTTAATCCAATTTGATTCATTAAATGAATCTAATCCTCTTGGTTCATCATATGAACCTAATCTCCATCTAATTGTCCTTAGTGTGTGACCCTATAGGTTATTGTAGCGTTGGCAATGCCCCTAAACCCATTTAGGAGCATAAATAATGAGCGGTATCTAGCAACACATCATTACTACCCAATGTTACAAGAATGTTGAGATCCAACATCACCTTGTGACTACTAATTGTGACTCCTCACAATATATGACAAGTGTCCTTCTATCCTAGATATCTAGATTGATCAATATGAGGCATAGACCGTGTCATCCTCTAATCAATCTAAATCTTGAACTCCAAGTAGACACACTAAATCAAATGAGCTCAATATCCTATATTGACTCATTTGGGCATGGCCATGCACTTCGTGGTCTCACTCTATCAAGAATACCAATGTCTCTCCCGTCATATAGGAGGAATAGCTCCCATCTACATCACTCACATCCCTCCGCATAATTTGTTACATACCCAGTAATCGATTTTATGGTCCACCCAGTTACGGGTGACGTTTGACGAAACCAAAGTACATAACTCCTTATGTAGGGAACCATGGTGACTTCAGGTCTAAGGACTAGTAGTCATACTAATAGCCACATGAGAAAGTATATGACACTCATATAACGATCCATGATACTTTCTCATGGCGGGTCATTCAGTATACATTCTCTAATGCATACCCATGTGTCAACTTGATATCTCTATATCCATGACTTGTGAGATCAAGTCATCGAGTTGACCTACATGCTAGTCTTATTGCATTAACATTGTCTCTGAATGTTAATACTCGACTAGGAAGGATTAAGAGTAGTGTTCCCTATATCATCTCACTATCGATTCAACCAATCAATTGATATAGGTAAGAACCTTCTACTCAAGGACATTATTATACTTAGTTTATTTGGCACCAATACAAGTATAACAACCAAAAACCAAATGCTTTTATTTATATAGAATATGATACAATAAGTCCAAAATACAATCATCAAATGATTGGCTCTAGGGCTCTAGCTAACAAACTCTGGGATTAGTTGACTGAACATTAAATGCAGTTAAAGGCTTATTAAAGGAGAATCACAATGAACAGGGAAATAGGACTAATTGATCGATCGATAAAGAGGATCAGTCGATCGGACATTAATTGCTCATTATTACTTGAAGATTGGATCTTGACAAAGAAGGAAAGCACAATTTTTAGTCAATCGATAGAGGGTTAGATCGATTGAACATATCAGTCGACTAAAGTGTTTATCAGTTAACCGAACATGGTTTATAAAAGGGGAGCTTGAGGTCCAATGCAGGCATTCATTCGAAATCTAATTCTCTGTGCTAAAACTGTCATTTATACTATTTTGCTACTCAACTTCAAACAAGCTACTACTCCGATAAAGTGCCGACAATCTTCATCACTTTTATATAATTTTATTTAGCTTGCATTGTACTTAATTTCAAGTGAGATAGTAGGATGTTACTATTTTATATCTATTATTGTACGAATTGCTTCATTCCAGAGGTTTTGTCAAGAAGAATTATAGTGATTTGCCCAATGATGCGATCAAGGATCGCGGGTCCTGGAAGTTGACATAGGCTCCAAACCAAGTAACCACTTTAGTCACTTGTATTGTTTTCTACTGCCACTTTGATATTTATTCTGTGAGTCGATAAGAAAAGAAAAGTTTTAACATGTGATATTCACTCCCCTCTATGACATCTTTCAATCTTTCAATTGGTATCAAAGCAAGGTTGCTCTGAAATTACTTAAACATTTTTTAAACAAATTTTAAAGTTTTCTCTTTCCTTAATTTTTTAAATTTCTTTATCCTACACTACTAATGTAAAATACGACACCAAATAATAATTAAATAATAAGGTTATTTGAGAAATAATCTTATTGGATTTTTTAGGAATTTCTAGAAATTTTTTAGGATTTAAACGAAAGTAGTATGACATGTTTAAGGGATGGATTTATTAGGCTAGGAGAAAGCAGAATACCCAATTAGTGGGAGTTGATTGAGAAATTAACTTAGGGTTTAATGAAATTAAACTTAAGTATATATTTAATTTCTTCTCACCTTATCCTCACCTGACAGATTCCTTTCTCTTCTTCCTCACTCTTCTCGAGAATCGAGACGCACATCTCGAATCCAAGTCCTGCGATCACATAATATATTTAGCTAATTACATATACAACAACTAGCTAAACCTAAAACTCAATAATTCAAGATCTACCTAAATTCACATATCACATAGATTAATCCAACCCATCACCACTAATCATGATATCAATCTTATGATTATATTACAAATCATGTACTCCTCTAAATCAACCATAAACCTTCATCTCAATAACAACTCATCCACATGATAATCACACACAAACAAAAATCCACTCAAGCAATAAATCACAACTAACTGGAACTAGGACACTCTAACTATTTCACAACTAAAATCAAATATGGTTAATACATGAAATTACCTTCTCAACTTACCAAATCCGATTCTCCGTTTGACGAAGATATTCAATCGCCACAGTAATAGAAGTAAGACTCTCACCTTGGATCCGATAAGAGCTTGGTATCACAACAGTGATCGAAGCTAGATATAAATGCTGCCCTCCAAATCAAAGAACCCTAAATCATCACTGATCATAAATCAACAAAGCTTAGGTTAAGGGCTTCGTTACCCATTTGCTCGCTATTCTTCTCCAGGGTTGTTCACTGATCCCACAACTACTCACGAAGGATGGTGGTCGATGACGGCGTTGACAACGCGAACAAAGACAGCACGAGGAATTAGGCATTCCATCAAACATAGGATCTGCACCAACCACATGACCAATTAAACAATGCATCCATGTTTGATAGCGAGCTTGCTGGGACAAGGATCGTGGTACCACTCCAGTGAAGGGATCCGTGTGATAGAGGAAGAGTTCTATGGCTCCGCAGCAGAGATCCCTCCAGTGTGACCTCCCTTACTCGGCTGGGTCCTCAAGCGAGGAGAAGAACAGCCCTGTCTTCCTTTGCGTTGAATCTCCCTTCCAGTGGCAGTGGCACCTGATGACACGGCGGCGGCGCACAAATCCAACGCGATCGGACGCCCTCAAGTCGAGATCCGGCATGATCGAACTGCGGCACAATGATGGCTAGGGCTCCGCCGGAAAGGTGGAATCGAGTGCTTGGCTCCCAACGAGGGTTGGGTGTCCGCGGCTAGGTCTGTGAAGGCGATGGCCAGATCTGCGCCGGTGACGAAGAGGAGAACTCGGTTCAGGTCGGTAGTGGGTTGGATGACGCTGATGATGAGGCTTGCAGCAATCGGCACAGCTTTGGCCGTCGACGTTCGGCGGAGAGGGCACAAGATAGAGGATAGGAGGAGGTGTGCGGCGGTGGAGTGAATCGGGGTCGGGGGTGGTCGTCGGCGATGAAGAGCAGCTGGGCGAGGGAGAGGCGGCGGTGAGGTGGAGAGCGTGAGAGAAGGGCTCGGGATGAAAAATAAGGGAATTAGGTTTTATATATAACTAACTTAGGTTTAGTTAATTAAACCATAAGTTAATTCCTCAATCAACTCCCACAAAAGGGATAGTCCAAACAGGCTTTTCTCGTCCCTATTATTTTATCCCCGCAAACTATTACATACGAGCTCCAATTAAATCCCAGAAAATTTCTAAAAATTCCTGAAAAATCCAATAAGATTATTTGTCCAATAACCTTATTATTTAAATATTATTATTTGGCCACCATATTTTACATTCTCCCCCACTAATAAAAATTTGGCCCCCAAATTTACTGCTCAACTCAGGGATCCACATCTAAGTGTAACAATCCAGCAACATACTCATATACCGCTCCATCCAAATATCAAGAATAAATCTTCATTCGTAAGAGATAACTCTGTGGGTTATGAGCTCACCCTACTTCCGCTGCGCCACTCTGATATCTCACCACTACAGATAAATCAACTATCTTCGCACTGCATAACACACTATTTGCAACACCTCTAACATCTGTATAGAGCGCTCAAACTATCCATCTGTCTGAAGATATAAAGTGATACTAAAACCAAACTCTATGCTCATGGTCTGCTGTAAAATCTGCTAGAACCACGATGTGAATCACGAATCTCCATCTAGTACAATAATCAGAGATATACCCTAAAGATCGATGATCTCTCTACAGTATAATCCTGCTACTCAATCCAAAAGAATCTATCCTACAAATCAATAACTAGGGAGCAAGTCGTCTCCCAACAAGGATTACCCAAACCATCACATCCTCTCCATGTCCTGGATAATCCCTCAACATCGATCAATCATACCGGATAGTCTCCTACACAAAGATAGAGAAAAAGAAAGGCATCCAACCTTTAACACCTACTGCCAACAACTAAATGTATCCCAAAAAGTTTGACAAATCTCATCATCTCATCCTTTCTGATAATCAAATATCCATGGTAAAGGAATGTCAATCCAAAGTCAAAGGATCACACAACCTTCTGACTAAAAGTCTACCCATCTAGAGAGTATCTCCATAACTCTCACAATCATACCTGTAAAATGCCCTCCAATAACTATTGACAAAAGGTCGAACACCCTCTGATCTTACATATAAACTTCAAGACCTTCAGTAAATGATCAGGTGATCAAGGTCCTGAGCTGTTTATCATTGAGGATATCTAACCCTATAACGGCTGTATCTCATAAGTGTTAAGCAACTAGCTCCACACTTTTCCACATTAGTGGGGGGCATCTATCCAACTGTACCCTCAAGGTCATCCTACCAGGTACATACTGTTGGTGCAGTTAGCATTAACGATTTAACCCAGGTTTTGATGAATGACAAATAGGTTAAGTTAGTTTTGTTGTTGTCTGACACTTTGATCGAGTGTGCAGGAGAAGTCCAGACAGGTCGACGGGCTGACCGGATGTCTGGCACGAAGTCCAAGCGGGTCGACGGGCTGACCGGACGCTTGGCGAGAAGTCCAGCCAGGTTGACGGGCTGACCGGATAGTTGGCAAGAAGTCCAAGCGGGTCGACGGGCTGACCGGACGCTTGGCGAGAAGTCCAGACGGGTCGACGGGCTGACCGGACGTCTGGCAGGTAAGTGAGGTAAGTCACTGGAGGGGAGTGACTGTGAGGACGCGTTCCCGGAAAGGGGACATTAGGCGTCGATCCGGCTTAGATCCATTTCGGATGTCTAAGTCGAGATCGTGACTAGATTCCGGTCTTGGAAAGACGGAATCTAAGTCATACTCTTTTTATCCATCTGTTGAACTTTAACTGTGCTAACAATCTGTTTTACAGGATACATATTTGCCTCGGACTAACTTTGTTTTGCAGGAAAAGGGAGTTTTCTGAAACAAGGTGGTCCGGGCGCCTGGAGGGGATCCAGGCGCCCGGAGGTCCGGGCTCCCGGAAGGCGAATTCTATCCAGCCGAGTCGTCACCACGTGGAGCATCATGGTTTGTGCAGCTACGTCACATTCCAGGCGCCCGGAAGGGATCCAGGCGCCTGGAACAGCATATAAAAGAAGCCCCAGACAGGAGCTTCAGATGAATTGAATTTAAGCTGAGAACTCTTCTACTGCTGGTCTTGCTGCTGGACGTTCAGTGCGACGCCAACAAAGTTCCGACAAAGTGCTACTTCGGTTTTTATTTAATTTCCTTGTCGGTATTGCTTTATTTTCACTTGCATTTCCTGTACTCATTCTGTAATCATATTTCGACTTGTTAGTGATTGCCCAACAAAAGTGGTCAAGGATCACGGGCCTTCGAGTAGGAGTCGTCACAGGCTCCAAACGAAGTAAAAACATCTGTGTCTATTTTATTTTTCCGCTGCGTTTATACTCGTCTTTTTCGAATCGATATTCACCCCCCCCCTCTATCGACTCTAACGGTCCTACAAGTGGTATCAGAGCGGGTACCGCTCTGATTTGGTGCAACCACCAATCAGACAGGGGGTGAATTTTCTTTTGTTTTTTTAAATTAATTTTAAAACTGGTGTTTCGTTAACTTAATATTTCTCTAATCAATTTAAATTAGTGCAACACGAATCTAGTTTTTTTTTCTCTTCCCGCACTACTAATCCAAGACCAAGTCTTGGGATATTTTTTGGTTATTTACCTGTGCACAGAATGTCCCAACAAGAAGGATTCAGCACAGTGCGACCTCCACTCTTCAACGGGGACGACTTCCCTTACTGGAAGAAGCGCATGGAGGTCTACCTCAAAACTGACTTTGACCAGTGGATGAGCATTACGAGACCTTACAAAATTCCGGCAGACACATCCGGGAATATACTGGATCCTGAAGAATGGACAGCGGACTTGAAGAAGAAGGCGTCAACAGAAAACAAAGCGATCAACACTCTACAGTGCGGACTAACAAGAGAAGAGCTAAACAGAGTCGGTCCACACAAAAACGCTAAAGAACTGTGGGACAAACTGATCGAGCTGCACGAAGGAACAAGCGACGCTAAGGTAACAAAATGAGACCTGCTTTTAAATAAAATTTTTAATATAAAAATGCAGGAAGGAGAAACAGCGAATCAACTCCACGCGAGGATCAAGGACATCCTCAACGGGCTCCATGCGATAGGCCACCAGATGGAGAACAGAGACTTGATAAGGTACGCTTTAAACGCCTTTCCACGTAATAGTTTGTGGGCATCAATAGTGGATGCCTACAAAATTTCTAAGAATCTTTCTAAATTAAAATTGGATGAGCTTTTCTGTGAATTAGAATTACATGAACAAACTAATGCTGGAGCCGAGAAAGGTGTAGCTTTATTTGCAGGTTCCTCCAAGAAAAGCAAGCCTGAATTTGAAGAAGACGCCGACCAAGACTCCGAAGATGAAGAACACCTGGTGAACTTGGTAAGAAAAATGTTCACCAGGAGAAAGAGGAGCTTCAGCAAAAAGGACCTTCAAAAGATCAGCTCTCCCTCAGAACAAAAGAACGTCACTTGCTACGGCTGCAATAAAAAGGGACACTACAAGAACGAATGCCCAAAACTGAAGTTCGATAAATCAAAGCCAACCAAAAAGAAGGCACTCAAAGCAACGTGGGACGACACCTCGGACGAATCAGAGGAAGAAGAGCAGAAACATCAGAGCCACCTCGCACTGATGGCCCGCGAAGCTGAAACAGAAAACGAATCGGAAGATGAAGACGGGTCTGAACCCGAAACAAGCCACGAGTCCGTACTCGTTTCCGAAGGCCCGAATGAGGTATACTTTAATTTAAACAAAAAATTTTTTAGAATCATTTCCTGCTTAAATAGTAAATTAACTAAATTAGAAAATGAAAACAAATCACTTCTTGAGGAAAATCAAAACCTCAAGGAACAAATCATAAATTCAAATCCAACTCAAGATCTAACACTTGAGGAAGAAAATTTATTACTAAAAAATGAGATTAACAATTTAAAAGAAATGTTAGAAAAATTCACAACAAGATCAAAAAATCTAGACTTAATCCTAAATAATCAAAAAGCATGTTATAATAAAACCGGACTAGGATATAAGTCGAATTCAAATAAAACCTTCAAATCATTAATAACCCAATATAAATCAACCAATCTAGCTTGGGTTCCGAAAGCGTGTCTGACCACGCAAGTAGGACTTAATCAATATTATATACCTAAAGAAAAAATACATTATATAAAATCGAATAAACCAAACCAAAATCCAAAATACAAACCTAAATCAAATTCAAAATCTAAACATTTTAAAAATCAACAAAATTATCACCAAGTTAACCATAACTATAAAAAGAATCGACACAAACCTAAAACCAATATCTAAATTAATGGCCAATAATTCAGGGGGAGGCTCCAGAATAGCTGGCACCTCCAAAACTAACCTACCCGACAGGGTAACCCAAAACAAACTATCCCGGCAGGGTAATTGTTGGAACCCCAAGGTTGTTTTGGTGTGATCAACAAGTTAAGTTAGGTCCTGCGTTGTTTCTAACCTTGTGTCTAAGTGTGCAGGAGCTTAGGAACATAGGTAGTCGAGCGGAAGACGCAGCTAGCGAGAAGGACGGCAGTCCGAGGGACGAGGTGCTGCGGAAGAGTACACCGGCGGACGAGAAGGAAGCGCGCGGTGGTTCCGAGGGACGAAAGCCGGAGCGGAAGATTACTCGGGGAGCAAGAGATGCAGCTAGCGAAAAGGTCGACGACCGAGGGATGAAGACTGCGGATGAGTACGCTGGTGGACGAGAAGGAAACACGCGGCAATTCCGAGGGACGAGAAGCCGGAGGGAAGCCCGTTTGAGAAGACCGGAAGTTGGGTTCGGGTGTGCCCTTTTCCGGATGGCAGAGATCACCCAAGTAAGCGGATCCGGAGCGGAATACCCGGACCGAGGCGGGACTAAAACGGAGCAGAGGTCCCGGACGCAAAAGTCAACCAGAGTTGACTTTTTGCTTCGGGGCGCCCAGAGCAGCCCGGGGCGCCCGGAACGTGAAGTTTGACCAGAACGTGTCTTTCGCGTTCTGGACGTTGGGGGATAAAGTTTTATCCCCCCAGGGCACCCGGAACCCTTCCAGGCGCCCCGACCAAGACTATAAATATAGCCTTGGTCCAGAAGCTGTCAATCAACTGAGAACTCAAGCATTCTTTCTACACTTGTATGCTTTTCTGTTTTAAGCTTCTATTGTGCGCTTCATTGCTGTAAAAGGCTTCTCCGCCTGAAGGAGATACTAGTGCTACACTTTCTTGGATTAACAACCTTCCCGGTTGTAACCAAGTAAATCTCGGTGTGCCTTTTACTTTTCTGCTTTTATTTATTTCTCTTATTTTACAAGTGTTAGTTTAAGAGTTCGAGAAGGGTGTTTGCGTTTTGCTTTTTGCAGGGCTATTCAACCCCCCCTTCTAGCCGGCCCAACGTTCCTACAACTGGTATCAGAGCCAAGGCGCTTCAGGAGGACTAACCGCCGAACGAAGCAACGAGATGGCCGGACCAATCATCCACCCGCCGAAATACGAAGGGGACTTCGCTACCTGGAAAAAACTAATGCAGGTATTTCTTACAACAGATATTGAATTATTTTTAACAATGAAATTTGGCTTTGAAGCTCCAGAGGACAAGGAAATAGATAAATGGACAAAAAAGGAGCAGGCCGACTTCGTGGCGAATGGCAAAGCAGAGTACCATCTGCTAAGCATTCTTCCGCCTCAAGAAGTCAACAGGATCGGTAAATATAACTCCGCAAAGGAACTTTGGGAGAAGTTCCTTGAGCTGCACGAAGGGACGTCCGAAGCTAAGCTCGCTAGACGAGATCTGCTTCGCAATCAGCTCACCAGCCTGCGACTTGGGGAAGACGAGACAGTCGCACATCTACAAAAGAAATCATCACCGGACTCACGAATCTCGGAGAAACGGTAAGTAACCAAGATTCGCTCAGGTGCGCGTTAAATTCATTTCAGAAATTCAAAATGGGCATCACTAGTAGATGCTTTTTACATTTCTAAGGACTTAGAAAAAATTTCATTAGAAGAATGTTTTTCAACATTTGAAGTCCATGAGTCAAGATGTGCAGGAATGAAGGAGCCCAAGAACAACGTCGCCCTCAAAGCTTCGAGAGACGAACCTGAGTCGGAATCCTCTCTCGACGACGAGGAAATGGTAATGATGGTAAGAAGATTCAAGAAACTTTGTAAATCTAGATCTACTAACCATCCGCAGGGGAAGAAGAAAAGGATGATCCGCTGCTACCACTGCGACGAAGAAGGGCACGTCAAGGACAACTGCCCCAAGCTGAAGAACAAAGACAAGGAGAAGGGAAAGAAGCCTATTCAGAAACGAAAGGCCCTGAAAGCGACGTGGGACGATACGTCGTCCGAATCGGAAGTCGAAGCATTCTCTGGACTCGCACTGATGGCGAGCCATCAAGACGACAACTGCGATTCAAGCTCTTCCGAAATGAGCATCGAGAGCATCGATGAAGGGGGAGACACGTCGGAAGAAAGCAGCAGCTCAGGGGGAGAAACGGACAACGAGATCGACAAGGTAAGTCAGGTACGATCTCTTCCTCCCGATAAAATGTTTAAGTTCGTTAAACTTTTAACAAAAGACTGCTGCAAATTAGAAAGTGAAAATAAAAATTTAAAAATAATCTTAGTTAAATCCTGCCCTCTAGAAGAATTAGATAAATCAAAATTGGAAAATGAAAAATTGAAACTTGAAAATTCAAGTAGATAATTTGAAAAACCATGCATGTTCATCTAATTCTAGAAAATTTAAAAACTTAAATTGGTATTATAGATATCACCCGGGACAAATTAAGAATATCTCTAGAAAATATGTCCCTAAGAAATTTTTAATCAATCCAGTAGGCTGGAACCTTTATTGGGTTCCTAAATCTTGCTTAGTCTAAGTTTTAAAATTAAAATTAAAATTAGCGCTTTTCAGTGAGAAAATTAAACAATGAATTTCTCTATGAGGTTTTGTCTAAAGAAGTGGTTGTTGCTCCAATAACGAAGAAGGCCTAGTGCCTCGCCACTACCTGGAAGCCAAAATATTGAAATAAAAGTTTAATTAACTTTCTGTCAAAGCATTAAAATTAGAATTAATAAATGCTTTCAAAGTTTTAAAAAAATATATATTTTTTCAAAATATTTTTATACTTAGAAAAATACTTTTTGCCAAAGTCAAATTTTCACTTAGAAAAATTCTCATTTTTTGTTAATTTAGAAAAATTTTCATAAGACAATTTTGTTTAAGTTAAAAGACCATTTTGAAATTGAAAATTTCTGCTTAAAGTCTTTAAGAAATTTTTTTTACTCTAAGTCTTTAACCCTTAGTTCTTTGCACATTATTTCAATAACTTGTTTTAATTTTATGTCTAGTTTTGACCCTAGCTTAACTTGGGTTGATCACACCAAAAAGGGGGAGACTGTTGGAACCCCAAGGTTGTTTTGGTGTGATCAACAAGTTAAGTTAGGTCCTGCGTTATTTCTAACCTTGTGTCTAAGTGTGCAGGAGCTTAGGAACACAGGTAGTCGAGCGGAAGACGCGGCTAGCGAGAAGGACGGCAGTCCAAGGGACGAGGTGCTGCGGAAGAGTACACCGGCGGACGAGAAGGAAGCGCGCGGTGGTTCCGAGGGACGAAAGCCGGAGCGGAAGATTGCTCGGGGAGCAAGAGACACAGCTAGCGAGAAGGTCGACGACCGAGGGACGAACACTGCGGATGAGTACGCTGGCGGACGAGAAGGAAACACGCGGCAATTCCGAGGGACGAGAAGCCGGAGGGAAGCCCGTTTGGGAAGACCGGAAGTTGGGTTCGGGTGAGCCCTTTTCCGGATGGCAGAGATCACCCAAGTAAGCGGATCCAGAGCAGAATACCCGGACCGAGGCGGGACTAAAACGAAGCAGAGGTCCCGGACGCAAAAGTCAACCAGAGTTGACTTTTTGCTTCGGGGCGCCCGGAACTGTCCGGGGCGCCCGGAGCAGCCCGGGGCGCCCGGAACGTGAAGTTTGACCAGAACGCGTCTTTCGCATTCTGGACGTTGGGGGATAAAGTTTTATCCCCCCCAGGGCGCCCAGAACCCTTCCAGGCGCCCCGACCAAGACTATAAATATAGCCTTGGTCCAGAAGCTGTCAATCAACTGAGAACTCAAGCATTCTTTCTACACTTGTACGCTTTTCTGTTTTAAGCTTCTATTGTGCGCTTCATTGCTGTAAAAGGCTTCTCCGCCTGAAGGAGATACTAGTGCTACGCTTTCTTGGATTAACAACCTTCCCGGTTGTAACCAAGTAAATCTCGGTGTGCCTTTTACTTTTCTACTTTTATTTATTTCTCTTATTTTACAAGTGTTAGTTTAAGAGTTCGAGAAAGGTGTTTGCGTTTTGCTTTTTGCAGGGCTATTCAACCCCCCTTCTAGCCGGCCCAACGTTCCTACAGTAATTAGGATTAGTTAAAAAGAGATCAAGTTTAACTTGACTCTTGGTACTGGTGAAGTTTTTGGATGATAGTACGTTAGGGAAGCTTGGGCATCGCATGTCTAGAAAGATATGGCTTCGATCTGGTGCATTTGGCCAAGTGGAACTGACCGAAGCTACCCTTAAACGAATCCTAACCAGTTAGACCAAGATTTAGTACTAAGTTCCGTGGATAAGACTATTCGGAAAACCTCGAAAGGTTGGTTACTTCTAATGATGTCCATGTGACTCACCAAGCTTAGAAGTTTATCCGAAGAATGCCTATTTGTGGAAACCAAAGCTAAGTCTGAATCTAACACAAGTTAAACCAAAACTCGGTAATCAAACCAATTTCATCTCACAAAATCATAGGATTCCCTGATTGATAATATAGATCGGGTGAGATGAATAAGACTTAAATTTTAAAGTTAAAATTTATAATTTTAACTTAAAAATTAATTTCAAAATTTTAATTTTAACTTAAAAATTAATTTCAAAATTTTAATTTTAAACTTAAAAAATTAATTTCAAAATTTTAATTTTAACTTAAAAATTAATTTTAAAATATTAATTTTAAACTTAAAAATTAATTTCAAAATTTTAACTTCAAACTTAAAAATTAATTTTAAAATTATAATTTTAACTTAAAAATTAATTTCAAAATTTTAATTTTAAACTTAAAAATTAATTTCAAAATTTTAATTTTAAACTTAAAAAATTAATTTCAAAAATTTTAATTTTAAACTTAAAAAATTAATTTCAAAATTTTAATTTTAACTTAAAAATTAATTTCAAAATTTTAATTTTAACTTAAAATTAATTTCAAAATTTTAATTTTAAACTTAAAAATTAATTTCAAAATTTTAATTTTAACTTAAAATTAATTTCAAAATTTTAATTTTAAACTTAAAATTAATTTCAAAATTTTAATTTTAAACTTAAAAATTAATTTCAAAATTTTAATTTTAACTTAAAATTAATTTCAAAATTTTAATTTTAACTTTAAAAATTAATTTCAAAATTTTAATTTTAACTTAAAAATTAATTTCAAAATTTTAATTTTAAACTTAAAAAATTAATTTCAAAATTTTAATTTTAACTTAAAAATTAATTTCAAAATTTTAATTTTAAACTTAAAAATTAATTTCAAAATTTTAATTTTAAACTTAAAAAATTAATTTCAAAATTTTAGTTTTAAACTTAAAAAAAATTAATTTCAAAATTTTAATTTTAACTCAAAAATTAATTTCAAAATTTTAAACTTAAAAATTAATTTCAAAATTTTAATTTTAACTTAAAAATTAATTTTAAAATTTTAATTTTAAACTTAAAAATTAATTTCAAAATTTTAATTTCAAACTTAAAAATTAATTTCAAAATTTTAAACTTAAAAATTAATTTTAAAATTTTAATTTTAACTTAAAAAATTAATTTTAAAATTTTAATTTTAAACTTAAAAATTAATTTCAAAATTTTTACTTCAAACTTAAAAATTAATTTTAAAATTTTAATTTTAACTTAAAAATTAAGTTCAAGTTTTTTAAACTTAAAAATTAATTTCAAAATTTTAATTTTAACTTAAACTTAAACCAATTTTAAATTTAAACAATGCATGCTCAAAAGACTAACTTTAATCCTACTTACTGTAGGAAACCAAGTGGATTTTGGACAGTAGTTGCTCCAAACATATGACTGGAGATCACACCAAGTTCACTCAACTCACTTACAAAAGCCTAGGAACAGTTGCCTTTGGAAACAACGGCAAACTCAAGGTAATTGGTATAGGTAATATTGAGTAAAAATTCGACTTTATAATTACAAATGTCTTACTTGTTGAAAACTTTAAATATAATCTTCTAAGTATAAGTCAATTGTGTGATACTAGGTATAAGGTCAAATTTCTATCTACAGAATGTTCAATCAAACATCTAGATAATCCTACCATAAGCCTAAAAGGTTCTAGAAAAGACAACATCTATGTCATCAACTTAACCATTTCTTCCATTAAGTGTTATTTAACACAAAAAGAAGAAACTTGGTTATGGCATAGGAGGATGTCTCACACCAACTTTAGAAATATAAGTAAACTAAATGGACTTGTAAAAGGCTTACCAAAGTTACCTAACTTAGATTCAACCATATGTAATGCTTGTCAACAAGGCAAACAAACTAAATCAACCCACAAACAAACAAATCAACCACAAACTAACTCAATCTTAGAACTTCTACATTTAGACCTTTATGACTCCCATGGAGTCAAATCCATAAATGGAAACTTATATTGTTTAGTAATTATAGACGATTATTCTAGGTTTACTTGGGTAAAATTCTTAAAACATAAAGATGAAACTTTTGAAATTTTTACAAATTTTTGCAAACAGATTGAAAACGAAAAAGATATTAAAATTAAAAGAATTAGGAGTGACAATGGGGGAGAATTTAAAAATCACAACTTTAACAGTTTTTGTCTAGAAAACGGTTACCATCATGAGTTCTCATGCCCTAAAACCCCCCAACAAAATGGAATTGTAGAAAGAAAAAATAGAACCTTACTTGAAGCTTCTAGAACAATGTTAAATGAGTACAACCTACCTAAATACTTTTGGGCAGAAGCCGTTAGTACAGCCTGCTATGTACAGAACAGAACAACAATAAATAAAAATCATAACAAAATGCTTTTCGAAATATTTTATAATAAACAACCAAACATAAAATATTTTAAGGTATTTGGGTGCCCAGTTTTTATCTTAAATACAAGAGAACACTTAGGAAAATTCACCTCTAAAATTGAAAATGGAATTTTTGTGGGATATTCCCTAAACAGTAGAGGCTATAGAATTTATAATAAGGTTACATTAAAAATTGAAGAAACTACTAATGTAAAATTTAAAGAAACTAAACAAGACATAAAACCTACACAACCACCTGAGTTTGTTCCAGAAACCAACCAAACTCTAAGTCATGAAGAAGAGGAACACCATCAAGAGCATCAACCTCCTAGAACAATAAGGGTAAACCCAAATCATCCAACTGATCAAATAATTGGTGACCCAGACTTAATAGTTCAAACCAGATCATCTTTTAGAAACCTAAGTCAAATTTCATTAATTTCAAAAATTGAACCTAAAACTGTGAAAGAATCCCTACTAGACCCAGATTGGATTATAGCTATGCAAGAAGAACTAGCCCAATTTGAGCGTAATGAGGTCTGGGACCTAGTCCCACCACCCAAGAATAAGAAAATAATAGAAACAAAATGGGTATTCAGAAACAAACTAAGTGAAACTGGGGAAATTACTAGAAATAAGGCTAGGCTGGTTGCCAAAGGATTTAGTCAAGTTGAAGGACTTGACTATGATGAAACATATGCCCCAGTAGCCAGATTAGAATCCATTAGAATGCTACTAAGTTATGCAGCCCATAAGGGATTCAAACTATACCAAATGGATGTTAAGTTTGCCTTTCTTAATGGACTAATCAAAGAAGAAGTTTATGTAGGTCAGCCTCCTGGTTTTGAAAGTCTAGAACACCCTGATTATGTTTTTAAATTAAAGAAAGCCCTATATGGACTTAAACAAGCACCCAGGGCGTGGTATGAGAGGCTAACATCTTACCTAACATCTAAAGGATTCAAAAAAGGTCAAATTGACCCAACCTTGTTTGTTAAATCATTAAATACAAACATTTTTATTGCACAAATATACGTAGATGACATAATATTTGGCTCAACAAATTCAGAATTTTTAGAAGAATTTATTAATCTAATGGAAAAAGAATTTGAAATGAGCTTAGTGGGAAAACTAACCTATTTCTTAGGATTACAAATCAAACAGACAAATGAAGGAAACAATATTTCTCAACATAAATACACCAAGGAATTACTTAAAAAATTCAGAATGGAAAATACAAAAGAAATAAAAACACCGATGGCAGTAAACACAATCTTAGATAGTGACCCAAATGGAAAACCAATTGATTTAAAATATTATAGAAGTGCAATAGGTAGCCTACTGTACTTAGCTACAAGCCGACCTGATATTTTATTTGCAGTTAGTATGTGTGCTAGATACCAAACTTGTGCTAAGGAATCTCATTTGACACAAGTTAAAAGAATTTTTAGATATCTTAAAGGAGCAACAAATGTAGGAATCTGGTATCCTAGGACAAATAATTTTGAACTAATAGGGTATTCTGACTCAGATTATGCTGGATGCAAATTAGACCGCAAAAGTACAAGTGGTGGATGCCAATTATTAGGTTCATCACTTGTTAGCTGGTTTAGTAGAAAGCAACATTGTGTTGCTCTGTCTACAACTGAGTCAGAATACATAGCTATAGGCGAATGTGTTGCACAATTATTATGGATGATGCATACTCTAAAAGATTTCAACTTAAATATCTCAAATGTAAAAGTATTAATTGACAATATAAGTTCAATTAACTTAACCAAGAATCCTGTGCATCATTCAAGAACCAAACATATTGAAATTAGGCACCACTTCATCAGGGATCATGTTACTAAAGGTGATATTGAACTCAAGTACATTGAGTCCAAATCAAATTTAGCTGACATTTTTACAAAACCACTCCCTGAAAGTGAATTTAGCAACTTACGACGAAAATTAGGGATGTGCTCAACAGACTAGGTTCTTTAAAAAAAAAATACTTTCAAAAATGGTTTTATCAAAGTATAAGTCAAAATTTATTTGTTTTCAAAACTTGCCATTTTTAGATTTTCAAAAACAGTTTTGGCCTTAGACTAGTTTTAAATCCTTAGAAAGCATGTACCCATAGGACTAGTTTTTGAGCATCTCACCAACACCTTAGGCTTACCTTGCTTGTGTTTGACAAACATAGAAAGGGGTGAGATGCATAGGCCAACTGTCTGGACTTAAGATGCTTATTTCAGTGCATCAGCATAAGTCTGGACGTTAAATACAAATCAGACAGTAATCAGATTAAAGATAATCAGTCAAGTCATACACTGACCTTAATCTGACTAACCAAGTAAAAGTTACTATCTTCTGATAGTTAGTTAGTACCTAATTGGTTAGACAGCTGTTTAATTTTAAGATATCAAGTTCAGGGGGAGAAATTAATAGCAAAACTTGAAAGTTTAAATCCCATCTAATTTTTTTAAACCTGTGTTTAAAAGTTGAATATAGCATATTTAAACTTATTCAGTTCTTGTAAAATATGCTTGGAAATCTTTACACACTTGAAAAGTGAAACTTGATTAACTTTATATTTTTCAAAAATTCAACTTGTCTCCCACAAGTCATTTTGACTATTTTTTTGGTGTTAAAAAAAATTAAACCAAACTTAAATATATTGCAAAATCTAGTTACTTTTTGCAGAAACTCAACACTTTGATTATTTACCCTTGCTTATTTTTTTTGATGAATGCCAAAGGGGGAGGGTTAGGTGGTTAAGTTAGCTAAACCAATTTGAAAATACAAACTAACTTTAAAAACCATATAAATGCATGTTGTTTCTTGCATATGTTAACAATAACTTAACCAGGTTGTCATTCCATCAAAAAGGGGGAGATTGTTGGTGCAGTTAGTACTAACGATTTAACCCAGGTTTTGATGAATGACAAATAGGTTAAGTTAGTTTTGTTGTTGTCTGACACTTTGATCGAGTGTGCAGGAGAAGTCCAGACAGGTCGACGGGCTGACCGGATGTCTGGCACGAAGTCCAAGCGGGTCGACGGGCTGACCGGACGCTTGGCGAGAAGTCCAGCTAGGTCGACGGGCTGACCGGATAGTTGGCGAGAAGTCCAAGCGGGTCGACGGGCTGACCGGACGCTTGGCGAGAAGTCCAGACGGGTCGACGGGCTGACCGGACGTCTGGCAGGTAAGTGAGGTAAGTCACTGGAGGGGAGTGACTGTGAGGACGCGTTCCCGGAAAGGGGACATTAGGCGTCGATCCGGCTTAGATCCATTTCGGATGTCTAAGTCGAGATCGTGACTAGATTCCGGTCTCGGAAAGACGGAATCTAAGTCATACTCTTTTTATCCATCTGTTGAACTTTAACTGTGCTAACAATCTGTTTTACAGGATACATATTTGCCTCGGACTAACTTTGTTTTGCAGGAAAAGGGAGTTTTCTGAAACAAGGTGGTCCGGGCGCCCGGAGGTCCGGGCGCCCGGAAGGCGAATTCTATCCAGCCGAGTCGTCGCCACGTGGAGCATCATGGTTTGTGCAGCTACGTCACATTCCAGGCGGCCGGAAGGGATCTAGGCGCCTGGAACAGCATATAAAAGAAGCCCCAGACAGGAGCTTCAGATGAATTGAATTTAAGCTGAGAACTCTTCTACTGCTGGTCTTGCTGCTCGACGTTCAGTGCGACGCCAACAAAGTTCCGACAAAGTGCTACTTCGGTTTTTATTTAATTTCCTTGTCGGTATTGCTTTATTTTCACTTGCATTTCCTGTACTCATTCTGTAATCATATTTCGACTTGTTAGTGATTGCCCAACAAAAGTGGTCAAGGACCATGGGCCTTCGAGTAGGAGTCGTCACAGGCTCCGAACGAAGTAAAAACATCTGTGCCTATTTTATTTTTCCGCTGCGTTTATACTCATCTTTTTCGAATCGATATTCACCCCCCCCCCTCTATCGACTCTAACGGTCCTACACATACAATTCATGGTCAAAGTCTCCATAGGATAGGATACCTCGATCATCTACAGACTAGTCAAGCCAGCAATAGTATGCAGCTAACTCAGTCAATTCTTCGTCTATACAAGTCATGAACTCAAATGTGCCTTTTAGGTTATCTAACCGAATTCAACTAACCCAAAGGTCAGAATCTTCATGAAATAGAGTAAATCGGTCTCCTACTAACTGAACTACAAACCGAACTAAGAACATAAGAATGGATCAGCCCTCTACTGACCAAGTCAACAACGGTAAATCGAACCTCTATAGGCTAAAGCAACTAGGATAAGTCGATCCTCTACTAACCAAACCAACAAAGTAAATCAACCCTACCAGGCAAGTCAACAAGGGTACATCGGTCCTCTACCAACCGAGGCAATACGAGTGAATTGGTTCTCCACGAACTGAAGCAATATGATATTTAGCAGATACTAACCACTACTAAACTAGTGATATCAGAAATTACTAATACTAGTGGTATGGTAAAAGAAGTCCTATGAGACTGTATTCCTTGATCTCTAGTAAGGTTAACCGTGATCAGTGATTGACCCAACACATTTGATGTATGCTACAAACCACTGGATAGGTACTAACAAAAGCATACTAATACATAACATAACTAACATAACAACTATGCATGCACTAAAAGAAATGTAAGATAACAATATGCAAACATACCTCCTATAGCGTGGAGAATCCTGTCGCTGCCTGGTCCCAAAACCCGAAAAGTCAGATCGAGAAACCAAATCACGAAAAAAAACCAAAATATAGGAAATAGGCCTCATAAAACCTGTAGCTCAGATACCAATAAATTGTCACGCCCCCAGAGGAGTCCTTACCGAAAAATTTCGACAGCATCTCCCCTATATGGGTGACAATCTGAGGCATACATATAAACAATATACATTAGCCACATACGGCTGGAATATATCTACACAACCACGCAGTTATATAAATATATGAATCAGCCCACAAGGATGTACTAAAATCAACACAGCGGAAATCACAAACGACGATCACACAAAACATAAAGTAACTAACTGCGAGCCGGCTCGGCTTGACACAATAATATCAAACCAAATACAAGAGAACACAAATACATAAACAAGTACAAAACCCAAAATACAAATAGCGTAAGAAATACCAAAATCGTAAGGTCGTCCTCGAATGTGACGTGGGACTGGCGGACATGCTCTCCAAGCGACTCCATAAATCCTTTACCTGCTACCTGGCGAAATTACCAATATACGGGGTGGTGAGTATAAAGACTCAGTGGGTAATAGACAGATAGTGCATGATTATAGTAAAGAACTAGAGATGCAAAGGTATACAGTCTCGTATGGAAATAGCAGATACTCCAGTGATATCATAATAAGTATCCATACCTGAAAACCATATCCTAGGCTAGTAAGGGAAGGTAGGTGTAGCAATGTCCTGCTACAGTACTGCTCATAACTACATGGTATCATGTGAGGTATATACAGGTCAATAGTATGTAAGCCAGTGTCTAAACACATATCATAGGTATAAATCTCAACCTATGTAAGCATAACAGCATAAATAAACAACAGCAGCATAATCTAGCAACAGCAGCATAAGAAACAGCAGTATCAGCAGGTATAATAATAACAGCGTATGCACGGATGGTCACTCCCGCCCACCCCTCAAGTCCATGACCCCAGTATGGACAAGAGGCCGGGAAAATGACAGACTGTACACCACTCCAGCTACCACTACTCTCGAATGGCCGAGGGGACAATTGCATAGTAGCTGAATAGCTACGTCTGCGACGGGGATCCCTGCTGCCCGCGACTCCAGCAGACACTACCCATGAGTGTGCGAGTGGGGGGCATGACAGGACATGCGGCACGCTCCAAGCTACCACTACCCATGAGTGGCCGAGCGTGCGGCACAAGCCAATGACACTCTCAACCACAAGGGAGACATGGTCATCGGCATGCATGCAATGACATGATGCGTAAATGCAGCAGTCATCATATATATATAAAAACAGAAATCAGGTATGCTACATGAAGCTAGCATGCTCAGTAAGGTGTGTAAATAAACAACAACCAAAGCATATAAACATGGTATCAGGTGTTCATATATCCAATACCTAATATCTAATGTCTGGCATCTAGTATCTGGTATCTGATACCTAGTAATATAGTATCTGCTAAATATCATCGATAGCAACGAGAGACTGTATAGATACAGAAACGAGTAGCTCAAAGATTGAGTGGAAGTATCAATCGCAGGAAAAAAAATAAGAGTGGAGTCAAGATAGATACAACAACTAACTGAACATAAAGCTCATGCACTAGTATCAAAACACTAAAGAGATAAAGCAAGAAGTACCCGCCTTTATCTGTCGATCGTGATAAACTAGTCCCACGTCGAGACGCACATCTCGAATCCAAGTCCTGTGATCACATAATATATTCAGCTAATTACATATACAACAACTAGCTAAACCTAAAACTCAATAATTCAAGATCTACCAAAATCCACATATCACACAGATTAATCCAACCCATCACCACTAATCATGATATCAATCTTATGATTATATTACAAATCATGTACTCCTCTAAATCAACCATAAACCTTCATCTCAATAACAACTCATCCACATGATAATCACACACAAACTAAAATCCACTCAAGCAATAAATCACAACTAACTGGAACTAGGACACTCTAACTATTTCACAACTAAAATCAAATATGGTTAATACACGAAATTACCTTGTCAACTTACCAAATCCGATTCTCCGTTTGACGAAGATATTCAATCGCCACAGCAATAGAAGTAAGACTCTCACCTTGGATCCGATAAGAGCTTGGTATCACAACAATGATCGAAGCTAGATATAAATGCTGCCCTCCAAATCAAAGAACCCTAAATCATCACTGATCATAAATCAACAAAGCTTAGGTTAAGGGCTTCGTTACCCATTTGCTCGCTATTCTTCTCCAGGGTTGTTCACTGATCCCACAACTACTCACGAAGGATGGTGGTCGATGACGGCGTTGACAACGCGAACAGCGACAGCCCGAGGAATTAGGCATTTCATCAAACATAGGATCTGCACCAACCACATGACCAATTAAACAATACATCCATGTTTGATAGCGAGCTTGCTGGGACAAGGATCGTGGTACCACTCCAGTGAAGGGATCCGCGTGATAGAGGAAGAGTTCTATGGCTCCGCAGCAGAGATCCCTCTAGTGGTGACCTCCCTTACTCGGTTGGGTCCTCAAGCGAGGAGAAGAACAACCCTGTCTTCCTTTGCGTCGAATCTCCCTTCCGGTGGCAGTGGCACCTGATGACACGGCGGCGGCGCACAAATCCGACGCGATCGGACGCCCTCAAGCCGAGATCCGGCATGATCGAACGACGGCACAGTGATGGCTAGGGCTCCACCGAAAAGGTGGAATCGAGTGCTTGGCTCCCGACGAGGGTTGGGTGTCCGCGGCTAGGTCTGTGAAGGCGATGGCCAGATCTGCGCCGGTGAAGAAGAGGAGAACTCGGTTTAGGTCGGTAGCGGGTTGGATGACACTAACGATGAGGCTCGCAGCAATCGGCACAGCTTTGGCCGTCGATGTTCGGCGGAGAGGGCACAAGATAGAGGATAGGAGGAGGTGTGCAGCGGTGGAGTGAATCGAGGCCGGGGGTGGTCGTCGGCGATGAAGAGCAGCTGGGCGAGGGAGAGGCGGCGGTGAGGTGGAGAGCGTGAGAGAAGGGCTCGGGATGAAAAATAAGGGAATTAGGTTTTATATATAACTAACTTAGGTTTAGTTAATTAAACCATAAGTTAATTCCTCAATCAACTCCCACAAAAGGGATAGTCCAAACAGGCTTTTCTCGTCCCTATTATTTTATCCCCGCAAACTATTACATACGAGCTCCAATTAAATCCTAGAAAATTTCTAAAAATTCCGAAAAAATCCAATAAGATTATTTGTCCAATAACCTTATTATTTAAATATTATTATTTGGGCACCCTATTTTACAATAAGCAGACCTGATATATTATTTGTAATAAGTATGTGTGCTTGTTATCAAACAAGTGCTAAAGAATCTCACCTATCTTATGTTAAAAGAATAATTAAATATCTAAAAGAAACCATAAATGTAGGAATGTGGTATTCAAGAACATCACATTTTAAATTCAAAATTTTTAAAATTATTTTCAAAATTTATCTTTACTAAATTTTCAAAATATTGGGATTTCATTGTTCAAAAGTAAACTTTTACTTCTTAGAATTCATCTTTTTTTCAACTTAAATTCTACACTTATTTTTAAACACCCTCAACTTGTCTTTCTCTTAACTCAAATATATTTGTTGATTTCTTCACTTAGTTTTTGGTTAAGTTTTTTAAAATTATTATTCAATCCTATGTTTAGAAAGGTTTTCAAAAGTATACTTTTCAAATCTTATAATTAGTACTTTCGGTTAAATTTTTCAATCAATTTTAATTTTAAATTCACTAAGTCTTTTGGAACCTTCCCATCAAAATTTTTAAATATTTGTTCAAGATTTTAAATTTTTTTTCTACCTCTAAATTCTTCCATCTTGGAATAATTCAGGCTTATTATTTGTGTTTCTCCTATATTTGATGTATCTCAAAGGGGGAGAGATAGTGAATTTAGGAGAAGTTGTTAAACTCAGGGGGAGAGTAAACTTTAAAGTAAATGCTTGTTTACTTATCTTTACTTATCATTGTATATGTTATAAACTTAACTGTGAACCTTGGTTGTCAAACATCAAAAAGGAAAAGATTGTTGGTGCAGGGTGTACCAAAATTGAACATGAGTTTTGATGTTGTCAAAAGTTCAAGTTAAGTCATATTGTAATCTAACAAGTTAACTGAATGCGCAGGATATTTACTCAACTGGGAAAGTCTTACAAAATCGTGGAAGCTAGATAAGAAACCCAAGTGGGTCAAGAGGATCCGACACTTGGTAGGAAAGCTTGATAGGTCTGGAGGACCGATAATCGAGAGGAAGTCCTAGTGAGCTAATCTGATGCTAAGCAGCAAAGTCTAAATAGGTCTGGAGTTCTAATGTTTGACAGGTAGGTTGAGGTAAGCAACTAGAGAGGTGCGACAGTGATGTAACGACCACCCTTCTTACTACTACTCTCTAAGGGAGATTGTTCCCTATCTATACTCTACTTACTAGTGTCACTATGCTAATATTAGCAACACTTAGATTTATCACGGCCCTAAAGGAATTCCTACCGAAAAATTTCGGCAGAGTCTCCCTTGTACCGGTGACAAAATCCATAATACAAACAATATATACGCAGCCACAGGCGACTGGAACACATTTTTCACAACCACGCAGTAATAAAATCACACTATAATCAAAGCAACTACTCTAGCAAAAGCAACCAACTACATCACTCCACAAATAATAAAAGTAAAGTGCGGAATAAACTTAACTACAGTCTCAACTCACAATAACACTTAAGGAAACTAAAAGAATTAAACATAAAGTCTTGACAATTTTGCCAGCTAATTCTGGATCTCTCCACAGTCCAGTCATCACACACCTTCATCACCACCACCACCCTGTCGCCTCCCTTTCATATCTTAGCTTTTCCTTTATCTGCAGTAGGAGGAAAGAAAATAAAACTATAAGCGAAATGCTTAGTAAGTACTAATCTATCTCACAAAAACTCGAAGTGCATAAAAAGAATGCAACAATACTAAAACTGAAATGCAAAAGGCAAAGCTGCATGTACTCATAGTATACAGAAATAAAATTGAATACTAAACATGCTCACTAACTGATAGGAAAATAATGAAACTACTATTGTAGGCTCAGAATTAAAGAAACTAACTTCTATTAATTCTAAGCATAATACTTGTTTCATTTTCTTATATCTTTATACTAAAAATTAATCTTTTAATTTCTCTTTCACTTTCTTCTTCTTTTCCTTATCTTTTCTTCTTCTTTTTCCTTTCTTTTCTTATTCTTTTTCCTTTCTTTTCTTCTTCTTTTTCCTTTCTTTTCTTCTTCTTTGGGCCCAGGCTTAGTACCATCTTTGTTTTGTGCGCTCTCTAATAGTGACTGTGTAACACCCCACCCTCCTCACTACTGGACTGTGAGGGTGGAGCGCTACTAGACTACTAACTTTACTTAACTAACATTGCACACATGTTGATAGTAATTCCTAAAACTCTCGGAGAACTCAAAACATACAATTAACTAGCAGCGGAAGAATAAATTACTCATCTAATACATTCTACTCAACTCTTTGTTAATAAATTCTTATGCTAAATCCCAAGGCTTCTATAGTCCAGGCATCACACATCCATCCGCACCTCCTTGTCGCCTTCCTTTACTATAGTTTTTCCTTTCCTTTATCTGCAGTAAGAGGAAATGCATCTATAAGCAAAATTGCTTAGTAAGCGCTATCTAACTCACAAAACTCGAGTATGCATGTAAGCTGAAAGAAATCTAGAAACTAAATGCTCATCTAATAGCAAACAAAACATAGCATACTGAAATACTAAACATGTAAGCAAATCTAAACAACATGTCAATATATAAGAAAGCTAAACTTGCTGAATTTTAAACTTATGTGAAACTTGCTTTACTTGTTCAAAAACTTATACTTATAATACTTCAAAATAATAATCAACTTTCTTCTTGGGCACGGCAACTGTACTTGCTATGCGCGCATCCCTAACTAGACCCGAGATAGCTGGTCCCGAATCTAGTAGGGTTTACTAGGTTATCTAAACCTAGGGACCGACTATGGGAGCCCATCCCAAGGAATACTGAGAGTCCTGCATACTAGGTTATCTAAACCTAGGGACGACTATGGGAGCCCAACCCAAGGACAACTGAGAGTCCAGTAAGTGCCACTGATAAAAGTAAAATACTTATTATCTTTTAATACTTCTAATATATAATACCTCGGTGTTTTAAAAAGCACCTTGTGTGCCAAAATCCCTAAAGTCTTGACTTTGGGATCTAGTTAAGGCCTTGACCTTTTTCTTTCTTTTCTTTATCTTTCTTATACTTGTTAATACCTCTAATAAAAGAATGCTTCTTTAAAAACTGAAATGTTTAAACAAATTCTAACTTTGAAATGCATAAACAAAAATCTGCATACTATGCTAATCAAAATTCTGCATACTATTCTAATCAAGATTTTGCATTCTATGCTACATTATTTCTGCATACTATGAAAACATAAAATCTGCATTATAAGCTTAATTAAAATATGCACTCTAAGCCTACATAAAAATCTGCACTATAAGCTTAATTAAAATCTGTATTATAGGCTTAATTAAAAATCTGCACTATAAGCGCTTAATTAAAATCTGCAATATAAGCTCTACATAAAAATCTGCATTATAAGCTCAATTAAAATCTGCACTATAGGCTTAATTAAAAATCTGCACTATAAGGGCTTAATTAAAATCTGTAATTTAAGCTCTACATAAAAATCTGCATTATAAGCTTAATTAAAATCTGCACTATAGGCTTAATTAAAAATCTGCACTATATGACTTAATTAAAATCTGCAATATAAGCTCTACATAAAAATCTGCATTATAAGCTTAATTAAAATCTGCACTATAGGCTTAATTAAAAATCTGCACTATAAGGCTTAATTAAAATCTGCAATATAAGCACTACATAAAAATCTGCATTATAAGATTAATTAAAATCTGCACTATAGGCTTAATTAAAATTCTGCACTATAAGCGCTTCTTATGCTTCGAATTCAAGAAGAACAAAGGTCCGTAACTACTCCTACTGCAGGTGAGAAGCACTTACTTTGCTTCTTGGACTCACAACCGAACAAAAAGGGCTTCTAGGACCTTGGCCGGCCGCCGGAGACCTTTCGTTTTCTGCCCGAGCTCCGCCATCGTACGCAGAAGAGAAGGAGAGAATGGTTTAAGTCATGGGAAAACAGAGCATCAACTTATCCCTTTTTATAACTTAATATTTCTGTTAACTCCTTAAATAAATTCGCTACCTTTTCTAAACAAACAAATCCAACATCAACTTATCCCTTGTATAATCCAATATTCTGTTAACTTATCTTAAATAAATTCGATACCTTTTCTAAACAAACAAATCCAACATCAACTTATCCCTTTTATAATATTCTGTTAACTATCTTAAATAAATTCGTTACCTTTTCTAAACAAACAAATCCAAGATCAACTTATCCCGTTTATAATTCAATATTTTGTTAACTATCTTAAATAAATTCGCTACCTTTTTTAAACAGAAAAATCCGTTTGCCCACCTGGTCAGTCGTGTTTTGACCGAGTCAAAGGTCGTGGGTTCAATTTTCGGCTTGGACATTTTTTTGTCGAAACTTCCTTCGTTCAGTAAAAATACCAAACGACATCCAACAATTACATAAAAATACTCTAAAAATATCTAGAATATTTCTAAAATATTTCTAAATATTTTTAAGAACTTTTAGAACTCCTAATGAGGAAAATTGGGTCGTTACAATCCCCCATACCTTATAAAAAGTTCATCCTCGAACTTAGAATAATTCTATAGCACGTTCTCTACCTTGTACATGCATTAGTTAGCGTCCATAATCTAATGTACTAAGGAAAATCACATCAAAGGTATCTTAGGACCTCCTAACCTACTTTCAATGAACATAAGCATAAGCAGTGACATAAGCATGACAATATAAACGTAAGCATGGTAGATGAACTAAACATAATGATAGACTCGATCACAAGCATGTCCATATGCATAGGCAAGAACATAACATGAACATAACGTGGACCTAACCTAAACGTAAATATAAATATAACATGACTTGAACATACTTGCATGCATACTTATAAACATACTATTGTGGTGGCCTAGTTGCACTTAGTAGTACCGTAACATAAGTTGTTGATCAGACAACTACCCTAGCGCTAGGTTGGTAGGGGTCCGAACTTAGGACCGGAGTTCCCCTTTATTCTGGCGCGCTCACCGGGCTTAGGTCCCCGGATCATACCACCATCCCAGAACATATCTTGTTTGATTCTGGCGCGTTCACTGGGATTAGGTCCCCAGATCATACCACCATCCCAGAACATATCTTGTTTGATTCTGGCGCGCTCACCGGCTTTAGGTCCCCGGATCATACCACCATCCCAGAACACATCTTGTTATGTAAAAGAAACTAACCAGAATTCTTAACTTTATAAACACTTCTAAACATCTCCCTATTCTGTACATATAATCTAATACTTCTAAGGATTTCTCTTTACTGTAAAGAATAAAGAAAAGCATACTAAAAATTAAATACTTTCTTACTTGAAGACGACAAGGTTGGTGCAGATGTGTGATGTTGGAGAATAGGAACTGCTCTGATACCAACTTGTAACACCCCACCCTTCTCACTACTGGACTGTGAGGGTGGAGCGCTACTAGACTACTAACTTTACTTAACTAACATTGCACACATGTTGATAGTAATTCCTAAAACTCTCGGAGAACTCAAAATATACAATTAACTAGTAGCGGAAGACTAAATTACTCATCTAATACATTCTACTCAACTCTTTGTTAATAAATTCTTATGCTAAATCCCAAGGCTTCTATAGTCCAGGCATCACACATCCATCCGCACCTCCTTGTCGCCTTCCTTTACTATAGTTTTTCCTTTCCTTTATCTGCAGTAAGAGGAAATGCATCTATAAGCAAAATTTCTTAGTAAGCGCTATCTAACTCACAAAACTCGAGTATGCATGTAATCTGAAAGAAATCTAGAAACTAAATGCTCATCTAATAGCAAACAAAACATAGCATACTGAAATACTAAACATGTAAGCAAATCTAAACAACATGTCAATATATAAGAAAGCTAAACTTGCTGAATTTTAAACTTATGTGAAACTTGC
Source organism: Zingiber officinale (assembly GCF_018446385.1). Taxonomy (NCBI): domain Eukaryota; kingdom Viridiplantae; phylum Streptophyta; class Magnoliopsida; order Zingiberales; family Zingiberaceae; genus Zingiber; species Zingiber officinale. The sequence goes on along the minus strand of NC_055992.1, from coordinate 52,863,141 downwards.
TTTACTTGTTCAAAAACTTATACTTATAATACTTCAAAATAATAATCAACTTTCTTCTTGGGCCCGGCAACTGTACTTGCTATGCGCGCATCCCTAACTAGACCCGAGATAGCTGGTCCCGAATCTAGTAGGGTTTACTAGGTTATCTAAACCTAGGGACCGACTATGGGAGCCCAACCCAAGGACAACTGAAAGTCCAGTACAGTGCCACTAATAAAAGCAAAATACTTATTATCTTTTAATACTTCTACTATATAATACCTCGGCATTTTAATAAGCACCTTGTGTGCCAAAATCCCTAAAGTCTTGACTTTGGGATCTACTTAAGGCCTTGGCCTTTTTCTTTCTTTTCTTTATCTTTCTTATACTTGTTAATACCTCTAATAAAAGAATGCTTCTTTAAAAACTGAAATGTTTAAACAAATTCTAACTTTGAAATGCATAAACAAAATTCTGCATACTATGCTAATCAAAATTTTGCATATTATTCTAATCAAGATTTTGCATTCTATGCTACACTATTTCTGCATACTATGAAAACATAAAATCTGCACTATAAGCTTAATTAAAATCTGCACTATAAGCCTACATAAAAATCTGCACTATAAACTTAATTAAAATCTGTACTATAGGCTTAATTAAAAATCTGCACTATAAGCGCTTAATTAAAATCTGCAATATAAGCTCTACATAAAAATCTGCATTATAAGCTTAATTAAAATCTGCACTATAGGCTTAATTAAAAATCTGCACTATAAGCGCTTAATTAAAATCTACAATATAAGCTCTACATAAAAATCTGCATTATAAGCTCAATTAAAATCTACACTATAGGCTTAATTAAAAATCTGCACTATAAGGCTTAATTAAAATCTGCAATATAAGCTCTACATAAAAATCTGCATTATAAGCTTAATTAAAATCTGCACTGTAGGCTTAATTAAAAATCTGCACTATAAGGCTTAATTAAAATCTGCAATATAAGCTCTACATAAAAATCTGCATTATAAGCTTAATTAAAATCTGCACTATAGGCTTAATTAAAAATCTGCACTATAAGCGCTTCTTATGCTTCGAATTCAAGAAGAACAAAGGTCCGAAACTACTCCTACTGCAGGTGAGAAGCACTTACTTTGCTTCTTGGACTAACAACCGAACAAAAAGGGCTTCTAGGACCTTGGCCGGCCGCCGGAGACGATGCCCTAACTCCCTTTCGTTTTTTGCCCGAGCTCCGCCATCGTACACAGAAGAGAAGGAGAGAATGGTTTAAGTCACGTGAAAACAGAGCATCAACTTATCCCTTTTTATAACTTAATATTTCTGTTAACTCCTTAAATAAATTCGCTACCTTTTCTAAACAAACAAATCTAATATCAACTTATCCCTTGTATAATCCAATATTCTGTTAACTTATCTTAAATAAATTCGCTACCTTTTCTAAACAAACAAATCCAACATCAACTTATCCCTTTTATAATATTCTGTTAACTATCTTAAATAAATTCGTTACCTTTTCTAAACAAACAAATCCAAGATCAACTTATCCCTTTTATAATTCAATTTTCTGTTAACTATCTTAAATAAATTCGCTATCTTTTTTAAACAGAAAAATCCGTTTGCCCACCTGGTCAGTCGTGTTTTGACCGAGTCAAAGGTAGTGTGTTCAATTCTCAGCTTGGACTTTTTTTTTGTCGAAACTTCCTTCGTTTAGTAAAAATACCAAACAACCTCCAAAAATTACATAAAAATACTCTAAAAATTTCTAAAAATCTCTAGAATATTTCTAAATATTTTTAAGAACTTTTAGAACTCCTAATAAGGAAAATTGGGTCGTTACAGACTGAGATAGTGAGCCTCTAGTCCTATGAGGTAAAGACCTTGGTCTTACCAGGGCCAAGACCGTGGAATTGGTCACCTGGATTTATTTAACGATAACCTTGGAAGTCGGGTACTAGTCTCTTACTTTAATTTACTAGTTATTTCTTTTTAACTAAACTCTAGTCTTTTCTTTACTCATACTTCTCATACTCCTTGATTAGAGCTTATTAGAATCCTGTAGATATATCTAACAAGTGTAGGATTACAACTAACCAAGCATGCTATATAAAAATAACACAAGGGAAGCAGATCTGAACTCTCTAAGCATGTTATAAAACAAAGCAAAGGAAAGCAAATATGAACTTTCTAATCATGCTATAAAATAGAGCAAAAGAAAGCAACTTTGAACTTACTAATCATGCTATAAAATAGAGCAAAAGAAAGCAACTTTGAACTTACTAATCATGCTATAAAATAGAGCAAAAGAAAGTAACTTTGAGCTTACTAATCATGCTATAAAATAGAACAAAAGAAAGCAAGTTTGAACTTACTAATTATGCTATAAAATAGAGAAAAAGAAAGCAACTTTGAGCTTACTAATCATGCTATAAAATAGAGCAAAAGAAAGCAACTTTGAACTTACTAATCACAATAAAAGCTGTACATGTCCAACTAATAGCAAATAAAAGCTACTGTTAAGGAACTACATACTGGAATTCTGCATTCAATGGGACAACTAAAACTGTACTTAAAAGGATGCATTGTTCTAAGCTCCAATGGAACTGTTTGTTGTTCCCATAAAAAAAAATCTGCATTTACTAAGGTAAAAACACATCTAATTCTTCACCAATTTCATGGCACAAACCCAAATCCGAACAGCAAGCTTAAGGATTTGTTTATGCCCATCTTTCCTAACATCTAATTGGTTGGCACAGCAAGATTACAAACCCAGATTACTCCACAATGAGCTGATCTCTTATTCAACCTAGAATATTCGGAATTTATAGTCATGGCAGCAACTAACACCATACAACCCGAAATCTCTAATCATGCTTCATTAGATTGGCAAGAAAACAATCAAAACCTTGGATCTATTCTAGAATCCCTAACATCAGAATTCACTACAGGTACAATTCCGAAAACACAACGGAAGCAAATTCTTCCCGGAATGATGGCATGGCAGAAAAAACTTGAACACATCCATGTTCCTTCTTTGAAGGTCACGGCAGATTCGAAACAAGGAGAAACAAAACCGAAAACAACTCCTACCACAGGTGAGTAGTACTTACCTACTGTTCTTGGACTTACAACCAAAGGAAGGGCTGCTAGGGTTCGGATGAAGCTTCTCGGCGGCTCCTTTGTGTTTTCGAGCTCCCTCCGTCGGGATGACCACGCACGGGTGAAGCTTGAAGACTGGCCGAAAAAAGAAAACCCTCGCCGGCACCGGAGTGAAGCTCCAAAGTTGCTGCGTTTCCGCCCAAGACCAGAGACGGCGACGCACCTGAAGAGGAGAAGGAGTAGAAATTAGGGCTCGGGAAGAAAATTAACCCTTTAAAACCTAGGTTTATTTCTACCCTTTTCTATAACTTAAATCTATTTCTCTCCATATTGGGTTAACAAAACCCGCGTAGCTCAGCTGGTCGGCTGCGTCCGGTTAGGTCGGGTTCGACCCGAGGTCACAGGTTCGAGCCTCGCCTTCAACGATTTTTGTTAGAATTTCTTTCTTTTTTTGTAAACATCCTAAACGACCTCCAAAAATTATGTAAAAATACTCTAAAAATTTCTAAAAATCTCTAGAATATTTTAAAGGTATTTTTAATTATTTTTATGGACTTTTAGAACTTGAAATAGGGAAAATTGGGTCGATACAATCCCCCATACCTTATAAAAAGTTCATCCTCGAACTTAAAATAACTCTGGATACTTCTATCTCATACTGTCCTCCCACTCCCAAGTGACTTTCTTGTGCTTCTGGTTCTGCCAGATGACCTTCACTAGTGGTACTTCTTTATTTCTTAGTCTCTTGACTGCTCTTCCACTATCTGTGTAGGTCTGCTCTCATAACTAAGATCCTCTTGGATCTGCACTGACTGAGGCTGAATCACTTGGCTTGGGTCATGGAGACACTTCTTTAGCATGGAGACATGAAATACATTGTGTATTGCTGACATGTCTTGTGGTAAGTCCAGCTTGTAAGCTACTTTCCCAATCCTCTCTATGATCAGGTAAGGTCCTATATAGCGAGGACTTAATTTGCCCTTCTTGCCAAATCTCATCACTCCCTTCATAGGAGCGACCTTGAGGAAGACTGAATCCCCTACTTGGAATTCCAGTGGCCTACGACGTGTGTTAGCATAACTCTTCTGTTTGCTCTGGGCAGTCTCAATTCTTTATCTGATTTTCTGGATAGCCTGAGTAGTCTCATCTATTAGCTCTGTTTGAATACCCAGCTCTACTTCCATTTCTTTTCTCTCACCTGCTTCTTACTAGCAAAGGGGTGATCTGCACTTCCTGCCATACAGTGCCTCATATGGTGCCTTCTTGATGGTCGCCTGATAACTATTGTTGTAGGCAAATTAAGCTAAGCATAGATACTTGCACCAACTTCCCTTGAAATCCAGCGCACAAGCTCTGAGCATATCTTCTAAAATCTGATTTACTCGCTCTGTCTGTCCATCAGTTTGAGGATAGAAAGCTGTGCTGAACTTGAGTTTGGTGCCTAGTGCATTCTGAACGCACTCCCAAAAGTGTGAGGTGAAGCGCCCATCTCTATCAGAAACAATAGATTTAGGAACTCCATGAAGTCTGATCACCTCCTTAACGTATAGTTGTGCCAACTGCTCAATGGAGTGGGACACCTTGATGGCTAGGAAATGGGCAGACTTAGTCAATCTGTCCACTACTACCCATATTGCGTCATATCCATTTGTAGTTCTTGGAAGACCTGTTATGAAGTCCATGGATATGTCTTCCCACTTCCACTCTGGTATTGGGAGAGGCTGAAGAACTCCTCTTGGTCTCTGGTGTTATGCTTTGACTCTCTGGCATGTCAGGCAGGTACTAACATATTTAGCAACGTCTCTTTTGAGTCCTAACCACTAGAACCTCTGTTTCACATCTTGGTACATCTTGGTAGAACCAGGATGCATGGAGTATGGTGTGCTATGAGCTTCTTCTAAAATCTTCTTTCTCAGTTCTTCATCATTGGGCACACCAATGCGACTTCCCTGATAAAGAATCCCGCTATTTGTTACTCGAAACTCTGATTTGTCTTCTTTCTGTATCCCTTGCTTGATCTTTTGAATGTCTGGATCTTCACTTTGCTTTCTCTGTATGTCCTCAAGCAAGGTAGACTCTAAGGTCAATGCAGAGAGCTGTCCATAAATAATTTAAAGTCCAAAATTTGACAACTCCTTCTGCAGTGGCAGGGCTAATGATGACAGAGACATTAGGGATGCACTGGACTTTCTACTTAGTGCATCTGCCATTTTGTTAGTTTTGCCTGGGTGGTAGAGGATTTCACAGTCGTAATCTTTGACCAACTCCAGCCACCAGCGCTGTCTCATATTTAAGTCCTTCTGAGTGAAGAAATACTTAAGACTCTGATGATCTGTGAAGATTGTACACTGAACTCTATACAAATAATGTCGCCAGAGTTTCAGTTCAAAAACCACAGCTGCCAGCTCAAGGTCGTGAGTGCGATAGTTCTTCTCGTAGTCTTTGAGTTGTCTGGAAGCATAAGCTATAACTTTTCCTTCTTACATGAGTACAGCTCCTAAGCCCATCTTGGAAACATCACTGTAGATGAAAAAACTCTTGTCACTCTTTGGAATGGTCAGAATGGGAGCACTGGTCAGTCTCTTCTTCAGCTCTTGGAAACTCTGCTCGCATTTATCTGAACATTCAAATCTCTTGTTCTTCCTGGTGAGGGCTGTTAGTGGAGAGGCTATCTTGGAAAAGTCCTCCACGAATTTCCTGTAGTACCCAGCTAAACCAAGGAAGCTTCTGATTTCCCTGGCGTTCTTGGGTCTACTCCAGTTGTTGATCGCTTCTACTTTGGCTGGGTCCACTTGAATACCTTCTTTAGAAATAATATGACCTAGAAATGCCACCTGATTTAACCAGAACTCACACTTTGAGAATTTAGCATAAAGTACTATTCTCAAGTGCGTGTCATGCTCCTCTGGAGTCCTTGAATAGACTAGAATGTCGTCAATGAATACGATGACAAATTTATCAAGGTATTCTCTGAACACTCTGTTCATTAAGTCTATGAAGACCGCTGGTGCATTAGTCACACCAAAAGGCATGACTACAAACTCGTAGTGTCTGTATCTGGTCCTGAACGTCGTTCTGGGTATATCCCTTCCTTTCACCTTCAACTGATGGTACCCAGAGCGCAGGTCTATCTTTGAGAACATTGTTGCCCCTCTTAACTGATCAAATAAGTAGTCGATCCTGAGAAGGGGTACTTGTTCTTGATCGTCACCTGATTCAGAGCTCTGTAATCTATGCACATTCGCATAGATCCATCTTTCTTCTTGACAAACAACACAGGAGCTCCCTAAGGTGAGTGACTAGGGCGAATGAAGCCTTTGTCAAGCAGCTCCTGATGTTGCTCTTGTAACTCTTTCAGCTCTGCTGGAGACATGCGATACAGAGCTTTTGAAATTGGGCTGGCGTCAGGAACCAATTCAATTTCAAACTCCACTTCCCTGTTAGGAGGTAGTCCAGGTAGCTCTTCTAAAAATACCTCTGGATATTTACAGCTACCCAAACGTCTTCCTGCTTGGGTCTTTCTTGTTCTTTCTTCTGTTCTGCTTACTTGCCTGGGATTTCTGACTTCTTGCTGACTTGTCCTCTATCTTCACTGGCTTGTGCTACGCTCGTTGTGCTCTGATGTTCTTTAGATAGTGCTCACTAATACCCTGCTGACCAGCTCTTCACCAATCTGTGGTCGGTGAGTTTCATTACTCACATTAAGTGTTATTTCTGGTCTCAACATTCGGAGCATCCGTCTGATTCGTTCTTTCTCTGTACTTACTAACTCTAGGCAAAGACGAGCTAGCTTGTTAAATCTTTTGATCGCTTCTTCTACTGGTAGGTCACCTTGTCTGAATTCCATAAGCTCCCCATACTGTTTATTGGTGATCCGTTGACGGAAGACTTCTTCGTAAAACTCTGTCTCAAAGTCAACCCAGCTCATCTGGTTGACTGCTCTCTTACTCTTAACTCGCTCCCACCACATACAACCACCTCCAGATAGGCAGAAAGAGGCACACTTACCCTTCTCGACTTCTGGTCAGTCAAGAAGCTCCATTGTGCTCTCAAGTGTCTTGAACCAAGCCTGAGCATCCCAGGGCTCAGTCGTGCCTGAGAAGCTTTCTGGTTTCAGCTTCAGCCATTGGATGAGGTATGCTTCTTGTCTTCTAGGTGTTGTGGCGATTTCCAGGGCAACTGATGGGTCTTCAGTCACCACTGGGGTCTCCACATTAATGGTTGGGGGAGTGGGAGGAGCTGGCTTCTGATTGGCCATTAGATTGGCAATCACTTGCTGCTGCTCGCTACTTGTATCTGAAGTTGAGCAACAACTTCAGAGAGAATAGGCCCAGGGGTTCTGGGCTCTTCGTTCTCCTGAACTTGGTCCTCAGTATGAACGGTACGGGGACGTCCTCTTCTTGACATCTAATTATGCAGAGGAAAAGTCTTGATAGCTTCTCTAACCCTTCGATTCATACTTATATATGAATATAGAAAAGGGAAACTAAATCTTCTATCTTAGTTAAGCACCAAAAAAAATAAGTACTCTATACTGCAGTTAATAATAAGAAAAACAGAATAAAGAAAGGATTTAAATACTTTCTTACTTGGAGACGGTAAGGATGATGCTGATTTGTGTGTGTGATGCTGGAGAATGGAACGCTGCTCTGATACCAACTGTAACGACCACCCTTCTTACTACAACTCTCTAAGGGCGACTGTTACCTATCTATACTCTACTAACTAGTGTTACTTATGCTAATATTAGCAACACTTAGATTTATCACGGCCCTAGAGGAATTCCTACCGAAAAATTTTGGCAGAGTCTCCCCTGTACCGGTGACCAAATCCATAATACAAACAATATATACGCAGCCACTGGCGGCTGGAACACATTTTTCACAACCACGCAGTAATAAAATCACACTATAACCAAAGCAACTACTCTAGCAAAAGCAACCAACTACATCACTCCACAAATAATAAAAGTAAAGTGCGGAATAAACTTAACTACAGTCTCAACTCATAATAACACTTAAGGAAACTAAAAGAATTAAACATAAAGTCTTGACAATTTTGCCAGCTAATTCTGGATCTCTCCACAGACCAGTCATCACACACCTTCATCACCACCACCACCCTGTCGCCTCCCTTTCATATCTTAGCTTTTCCTTTATCTGCAGTAGGAGGAAAGAAAATAAAACTATAAGCGAAATGCTTAGTAAGTACTAATCTATCTCACAAAAACTCGAAGTGCATAAAAAGAATGCAACAATACTAAAACTGAAATGCTAAAAGCAAAGCTGCATGTACTCATAGTATATAGAAATAAAACTGAATACTAAACATGCTCACTAACTGATAGGAAAATAATGAAACTCCTACTGTAGGCTCAGAATTAAAGAAACTAACTTCTATTGATTCTATGCATAATACTTGTTTCATTTTCTTATATCTTTATACTAGAAATTAATCTTTTAATTTCTCTTTCAATTTCTTCTTTTTTTTCTTTTCTTTTCTTCTTCTTTTTCCTTTCTTTTCTTCTTCTTTGGGCCCAGGCTTAGTACCATCTTTGTTTTACGCGCTCTCTAATAGTGACTGAGGTAGCGAGCCTCTAGTCCTATGAGGTAAAGACCTTGGTCTTAGCAGGGCCAAGACCTTGGAATTGGTCACCTGGATTTATTAAACGACAACCTTGGAAGTCGAGTACTAGCCTCTTACTTTAATTTACTAGTTATTTCTTTTTAACTAAACTCTAGTCTTTTCTTTACTCATACTTCTCATACTCCTTGATTAGAGCTTATTAGAATCATGTAGATATATCTAACAAGTGTAGGATTACAACTAACCAAGCATGCTATATAAAAATAACACAAGGGAAGAAGATCTGAACTCTCTAAGCATGTTATAAAACAAAGCAAAGGAAAGCAAATCTGAACTTTCTAATCATGCTATAAAATAGAGCAAAAGAAAGCAACTTTGAACTTACTAATCATACTATAAAATAGAGCAAAAGAAAGCAACTTTGAGCTTACTAATCATGCTATAAAATAGAGCAAAAGAAAGCAACTTTGAACTTACTAATCATGCTATAAAATAGAGCAAAAGAAAGCAACTTTGAGCTTACTAATCATGCTATAAAATAGAGAAAAAGAAAGCAACTTTGAACTTACTAATCACAATAAAAGCTGTACATGTCCAACTAATAGCAAATAAAAGCTACTGTTAAGGAACTACATACTGGAATTCTGCATTCAATGGGACAACTAAAACTGTACTTAAAAGAATGCATTGTTCTAAGCTCCAATGGAACTGTTTGTTGTTCCCATAAAAAAAATCTGCATTTACTAAGGTAAAAACACATCTAATTCTGCACCCATTTCATGGCACAAACCCAAATCCGAACAGCAAGCTTAAGGATTTGTTTATGCCCATCTTTCCTAACATCTAACTGGTTGGCACAGCAAGATTACAAACCCAGATTACTCCACAATGAGCTGATCTCTTATTCAACCTAGAATATTCGGAATTTATAGTCATGGCAGCAACTAACACCATATAACCCGAAATCTCTAATCATGCTTCATTAGATTGGCAAGAAAACAATCAAAACCTTGGATCTATTCTAGAATCCCTAACATCAGAATTCACTACAGGTACAATTTCGAAAACACAACGGAAGCAAATTCTTCCCAGAATGATGGCACGGTAGAAAAAACTTGAACACATCCATGTTCCTTCTCTGAAGGTCACGACAGATTCGAAACAAGGAGAAACAAAACCGAAAACAACTCCTACCACAGGTGAGTAGTACTTACCTACTGTTCTTGGACTTACAACCGAAGGAAGGGCTGCTAGGGTTCGGATGAAGCTTATCGGCGGCTCCTTGTGTTTCCGAGCTCCCTCAGTCTGGATGACCACGCACGGGTGAAGCTTGAAGACTGACCGAAAAAAGAAAACCCTCGCCGGCACCGGAGTGAAGCTCCAAAGTTGCTGTGTTTCCGCCCGAGACCAGAGACGCCGACGCACCCGAAGAGGAGGAGTAGAAATTAGGGCTCGGGAAGAAAATTAACCCTTTAAAACCTAGGTTTATTTCTGCCCTTTTCTATAACTTAAATCTATTTCTCTCCATACTGGGTTAACAAAACTCGCGTAGCTCAGCTGGTCGGCTGCGTCCGGTTAGGTCGGGTTCGACCCGAGGTCACAGGTTCGAGCCTCGCCTTCAACGGTTTTTGTCAGAATTTCTTTTTTTTTTTGTAAACATACTAAACGACCTCCAAAAATTACGTAAAAATACTCTAAAAATTTCTAAAAATCTTTAGAATATTTTAAAGGTATTTATAAATATTTTTATGGACTTTTAGAACTTGAAATAGGGAAAATTGGGTCGTTACAATTGAGGTCGTGTTCCTAAAAGAAATAAATCCTAGGTCGTTGATCCAACTGAAGAAATCGGGAAGATTCTCAAGTTGAGATCAAAATAGTTCAATTGTCAAATACTACTCATGCATCATATAACTGTGCTAACATTTGTTTTATAGGATTATATTTTATAAGAATCGACCTAATAGGTCTACCGAACCAAGGGATCGGTCAACTAAACTGTTTGACTCAGACTAGAGATCAGACCAAAGCAAAGTTTGGTAAATACCTGATTGACCGATCAAACCAATAGATCGATCGACTGAACCAACAGATTTGTTGATCGAACCATTATGATGTGGCACATATCAGATTGATCAAAAGAAAACTTAGAAACTAGCCTTATTGGTTGACCGAACCCAGGGATTGGTCGACCGAACATTAAATGCAATTAAAGGCTCATGAATGGAGAATCTTGACGGATAGGGAAATAGGACTACTCAGTGGACTGATAAAGGGGATTAGTCGATTAAACATTAATTGCTCATTATTTTTCGAAGATCGAATCTTGACGAAGAAGGAAAGAAGAAGTGTTCAGTTGACCGATAGAGGGTTAGGTTGATCGAATAGATCAATCGACCGAAGTATTTATCAGTCAACTGAGCATGGCTTATAAAAGAGGAGCTTAAGATCCAAGGCAGGCATTCATTCAAATTTCAATTCTCTGTGCTAAAGATGTCGTTCATGCTATTCTTCTACTCAACTTCATGTAAGCTATTACTCCGATAAAGTGCCAACAATATTCATCGCTTCGGTATAATTTTTTTTTAGCTTGCATTGCACTTAATTTCAAGTAAGATAATAGGTTATTACTATCTTATATTAGTCATTATATGAATTGCTTCTTTCCAGAGATTTTGGAAAGAAGAATTATAGTGATTTGCCTAATAGTGTGATCAAGAATCGCGGATCTTGAAGTAGGAGTCGACATAGGCTCCGAACCAAGTAACCACTTGAGTTACTTGTATTGTTTTTGACTACCACTTTAATATTTGTTCTATGAGTCAATATGAAAAGAAAAGTTTTAATATGTGATATTCACCCCTCCTTTATCTCATCTTTCAATCCTTTTGTATATAGAGATATATGACCCGTAATGATGCAGATAAGGTGGTGTTAGTGATTAACACCTATGAAATCCAATTGTTACTGAGTGGAAATTGAAGAAGATGATCTTTGAGGAGTAAAACATCGATTGATAGTTATTTCAACCAACAGTTTTGTAAGGTCTCACAAGCGTAACTAAAGAATTTGTTTACAAATTTTGCTAGGGCCACATGAGCGATAATTAAGAGAAGTAAATTGTGAAATTTTTTAGGAATTTTGAGAATTTTTCAAAAATTTAACTGAACTTATTTAGCATGATCTAAGGGGATATAGATATGAAGCTTAGGGAAACATGTGATATCCTATTTTAATTAGGAATGGATCAACCTTAAATACCCTACGTTAATGCCAATCTGACCTAAGTATAAAGGTTCACTGTTCACCTGGCCTCGCTACCTTGCACTACCCTAATTCCGTCGACTCTCTCTTTTCCCCTATTTCCCCAAGCCGACAGAGCGGTCACCACATCTGGAGCTTCGATCGAGTATCTCGCTGCTTAGCTGAGCTACTCAAGGGACATCGCGGTTGACGGGGTTGGCAACCAACGTGGCGGCGCATCGCGAGGGCGTTCGAAGGCGACACGAAGAAGGGAGAGGCAAGTTCAATCCCTATGTTAATTAGGTGATCTGTTGCAACGCCCGAAAATTATCAAAGTTATTTTAGAAATATTCTATTATTTTAGAATATTTTTATGGAATTTTTAGAGTAGTGGAAGTAGCAAAAATAAATAGAACGTAAAATAACTTAAGCGGGAATCGAACCCGAGACCTATTGGGTCCTACGACTGATAGTGGACTCAAGTAACCAAGTGAACCAAGCAGGGTTGTGCTGAAAGGAAAGGGGAATAATTATATTTATATTTGAGTTGGGTCGAATTACCCACTTAATATAAATAGGGAATTTAATTGAGGAATTGATTTTTACCGTGACTTACCTCTTCTCCTCACGCTAGTCACGCCGCCCCCTTCTCCTCTTCTTTCTCTCAGTGCACCAAGCCCCAAGGGCTAGGGTTCCGTCCCAAGGGTTCCAAGAGCACTTTCCGGTGACAACTTCGGACACGAGGACGTTTCTCTCCGCGAGAAGAACGCGTGGACGCAAGAGGATCGTCGAAAGGATCATCTCCTCCAGAAATCTAGCGATTAGAGTCGTAAGAAAATTAGAGCAGAAGGTAAGAAACCCCTCACCTGCAGTATAAGTAGTTCCGTATGAATTTTTATGCTTCAGTTTAGTAGTATGTAGATTTTCGGCACAAAGGATGTGAATTAGCGCATACCAAGTGTTCGATTAAATCATTAGCACCGTTAAAATGCAACTTAAGCATTTTACTAGCTTAGCTAAATGCAATAGAGGCATTCATTTAGTATGTTTAGCTTTAGTACAGCTTATATGGGATTACGGTCCAATGCGTGGGCTCCCATAGTCGCCTCTAGGTTCAGATAACCCAGAAATAGCAATATAAGAAGAACTTAGCTATAATCAGTATTTTATTTTAGCAGTGGCACTGTACTGGATTAGATATCCATTGGGTTGGGCTCCCATAGTCGTCCCTAGGTTCAGCTAACTTAGTAAACCCTACTAGATTCGGAATTTGCAACCCCGGGTTTAGTTAGGGATGCGCGCACAGCAAGTACAGTTGTCGGGCCCATCAACAGCATGATTATTATTTTAATCTATTATATTTATGAAAATAGTTTTCAAAACTTCACAAATAGTTATGTGGATTCAATACAGGTTTAGCATTAGTTTAGAATTAACTCAGTTCAGTTTTTGTATCAGTTCAGTTTTCTATTGATACAATATGATAGCTTATGTTAGCACTTATTGCCATGACTAGTTGTTGTATGCCATGCTATGCTTTTACATGTTCAATATTCATATGTTTCAAATAGCATGTTTTAAAAACATAAATTGCATCGTATGCATGTTTTAGTGAGGTAGATGGTTTCTTACTAAGCTCTCAAGCTTACAGATACTATTTTCCTTATACTGCAGATAAAGGTAAAGGGAAGATGGACTAGCGGAGGCTGGAGGTCAATGCAATGATGAAGATGTGTGTGGATGGAACCTGGAATAAAGACCTTAGAAGAAGTAGAACATTTAAGAACTTAGTGGTTCTTATTATGTTACTCTTTTCTTATTTAGTTATCTAAATGCATGGAATTATAGGAAACCTGCTTAGATTGTTAGTAACCATGTTTAGAATGCTAGTTGTTTGATATTAGAGTGTTCTCCAGTTATTTTAGAACTTATGTAGGTGAGTTTGGCACGAAACAGTGCTGAAATCAGAGCCTTGCTGCGAAATCAGAAACCCCAATCGATTAGGGGATCGATTGGGAGCCCTCAATCGATCAGTGGATCGATTGGGAGCCTGGTTCCATGAATAGTAAGCTTCTGTATCGATCAGCCGATCTATCCAGTCGCATTCTGTCGCATACAGTAAGCTTCTGGATCGATCCAGTCGCATTCTGTCGCGAACAGAGAGTTTGGGGGATCGATCGTTCGATCGATCAGGAAATCGCTCCCGCGAACAGAGAGCTCTAGAATCGATCATTGGATCGATTAGCCAGTCTGGATCGATCAGCCGATCGATCTAGAATATTAACCCGAGCACAGTAGCCATCGGAATCGATCCATGGATCGATTCAACAGCTTGCAATCGATTGAGTTCAATCTGGATTGATTGAGAAGCTGGGTTTCGACCAAGAGACCTTGTAATTCAGCTCCTTGACCATAGGGGATGTAGGATATGCCATGTATACCTTAGATTGCATCCCTTAGCACATGTAGAACCAAAAACTTGTATTAGCTTAGCAAAGTTTTAATTGGTACAACTTTCTGCACCTAGACTTAGTGATGGTCATGGATATAGCTTAGCACAGCATAATTTGACGGTCCGACCTTATAGTCTAGTCAGTAGAAGGCGGGTCGTTACAGAGTGGTATCAGAGCAGTTTCCATACTTCCTTCACACACATCAGTATTGAACCTGTATCTTCCAAGTAAGAATACCTCTCACTTTGTAAGTTTATTGCTTTCATGTTTGTAGATAACTAAAGTATGTTTATCTGTGATAGTAACTAACATGATAGTATTAGCTATGTAAACATGATGCTTTAGTTATGCATGTCCTTTGTTCCTTTTGAAATGGCATGAGGATGCCCCGCTAGAAGGGCACCAGCTACTGAGCCCCAGCATGAGGCAGGCAGTTCAGTGCCTCCCCCAGACCTTACAGCAGTAGTGGCTCAGTTACAGAAGCAGCTAGCAGAACAACAACAGGAGATAGCCACCTTAAAAGCTAATCTGCAGAATACTCCCACTGTCACCCCGGAACCAAATATATCAACCCCAGTAGTTATAGAGGTTCCACCAGTCCAGCCTACAGCACTAGTAGCCCCAGCAGCAGAGGCAAAGAGAGAAGCTTATCTTATCTAGTGGCAGAGAGTCAAGCCCGAGAACTTCTCAGGCACCAGTGAACCATGGGATGCTCAAGCCTGGTTCAAAACACTGGAGAGTACGATGGAGCTTCTGGACTGGCCAGAGCATGAAAAAGTGAAGTGCGCCTCCTTCTGCTTGACAGGAGATGCACGTATGTGGTGGGAGAGAATTAGAGCGAAGCGCCCAGTGAACCAGATGACATGGGCTGACTTCGAGAGAGAATTCTTCGAGGAGTTCTTTCACATGCAGGTCACAAACCGCCACTACGACGAATTCACTGAGTTTCGTTAGGGCAACCTATCAGTTGAGGAAGCCATGAAGAAATTCAATAGACTGGCTCGTCTATGCCCAGAACTAGTCAGCACAGAAAAAGAACGAATCCGGTTGATGCTCAAGATGCTGAGGCTGGAAATAGCGATGAACGTGGCTGGCGGCGTTCATAGGCCGTAAACCACCGAAGAACTAGTCAGCAGTGCTCTGACCACCGAGCACTACCAGAACAATATCAAGCAGCAGAAGCAAGTCCTCTCAGTCAGCAGGGAGTCAGAAACCTCAGGCAAATAAGCAGAACTGGAAAGGCAAGGGTAACAAGAGAAAGCAGTGGAACTCAGGAGGTAACCAGAAGGGAGGACCAGCAAACAAGCAGACTAAGTTCTCTCCCTGTCCTAAATGTGGGAAAATACATCCAGGAGTCTGTCTTTTGGGTAAGACTGGATGTTATTCGTGTGGGCAGGAAGGACATATGGCTAGCGAGTGCCCAAACAAGCCCAACTTTCCTCCACCACAGCCGATTCAATATGAAGTCAAGCCTCAGATGCATGCTGCATTAGACGGTCCATAGATCGGTCAGGGCAGATTAGAAGCTCGTCCAGCACGACCAATGCAAGGATCTACTCACTCACCAGAGGGCGTAGCAAATGCCTCACAGTTGTTTGGTCGATCGATTTTGACAAAGTACCCTTTGTCTTGTTCGATCGGGCAACACATTCTTATATATCCAGGCATTTGGTGAGAAGTTAGCGATACCCCAGAGGTACTCAAGAGTTTCGACAACATTACCTTCAAGAGAAATTATGGCATCCACGCATTGTCATTATAGCAGGCAGAGAACTCTTTTGTGATCCGATAGTGCTAGATATGACTGATTATGATGTCATCTTTGGAATGGACTTCTGATCAAATACGGTGCCTCTATAGAGTGTTGTAAATAGAAAGTCGTATTCCAACCGAAAGCAGAATTTGAGTACATCGGAGAACCAAAGAGAAAGGCCAAGAAGTTTCTCTCAGCTCTAAAAGCACATAATGGATTCGGGATGTACGAGATTTTTAGCGCATGTAGTCAATGTCAGTCAAGGACCAACTAGCAGAGGTCCGAGTCGTATGTGACTACCAAGCAGTCTTCCCGAGGAGTTACCAGCACAGGGAGTTTGAATTTGAGATAGAACTCATTCCGGTACAAATCCTATCTCCAAAGCGCCTTACCGCATGGCTCCAGTAGAACTGAAGGAACTTCATGAGCAATTCAGGAGCTGGGTTTCATACGTCCTAGTCACTCACCATGGGGGCCTGTATTGTTTGTGAAGAAGAAAGACGGAGCATGCGCTGTGTATAGACTACAAGACCTTGAACCAAGTCATGATTAAGCAGTATCCTCTTCTCGAATTGATGACTGTCGATCGCTAAAGGAGCAGTGTTCTCTAAGATAGACCTCAGATCAGGTTATCATCAGGTGAAAGTTAAAGAAGGGGATATACCCAAGACGGCGTTCAGGACTAGATACGGACACTACGAGTTCGTAGTCATGCCCTTTAGCGTGACAAATGCTCCAGCTACTTTCATGGACCTCATGAACAGGGTATTCAGAGAATACTTAGATAAGTTTGTTATCGTATTCATCGATGACATCCTTATCTATTCAGGAACTCAGGAAGAACACGCAGAGCACCTGAAAATAGTATTGCAGACCCTTCAGCAGAACCAGCTGTACGCCAAGTTCATGAAATGTGAATTTTGGTTAGATTAGGTGTCCTTCCTGCGTCACATCATCTCAAAGGATGGTATCATGGTAGACCCCAGTAAGATAGAAGCGGTGAGTAACTGGAAAAGACCTAAGAACGCCAGTGAGATCAGAAGCTTTCTGGGACTAGCAGGTTATTATAGAAAGTTCGTAGAGGATTTCTCCAGGATAGCCTCTCCACTGACAGCTCTCACCAGGAAGAACAGAAAATTTCAGTGGACAAAGGACTGCGAGAACAGCTTTAGCGAGCTAAAGAGGAGATTGACCAGTGCACCTATTCTGACTCTACCAGAAAACACAGGCAGCTTTGACATTTATAGTGATGCCTCTAAATTGGGACTAGGAGCAGTGCTGATGCAAAATGGCAAGGTGATCGCCTATGCCTCCAGACAACTCAAAGACTATGAGAGGAACTATCCTACTCATGATCTTGAGCTTGCAGCAGTCGTGTTCGCTCTCAAAATTTGGAAACATTACCTGTATGGAGCTCAGTGTAGAGTGTATACAGATCATCAGAGTCTGAAGTATTTCTTCACTCAGAAGGATCTGAATATGCAACAGCGCAGATGGCTAGAGCTGGTCAAAGACTACGACATAGACATCCTCTATCACCCAGGAAAAGCTAATAAGGTAGTAGATGCACTTAGCAGAAAGTCCAGTGCTACCTTACTATCCCTAGCAGCCATGTCACCGCCCCTACAGAAGGAGATCACAGATTTCGATCTCGAACTCATAGTGGGACTGCTCTCTACTATGACATTAGCATCTACCCTGCTTGGTGACATCCAGACAGCTCAGGAACAGGATCTTGAAATTCAACAAATCAAGCAAGGGTTAGCAGAATCAGAAAGTGGAGAATTCAGAGTATCAGATAGTGGGGCATTATATTTTGGTGACAGACTATGCGTTCCGGATCAGGAGGAACTACGCAGGAAGATCTTAGATGAGGCTCACAGGACTCCTTATGCGATGCATCCTGGCTCCACCAAGATGTACCAAGACCTGAAGAGACATTTTTGGTGGCCTGGGATGAAGAGAGACATCGCTGGATATGTTAGCACCTGTCTGACCTGTCAGAGGGTCAAGGCAGAACATCAGAGACCAGGAGGAGTTTTACAGCCTATTCAGATTCTAGAATGGAAGTGGGAAGATATTTCCATGGATTTCATCGTGGGACTACCCAGAACCACGAATGACTTTGATACCATCTGGGTAATAGTCGACAGATTGACTAAATCAGCCCACTTCTTAGCTATCAGGATATCCTACTCCATGGACCAGCTAGCACAGTTGTATCTCAAGGAGATCGTTTGACTACATGGAGTCCCACGAACCATTATTTCAGGAGTGTGTACAGTCAGCATTGGGCACGAAGTTAAAATTCAGTACAGCTTTCCATCCTCAGACATATGGTCAGACAGAGCGAGTAAATCATGTACTCGAAGATATGCTCCGAGCATGTGCCCTAGACTTCAAGGGTAGTTGGTGCAAATATCTGAGTTTAGCAGAATTTGCATACAACAATAGCTATCAGGCCACTATCGGCATAGCACCTTACGAGGCTCTCTATGGGCGAAGGTGTAGATCTCCAATCTGCTGGTATGAGAGTGGTGAACAGAAAGAACTAGAACTTCAGACAGATCTAGTAGCAGATACCACAGCAGCTATACAGCAGATCCGCCAGAGGATAGAGACAGCTTAGAGCCACCAGAAAAGTTATGTTGATACACGGCGCAGACCCTTAGGGTGCGTTTGGTTCAAGTCATCATGTATAACCTTGGTTATGTGATTACCTGGTTATGGGAAATAAAACATAACCAATTTTGTTTGGTTAAACCTAAGTAATACAACAAAAACTTGTTTGTCTGAAGGTTTTAATGAATACCATAGTTTAATATTTTACCGTATTACCCTCAGTTACAAAACCAACTATACATAATAATAATAATAATAATAATAATAATAATAATAATAATAGTAATATTATTATTATTATTATTATTATTATTATTATTTATTTTTTAATGTTTTTTACTTTTCTTTTTCCTGTATATTTTTTTACTTTTTTATGTGTTTTTTTATTTTTTAATGTTTTTATATTTTTTGTATTATTTTATTTTTAAAATTTTTAAATTTTTAAAATTTTTTAAAATTTTTATTTTTTATTTTTTAAATTTTTATTTTTTATTTTTTATTTTTTAAATTTTTATTTTTTATTTTAAAATTTATATTTTTGGATTTTTTTAATTTTTTAAATTATTTATTTTTTTAAAAAAATAAATTTTTAAATTTTAAATTTTTTAAATATTTTTTAATTTTTTTACATTTTTTAATATTTTTTTACATTTTTTCTCTTTTTTTCATGTTTTTTCTTATCGGAGGGTATTTTTGGTAAAAAAAATTCGTTAACTCCGGAATCAAGAAAAACCTTAGTTTTCTGAGGTTTTCCGATTCCGGGCTGCATGACCCTTTTGCTGACGTGTCAGGCATGGAATATACTCGGGAATCATCGAATACCTAAACCAAACAAGATTTTTGTTGATAACCTTGGATGGATAACCAAGGTTAGCAAGAATAACCCCGAACCAAACGCACCCTTAGAGTTTTCAGTTGGGGATTCAGTATTCCTCAGAGTAGCTCCCATGAAGGGAGTAATGTGTTTTGGGAAGAAGGGCAAATTGAGGCCCAGGTATGTGGGACCATACCTTATCACTAGAAGAGTTGGCAAGGTAGCATATGAGCTAGAAATACCCCAGGAGATGTCAGCTATCCACAATGTATTTCATGTCTCTATGCTGAAGAAGCATATCCCAGATGCCACCCAGGTGATTGGGCCCCAGTCGGTACCAGTCCGCGAAGACCTCAGCTATGATAGTCGGCCTATTCAGATAATAGACCGAGCAGTTAAGAAATTGTGGAACAATGAGGTACCATTAGTAAAAGTCATTTGGCAAAATCACACAGCAGAAGAGGCAACTTGGGAGACAGAAACTAGTATGAGACAGAAGTACCCAGAATTATTCTAAGTTCGAGGACGAACTTTTTATAAGGTATGGGGGATTGTAACGCCCGAAAATTCTCAAAGTTATTTTAGAAATATTCTATGATTTTTCTAGAAGTTTAGAATATTTTTATGGAATTTTTAGAGTAGCGGAAGTAGCAAAAATAAATAGAACGTAAAATAGCTTAAGCGGGAATCGAACCCGAGACCTATTGGGTCCTACGACTGATAGTGGACTCTAGTAACCAAGTGAACCCAGCAGGGCCGTGCTGAAAGGAAAGGGGAACAATTATATTTATATTTGAGTTGGGCAGAATTACCCACTTAATATAAATAGGAAATTTAAGTGAGGAATTGATTTTTACCGTGACTTACCTCTTCTCCTCACGCTAGTCACGCCGCCCCCTTCTCCTCTTCTTTCTCTCGGCGCACCAAGCCCCAAGGGCTAGGGTTCCGTCCCAAGGGTTCCAAGAGCACTTTCCGGCGACAACTTCGGACACGAGGACGTTTCTCTCCGCGAGAAGAACGCGTGGACGCAAGAGGATCGTCGAAAGGATCATCTCCTCCGGAAATCTAGCGATTAGAGTCGTAAGAAAATTAGATCAGAAGGTAAGAACCCCCTCACCTGCAGTATAAGTAGTTCCGTATGAATTTTTATGCTTCAGTTTAGTAGAATGTAGATTTTCGGCACAAAGGATGTGAATTACCGCATACCAAGTGTTCGATTAAATCATTAACACTGTTAAAATGCAACTTAAGCATTTTACTAGCTTAGCTAAATGCAATAGAGGCATTCATTTAGTATGTTTAGCTTTAGTATAGCTTATATGGGATTACGGTCCAATGCGTGGGCTCCCATAGTCGCCTCTAGGTTCAGATAACCTAGAAATAGCAATATAAGAAGAACTTAGCTATAATCAGTATTTTATTTTAGCAGTGGCACTATACTGGATTAGATATCCATTGGGTTGGGCTCCCATAGTCGTCCCTAGGTTTAGCTAACTTAGTAAACCCTACTAGATTCGGAATTTGCAACCCCGGGTTTAGTTAGGGATGCGCGCACAGCAAGTATAGTTGTCGGGCCCATCAACAGCATGATTATTATTTTAATCTATTATATTTATGAAAATAGTTTTCAAAACTTCACAAATAGTTATGTGGATTCAATACAGGTTTAGCATTAGTTTAGAATTAACTCAGTTCAGTTTTTGTATCAGTTCAGTTTTCTATTGATACAATATGATAGCTTATGTTAGCACTTATTGCCATGACTAGTTGTTGTATGCCATGCTATGCTTTTACATGTTCAATATTCCTATGTTTCAAATAGCATGTTTTAAAAACATAAATTGCATCGTATGCATGTTTTAGTGAGGTAGATGTCTTACTAAGCTCTCAAGCTTATAGATACAATTTTCCTTATACTACAGATAAAGGTAAAGGGAAGATGGACTAGCGGAGGCTGGAGGTCAATGCAATGATGAAGATGTGTGTGGATGGAACCTGGAATAAAGACCTTGGAAGAACTAGAACATTTAAGAACTTAGTGTTTCTTATTATGTTACTCTTTGCTTATTTAGTTATCTAAATGCATGGAATTATAGGAAATCTGCTTAGATTGTTAGTAACCATGTTTAGAATGCTAGTTGTTTGATATTAGAATGTTCTCCAGTTATTTTAGAACTTATGTAGGTGAGTTTGGCATGAAACAGTGTTGAAATCAGAGCCTTGCTGCGAAATCAGAAACCCCAATCGATTAGGGGATCGATTGGGAGCCCTCAATCGATCAGTGGATCGATTGGGAGCCTGGTTCCGTGAACAGTAAGCTTCTGGATCGATCAGCCGATCGATCCAGTCGCATTCTGTCGCATACAATAAGCTTCTGGATCGATCAGCCGATCGATCCAGTCGCATTCTGTCGCGAACAGAGAGTTTGGGGGATCGATCGTTCGATCGATCAGGAAATCGCTCCCGCGAACATAGAGCTCTGGAATCGATCATTAGATCGATTGGCCAGTCTGGATCGATCAGCCGATCGATCCAGAATATTAACCCGAGCACAGTAGCCATCGAAATCGATCCATGGATCGATTCAACAGCTTGCAATCAATTGAGTTGAATCTGGATTGATTGGGAAGTTGGGTTTCGACCAAGAGACCTTGTAATTCAACTCCTTGACCATAGGGGATGTAGGATATGCCATGTATACCTTAGATTGCATCCCTTAGCACATGTAGAACTAAAAACTTGTATTATCTTAGCAAAGTTTTAATTGGTACAGCTTTCCGCACCTAGACTTAGTGATGGTCATGGATATAGCTTAGCACAGCATAATGTAACGGTCCGGCCTTACAGTCTAGTCAGTAGAAGGCGGGTCGTTACATCTGTGAGGTATGGATAGAAATCGGGGGAATGTTGAAGTCCATTTAGGTGAGGTCTGTTTGATAGTAAGGTTTGTGATTCATTGTATCCAGTGGTGTTCTTGAGCTAACTTGAGATTTCGGTGTTGCTTTTGATTCAGAGAATGTCCTCTTCGAGTTTTTTTTTGCTTTAAAATGGTGATTTCCGTGAAATACTACATGGATTCTCTCCAATTGGTTTCTTCCCGGTAGTGTTTTGAATCGGTTTGAGGTTTCGCAGTTGTTCTTGCTTGTTCCGCTTGGTTTCGGAATTTTTCTAGTGCATTATGTAACGACCACCCTTCTTAATACTCTACTATTCTCTAAGAGTGACCGTTACTTAACTACTAACTCTACTTAACCGGTATAATTAAAAACCACGAGGAATCCCTACCGAAAAATTTCGACAGAGTCTCCCCTGTACTGGTGACCATAATCATTAATACATAACATAATATACACAGCCACAGGCAGCTGGAACATTTATCAAACAACCACGCAATTTATAAGACACAACAACTAAAAAAAATAAACTATTCTAGCAATAACAAATGAATAAAACTCCAACAGTGGAAAATAACCAAACTAACAATGCGGAATGAAAATACAATCTAAAAAGACATAAACCATAGGGTACAACTCAACTATTTCTATCCACTAAACATGAAAACTCAAAACTTCCCAGGTCTCTCCATAGTCCTGGCATCACACATCCATCCGCACCTCCTTGTCGCCTTCCTTTGCCAACACTTTTCTTTTCCTGTATCTACAGTAAGCGGAAATGCAAACTATAAGCAAAATGCTTAGTAAGCGCTATCTAACTCACAAAATCTCGATAAGCATGTACATATATCTATAACATGATCTAACTGATTACTTACTGAAGACTACTCATGCTCATCTACTAATAAAAGAACAAGACATGCTGAAATGCTAAACATGTAAAGCTACTCATGCTCAGAAAATAGCAAAGAACAGTAAGCTAATCTAAATAACATGCTAGCATAAAAGAAAACTCAACTTGCTGATTTTAAAACAAAGTGAAACTTAATTCATCTGTTCTAAAATTATTCTTTAATTCACTTGTTTAAAACTTATTCTTTAATACTTTATACTTATGTAAAACTTGCTTTACTTGTTCAAAAACTTATACTTATAATACTTCAAAATAGTAATCAAATTCTCTTAGGCCGGCAACTGTACTTGCTTTTACTTTTGTAATGACCAGACCTATTTGGCGGCCCATTTGGCGACCCTCGGGTCATCGACCGTCGACCGTCGGCCGTGCCATTACTACTAGGTTATCTAAACCTAGGGACGACTATGGGAGCCCAACCCAAGGATAACTGAGAGTCCAGCACAGTGCCATTGATAAAAGTAAAATACTTGTTATATTTTAATACTTCTAATATATAATGCCTCGGTATTTTAACGAGCACCTTGTGTGCCAAAATCCCTAAAGTCTTGACTTTGGGATCTACTTAAGGCCTTGCCTTTTTTCTTCCTTTTCTTTATCTTTCTTATACTTGTTAATACCTCTAATAAAAGAATGCTTCTTTAAAAACTGAAATGTTTAAACAAATTCTAACTTTGAAATGCATAAACAAAAATCTGCATACTATGCTAATCAAAATTCTGCATACTATTCTAATCAAGATTCGGCATTCTATGCTCCACTATTTCTGCATACTATGCAAACATAAATTCTGCACTATAATACTTAGCCAAACTGCACTATAATCTTTTTCTTTAAAAACTGCATTATAAGTTCTACCAAAAATCTGCACTACAAGTTCCACAAAAAATCTGCACTATAAATTCCACCAAAAATCTGCACTACAAGTTCCACAAAAAATCTGCACTATAAACTTTAAAGAAATCTGCGCCATAAGCTCTTAAGAAATCTGCACTACAAGCTCTAAAGAAATCTGCTCTAAAGAAATCTGCATTTTAAGCTCTAAGAAATCTGCACTACAAGCTTAATTAAAATCTGCACTATAAGCTTATATAAAAATCTGCACTATAAGCTTGATTGAAATCTGCACTATAGGCTTAATTAAAATCTTCACCTATAAACTTAATTAAAAATCTGCACTATAAGCTTAATTAAAAATCTGCACTATAGGCTTAATTAAAATCTACACTATAAGCTTATATAAAAATCTGCATTATAAGCTTAATTAAAATCTACACTATAGGCTTAATTAAAAATCTGCACTATAAGTGCTTAATTAAAATCTGCAATATAAGCTCTACATAAAAACCTATATTATAAGCTTAATTAAAATCTGCACTATAGGCTTAATTAAAAATCTGCACTATAAGCGCTTCTTATGCTTCGAATTCAAGAAGAGCAAAGGTCCGAAACTACTCCTACTGCAGGTGAGAAGCACTTACCTTGCTTATTGGACTCACAACCGAACAAAAAGGGCTTCTAGGACCTTGGCTGGCCGCCGAAGATGATGCCCTAACTCCCTTTCGTTTTCTGCCCGAGCTCCGTCATCGTACGCAGAAGAGAAGGAGAGAATGGTTTAAGTCACGGGAAAACAAAGAATCAACTTATCCTTTTTTATAACTTAATATTTCTGTTAACTCCTTAAATAAATTCGCTACCTTTTCTAAATAGATAAATCTAACATCAACTAATCCCTTTTATAATCCAATATTCTGTTAACTATCTTAAATAAATTCGCTATCTTTTCTAAACAGACAAATCCAACATCAACTTATCCCTTTTATAATATTCTGTTAACTATCTTAAATAAATTCGCTACCTTTTCTAAACAGAAAAATCCAACATCAACTTATCCCTTTTATAATATTCTGTTAACTATCTTAAATAAATTTGCTACCTTTTCTAAACAGACAAATCCAACATCAACTTATCCCTTTTATAATCCAATATTCT
Source organism: Zingiber officinale (assembly GCF_018446385.1). NCBI lineage: Eukaryota > Viridiplantae > Streptophyta > Magnoliopsida > Zingiberales > Zingiberaceae > Zingiber > Zingiber officinale. Next base: position 52,837,775 of record NC_055992.1, on the reverse strand, counting down.
GTTAACTATCTTAAATAAATTTTGCTACCTTTTCTAAATAGAACCGCCTGCTTGACCACTTGGTCAGCCGGATTTGCTTAAGGCTTGGTTTGGCCGGAAGTTGTAGGTTCGAATCTCGGCTAATTCTCTTTATTTTTTGCAACTTGTTTCTTTTGGTAAAAATACCAAACGAACTCCAAAAATTGCATAAAAATACTCTAAAAATTTCTAAAAATCTCTAGAATTTTTCTAAAGCATTTCTAAATATTTTTAAGTATTATTAGGACTTGAAATGAGGAAATTTGGATTGTTATAATTCCCCATACCTTATAAAAAGTTTATCCTCGAACTTAGAACAATTCTGGATATTTCTGCCTCATGCTGTTCCTCACACAAGAACTTTTATCTAGCTTAAGCACATATAAACAAACACTTCTAAAGATTTCTCTTTACTGCAAAAAAAAAACATACTAAAAAGAATTTAAGTACTTTCTTACTTGAAGACGGCAAGGTTGGTGCTATGTGTGATGCTGGAGAATAGGAACTGCTCTGATACCAACTGTAACACCCCACCCTCCTCACTACTAGTCTACGAGGACGGAGCGCTACTGGAATACTAACTTTACTTAACTAACATTGCACACATGTTGATAGTAATTCCTAAAACTCTCGAAGAACTCAAAACATACAATTAACTAGCAGCGGAAGACTAAATGACTCATCTAATACATTCTACTCAACTCTTTGTTAATAAATTCTTATGCTAAATCCCAAGGCTTCTATAGTCCAGGCATCACACATCCATCCGTACCTCCTTGTCGCCTTCCTTTGCTAACACTTTTCTTTTCCTGTATCTGCAGTAAGAGGAAATGCAAACTATAAGCAAAATGCTTAGTAAGCGCTATCTAACTCACAAAATCTCGATATGCATGTACATATATCTATAACATGATCTAACTGATTACTTACTGAAGACTACTCATGCTCATCTACTAATAAAACAACAAGACATGCTGAAATGCTAAATATGTAAAGCTACTAATGCTCAGAAAATAGCAAAGAACAGTAAGCTAATCTAAATAACATGCTAGCATAAAAGAAAACTCAACTTGCTGATTTTAAAACAAAGTAAAACTTAATTCATCTGTTCTAAACTTATTCTTTAATTCACTTGTTTAAAACTTGTTCTTTAATACTTTATAATTATGTAAAACTTGCTTTACTTGTTCAAAAACTTATACTTATAATACTTCAAAATAGTAAACAACTTCTCTTGGGCCCAGCAACTATACTTGCTTTTACTTTTGTAACGACCTGACCCATTTGGCGGCCCATTTGACGGCCCATTTGGCGACCCTCGGGTCGTCGACCGTCAACCGTTGGTCGTGCCGTTACTACCAGGTTATCTAAACCTAGGGACGACTATGGGAGCCCTACCCAAGGACAACTGAGAGTCCAGCACAGTGCCACTGATAAAAGTAAAATACTTGTTATATTTTAATACTTCTAATATATAATGCCTCGGCATTTTAACTAGCACCTAATGTGCTAAAATCCCTAAATTCTTGACTTTGGGATCTACTTAAGGCCTTGACCTTTTTCTTTCTTTTCTTTATCTTTCTTATACTTGTTAATACCTCTAATAAAAGAATGCTTCTTTAAAAACTGAAATGTTTAAACAAATTCTAACTTTGAAATGCATAAACAAAAATCTGCATACTATGCTAATCAAAATTCTGCATACTATTCTAATCAAGATTCTGCATTCTATGCTACACTATTTCTGCATACTATGCAAACATAAATTCTGCATTATAATACTTAACCAAACTGCACTATAATCTTTTTCTTTAAAAACTGCATTATAAGTTCCACCAAAAATCTGCACTACAAGTTTCACCAAAAATTTGCACTATAAATTCCACCAAAAATCTGCACTACAAGTTCCACAAAAAATCTGCACTATAAACTTTAAAGAAATCTGCACCATAAGCTCTTAAGAAATCTACACTACAAGCTCTAAAGAAATCTGCTCTAAAGAAATCTGCATTTTAAGCTCTAAGAAATCTGCACTATAAGCTTACATAAAAATCTGCACTATAAGCTTGATTGAAATCTGCACTATATGCTTAATTAAAATCTGCACCTATAAACTTAATTAAAAATCTGCACTATAAGCTTAATTAAAAATCTGCACTATAAGCTTAATTAAAATCTGCACTATATGCTTAATTAAAATCTGCACTATAAGCTTACATAAAAATCTGCATTATAAGATTAATTAAAATATACACTATAGGCTTAATTAAAAATCTGCACTATAAGTGCTTAATTAAAATCTGCAATATGAGCTCTATATAAAAATTTGCAATATAAGCTCTACATAAAAATCTGCATTATAAGCTTAATTAAAATCTGCACTATAGGCTTAATTAAAACTCTACACTATAAGCGCTTCTTATGCTTCGAATTCAAGAACAAAGGTCCGAAACTACTCCTACTGCAGGTGAGAAGCACTTACCTTGCTTCTTGGACTCACAACCGAACTTGGCTGGCCGCCGGAGATGATGCCCTAACTCCCTTTCATTTTCTGCCGGAGCTCCGCCATCGTACGCAGAAGAGAAGGAGAGAATGGTTTAAGTCACGGGAAAACAGAGCATCAACTTATCCCTTTTTATAACTTAATATTTCTGTTAACTCTTTAAATAAATTCGCTACCTTTTCTAAACAGACAAATCCAACATCAACTTATCCCTTTTATAATCCAATATTCTGTTAACTATCTTAAATAAATTCGCTACCTTTTCTAAACAGACAAATCCAACATCAACTTATCCCTTTTATAATCAAATATTCTGTTAACTATCTTTAATAAATTCGCTATCTTTTCTAAACAGACAAATCCAACATCAACTTATCCCTTTTATAATATTCTATTAACTATCTTAAATAAATTCGCTATCTTTTCTAAACAGACAAATCCAACATCAACTTATCCCTTTTATAATATTTTGCTAATTATTTTAAATAAATCGCTACCTTTTCTAAACAGACAAATCCAATATCAACTTATCCCTTTTATAATTCAATATTCTGTTAACTATCTTAAATAAATTTTGCTACCTTTTCTAAATAGAACCTCCTGCTTGACCACTTAGTCAGCTGGATTTGCTTAAGTCTTGGTTTGGCCGGAGGTTGCAGGTTCGAATCTCGGCTAATTCTCTTTATTTTTTACAACTTGTTTCTTTTGGTAAAAATACCAAACGAACTCCAAAAATTACATAAAAATACTCTAAAAATTTCTAAAAATCTCTAGAATTTTTCTAAAGCATTTCTAAATATTTTTAAGTACTATTAGGACTCGAAATGAGGAAATTTGTATTGTTACACATTATGTATGGATGGAGCTTGATTCTCATCGGAGAGATTTCCTCGTGGTTCTGTGGTGATCGACTATCTATGGATAAGTTCAGATTTGATTTCTTTCGTAAGGTTTGAGGTGTTGAGTATCTGTGTGAGACCTGCTTGTTTAAATACTAAACAGAGATGTCGGCAGGTGGGTTGTGATATGAATTGGGTTCTTATGAAGTTCTAGCTTTGGGTGAGGTTTCATTGATTATTTTTAGTTGAATTCGTGTCTTCCATGAAGTTTAATTTTGAAATTTGTGTGAAGTTCTTACTGGAGAAGTTTGTTCCGCTGTTAGAAATAGTTTACGGGTTTTGGTTGGAATTGTCATCTTATGGTGTTGCTAGAATTCAGAACTGACCTTGAAATGAATGTGTGCTTCATGCTGGGTTTGCGAATTTGAAAGGCTCTGGATGGTAAGTGTTTGCTTGAAAATTTCATTGATGGTGTTTAGATTTCCATCGGGTTTGGCATGGTTTTGGTAGCTAGATTTATGGATAGAAGTAGGAATTCTATGATTACGTTGGCTATTCAAACAGTGCATGATTTCTATATGTAATTAGTTGTAGAGATCTGGTTTAGCATGATGGTAACATGTTATAATTGCCCTGCTTCTTATCATAATTGCTAATATAGCTTAGTTGCTTCCATATAGGAATTTAGTTGTCAAACTAGAATGCTCTCAGAAGTGTACTCTTAAATTATGTTTCTTTCTATTGTTGTTGATCTATACATGATAGTATGTGTTAAGTATTCTTTAGCACTCAGTTACGTGTTACAAACGTTTGATTACTTAATTTGGTAGTTACTTCGTTATATAAGAGTTGGGCATTTACTCATTGCTATTCTTGAGTTACGTTAATTTGGATATGGAAAGGTTTTGTGAAATGGAATGTCTACTGGCTGATTGGAATGAGCTACTGACATATTTCTAATGTGAATAGATCAAGTTTCCTATGTAGCTAATCCGTTGAGTATGTGCATATGTGGTGATAGTACGGGTTGGGTGCCTCGTGATGAGCTCCGGGAAGGGCCCTTCCAAATATGACTGATACTGTAATTTATTGTTAGCTTTGGCTAAATGACTGCATGTTCTCCTAGGAGGTACCTCTAGGGTCATGGGACTGTTGATTGACTCTAATAGTGGTTACCGGATATGTGACATATTCACCTTATTAGCTATATAGGACCACTAGTACATTGTATATCTTTCTTTACTATTCTGTAGTTGGGATATGTTTTTCAGTTGATATCTAGTTGCTATATCTGCTACTTCATGGATGCCCTTTTATACATATTGGATTGTGCTTGCTAGGTCGTAGACTCATGATGTCTACTTTACAGGTGACGATGACTCTCATGATATGACAGAAGGCCCTCAGATGGAGTAGGCGAGGAGGCGGGATGGACGCATGGTATTGTCCGATTGTCTGGGAGTGCAGAGCATACTGGTTTTATGGCGAGGGATTTTTCTTTATCATTTATGTAACAACCACCCTTCTTACTACTACTACTCTCTAAGGATGACCGTTATTTAACTACTAACTCTACTTAACCGGTATGATTAAATATCACATGGAAACCCTACCGAAAAATTTCGGCAGAGTCTCCCCTGTAATATATACACAGCCACATGCGGCTGGAACACATTTTATTCACAACCACGCAATAATAAATTCATACTATAATCAAAAGACTAGACTAGCAACAAGTACTAAACACAACTCCCAGAATAGGACATAAATAAGCTACAATACGAATCAAACTCAATCACAATCACATAACTTCATAACAGTATTTAAAGAAAAGAACTAAAGCATAAACTCTAATCATTAGGTCCTGCAAGTTTGCTAGTACTCTCTGGATCTCTCCATAGTCCAATCACCACACACATTCATCATCACCACCACCCTGTCGCCTCCCTTCATATCTTATCTTTTCCCTTATCTGCAGTAGGAGGAAAAAAAAAGAAGATCTATAAGCGAAAACGCTTCGTAAGTACTAGTCTATCTCACAAAACTCGCAATGCATAAATGTAATGCAAAAGTGCTGAAATTGAAATACTAAAGCAATCTGCATGTGCTCATGATATACAGAAAATAAACTGGATACATGTCAAACTCACTAACTAGCAGGATAACAAGGAATCAATGCGATAAGCTTAGAATTTCAGGAACTAACTTTTATTTATTCTAAGCATGTAACTTGTTTTATTTCTTATATCCTGGTGTTAGAAATTAATCTTTTAATTCCTATCTTTTTCTCTCTTCTTCTTTCTTTCTTTCTTCTTCTTTACTTCTGTCTTAACTTTTCTTTTCTTTGGGCCCAGGCTTAGTACCATCTCATGCGCGTTCCCTAATAGGTTGGGGTTGCGAGCCACCAATTCTAAAAGAGCAGACCTCGGTCTACCAGGGCCAAGACCTCGGAAATGGTCACTTGGATTTGTTTAACGACAAGCTCTTGGATGTCGGGTACTAGCCTCTTGCTTTACTTACTTGTTTTCTTTCTTATTCTGATATTAAAAATGCCCTGGCATTTAATTAAGCTTTAGTGTTCTTTTAATTCTAAACTACTTCCAGAAAAATGGTTTCAGGAATTCTAAAACATGGTAGTAGCATGAGAGTAAACTAATTCCAATCATACTGTAAATGTAGGCAAAGAATGCTACTTTAGTGATTCCAATCATGCTGTAAATAAAGGCAAAGAATGCTACTTTAGTGATTCCAATCATGCTGTAAATATGGGCAAAGAATGCTACTTTAGTGATTCCAATCATGCTGTAATTATAGGCAAAGAATGCTACTTTAGTGATTCCAATCATGCTGTAAATATAGGCAAAGAATGCTACTTTAGTGATTCCAATCATGCTGTAAATAAAGCAAAAAGGAAGCTAATTCTAGACTTTTTAGCATGCTGCAATAAAAGTAAAAGAATGCAACTTTATGCTTCTTATCATGTTGTAAAAACCCTAAATCCATTTGCTGGAATTTATGGCAGCAATTAGGCCTACACGAATACTACATTTAAGGCTGTAGGCATGCTAAAGAGACAACTATAAGCTGAAATTAAGGCTGTCCAGTTTAACTAGGAGTTCGAAATAGAGTTTCTATGTAGGAAATGCTCAAAATCTACTTGGTATAAGGAGCTAGCGGCTTAGGTAGCACAAGAAACTACTTAACTGTATAACGAAACCAATGGTAAAGCCACTTGGCACAAATCATACTACAAGTGTAATTAATCTAAACAAAATTCGGATCTCCCTGTAAAGCTCATGGCAGGGCTCGATTGACATCAAGAACCCACACAACTTCAATCCCGCAAGCTCAAATCATGCTTTGTTAAATTGGCAAAAGACAATCAAAATCCAATCCTTCCTCAAAAACTCACGGCAGAAATCCATAGGTCTCAAAATCCATACTATTTCCATTCCGAAAGCCAACAAATCGAAGAAAAACTCGAAACAACTCCTACCGCAGGTGAGTAGTACTTACCCTTGATTGCTTGGACTTACAACCGAGAAGAGGAAATTTAGGGGTTCGGATGGAGCTTGAAGATCTCGGTCCCTTCTCGTCCGTGCGTTCACCTTGCCGAGAGAAGCTCGGATGTGTGCCGAACCCTCGGAGGAAGAAGCTCGCCGACCGCCGGAGTTAATCCCTAAGCCAGCTTTCTTCGTTTCCGCCGAGAGAGAAGGCGCCGTCGCGAGGGAGAAGGAGAACAAAGATTTCGGGAGAAAATGTTGGGTTTTTGGAAAATCCAAAACCTAATTCCCTTTTATATATAAGGGTTGTATTCCAAACTATACTATATCCTTAATTCTCTCTATATAGGGTTAACAGAAATCTCCTAGCTTAGTTGGTCAGGCCGGTTTTGGCTTGGGTCAGTCTGACCCGAGGTCCCGGGTTCAAACCTCACTTCCAACGCTTTTTGCCTAAACTTCTTTGGTTTTGTAAAAATGCTAAACGACCTCCAAAAATTACGTAAAAATACTCTAAAAATTTCTAAAAATCTATAGAATATTTTAAAAGCATTTTCAAATATCTTTATGGACATTTGAAACTCAGAATAGGGAAAATTGGGTCGTTACAATCCCCCATCCCTTATAAAAAGTTCGTCCTCGAACTTAGAATAGCTCTGGATACTTCTGTCTCATACTGTCCTCCCGCTCCCAAGTGATTTCCTCGTGCTTCTGGTTCTGCCAGATGACCTTCACTAGTGGTACTTCTTTGTTTCTCAATCTCTTGACTGCTCTGTCCACTATCTGTGTAGGTCTGCTCTCATAACTAAGATCCTCTTGGATCTGCATTGACTGAGGCTGAATCACTTAGCTCGGGTCATGGAGACACTTCCTTAGCATGGAGACATGAAATACATTGTGTATTGCTGACATGTCTTGTGGTAAGTCCAGCCTGTAAGCTACTTTCCCAATCCTCTCTATGATTAGGTAAGGTCCTACATAGCGAGGACTTAATTTGCCCTTCTTGCCAAATCTCATCACTCCCTTCATAGGAGCGACCTTGAGGAAAACTGAATCTCCTACTTGGAATTCCAATGGCCTACGGCGTGTGTCAGCATAACTCTTCTGTCTGCTCTGGGCAGTCTCAATTCTCTGTCTGATTTTCTGGATCGCCTGAGTGGTCTCGTCTATCAGCTCTGTCTGAATACCCAGCTCTACTTCCATTTCTTTTCTCTCTCCTACTTCTTGCCAGCATATGGGTGATCTGCATTTCCTGCCATATAGTGCCTCATAAGGTGCCATCTTGATGGTGGCCTGATAGCTATTGTTGTAAGCGAATTCAGCTAAGCACAACTACTTGCACCAACTTCCCTTGAAATCTAGCGCATCCATCAGTCTGTGGATGGAAAGCTGTGCTAAACTTGAGTTTGGTGCCTAGTGCATTCTGAACGCACTCCCAAAAATGTGAGGTGAAGCGCCCATCTCTATCAGAAATGATAGATTTAGGAACTCCATGAAGTCTGACTACCTCTTTAACATATAGCTGGGCCAACTGCTCTATGGAGTGGGACACCTTGATGGCTAGGAAGTGAGCAGACTTGGTCAATCGGTCTACTATTACCCATATCGCATCATATCCATTGGTGGTTCTTGGAAGACATGTTATGAAGTCCATGGATATATCTTCCCATTTTCATTCTGGTATTGGAAGAGGCTGAAGAACTCCTCCTGGTCTCTGGTGTTCTGCTTTGACTCTCTGGCATGTCAAGCAGGTACTGACATACTTAGCTACATCTCTTTTGAGTCCTGACCACCAAAACCTCTGTTTCACATCTTGGTACATCTTGGAAGAACCAGGATGCATGGAATATGGTGTACTGTGAGCTTCCTCTAAGATCTTCTTCCTCAGTTCCTCATCATTGGGCACGCAAATGCGACTCCCCTGATAAAGAATCCCGCTATCTGTCACTCTAAACTCTGAGTTATCTTCTTTCTGTATCCCCTGCTTGATCTTCTGGATGTCCGGATCTTCACTTTGCTTTCTCTGTATCTCCACAAGCAATGTAGACTCTAAGGTCAATGCAGAGAGCTGTCCTTCGATAATTTCAAGTCCAAAATCTGACAACTCCTTCTGCAGTGGCAGGGCTAGTGATGACAAGGACATCAGTGATGCACTAGATTTTCTGCTGAGTGCATCTGCCACTTTGTTAGCTTTGCCTGGGTGGTAGAAAATTTCACAGTCGTAATCTTTGACCAACTCCAGCCACCTACGCTGTCTCATGTTTAAGTCCTTCCGAGTGAAGAAGTACTTAAGACTCTGATGATCTGTGAAGATTCTACACTGAACTCCATACAAATAATGTGGCCAGAGTTTAAGTGCAAAAACCACAGCTGCCAGCTCAAGATCATGAGTAGGGTAGTTCTTCTCATAGTCTTTGAGTTGTCTGGAAGCATAAGCTATGACTTTTCCTTCTTGCATGAGTACAGCTCCTAAACCCATCTTGGAAGCATCACTGTAGATGTCGAAACTCTTGTCGCTCTGTGGAACAGTCAGAATGGGAGCACTGATCAATCTCTTCTTTAGCTCTTGGAAGCTCTGTTCACATTTATCTGACCATTCGAATTTCTTATTCTTTCTGGTGAGGGCTGTTAGTGGACAAGCTATCCTGGAAAAATCTTCCACAAACTTCCTGTAGTACCCTGCTAAACCAAGGAAGCTTCTGATCTCTCTGACGTTCTTGGGTCTACTCCAGTTGTTGACCGCTTCCACTTTGGCTGGATCCACTTGAATGCCTTCTTTAGAAATTATGTGACCTAAAAATGCCACCTGATTTAACCAGAACTCGCACTTGGAGAATTTAGCATAAAGCTGCTTCTGCTGAAGAGTCTGCAGTACTATCCTCAAGTGCGTGTCATGCTCCTCTGGGGTCCTTGAATAGACCAGAATGTCATCGATGAATACAATGATAAATTTGTCAAGATACTCTCTGAACACCCTGTTCATTAAGTCCATGAAGACCGCAGGTGCATTGGTCACTCTAAAAGGCATGACCACAAACTCGTAGTGTCCATATCTGGTCCTGAACGCCGTTCTGGGTATATCTCTTTCTTTCACCTTCAGCTGATGGTACCCAGAGCGCAGGTCTATCTTTGAGAACACCGTCGCTCCTCTTAACTGATCAAATAAGTCATCAATCCTGGGAAGGGGGTACTTGTTCTTGATCGTCACTTGATTCAAAGCTCTGTAATCTATGCACATCCGCATTGTTCCATCTTTCTTCTTAACAAACAACACAGGAGCTCCCCAAGGTGAGTGACTAGGGCGAATGAAGCCTTTGTCAAGTAACTCCTGTAGTTGCTCTTGTAACTCCTTCAGCTCTGCTGGAGACATGCGATACGGAGCTTTTGAAATTGGACCGGTTCCAGGAGCCAATTCAATCTCAAATTCCACCTCTCTGTTGGGAGGTAGTCCAGGTAACTCTTCTGGAAATACTTCTGGATACTCGCATACTACCCGAACCTCCTCCTGCTTGGGTCCCTTCTGCTCTTCTGCCTTTACTATATATGCAAGAAAGCCTGCACACCCTTTGGTTAACATCTGGTGTGCTGCTAGAGATGAGAGGAGCTTCTGGGTCTTCTTCCTTGGCACTCCTGTGAACTCAAAAGTTGGCTCACCTTCTGGACTAAAAATTACTTTCTTTCTGCGGCAGTCCACTGAGGCACTGTACTTGCTGAGGAAATCCATACCAAAAATGATATCGAAATCCTGCATGGCGAGGACTATTAGATTTACATATAGCTCTCGGTCTGCAATTCTAACCAGTACAGCTCGGAGCCACTGATGGGATTCCATGACTTCCCCAGAAGGTAGGGTTGTCAGGAACTTGGAGTTCATACTTTCTGCAGGCACCTGTAAACTACTGGCAAAAGGTATCGATATAAAAGAATGGGTCGCCCCAGTGTCAAATAGTACAGTAGCTATGTGCTGGAAAATAACTACTTGACCTGTTACGACCGTGGAGGCACTAGCAGCTTCTTCTTTGGTGAGGGAGAATACTCTGGCACCATCAAAGGCTGGGACTGGTGGGGCTTCTAACCTTCCTTGACTGATATAGGGTCCCTCCAATGCCGCTCCCATGTGGTGCAACTGTGCAGGCTGGCCTCCAGATTGCAATGGCTGTGGTTGAGGTGCTTTGAATTTGTTAGGACACTCTTTAGCCATGTGTCCCTCCTGACCACAGGAGTAACATCCAGTCTTACCCAAGAGACAGGCTCCTGGATGTGTTCTCCCACATTTGGGACAGGGAGGGAACTTGGTCTGCTTGTTTGCTGGTCCTCCCTTCTGGCCACCTCCTGTGTTCCACTGCTTCCTTTTACCTTTGCCTTTCCAGTTCTGCTTACTTGACTGTGACTTCTGGCTTCCTGCTGTCTTGTCCTCTGTCTTCACTGGCTTATGTTGTGCTCGCTGTGCTTTGATGTTGTTCATGTAATGTTCAGCAATTAATGCTCTACTGATCAATTCTTCGCCAGTCTGGGGCCGATGAGCTCCACTGCTCACATTCACAGCATTCTGAGCATTAGCCTGACTCGCTCCTTCTCTGTACTCACTAGCTCTGAACAGAGACGAGCTAGTCTGTTGAACTTCTTGGCTGCTTCTTCCACTGACAAGTCACCTTGTTTGAATTCTATAAACTCCTCGTAGTGCTTGTTGGTAATCTGCAGGTGGAAGAACTCTTCATAGAACTCTGACTGGAAATCTGCCCAGGTCATCTGATCGGCTGCTCTCTTGGTCTTTATTCTCTCCCACCACATACGAGCGTCTCCAGACAGACAGAAAGAGGCGCACTTGACCTTCTCGACTTCTGGCCAGTCAAGAAGCTCCATAGTGCTCTCTAGTGTTTTAAACCAAGCCTGGGCATCCCAGGGCTCAGTCGTGCCTGAGAAGCTCTCTGGTTTCAGCTTCAGCCACTGTATAAGATAAGCTTCTGGTCTCTGGGGTGCTATGACGGCTCCCTGAGTAGCTGGTGGAGTCTCAGTTACCACTGGGGTCTCTACAGTGACAGCTGGAGGAGGGGGAGGAACTGCTGGTTGATTTGCCATCAGATTGGCTATCACCTGTTGCTGCTCTGCTACTTGCCTCTGGAGCTGAGCAACCACTTCAGAAAGGTTGGGCTCAGTTGCTCTAGGCACTTCGTTCCCTTGAGCTGGTTCCTCGGTGTGAGTAGCACGGGGACGTCCTCTTCTTGCCATCTATTTATTCAAGGTAAAGGTTTGATATCTTACTTTAACCCTTCTAATCATACTTAATTATAAATAAAGAAAAGGGAAACTAAATCTTTTATCTTACTTTAGTACTTAAAAGGAAAGTACTCTATACTGCAAAAAAATAAGGAAGCAGAAATAAGAAAGGGATTTAAATACTTTCTTACTTGGAGACGGCGAGGATGATGCTGATGTGTGTGTGATGCTGGAGAATGGAACACTGCTCTGATACCAACTGTAACAACCACCCTTCTTACTACTACTACTCTCTAAGGATGACCGTTACTTAATTACTAACTCTACTTAACCGGTATGATTAAATATCACATGGAAACCCTACCGAAAAATTTCGGCAGAGTTTCCCCTGTACCGGTGACCAAATCTATAATACACAAGATATATACGCAGCCACATGCGGCTGGAACACATTTTATTCACAACCATGCAATAATAAATTCATACTATAATCAAAAGACTAGACTAGCAACAAGTACTAAACACAACTCCCAGAATATGACATAAATAAGCTACAATACGAATCAAACTCAATCACAATCACATAACTTCATAACAGTATTTAAAGAAAAGAACTAAAGCATAAACTCTAATCATTAGGTCCTGCAAGTTTGCTAGCACTCTCTGGATCTCTCCATAGTCCAATCACCACACACATTCATCATCACCACCACCCTGTCGCCTCTCTTCATATCTTATCTTTTCCCTTATCTGCAGTAGGAGGAAAAAAAAGAAGATCTATAAGCGAAAACGCTTAGTAAGTACTAGTCTATCTCACAAAACTCGCAATGCATAAATGTAATGCAAAAGTGCTGAAACTGAAATACTAAAGCAATCTGCATGTGCTCATGATATACAGAAAATAAACTGGATACATGTCAAACTCACTAACTAGCAGGATAACAAGGAATCAATGCGATAAGCTTAGAATTTCAGGAACTAACTTTTATTTATTCTAAGCATGTAACTTGTTTCATTTCTTATATCCTGGTGTTAGAAATTAATCTTTTAATTCCTATCTTTTTCTCTCTTCTTCTTTCTTTCTTTCTTCTTCTTTACTTCTGTCTTAACTTTTCTTTTATTTGGGCCCAGGCTTAGTACCATCTCATGCGCGTTCCCTAATAGGTTGGGGTTGCGAGCCACCAATCCTAAAAGAGCAGACCTCGGTCTACCAGGGCCAAGACCTCGGAAATGGTCACCTGGATTTGTTTAACGACAAGCTCTTGGATGTCGGGTACTAGCCTCTTGCTTTACTTACTTGTTTTCTTTCTTATTCTGATATTAAAAATGCCCTGGCATTTAATTAAGCTTTAGTGTTCTTTTAATCCTAAACTACTTCCAGAAAAATGGTTTCAGGAATTCTAAAACATGGTAGTAGCATGGGAGTAAACTAATTCCAATCATACTGTAAATGTAGGCAAAGAATGCTACTTTAGTGATTCCAATCATGCTGTAAATAAAGGCAAAGAATGCTACTTTAGTGATTCCAATCATGCTGTAAATATGGGCAAAGAATGCTACTTTAGTGATTCCAATCATGCTGTAATTATAGGCAAAGAATGCTACTTTAGTGATTCCAATCATGCTGTAAATATAGGCAAAGAATGCTACTTTAGTGATTCCAATCATGCTGTAAATAAAGCAAAAAGGAAGCTAATTCTAGACTTTTTAGCATGCTGCAATAAAAATAAAAGAATGCAACTTTATGCTTCTTATCATGTTGTAAAAACCCTAAATCCATTTGCTAGAATTTATGGCAGCAATTAGGCCTACACGAATACTACATTTAAGGTTGTAGGCATGCTAAAGAGACAACTATAAGCTGAAATTAAGGCTGTCCAGTTTAACCAGGAGTTCGAAATAGAGTTTCTATGTAAGAAATGCTCAAAATCTACTTGGTATAAGGAGCTTGCGGCTTAGGTAGCACAAGAAATTACTTAACTGTATAGCGAAACCAATGGTAAAGCCACTTGGCACAAATCATATTACAAGTTTAATTAATCTAAACAAAATTCGGATCTCCCTGTAAAGCTCACGGCAGGGCTCGATTGACATCAAGAACCCACACAACTTCAATCCCGCAAGCTCAAATCATGCTTTGTTAAATTGGCAAAAGACAATCAAAATCCAATCCTTCCTCAAAAACTCACGGCAGAAATCCATAGGTCTCAAAATCCATACTATTTCCATTCCGAAAGCCAACAAATCGAAGCAAAACTCGAAACAACTCCTACCGCAGTTGAGTAGTACTTACCCTTGATTGCTTGGACTTACAACCGAGAAGAGGAAATTTAGGGGTTCGGATGGAGCTTGAAGATCTCGGTCCCTTCTCGTCCGTGCGTTCACCTTGCCGAGAGAAGTTCGGATGTGTACCGAACCCTCGGAGGAAGAAGCTCGCCGACCGCCGGAGTTAAGCCCTAAGCCAGCTTTCTTCGTTTCCGCCGAGAGAGAAGGCGCCGTCGCGAGGGAGAAGGAGAAGAAAGATTTCGGGAGAAAATGTTGGGTTTTTGGAAAATCCAAAACCTAATTCCCTTTTATATATAAGGGTTTTATTCCAAACTACACTATATCCTTAATTCTCTCTATATAGGGTTAACAGAAATCTCCTAGCTTAGTTGGTCAGGCCGGTTTTGGCTTGGGTCAGTCTGACCCGAGGTCCCGGGTTCAAACCTCACTTCCAACGCTTTTTGCCTAAACTTCTTTGGTTTTGTAAAAATGCTAAACGACCTTCAAAAATTACGCAAAAATACTCTAAAAATTTCTAAAAATCTCTAGAATATTTTAAAAGCATTTTCAAATATCTTTATGGACATTTGAAACTCAGAATAGGGAAAATTGGGTCGTTACAATTTAGGAGAGGGATGTTTGGGGATTATTATTCTTATTCAATAAACTCTTATAGATACGGTCATTTTCATTGAGTAAGATAGTTTTCTTGATGGTTTTGTATTATGGTTATTCACATAGCAGTTGACAAGAGGGTAGTGAAAAAAAAACTGAGGGGTAACTTGGGGATGTTTCATATTTAGTGATAGTGCTCCTCTACCCTTGTGTGCATGGCTCATCAATAGAGGTTTCTAAACCTAAGGTGGAGCAATCGTAGTATGATAGGTTAGAAGATAGTGGTTAGTCAATTCAACTAATATTGTCTCTATCAAATAGCTCAAGACCTTGACTACATGATCATTTACTCAATGTCTTGAAGTCTATATTTCATATCAGAGTGTTCAACCTTTTGTCAACATTTTTTGGAGGACATTTATGAACACCATTATGAGATTTGTGGAGATATGACCCATTAGATTTTGGATTGCCATTTCCTTATTGTGGATATTTGAGTACCTGAAATGATGAGATTTAACAGACTTTTTAGACATATACTGGTTGGTCTCTTATTGTGTTATACTAAACTAGGGGTGCAAATGAGCCGAGCCGCTCGCGAGCGGCTCAGTCAAAGCTCGACTCGAGCTCGAATTTAACCAAGCTCGAGCCGAGCTTGAGCCGGCTCGTTTAACATTCGAGCCGAGCTCAAGCTCATTTAACACTGGCTCGAGGGCTCGTTGAGCCTTATCGAGCCAGGTTAATTTAATATTTTAATAATTAAAATTATTATTACTTTTAAAATAAAGAATAAGTTAAGGAAGAGTTTGTGGCTAGAGCATATCGTGTGGTGTATTTGAGGTCTACGGTTCAAATCTCCACTGGGATAGGTTTTTAATTTATTTTTCCAAGTCAAGCTCGAGCCAGCTCGAGCTCGACTTGAGCTCGACTTGAGCTCGACTCGAGCTCGAACTCGAGCTTAAACTCACAAGCTCGATCAAGCTTGAGCCGAGCTCGAGCCTATGTAGTTTTCTCGAGCTCGAGCTGGCATGAGCTCGAGCTCGGCTCGACTCGATTACAGCCCTATACTAAACCACCAGGTAAGGGTATTAACCATGCAATCTTTGGACCAACCATCTTTGGAATTTATTGAGACTAATAATAAAGGAATATTCTATTTCAGCAATATAAGCCAAGTAGTTACTATCTATGTCGGAGGATATTTTTGGGTAAGATTAATAAATGTTTTATACTCATCACATGGATTGGCTGTATATCTACCATTTGGAGAGTTGTTGATTATCGATCAAGAAGTCAAGAGATGTTCCTTGGACTTCAGTATTCACACACTTTTGATAGGATGATAATATATTTCTACATCTTGATAGTACCCCATAATAAGAGCGGGTCACTGGGAGTTAGATGTGTGACCATATGGTGGGGTTGTCTCACTAAAAATATATGCTGCAACAAACTTACCCATAGGGTATAATCCCTTTAGTTGGTATAACATAGACATGTAATGTTAAACCATAGTGGATATATTTAAATTTATTGGCAGTGGCTGCTGAAGGTTGGATGACTTTCTTTTACTCTTATCATTGTTTAGAAAGATATCAAGTGTGAATGATGTTAAGAATGATTTGGGAATGGTGGACCTTATGAAATTAGAATTTGTGAAATGTTCCTTTTTGATGATCTATTAGTTAATACTTGAATTGATGATATATTATTAAGTAATTGCCATTGATCGTGACATGAGTAGTAGCACGTGTGTTATATTTATAGATTTGATAATTTATAATTGGTGATCAGATAATAAACCGTTGCTAGTGATCTTATGGTTGAGTGTGCCCTATGTATGAATGTTATGAGTACTTGGTAATGCCATTTGGGCTTACCAATACTCCAAATATTTTTATGGACTTGATGAACCTGGTATTCCCAGAATATTTGGATCAGTTGTCATTTTCTTCATTGACAATATTGTGATGTATTTCTGATTCAAGGTGGATCACAAACAATATCTTTGTATAGTTCTAGAGATGATTTGATGAGAACATCTCTATGTGAAGTTCAGTAAATGCGCATTTTGACTATCTTTTATGGGATTTCTAAGATATATTGTCTCTAGTAGAGGTATATCAGTGGATCCATATAAGATAAAGGCTGTTACTAGTTGAATGAAGCCAAACTCTATACTAGAGATTTGTAGCTTCCTTGGTTTAGCTGGATATTATCGGAGATTTGTTGAGGGTTTTTCTAGCATAGCTATGCCATTGACTCGATTGTCCAATAAAGGAAGGAAATTTACTTGGATAGGGACTTGTGAGAATAGTTTTCCAAAGCTTAAGAAAAAACGGATAACTACACTAGTTTTGGTATTATCTTCTAGTGAAGAAGGATTTTTACTCTTCAGAGTTGCATCGTATCAAAGATTAGGTGCAGTTCTGATGCAGCTATTATGCTACTGTAAGTGTATGGTCGCACTCATCTTCTTCAAAGTCGCCCTTGAAGCCCTTTTCCTCGGCTTTCATCCTTCAAATGCACTTGAGCCTGCGACTCCTTTCCATGTCATCCTTCACGTTGCCTGAAGTCCGCTTCCTTTGGGCAACTCCTTTATTCCTTGTCTAGCAGTCCCTCGAATGCACCATCCTTCACTAATCTAAAGGACCCAAGCCATAGGATGAGATTTTCCCAAACTTGGCTGCACAAAGTGTTGGAGCAATCCCAATGGTCCGTTCGACCATGTGTTTTGGTGTTTGGACAAAGGGTTTAAGTTAAGTTCACCCTTGTATTTGATATGTGTATATGAGTGTGCAAATTTACAAGATACATATATGACTTAGCTTGATGGCTTCGGGTCCGATGAAGGATGGAGCATCCGAGGGACCGTGGACAAGGAAACAAGGACAAGGGTCGAGGGAAGCAACTTTGAGGCATACACGAAGGATGACATTGGGGATGAGTACGGGCTAGGATGCATCCGAGGGACGAGAGGCATAGGAAATAGGCTTGAAGGCTAGAAGTCAAGGCTGCAATAAAGGGTCAAGTGAGTCGTGAGGGTACGAGTGCATGAAAGATTGTACTCAGGGTAAAATCCTAGGTTTAGGGGTTTACCGTAGCAGTTACTGTAGCAGGACCGTAGCAATTACTGTAGCAGTACTATAGCAGTTTCTGTAGCAGTCAACTATTATTTTCATCAGTCGACTGGTGTAGTCGACTGGATAATCGACTGGGAGCGAACAGAATGTTTTTGTTCGCTCGACTAGTGTGGAGCAGTCGACTGGTACTTTTACCAGTCGACTGGTATCGAGCCGTTGGGATATAACGGTCAAATCTCCACAAAGGACAGTCGGCTGATGGTTTTGGCAGTCGACTAGTAGGCGGGGTTTTTCAACCCGTGACCTATATAACTAAGGCTTGGGAGCTTAGTTATAGTTGACTAAATAAAGGTGGTTAACCCCTATTAGTATTTAGTAGTCTACCTATGTCTTAGCATCTCAAGAGTTCTTATAAGAGTTGTGGTGAGGTTTCTCCACCCACAAGGAGCTACATGAGCTAGCTGGAGGTCTTCCTGGGAGTAATCTACTGACGGATAGGGATCGTCCACCTTACGGACAGCCATGGAGAAGGAGCTTTATCTCTGAACCACGTAAATCGGCGTGTATTGGTTTGCATTTCCTTGTTGGTGCAGCGGTGCCGGCAAGAGGGGGTGAATTGTCTGAAAAAAAAAATATACCCTCCTCGTACTTTCAAATAAAAAATCCAACAGTAAGAATAAGATAAATCAGTAATAAAAGTAAAGCAGAGAAAATAAGACTCAGTATTTTACTTGGTTACAACCTAGATGGTTGTTAATCCAAAGCAAGAAAAAGAGCACTACGAATCTCCTTCACTATAGGCGGAGAAGCCTTTTTACACACTAAGAGAGTTCACAAGTTGCTAAGAATTTGTTATAGAGTTGAATGAATATTTCCTAACTCCAGGAACCTTTATATAGCTCCTGGAAAGTCTATCTCGAGTGTTGAAGGCGCCTCCAAAAGTGGTTGAGGGCGCCTCCAAGGAGTTTGACCGGATAAAGCCACTACAACAAAAACTACAAACGACAACGGATATTATCTGTTGTCGTAGGGTTAAAAAATCGTTGTAACTGAGGGCGTTGTAAAATGTATTGCCCTACGACAACAGTTTTGAATCTGTTGTCTTTGTAGGCATTCGACAACAGTTTTTATCCGTTGTTGTTTATATGCTCAAAATTTATTTATGAAGGATACGACAATGTTTTAAAATTGTTGTGATAGATAATTTCGACAACAGATATAAACTGTTGTGGTAGACTCTTTTTACAACAGATATAAACCATTGGGTATATAATTTTAATATATTTTACAACGGATAAAACCGTTATCTTTTATCACTTTACACAAAAAAAAAAATCCATTGTGATTACGTACTTTTTACAACGTTTCTGATCGTTGTCTTTAATGTTCATGTTGTAACATGATAATAACAAACAACCAATCTTTATTTAATATAAAGAAACCACCAATACAAAACTAAATATTTACTACATTCAATCCATGAAAATGTTATCTTCAAATTTCAAAAATTAACTATACACATCAAAATGAGAAAATAATAGCTGTGTAATTGAAATCCAAAATATGTCAGCTAAAATCCTCTTCCCAACTGAATCTTTAAAGCCTTTTCCAGCAACTTACTGGTTGCATCTTCACGTGACCGAGTATACAAATTTCCCTTGGCAATCAAATCTGCAAAATTAAGCTGTAGGAGCTGATAAAAATAAACAAATTATAAAGACATTAAAAGATAAAATATACATGTAAGCGAATAAGAATTATCTTAACCTGCTGGAACACATACGGATTGATGATACAATTTAGCTTTGCACCACTGTTGTCTTATTTGTGCAACATGTTATTGGAAATTAGCAACTAGTATAGAAGGAAATGAAATTGCATAACATTCACAGCTATTTGGCAATCTACAACGATCTCAATCATATAAATCATATGGTTCTTCATTGAGTTCAATTTAGCCCAGTGACATATTCAAATCAAAGCATGATACTTTAAGGTTGGCAATGCCATAAAACTTATCCAACAAACACTGAAAGGTCAAATGCAAAGTGCTAACATAACACATTCTAACACTGAGCGGAACTAATAAGATATTTTCACCTAGAACGCTAGTTATGCACTATATGTCAAATAAAAAGATAGAAGAGAACGCTTGTGTAATGGGGAAAAAACTTTAGTTGCCAAAGTAGAAAACAATTGGATAACATGTAACGATTAATGGAGCAAGCCAATGAAGCATCAGATAGAATAGAAGAGTTACTCATGAAGTGCTTTGGAAAGTTACCAGGATTCCAATGGTTGAAACCTTACTAGACAAGAAATTTGTTGATAAATTTCTACAATTGTTAAAAAAATCATAGTCAAATAGTTAACTCTGCAACAACAAACTGCCTAGCCACAAATAATCACATGAAGACTTATAGAAATCGTAATTGGTTCAGAGAGCCAATAGATGGAGGAATTGTGCCCCTGAGCAAATTTCTTGACACGTCCCTACATTTTTTACATCAAGCTCAAGAAAACTGATTAAAGAAACAACTATATAACAAAAGAAAACAAGGGAATGTAAAAACTACAAGATGATAAGGTGCACAAGTTCTCCAATCTGGGGTGGAATGTTCCCTTGAAGGTAATCAACTCTCAGATACCTTGAAAAATAAGTAATGTGACAACTTCATGCAACAATATATAGTAAATTCTCATTGCCAATAACTACAATCGATTAAAAAATACATGAATAAAAGAAAATGCATACAATGCTCTTAGCTCAGTGCAGTTCTTTGTGGAATAGGACCGTGCAAGCGGTTTTGGTGCAAAGCCCTGCCACAATGATAATTTCATCCTTGAAAGAATTCCATCACTATAGCTACTTAAGATTAGAAATTTCATCTTCAGTACTATCTCAAATCTAGATCAAACACTAGCAAGAGAAATATAATTAAGAAAGAGTATATTGAATAGAATAGCTTAAAAATTAATTTGTTGATCTACCAAATGGTGGTTCATAGTCTCCTTGTTTGGGATTTCATATTTTATATTACATCGTTTCATGTTTTTTTTTGTCAGAATCACCATGCATTCGAAGGTGTTCTAGTAGGAAAAAAAAGGAGCTAAAATAAAAATGTGCTTACAATCTTTGAAGCCTCCGAATTCGGCCAATGCTCAGGGAGATAATGCCACTGAGCTGCATATAAGGAAAGCCACTGCAATGGAAATAGGAATTGGTAAGGCAAGCTTCCAAAACCTAAAATACCAATACAGATAAAAGAAAATACATCCATGAATAATATATCCATGTTAAAAAATACATCCATGAACAGGAATAAAAAATTGGAACAAGAATAATATAATTCAGGCATGGTTGTTAATCACAATTTGTCTCACGAGTTTCTGATGCTCCAGCCCAAAATGGTCCAAACAAATCTGGATACAAAGTAGGAACTAAATTGAGTAGAGATCTCATGATCACTATGATCCAACCCTATGCTCATTCACCAATCCTACTTAAGATCTAAGTCTTGAAAGCCTCCACTTAATCAAATATATAATTATAGTATTGCTAACTTCAGAGTAGATCATTTCATACCATGTCACCTAAGAAAATTTTTTATATATGATAACCAATTTTAACTTCAGAGTATAAGACGCGTTACTAACTTTTATAATCATCATCCATCTTAGAGGAGTACCATATAAAAATGCAACTCCTACTAGTTATAATGCATTGTTCATATATCTCTTACATGAATAATATTAGTCATCCTTAGCCATAAATTTTGGCTAACAAAACTAGATATTGAAAGATAATCCATATGATAAAATCACAAATACCAAATATAATTTTCCAATAAATATTTTGTTAAGCATTGGGATCTTAAGATCCTATGACTCCACAATATTTCTAGATAGGATCATAATCCAAAACAAATAAATATGCCAAGAGATACAACTTACAGTGTCATATTAGATATAAATTTTTTGCAATGATACTAAATTACTTGTCAAGTGTGCCACTTATGACAAATGCATGACTAGCTAAATAGTAAGGAGCACCTTCTGGAACTTCCTACTCAACCAGAGAAACAAGACTAAAGCATGGAAACTAGATAGATTTATTAAAGTGAATAATATCATTATTTACCAATTACCTTCTCTCTTTTGTGTGGAGGATCATTCCTCTCTCCAAAATTCATAATCCTTTTGCTCATTGCAAATGTAACGACCCGGCCCTTTGGCCTCTTGGGCGGCCCTTGCGGCGGCCCACTGGCGGCCCTTATGTCGTCGACCGACGACCCTTTGGCCGTGTCGTTACTCACTAGAACTTTCCACCCCTGGTCAGTGGATTTTTGCCTCCTCCAGGACTCGAACTCTAAACCTCCAGGCTTAAGTATTAGAGTTTATGAATCATGGTAACCAAGTCAGATCATCTCACTTGGTTACCATGATTCATAAACTCTAATACTTAAGCCTGGAGGTTTAGAGTTCGACTCAGGTCGTCGACCGTCGGCCCTTATGTCATTGGCCCATTTGGCGACCTCTCATGTCGTCGACCGACGACCCTTGGCCGTGCCGTTACTCACTAGGACTTTCCACCCCTGGTCAGTGGATTTTTGCCTCCCCCAGGATTCGAACTCTAAACCTCCAGGCTTAAGTATTAGAGTTTATGAATCCTGGTAACCAAGTGAGATGATCTCACTTGGTTACCAGGATTCATAAACTCTAATACTTAAGCCTGGAGTTTTAGAGTTCGAATCCTGGGGGAGGCAAAAATCCACTGACCAGGGGTGGAAAGTCCTAGTGAGTAACGACACGGTCAAAGGGTCGTCGGTCGACGACATAAGGGCTGCCATTGGGCCACCGCAAGGGCCACCCAAGAGGCCAAAGGGCCGGGTCATTACAGCAAATATCAGGAATATCAGACCAGATATTATGGTGTTGAATCATGATCCTTTTGCTCATTGCAAGATACCCTTTTATTAATCCTAGGGGAATTCATCAATTGTTGATTACTACCTAAAAACAATTAATTTGTCTTTAAACTAATCCTCATAAAATATGATGGCAAAAAGTATCAGCCATCGAGAGAACCATTACACTGAATTGGAGTAGATGCTGGATGTCTTCCGGGAAGAGGAATAAGTAATATTTTGTGAGCAAACAATTGAAGATATGTTGTTAGACCATTAGTTCTCTTGATATCTGCAATTTTTCATAAACAAAAGAGAACACTCTCAGTGCTAACCAATCTGCACTTGTCACTAGATGCTTGAAAGATCTAAAAGTGAAAAACTATGGAAAATTGACAAATATTAATCAAAAGACTACATAATGAAGAGAAAGAATAGCAACATCTAATAGTTATCACACATTTACTGATTTAGGATTCAAGAGAAATAAGTAAAACTAAGATTTTTTAAAGCAATATTCATCAAAAGAAACTTTTTCCCCTCATTTCTGAAACAAGATCTACATTTAGTAAAGAAAAATCCAAATTACCTCAACACAGTACTTTATGGCGACGCCTGCAAGTGTGTCCAACTTGGATACATGATGCTGGATGTACTTCAACGCACAAGGAGACGAGGGAGGAGCAAAGGTATCATATTTTCTCTCATGGGAAAGAGATCCCATCGCTATAGGGTGAATGCGACAAAAAAAATGGGGGAGAAAACCTAGAATGACATCAATTTCTTCGATCAGCGACGCAAGGAGGTGGAAGAAGGCGAACAAATCAAAATAAAAGAAGGAATTGGTAATGCAAACAAATCAAAAAATGGAAAGTAACCTAGATCAGTAGATATGGAACTCCAGATCACAACTTGTCCTTCGTCGCACACGCTCCCATGATCTGGACCCTCGCTGTCGCCCTACGATCGCTCTTCCCGGCTGTTGCTGCTCCTACGCGGCTCTAGTGAGTGAGAGATTGTGATAAAAGAGGGACGAAAATGCTTAGGGATCGAGAAGGTAAGGGGGGAATGCGGCGGCAAAAAAATTTCGGGGAGAGGGAAAGAAAAAAAGCGGCGGTAAAAAATGGCGAAGGGGAAAAAACGGCAAAGGAAAAAAGCACCGGTATTCAACATCACTTAATAGACAACGGTTTTCAAAAACCATTGTCGTAATTCTAAAATAGCGCACATAGAAAATAGTTTTCAAAAACTGTTGTCGTAATCTTTAAAAACCATTGTCGTAGCCCCAAAAAAACATAAATAGACAATGATTTTTAAAAACCGTTGTCGTAGGCCAAAAAAAACTGCTAAAAGACAACGGTTTTTGTTAAAACCGTTGTTAAAAGGCAAAACAACAACGATTTGGCATAAAATCGTTGTCGTTTCAGTGTTGTTGAATGAGGATTTTGTCGTAGTGAGCTTTATCCGATTGCAAACGTTCATCTTGACTGGGTCTGTGGCACCTCCATTTCCCTTGAGGGTGCCTCGAACTGTTTGAGGCACCTCAAAGGGAATAGAGGCGCCTCCAAGCCTGTAGGCAGCGCAGGCACCTCCAGCTAGCTTTTTCAGCTCTTTTTGGCTCCGAAGCTCCGATTGATTGGGTGATTGCGGCCAACCGAAATACGGCTCACCCGAACCCAATTTCTGACCTTCTCCTCGAGCAGGCTTCCGTCTCAGCTTCTCGTCCCTCGAACGCCGCGCACGTTCTTCTCGTCCACCGGTGTAAGTTGGAATGTATATTAAAAGCCTAACTTTTGTATAAACAATTATTTAGAAATAAAGAATCACATTGGGCAAATGTCTACATTTATGCTAAGTGTAGTTGTTCAATTAATTTATATTGTAGATAACATGGTGTGTAGTGTCACAAACAAAAGATCATGTTATCAGTTCTTTATAAATTATAAACAGTAGCTCACGACTAAGATGGATAGAAATAAACCATTGGAATAGTCATAGTGTAATTTGATATTACTTTATCTTGACTATAAAATTATACTAGTACACTCTGAGTGTATTGAGCAGGACCATTTAAGGTAAGTTCTTTTTATACTGACTTAATAAAAGAATAAGAACTTTGTTATTATGGAAGTGTGTGCTCTTAATCCCGATATAGTAACAAGCACGTGCACTTAGTATTTATTTCTTTGACTTATCAAAGGGTGAGATTTAGCTCGATGAATCAAGAGGCCCAATAAGTTGGAAAATGATATTATTTATAGTGTGTGTTGTTGATTATAGAAAGAAATTGTGTCCTAGTAATCTAGGTTGATAATGCCCCCAAGAGGAGCTCATAAGAATTGTCATGTAAACCCTGTAGGTGGAATTGAGTGATACTACTCTTGGACTAAGATATTAATTAAAGTGAGTTATCAGTAACTCATTTAATTAGTGGGCATTCGACATCTTAAACACAGGGAGATTAACACACTCATGATAAGAAGGAGCCTATATAGTAATATGGGATTGGTGCAGTAGTTCAATAATAACTCTTTAGTGGAATGAGTTATTAGTAATGAACTCAAGTTGGGTGTTCAGGGCGAACACGGGAAGCTCAAGTTCATCGAGAGACCAAAACCAATTCCTCCTCTCGGTCTCTATCGTAGCATCTTATTTATAAAGTAATACACCCACCTTCTTACCCACCTTAAGGTGGTTGGCCAAGTCTAGCTTGGAGCCCAAGCTAGGGCCGACCAAACCAAGGTGAGTTGGCTTGCTTAGGTGGCCGACCCTAGCTTGAACCCAAGATAAGGTGGTGGTCAGCCACAATAAAAAATAAAAGGATTTTATTTTTAAAATATTTTCTTATGTGGAAGCATTGTTTTAAAAGAGAGTTTAAAATTTAAATATTTGCTTTTATAGTTTTCTACAAAGGATTAAGAGAAAGGTTTGATATCTTTTCTTATTTATAGTTAAAAGGAAGAGTTTAATTTTTTATAAAACTTTCCTTTTTTGTAACCATGCTCATGATTTAAAAGAGAGTTTTAAAAATTATAAATCTTTCATTTTATAGATTTCTACAAAGGATTAAGAGAAAAGTTTGATATCTTTCCTTATTTGTAGTTAAAAGGAAGATTTTAATTTTGAAGAAAACTTTCTCCTTTTTGGAAATCATCCACATGTTTTAATAGAGAGATTTTAAATGTATAAAACTTTCCTTTTATAACCAACCATGAAGAGAATTTTTAAAAGAGAAATTTTTATTTTAAAAATTTTTTGAAACAAATTAGGAAGTTTTAATTTTTGTTTAAAACTTTCCTTGTATGGAGGGATGATAGGGGCCGACCACATTAAGGGATTAAAAGGAAAATTTTTAAAAATATTTTCCTTCTGGCAAGGAATATAAGGAAGTTTTATTTATTAAACTTTCCTTATTTGCCAAGGCCAAGGAATATAAAAGAGAGGGTAGAGGTGCCTCACCTCACACAACATATCATCTAATAATATGTCTTCTATTCCTTGGTTGGTGGTCGGCCCTCTCTTCCTTCTCTTCTCCTATCCTTCTTCCTTTGTGGCCAGCGGCATCTTCATCTCAAGGAGCTTGGTGGTGGCCGGATTTTGCTAGAGGAAGAAGAAAAGATAGGACGTTTTATTTCTTGCATCCCATGGAGCTTGGCTGGTGGTCGAAGTTCTTCATCTCAAGGAGTTGATTGATTGTGGCCGAAACTTGCTTGGAGAAGAAGGAAGCTTGGGTGGATTCTCGTCTCGGTAGATCGTCACCCACACGACGTTCGAGATAAGAAGAGGAATACGATAGAAGATCGTGTGGTCTATAAGCAATAAAAGGTATAACTAGTTATTAGTTTCCGCATCATAACTAGTTCATACTTTTTGTTTAGATCTTGAAATACCAAACACAAAAGGCTAGTGATTCTAGGTTTCAGATTTGTTATTCGAATTTGTGTTTCTTTGTTTTTCGATCTTGTGATTCGATTGTTCTTTTTGGTTAAACCTAGGGTTACTATAAGGAGATTAAATATTGAATTTCTTTGAAAGGTTTGTTGAGGCAATGGTGGATGTTCCCATACCCAAGAAGCCCAAGTGCCTCACTATGTTTGACCTGGGAACCGATCTTTGAAATAAATATTTAATTGAATTTGTAACTTGGGTGGATTTGGATCAACAATGTTAAGTATCGTTTGCGATCTAAGTCTAAACCTCTAAGCAGATACGTTAAATTTGGAATCAATAATGTTAAGTTTTGTTTGCAATTCCATATTTAATTTCTAAAGAACACAATAGGTTGTTAGGTAAGGTTCAGGACTTGTACAAAATTTTTGTACAAGGGAACCGGTATGATATTCCGAGTAGCAACCAACAATTGGTATTAGAGCTAGGGTTTAGCTCTGTGTGTTTGGTTTTCAGTTTAATTATGCACATGTCATACATATTTTAAGAAGGATAATAGTAGGATATGCTAACTCTATGGTTGCAGGCTCCAACTATTATGGCTTAACTATTATGGCTTAATGTGATTGTGTGTGATTGGACCCTTGGACATGTCAAAGGCATTTTTTGTGTGTGCATGATTATATTTATTAAATACAACAGGAGCTATGTTAGACCTAGGATTTTACATTTTTTGTTCGATTTAGACTTCATATACATTCCCTTAAAGAATATATGATCGATGTATATAAATTTCTATTTTTGTTGTGGATCGTATCCTTGCAAGGCGTGGTACTATTGGAGGACCAGAGGCGCAGCAAAAAAGGAAGCTCGATGGACCTGACGACATGAACCCTAGGGCTGGCAGCACACGGAGGACAGTGATGGAAGAAGCTATAATAGTTGAAAAATTAATTTCCATATTTATTGCATTTATTTACTATGATGTGTGTGTGCATGTGATGTGAGCTTGCATAGTTAAAATCCTCATCTTAAAAAACTAAGTGGGAGAGGAATTAGTAAATAAATTCCACAGTCTCCATTACTGGTTTGTAAGTAACGCAACAAACTTACGTGTTGGATCTGAGTGCCTTCCTCCACAACGGATAAGTTTGTTTGCGGATCACTAGATCAAACTTCCTTTATAATTACTGATTTGTAGGTGATGCATTCAAACTTGCGTGTTGGCTTTGAGTGTCGTCCTCCACAACGGATGAGTTTGATTATAGATCACTAGATCAAACTTCCTTTATCGGTAATTATAGGAAATTGTTTAGGTTTGTGTGATCTTCTCTAGGTGAAGGAGCACAATCCTATAAGTAATCAAGTAATGGTATACACTTAGACGCATTCAATAGTATCCTCCCCAACGGAGTCACTGTTATTATTTTGCGTGACCATAGGAAAACCAACTATTAATTTTATTTATCATAAAGTTAGGATGATAAGATAATAAAATTAATGGGTAAGACTCTCCTCTTACAAATGTCTGAATTTGTATACGTCCACACTAATGTGTCATACAAAATTCACGGTGTTTGAGGTGTTGATGAATTTAAATGATATTATTTTGAGAAATCAATATTATTTTAAATTCATAGTTTTGACCAAATATTTGATCAAAGACAAACTAACTATTAATTTTATTTATCATAAAGTTATGTTGATGAGATAAAATTAATGGATAAAATCTCCTCTTTAAGTTTGAATTTGTATACGCTCACACTAACGTGACATACAAAATTCATGGGGATTTTGAGGTGTTGGTCTTGACCAAATATTTTTTGTGATTCTTAGGATTTCAATGTTTGTCAATCCCCTAGATGTTATACTATAGAATAGACTTAGTAGTCCCAATTATAATGATTGGAAATAAAACTTGGACACTAAGGTGGAATGTCCTCTCAAGAACTGAGAACAATAAAGTTGTATTTTATTCATTAGTTGTTGAAACATGTTTAGTGGTGTTATCTACCGGTACCTGATGTGTAGATACGGGAGCCACTGATCATGTCTGCAATTCATTCCAGGGGTTCCAGGAAACCCGACAACTATATAAAGGAAAAATCACCCTCTACATGGGCACTGCTGCAAAAGTAGCAGCTGTTGCAGTGGGAGATGTTTATCCTCTGATAGGAATAAAACATGATTTTGAAAAATTGTCATTACGTACCAAGTTTAGAAAGAACTAGATTTCAGTTTCTAAACTATTCAAAGAACTTGATAACAAAGTTGTTATCAAGAAAATAGGGAAGTTATCTGTTTTGGTACGTTGGTTAGCAATTTATAATCCAATAACTCCCCCGATGCAACAAATGGAAATTAATAACACATCTTCTAACTCTAATAAGAGAAAGCAACCTTCAAAAATAAACCAATCATATATTTGGCATCTAAAACTAGGTCATATTAACTTGAGTAGAATTCAAAAGATAATAGCCGATGAACTTTTGGGTTCATTGTTGGTGGAAAAATTTTCAACCTGCGAGTCTTACTTGGAAGGAAAAATGACCAAAAGGCTTTTAAGTCTAAGGGATATAGAGCCAAAGATGTGTTGGAATTGGTTCATTCTGCTTTGTGTGGACCTATGACTATCCAGGCAAGAGGTGGTTTCTAATATTTGGTCTCTTTTATATATGACTATTCAAGATACGAGTACATTTACTTGATGCGCCGTAAGTCTAAGTGCTTTGATAAAGTTCAAAGAGTACAAGGCTGATGTGGAGAAACGTCAAGGTAAAAGTATCAAGACACTACAGTGAGATTGTAGTGGTGAGTACCTCTTAGGAGAGTTTAGGAGTCACTTATCAAAAGTCGGGGTTCAATCCCAACTGACTGCACCTGGTACACCCCAACAAAATGGTGTAGTGGAATGAAGGAATATGACTCTTAGGCTGCGCTTGGTAGGGGTGATAGGATTAAGATTATGTTTTCAAAAAGTTATTAATATGTCGTTTGGTAGGATTGATTAGGGGTGGGATTAGGGTTGATTAAGAGTGAGATTCACAATCCCTAGGCATGAGGAGTGATTAATAATCCTATCCCCAATCCTATCCTACTAACTCAATTCTAATCCTATCATCCCTACCAAACGGAGCCTTATGGAAATAGTTAGATCAATGATGAGTTATTCAGAATTACCAAATTCGTTTTGAGGATATACTCTGGAAACGAAAGTGAACATAGTACCTTCTAAGTCAGAACCCTCTACTCCCATAGAATTGTAGAATAGGTGTAAGCCTAGTCTAAAACATATTCAGATTTGGGGAAGTCCATCACGTGTGCTAGAGGGAGACACTGATAAGTTGGAATCACGTACAGAAGTTCGCTTGTTTGTGGGAAATCCTAGATGACCGAAAGGTGGTTTATAGTCCTAAAGATCAGAAGGTCATTATTAGCACCAATGCCCGATTTTTAGAAGAGGACTACGTAATGAACCATAAGCCCATGAGAAAATTTGTTCTTAAGAAAATAAGAGAAGACATGTTTAAACCAGTACCAACTGTATAAGATGAGATACCACAAGAAACTGTAACACGTGTCACAAATGATGACAATAGTGCCTCATTGTAGTGGGAGGGTTGTTAGGCAACCTGAAAAGATTCATGTTTTGGGAGAGTCTTTGGACTTGATCCCTGGTGAATATGAATCTGATCCCCGAACATATGACGAAGCACTCCAAGATAAAGATGTAGCATCTTGACAAAGCGCAATAAATACAGAAATAGAATCTATGTATTCTAATAAAGTCTGGGAGCTTGTAGAACCACCAAATGATGTAAAAGTCATTGGGTGTAAATAGGTCTACAATAGAAAAAGAGGGATAGACGAGAAAGTGGAAACTTTCAAAGTAAGGTTTGTTGAAAAAGGGTTTCGATTTTAAGGAAACATTTTCACCGGTAGCCATGCTTAAGTCTGTCCAGATTCTTTTATCTATTGCTACTGATCCGGTGGTAAGGATGGGGGATCACTCGTTGGCGGGAGGTCAATGACACGTGGAGGTCAATGGTCAAGAGGGTCAATCCCAAGGTCGTGTCGAGCGGCCATAGGTCGTGCCGAGCGGAGTGGCAGGCCGAACGAGCATCCGGCCGACCAGACATCTGGCGAAGGGTCTCCCGGACCAGACGAAAGACAGCCCGACCAGGGGTCAGGTTGTAACAACCCACCCTTCTTTACTTCTACTCTCTAAGGGCGAATGTTACCTAACTACAACTCTCTATCTAGTGTCACTGACGCTATTATTAGAGTCAGTTGGATTTATCACGGTTCAGAGGAATTCCTACCGAAAAATTTCGACAGAGTCTCCCCTG
Source organism: Zingiber officinale (assembly GCF_018446385.1). NCBI lineage: Eukaryota > Viridiplantae > Streptophyta > Magnoliopsida > Zingiberales > Zingiberaceae > Zingiber > Zingiber officinale. Next base: position 52,806,591 of record NC_055992.1, on the reverse strand, counting down.
TATCGGTGACCAAAACTATAATACACAAGATATATACGCAGCCACATGCGGCTGGGACACATTTTATTCACAACCACGCAGTAATAAATTCATACTATAACCAAAAGACTAGACTAGCAACCAGAACTAAACACAACTCCCAGAATAGGACATAAATAAGCTACAATACGAATCAAACTCAATCACAATCACATAAACTTCATAACAGTATTTAAAGAAAAGAACTAAAGCATAAACTCTAATCATTAGGTCCTGCAAGTTTGCTAGCACTCTCTGGATCTCTCCATAGTCGCAGCCGTCACAGCACCTCAGAGACCAGAAGCTTACTTTATACAGTGGCTAAAGCTGAAACCAGAGAGCTTCTTAGGCACGACTGAGCCCTGGGATGGCCAGGCTTGGTTTAAACACTAGAGAGCACTATGGAGTTTTGTGACTGGCCAGAAGTCGAGAAGGTCAAGTGCGCCTCTTTCTACCTGTCTGGAGATGGTCGTATGAGGTGGGAGAGGATAAAGATCAAGAGAGCAGCCGATCAGATGAGCTGGGCAGGTTTTCAGTTAGAGTTCTATGAAGAGTTCTATCACCAACAAGCACTATGAGGAGTTTATAGAGTTCAAGCAAGGTGACCTGTCAGTTGAGGAAGCAGCCAAGAAGTTCAACAGACTAGCTCGTCTCTGCCCAGAGCTAGTAGGCACAAGAAGAAGTCAAAAGTTTCAAGCTTTGGAACCCTAGACCTTTCTTTCCTTCGGTTGTAAGTCCAAGAACCCTCGGTAAGTCGCTACTCACCTGCAGTAGGATAGTTCCGGATTTCTATTCCTTTTGGGTTTCGAATTTTTCTGTGAAGAAGGTTAGCTTAGGGTTTACTGCCGTGACCTTCAAAGGAAGAACAGGATGGGTAAAGATCAAGCATGTGGGTTTTATACCTCGAATTTTTATAGCTTGAATTCGGATTTGATGCTTTTATTTCCCTTTCGTTTTCGGTTTGTGCAATGAGAAGGGTAAGAGCAGTTTTCTTTGGAGTTTGTGGACATTCGGTTTTCTTTCCGTGGCAGACAGTGAGCACGAAGAACAATTGCTGTTTTAGTTCTTAGTAGTAAATCTTTGTAGCATTGGGCATGAAGAATTGATACTTTCTCTTTATTTCCTAATAGCAAATTCTTCCCTAATTGCATTTTGGCATGCACAATGAATGAAGCAATGCAGATTTTATTTTTCATTAATTAAGCTTCTAGTTCCCTTTGGTACATGCAGTAGGCATGAGAGTTATATGTTGCAGTGTAGTTGCATTTCCTTAAGAATGCACTTCCTTTGAAAATACAGTAGGCGTGAATCACAATTGTAGCATTGTAGTCTATCTCTTTTAGCAGTGCAGATTTTGTTTCCTTTAAACATCTACTTCCTTTTGTTTTAACAATAAGCGTGTACCATATTTAGTAGAGGTGCAGAATTTTAGATCCCTTTTAAGCATCAAATTCTTTCTGTTGAACATTGGGTTTTTGTGTAGTTTGGTATTCAGATTTTAGATGTCTTTTGCACATTATTTATAGATCTTTGTTGTGTTATTAGAGCATGAAATGGTGGTGGTGATGAAGGTGTGTGGTGACTGGACTGTGGAGAGATCCAGAAGTAGCTGGCAAAATTGTCAAGACTTTCTTTTAGTTCTCTGTTAATGTTATATTAAATTTGGGATTGTAGTTGAGTTTATTTCCGCATGTCTAGCTTGTCTCTTTTATTATTTGTGGAGTGCGGTAGTCATTGCTATTGCTAGAGTAGTTTCTTTGTTTTTATTGTGATTTTTATTACTGCGTGGTTGTGGAAAATATGTTCCAGCCGTCTGTGGCTGCGTATACTATGTTTGTATTATAGATTTGGTCACCGGTACAGGGGAGACTCTGCCGAAATTTTTCGGTAGGAATTCCTCTGAACCGTGATAAATCTAACTAACTCTAATAATAGCGTCAGTAACACTAGATAGAGAGTTGTAGTTAGGTAACATTTGCCCTTAGAGAGTAGAAGTAAGAAGGGTGGGTTGTTACACAGGTTTCTGATGCTCAAGATAAAAGGGTCTATGGGCCAAGCGGACAGGCCGCTCGGCCAAGTCGCAGGACAATAAGGCGTAATTCCAGCCGAGCACATGAGCAGGGCTTCCCGGAGGCCATGAGCGCCAAGCGGCTGGTCCACTCAGCCCGGGAACAGGTAAGAGCACTAGGAGACAAAAAGGACAACTGGTAACTTCGTCCTCGAGACACCTGCCGCCGACAAACAGCATGGTCGGTGGCCGGAGTGGACAGAGTATCGTACGGTGGAAGCTTCCATCGTCACATCCGGGATATGCTCGAACGATTGCGGAATGGCGTCAGGCATGCTTTTCTGACACGACCTACTGAGGTATGTTTGGGGAAGCGTGCACGCATCAAGAAGCATGCCTACGCCTCCCCGAGGTCCTATATAAGGACCCCCAGACTTCGACGAAGGTATACAATTCTCTGTAGGAGCAACAGAGACCGGCAAGAGGGGGGTGAATTGCTGAAAACAAAAAATAAAAGTACCCACCTCGGATTTCAACTCAGAAATAAATGCAGCAATAAAATAATAGCAACTAAATTAAGGTAACAGAAAAAGAAATAGGAACAGAAGAGACTCAAGGATTTAAACTGGTTACAACCAAGGAGGTTGTTAATCCAGGATAGTAGAAAATGCGCAGTAAGAAAAATCTCCGTCTCTGAAGGTGGAGAAGCCTTTTACACTTTACAAGCTCACTAGTTGCTTAGGAATTGCTTACAGATTGATTGCTTGAGTTGTTATTGAATTCCTAGCTCCAGGGGCCTTTTTATAGCTCCTGCAAAGTCTATCTCGAGGGTCCAAGGCGCCTCCAATAGGGATCCAAGGCGCCTCCAAGAGATGAGTGGATAAAACTTTATCCACGGTATGAAACGGTCACATTGACCTGTTGAAGGCGCCTTCAACAGGATTGAAGGCACCTTCAAGCTGGAGGCGCCTCTAAGGTGGCAGCTCATTTTCCAGCCTGGTTTCTTCAACTTCCGACGCTCCGTTCTTTTTGGGTGATTGCGGCCAACCGAAATAGGGCTCACCCGAACCCAATTCCCGACCTTCTCCTCGAGTAGCCTTCCGTCCTGGCTTAACGTCCCTCGAACGCCGTGCACGCTCTTCACGCCCACCGGAGTACTCTTCCGCAGCTCTCTCGTCCTTCGGACGCACCGAGCCCGTCGGCTCCCTTCTCGTGCTGTCCTTCTCGCTAGCTGCGTCTTCCGCTCGACTTCCTGTACTCCTAAGCTCCTGCACACTTAGACACAGGGATCAAACACAGCAGGACCTAACCAACTTGGTTGATCACATCAAAACTACCACGGGGCCCAACAATCTCCCCCTTTTTGATGTGCATCAACCCAAGTTCAAGTTAGGGTAACAAATAGACATAAATAGTAATTTTAAAGAAAAATTACTAAACTAACATATTTAAGCATAATTTTGCAATAAATAAAATTGCAACATATCTTAAAAAAAAATAGGTAAAATTTTTATTTTCCTAATTCTCCTTACTCCCCCTAAACTTGTACCTTACTCTCCCCCTTTGATCACAGCAAAAATGGGGTCTTAAGTAAAAAATTTTAAGTAAGATTGAAGTTTTGAAAAAAAATTTCTAATTAAAAATGAAATTTTGAAAAAATTTCGAAGTTAAATTTAATTTTCCAAAAAAAAATTCTAAGTAAAAATAATCCTAAGTAAAATTTTTTAAATGTTCCCAAAAAAAACAGTCTAAGTCAAATGAAGTTTTCCAAGAAAAAAAATTTCTAACCAAAAAAAAGTTAGAATTTTTCAAGAAAAAATTTCTAAGAATTTTTTTTTCTAACAAATATTTGATAAACTTTCAAAGCATTATTTAATTCTGTTTAATGCTTTTTTAGAAAGTTAATTAAACATTTTCTTTCAATATTTTAGCTTCCAGGTCGTGGTGAGGCACTAGGCCTTCTTGGTTATTGGAGCAACAACCACTTCCTTAGACAAAGCTTCCATAAAGAATTTCAATGTTTAATTTTCTCTCTTAAGCCTTTTTTTAAAAAAATTAATTTAGCACAGATTTTGGAACCCAATAAAGGTTCCTTCCAACAGGATTAGTCAAAAACTTAGGGGATATATAATCTTTAGGAATTTTCCTAAGTTGACCCTGATGCTTCCTTATATACCAATTTAATTTTCCATAAAATTTAAGTTTTGATTTTGGAAAAACATTTATCTTTAAGCATGCATTTAATTTTTCAATTTCAAATTTCAAATTTTCATTTTCTGATTTCAAATTTTCATTTTCATTTTCTAATTTATCTAATTCTCTAGAAAGAGCTTTAATAAAACTAAACGATTGATTCGGGGTTAGATTGCGTACCTTACTTACCTGATCTGGTGACGCTCCCACTTCACTGCTGCTTTTTTCTGACGTTCCTCCCCCTTCGTCGATGCTCATCTCTGAGCTGGACATTTCGTCTAGTTGATGGCTGGCCATCAGTGCTAGTCCTGAGAATTCTTCGACTTCCGATTCGGAGGATGACGAACCATCCCACGTGGCCTTCAGATTCTTGTGCTTGGAGGGTTCTGGTTTCTTGTATTTTGACTTTTCTTTTTCTTTCTCCTTTCTCTTTAGCTTTGGGCAGTCATCTTTGATGTGCCCCTCTTCATTGCAGTTGTAGCAATGAACCGTCCTCTTCTTTCGATGATGCCTCTGCGATTTAAATTTGTTAGTAATGAAAAACTTATTGAAGCGTCTTACTAGTAGTGTCGCTTCGAATTCGTCGACTGAGGCTTCGGAGTCAGAACTGTTCATCTTTGCCTTTAAGGCAATGTTCTGACTTGTCTTCTCTGCTCCGTTGGGTTCTAAAATTCGAGACTCGTGAAGTTCAAAAGTGGAATTGCTCTAAAGTACTTACCTCGAGGTCCTTAGAGACGTAATATGCATCTACTAAGGAAGCCCACTCTGGAGTTCTCGGGAAGTCATTGAGCGCGTATCGGATAGAATCCCGGTTGGTTACCTCTTCTCCAAGGTTCGTTAGTTGTGTTATCAGCTCCTTGATTCTCGCTTGGAGTTGCGCTACCTTCTCGCCTTGGTTCATCCAGCGGTTCGTTAACTGGTTCCGGAGAATGTCGCGCTTCACTAGCTTCGCTTCGGAAGTACCTTCGTGAAGCTCCATGAATTTTTCCCAGAGATCTTTCGCGGAGTCGTAGCTTCCGATCCGATTTACCTCCTGCGGCGGTAGAACGCTGAGTAGATGGAACTCAGCCTTTCCGTTGGCGATGAAATCTGCTTGCTCCTTTTTCGTCCACGTATTTTCCTCCTTATCTTTCGGAACTGCATAGCCATATTTCATTATTAATAGAATGTCAAATTCGGTTTTAAAAAATACCTCCATTTTGCATTTCCATGTGGCGAAGTCTCCGTCAAACTTCGGGGGATGGATGTTCGCTCTGGCCATCGTCTTGATCGTAGTGCTTCAGTTGGCGGTTAGTCATTCTGAGGTGATCAGGCTCTGATACCACATGTAGGAGCAGCAGAGACCGACAAGAGGGGGGTGAATTGTTGAAAACAAAAAATAAAAGTACCCACCTCGGATTTCAACTCAGAAATAAATGCAGCAATAAAATAATAGCAACTAAATTAAGGAAACAGAAAAAGAAACAGGAATAGAAGAGACTCAGGGGTTTAACCTGGTAACAACCAAGGAGGTTGTTAATCCAGGACAGTAGAAAAAGCGCAGTAAGAAAAATCTCATTCTCTGAAGGCGGAGAAGCCTTTTACACTTTAGAAGCTCACTAGTTGCTTAGGAATTGCTTACAGATTGATTGCTTGAGTTGTTATTGAATTACTAGCTCCAGAGGCCTTTTTATAGCTCCTGGAAAGTCAATCTCGAGGGTCCAAGGCGCCTCCAATAGGGGTCCAAGGCACCTCCAAGAGATGAGTGGATAAAACTTTATCCATGGTATGAAACGGTCACATTGACCTGTTGAAGGCGCCTTCAACAGGGTTGAAGGTGACTTCAAGCTGGAGGCGCCTCCAAGCCTGCTGGAGGCGCCTCCAAGCTGGCAGCTCAATTTCCAGCCTGGTTTCTTCAGCTTCCGACGCTCCGTTCTTTTAGGTGATTGCGGCCAACTGGAATAGGGCTCACCCGAATCCAATTCCCGGCCTTCTCCTCGAGCAGCCTTTCGTCCCGGCTTAACGTCCCTCGAACGCCGCGCACGCTCTTCACGCCCACCGGAGTACTCTTCCGCAGCTCTCTCGTCCTTCCGACGCACCGAGCCCGTCGGCTCCCTTCCCGTGCCGTCCTTCTCGCTAGCTGCGTCTTTCGCTCGACTTCCTGTCCTCCTAAGCTCCTGCACACTCAAACACAGGGATCAAACACAGCAGGACCTAACCAACTTGGTTGATCACATCAAAACTACCACGGGGTCCAACATTCTCATCACTGTAGCCACAATAACGTTGCCTTGTTCTTCTTCTTCTTCGCTGCCTGACTTGAGCGTCGGAGGGTCGTCGCCGGGAAACCCCTCTTGGCTCAGCTTTTTTGCAGGTCCGCCGGAGATCCACATCACCAGTCAAAGACAGCGGGGAGCACCACGTCCACAGCATCCATCGACTCAGCGCTCGGACAGGATCAAATTGGCGCTGTCTGTGGGAACGCACCTGAATTCGAGCAAAGACGATGGAAGAAGCTGGACGCCAACTCACAGTAACACTCTCTCCAGAAGAACTAGACACGCTCATCCAAGCACGGGCGGCCAAGATAGTCGAGCAATAGCAAAAGGCTCAAGCCGATCGGATAGCGCAACAGGCAACGTCGGCATCAGGCGGTCGAGCGGCACTAGACGACCGGCCGGAGTAGCTCTCAATATGGGGGCAGAACAAAGGTCCGACTGGCACTCAGGTGGAAGCTCCACCCGCCCCGATACCGTTCCATCGGGCTTTATTCTAAACTCTGTCAGAAGTCGCGCAAGCCAACCTCGTCCGGGGTCTTCGTCTGACGAGGCGCCCATCTGTGATGCAAGGAAGGGTAAGGCGCTCCGGACAGATTTGTCCCCCAAGCGGATCAATCGGCAGTTCTCCGAGGCCATCCTACGTGACCCACTACCAAGGCATTACGTGCCCCCGCCGATCGAGGAATACAATGGGACCACTGACCCGGACGACCATCTGGGTAAGTTTGACAACACCGCCACTTTACATCAATATACAAATGGGGTAAAGTGCCAAGTGTTTCTCACCACCCTTGTTGGTTGCTACTCGGAAAACCTATAGGTTCCACTGTACAAAAATTTTGTACAAAGGTCTGAACCTTTTCCTAGCTACCATGTGTTCTTTTAAATTAAATTTTGGATCGCCTGCGGAACTTAACACGTTTGATCCAAAACTTAATCTATTTGTTCTTTTAGGTTTTGACTTGGATCTCCTGCGGAACTTAACACGTTCGACCCAAGTCTCCTTAAGTTATTAATTCCATTAAATATTAATTTCCATAAAAGGTTCCCAGTACTGACGTGGCGAGGCACATGGCCTTCTTGGATATGGGAGCAACCACCACCGACTAGACAAAACCTTTAATAGAAAGCTAATATTTAATTTCCTAAAATAACTTTAGGTTAACCAAAGAGAACAATCAAATCACAAGGAAAAGAAAGAAACAAAAGAACACAACTTCGAAAAAACATATTCGAAATACTAGAACGTAAGCCTCTTGTATTTGGTATTATTTCCATAAATAACTAGCATGATGCGGAAATAGAAATTACTAGTTATACCTTGTAGAAAAAAAAACCTCTTGATCTTCTACCGTATTCCTCTTCTAACCTCGGACGTTGTGTGGGCAACGATCTTCCAAGATGAGAAACCACCAACCACCTTCTTCTCCTCCAAGCAAGGTTCGGCCACAAAAGAAAAGCTTTACCAAGGAGAAAAACCAAAATACTAACCAAGCTCCAAGAGATGCTAGCTTTCTCTCCTTCTTCTTCTTCTTCTCCGAGTAGTATCCGGCCACCACAAGAACTCCAAGGGAGAGGGAGAGGTTCGGCCACCACAAGAGGAAGAGAAGGAGATGATGGCCGGCCACACCAAGGAACAAAAGAGGGAGAGGAATAATAGATGTTGTGTCTTGTGAAGGCACCCTCACCCCTTCTTTTATATTCCTTGGCCTAGGTAAATTAGGAAATTTAATTACAATAAATTTTCCTTAATTTCCTTGACATGATTTAATTGAGAAAAATAAAACAAAATTTCCCAATTAACTTGAGATGGCCGGCCACATCATTGGAAACAAAAGAGGACAAGTTTTAATCAACAATTAAAACTTCCTAATTTGTTTCCGGAAATTTTAAAAATAAAATTTCTCTTTAAAATCTCTTCATGGTTAATAAAAGGAAATATCTATAATTTTAATTTTATTAACATGTGAATAATTTTAAAGAGAAAATAAAACATCTCTCCAATCTACAAATAAGGAAAGAGATCTAATCTCTTTCTTTTAATCTTTTGTAAATCTTTTACAAGAGAGATATTTTAATTTTAATTCTCTTTAAAATATATCTTCCACATAATAATAAAAATTAAAATTAAATTTCTTTTTAATTTTATTTGGCCGGCCCTACTAGCTTTGGTTCCCAATATTATACCTAGGCTGGCCCTAGCTTGGTTCCCAAGCTAGCTTGGCCGGCCCCCTTATTGGTGGGTATAGAAGGTGGGTATAGGTGGGTATAGAACTCTATAAATAAGAGGCTACGATAGGGACCGAGAGGAGGAATTGGTTTTGGTCTCCGATAAAATTAAGCATCCCGTGTTCGCCCCGAACACACAACTTAATTTTATCAATGATAATTCATTCCACTAGAGAACTATCATTGAACTACCGCACCAATCCCAAATTACATTTTTGGGCTCCTTCTTATTATGAGTGTGTTAGTCTCCCTGTGTTTAAGATATCGAATGTCCACTAATTAAGTGAGTTACTGACAACTCATTTAATTAATATCTAAGTCCAAGAGTAGTACCACTCAACCTTATTGTCATGTCGGACTAAGTCCACCTGCAGGGTTTAACATGACAATCTTTATGAGCTCCTCTTGAGGACATTATCAACCTAGTATCTCTAGGACACAGTTTCCTTCTATAATCAACAACACACACTATAAGTAATACCATTTCCCAACTTATCGGGTTTATTGATTCAACGAACTAAATCTCACCCATTGATAAATTAAAGAAATAAATATCAAATATATGTGCTTGTTATTATATTAGGATTAAGAGCACATACTTCCATAATAACTGAGGTCTTTGTTCCTTTATAAAGTCAGTATAAAAGAAACGACCTCAAATGGTCCTACTCAATACACTCTGAGTGTACTAGTGTAATTATATAGTCAAGATAAACTAATACCTAATTACACTACGACCTTCTAATGGGTTGGTCCTTTTCCGGGGGGGTCGGGAGCGACTGTTTATAATGTATAAGGTACTGATAACATCATCTTCTGTATGTGACACCACATACTATGTTATCTACAATATAAATTAAATGAACAACTACAAGCAAATGTAGACAATTAGACCAAATGTGATTCTTTATTTATAATAAATGTTTACAAAGCTTAGGCTTTCAGTATACATTCCAACAATCTCCCACTTATACTAATGACTAAGCTGTCATATCTTCTACCATACATCTGATTCCCATTCCCTCCACATGCCGATTGAAAGCTTTCGCCGGAAGGGCCTTAGTGAAAGGAGTTATCCGCTGATGCAATCTTGGTGATGACAACTTCTCCTCGCTTCACAATATCTCGTATCGGTGGTACTTGCGCTCTATATGTTTACTTGCCTTATGAGCTCGTGGTTCCTTCGATGCAATCGCACCACTATTATCACAATAAATTGTGATGATTTTGGGAAAACCAGAATCACATCTAAGTCCATTAGAAAGCTCCTGAGCCATACTGCTCAGAGGCTGCTACATATTCAACTTCCATGGTTGAGTCCGAAAGTTTAACACTCCTCCATGAAATGGCTCCACCTCCTAAAGTAAACACATAGCTCGATGTAGACTGTTATCCCTATCTAATTGGAAATCAAAATTCGTGTAACCCGATCGTCTGCTTAGTAAACTAGCATATAATCTCTAGTCCTTCTCGGTACTTCAATATATGCTTTACCGCAGTCCAATGTCCTTGTCGTTACTCGATGTCTGACCATGCCCACGGCAAAACAGATATCGGGTCTCGTACATAGCATTGCATACATTAGGCTTCCTACAGCAGAACCGCTTTCATGTCCTCTATCTCTTTTGATGTCTTTGGAGACATCTCTTTAGATAGAACTACTCCATGTCTAAAAGGTAAGAAACCTTTCTTGGAATCTTGCATGCTAAACCGAGCAAGGATTGTATCTATATATGAAGCTTGGGATAGACACAACATTCTTTTCTTACGATCCCTTATAACTTTGATCCCAAGAATGTGTGCACATTCTCCTAAGTCCTTCATATCAAATTGTTTGGACAACCATACCCTTACGTCTGATAATACCTTGACATTGTTGCCAATTAACAAAATATCATCTACGTATAGTACAAGAAATACCACCACGTTTCTGTTACACTTCTTATATACACAAGACTCATCCGGACTTTGAATAAATCCATATGACTATATTACTTCATTAAATCGGATGTTCCAAGACCTTGAAGCTTGCTTCAGTCCATAAATGGACCGATTGAGCTTGCACACTAGATGCTCTTTGCCTTTTTCAATGAACCCTTCTGGTTGCTTCATATGGATGTTCTCTTCAAGACTTCCATTAAGGAAAGCTGTCTTGACATCCATTTGCCAAATCTCATAATCCATATGAGTGGCAATAGATAAGAGTATCCGGATAGACTTAAGCATGGCTACTGGTGAAAAGGTCTCCTCATAATCGATTCCCTCTTTTTGAGTGTACCCTTTTGCAACAAGCCTAGCTTTGAAGGTTTCTACCTTCCCGTCTGTCCCTCTTTTCCTTTTGTAGATCCACTTGCATCCAACGACTTTTACACCATCAGGTGGTTCTACAAGCTCCCAAACCTTATTAGAGTACATGGACTCTATTTCAGAATTCATTGCCTTTTGCCAAGATGCTGCATCTATATCTTGGAGTGCTTCGTCATATGACCGGGGATCAGGTTCATGTTTACCCGGGATCAAGTCCGAAGACTCTCCCAAAAACATGAATCTTTCAGGCTGCCTCACAACCCTCCCACTACGACGAGGCACTGTCTGTATCATGTGACACGTGTTGCAGTCTCTTGTGGTACTTCATCTTGTACTGTTGGTACTGAAGTAGACATGTCCTCTCTAAGTTCTTCTAAAACAACTTTACTACTGGGCTTGTGATCCATTATATAGTCTTCTTCTAAAAACTGGGCATTGGTGCTAACAATGACCTTCTGGTCTTTAGGACTATAAAATAAACCACCTTTCATTCCTTTGGGATATCCTACAAACACGCGAACTTCTGTACGAGATTCTAACTTATCAGCACCTGATTTCAGCACATGTGCTGGACTACCCCAAATTCGAATATGTCTTAGGCTGGGTTTTCGCCCATTCCACAATTCTATGGGAGTAGAAGAAACTGATTTAGAAGGTACTAAGTTCAGAGCATATCTGCTGTTTCCAGAGCATATCCCCAAAACGAATTTGGTAATTCGAATAACTCATCATTGATCTAACCATTTCCATAAGAGTCCTATTCCTTCGTTCTGCTACACCATTCTGTTGGGGTGTTCCAGGTGCAGACAATTGGGATTGAATCCGACCTCGATATGTAATTCCTAAACTCTCCTAAGAGGTATTCGCCACCACGATCGGTAGTGTCTTGATACTTTTACCTAGTCGTTTCTCCACATCAGCCTTGTATTCTTTGAACTTATCAAAGCACTCGGACTTGCTGCGCATTAGGTAAATGTATCCATATCTTGAATAATCGTCTATGAAAGAGACAAAATATTCAAAACCTCCTCTTGCCTGGACAGACATAGGACCACACAAATCAGAGTGAACCAACTCTAACACTTCTTTGGCTCTATACCCCTTGGCCTTGAACGGCCTCTTGGTCATTTTACCTTCTAAGCAAGATTCACAAGTTGGAAAATTTTCCAACTCTAATGAACTCAAAAGTCCATCGGCTATAAGCCTCTGAATCCTACTTAAATTAATATGACCAAGTCTTAGATGCCAAAGATATGCTTGGTTCATTTAGGTTCTTTTCTCTTATTAGAATTAGAAGATGAGTTATAAATTTTCATGTTTTGCTTTGTGGAAGAAATTGGATTTAAAATATACAAATTGCCAACTAATGCACCAGAACAGATAATCACTTTATTTCTTTTAATAACTACATCGTTACTGAAAGAAACTAAATATCCATCTAAAAACAGTTTAGAAACTGAAATTAAATTCTTTCTAAAACTGGGTACATAAAGACAATTTCTTAAAACCAAATTTCTATTTCTACTAAAAGACAAGTAGACGTCTCCCACTGCAACAGCTGCCACCTTAGTAGCATTGCCCATGTAGACAGTAATCTCCCCTTCAGATAGTCGTCGGGTTTCCTGGAACCCCTGCAAGGAATTGCAGACATGAGTGGCTCCGTATCTACACACCAGGTGTTGGTAGATAACACCGCTAAACATGTTTCAACAACTAGAGTATGAGATATACCTTTGTTTTGGTTCCTACGAGGACGATCCGCCTTCCACTGCTTACAGATGAAGCACTTGCCCTTCTGCTTCTTCATTCCAACTTTAAATCCGTCTGAGATTTATTCACTTTCTTTGTTGAACCGACTTGTTTCTTCTTCTTCTTTCCTTCGGTTTAGAAGTAGAACCATTTTCGACATAGTGAATTTGAGCATTGTGACGAAATAATCCTTCGAAGTTACGTCAGTAGTTCCGCTAATGAATAAACCCTCTTATTCATATTATAGTTCATTGCTCAAAACTTCTAGGTAGCGTTTGGAGGATCATATCGATCTGGGTTTCCCATCAATTTCTCCTCCAAGGATCCGTATCTCGTTCGGATAAGCCATCATCTTTAGGATATGATCCCTTACAGGAGTACCCTCTTGCATGGTGGTGTCATTATCTTTCTCATGGCTTCTTGCCTAGAAGACCTATCCCGATGACCAAAGAGTTCCTTGAGATTGTTCATAATATCATAGGTCGTTGGTAAATCTTGATGTTGATGTTGCAATACATTAGACATTGAAGCCAAATGTAACACCGCGCCATCTCATCTGCTTTTACCCATTTCCTATGATATTCAATCTCCTCTTGGGTAGATTCACCGATGGGTGCATCAGGACAAGACTTATAGCTTTCAGCAGTAAGAACAATGTCCCGGTTTCTTTTCCAATCTATGTAGTTTGGTCCAGTAAGTCTATTCTGTAAGTATGATGGACAGTGGGTTGAAAGACATCATAAGAATCACAAATAACTTTTGGTGAACTCTAAATTTAGAATAATATTGATTCCTCAAACAATACTATTTTAAATTAACCAACACCTCATAACACCGTGAATTTTGTATGCCACGTTAGTGTGGACGTATACAAATTCAACATTTGTAAAAGGAGGGTTTTAACCCATTAATTTTATTATCTTGTCAACCTAACTTTTTGACAAATAAAATTAATAGTTGGTATCATTTGGTCACACAAATAATAGCGGTGACTCCGTTAGGGAGGATACTATTAGATGTGTCTAAGTGTATACCATTACTTGACACTAAGTCCATTAATAAGATTATGCCCCTTCCGTTGGGGAAGATCACACGCTCTTAATTAACTTCCTATAGTCATCCAAAAATGGAAGTCTGTTCTAGTGATCCGCAAACAAGCTCATCCGTTATGGAGGAAGGCACTCGAGCCAACGCGCAAGCTTGTTTGCATCACTTACAAACCAATAATGGAGACCATGGGATTTATTTAAAATCCCTCTCCCACTTAGTTATTTATAAATGAGGAATTTTAACTATGCTAGCCTACTTAAACTTGTAAACTAACATGCACACACAATATAAAAGCAATAAATAGAAAATTTAATTTTCAACTATTATGGCTTTTATCTCTAATTGTCCTCCGTGTGTTGTCATCCCAAGCTGCTGCCATATTTGGCTCGCATCCATCTTGCTCCTAGTTCCACTGCGCCTCTGGTCCTTAGAAGGTTCTACGCTTTGCAAGATTCGATCCGCGACATAAATAGAATTTTACATTTTGATCCTATATTCCATAAAAGGAATGTACATGTATCTAGATCAAAAATAAAATCCTAATAAAACTAAATACAGCTCCTGCTGTATTTTAATACAATCATGCACACACATATAAATTGCCCTTGACATGTCCAAGGGTCCAATCACACACATAATTAACTAAAAGCCATAATAGTTGGATCCTGCATCCATAAAGTTAGCACATCCTACTATTATCCTGCCTAAATTATGTATGACATGTGCATAATTAAACTAATACCAAATACACAGAGGCAAAACCCTAGCTCTGATACCAATTGTTGGTTGCTACTCGGAAAACCTATAGGTTCCACTGTACAAAAATTTTGTACAAAGGTCTGAACCTTTTCCTAGCTACCATGTGTTCTTTTAAATTAAATTTTGGATCGCCTGCGGAACTTAACACGTTTGATCCAAAACTTAATCTATTTATTCTTTTAGGTTTTGACTTGGATCTCTGAACTTAACACGTTCGACCCAAGTCTCCTTAAGTTATTAATTCCATTAAATATTAATTTCCATAAAAGGTTCCTGGCGTGGCGAGGCACATGGCCTTCTTGGATATGGGAGCAACCACCACCGACTAGACAAAACCTTTAATAGAAAGCTAATATTTAATTTCCTAAAATAACTTTAGGTTAACCAAAGAGAACAATCAAATCACAAGGAAAAGAAAGAAACAAAAGAACACAACTTCGAAAAAAACATATTCGAAATACTAGAACGTAAGCCTCTTGTATTTGGTATTATTTCCATAAATAACTAGCATGATGCGGAAATAGAAATTACTAGTTATACCTTGTAGAAAAAACCTCTTGATCTTCTACCGTATTCCTCTTCTAACCTCGGACGTTGTGTGGGCAACGATCTTCCAAGATGAGAAACCACCAACCACCTTCTTCTCCTCCAAGCAAGGTTCGGCCACAAAAGAAAAGCTTTACCAAGGAGAAAACCCAAATACTAACCAAGCTCCAAGAGATGCTAGCTTTCTCTCCTTCTTCTTCTTCTTCTCCGAGTAGTATCCGGCCACCACAAGAACTCCAAGGGAGAGGGAGAGGTTCGGCCACCACAAGAGGAAGAGAAGGAGATGATGGCCGGCCACACCAAGGAACAAAAGAGGGAGAGGAATAATAGATGTTGTGTCTTGTGAAGGCACCCTCACCCCTTCTTTTATATTCCTTGGCCTAGGTAAATTAGGAAATTTAATTACAATAAATTTTCCTTAATTTCCTTGACATGATTTAATTGAGAAAAATAAAACAAAATTTCCCAATTAACTTGAGATGGCCGGCCACATCATTGGAAACAAAAGAGGACAAGTTTTAATCAACAATTAAAACTTCCTAATTTGTTTCCGGAAATTTTAAAAAATAAAATTTCTCTTTAAAATCTCTTCATGGTTAATAAAAGGAAATATCTATAATTTTAATTTTATTAACATGTGAATAATTTTAAGAATAATCTAAATATAAAATAAGAAAGAGATCTAATCTCTTTCTTTAATCTTTGTAAATCTTTTACAAGAGATATTTTAATTTTAATTCTCTTTAAAATATATCTTCCACATAATAATAAAAATTAAAATTAAATTTCTTTTTAATTTTATTTGGCCGGCCCTACTAGCTTTGGTTCAAGCTAGGCCGGCCCTAGCTTGGTTCCCAAGCTAGCTTGGCCGGCCCCTTATTAGTGGGTATAGAAGGTGGGTATAGGTGGGTATAGAACTCTATAAATAAGAGGCTACGATAGGGACCGAGAGGAGGAATTGGTTTTGGTCTCCGATAAAATTAAGTTCGCTTCGAACACACAACTTAATTTTATCAATGATAATTCATTCCACTAGAGAACTATCATTGAACTACCGCACCAATCCCAAATTAAATTTTTGGGCTCCTTCTTATTATGAGTGTGTTAGTCTCCCTGTGTTTAAGATATCGAATGTCCACTAATTAAGTGAGTTACTGACAACTCATTTAATTAATATCTAAGTCCAAGAGTAGTACCACTCAACCTTATTGTCATGTCGGACTAAGTCCACCTGCAGGGTTTAACATGACAATCTTTATGAGCTCCTCTTGAGGACATTATCAACCTAGTATCTCTAGGACACAGTTTCCTTCTATAATCAACAACACACACTATAAGTAATACCATTTCCCAACTTATCGGGTTTATTGATTCAACAAACTAAATCTCACCCATTGATAAATTAAAGAAATAAATATCAAATATATGTGCTTGTTATTATATTAGGATTAAGAGCACATACTTCCATAATAACTGAGGTCTTTGTTCCTTTATAAAGTCAGTATAAAAGAAACGACCTCAAATGGTCCTACTCAATACACTCTGAGTGTACTAGTGTAATTATATAGTCAAGATAAACTAATACCTAATTACACTACGACCTTCTAATGGTTTGTTCCTTTTCCATTTTGGTCGTGAGCTACTGTTTATAATTTATAAGGTACTGATAACATCATCTTCTGTATGTGACACCACATACTATGTTATCTACAATATAAATTAAATGAACAACTACAAGCAAATGTAGACAATTAGACCAAATGTGATTCTTTATTTATAATAAATGTTTACAAAGCTTAGGCTTTCAGTATACATTCCAACAATTTCTGGGTCGGCGCAACGATGGTTCCGGAGGCTGCCAGACGGATCAATAACAAGCTTCAAAGAGTTCCGCACGGCCTTTCTCCACCACTTCTCAAGCAGCAGACGCTACCAGAAAACCAGCGTCAGTCTATTTGCCATCAAGCAAGGATCGAGGGAGTCGCTCCGAGCTTACATCCAACGCTTCAACCAGGTGGCCATGGACATCCCGACGGTCACCTCATAAACTATGATGAACGCGTTCACACAGGGGCTTGTGGATGGTGAGTTCTTCTGATCGCTTATCCGAAAGCTGCCTCGCAGCTACGACCACATGCTGAACAAAGCCAACGAGTACATCAATGTGGAGGAAGCTCAGATGGCAAGGAAAAAAGAAATACCCTCCAAGACACCATCCTCAGCCGAGCGGAAGCCACCCACTACTCACCAACCACCGAGAGGACCATGGGCAGAAGCAGCCCGTCCTCAGCAGCACACAAGGCCGCACACCATCCAACAGGTGGCAGCCGATCGACCCAAGCCCAAGGGGAAGGTATGGACTCCCATGTTTTGCTCACTCCATCAGTCAGCAACTCACAACACCCGTGACTGTCGGAGCCTCCCCCCAATCGCTCATCCTACGCTGAGGATCTATCACCATCGATCACCTTATCCGAATCGACGACATTAACACCAAAGTCCCGCCCGGCGTACAGAAAGAATATCTCCCGAGCGGCAACATAACCAGCAGCACAGGGTCATTCCTCGGGCATCGCATAAAAGACCCCGACAATTCGCTCGGGAGGAGGAGAATAGAGGCAATGCGTCGAGGGGTGAAATCAACATCATCACTGGAGGGCCGACCGGAGGTGACTCCAACAGAGCATGAAAAGCGCATGCAAGGCAGCTCACAATCCATGCAGTTGGCTGCAGTCAGGAGCGAGAGAATGGGCCCGAGATCAGCTTTGGGCCTAGGGACCTCGAGGGAGTCGAAGTCTCGCATGATGACGCCCTCATCATCCAAGCGGTAATAGCTAACTATACTATTCACCGCATCTTTATTGATACAGGCAGCTCGGTCAACATAATCTTCCGGAAGACCTTCGACCAATTGCAAATCGACCGAGCTGATTTGCTGCCGATGACAACCCCCCTCTACAGGTTCACCGGTAACGAAGTTTTGCCAGTCGGATAGGTCCGGCTGGCTATCTCGCTGGGGGAGGAGCCACTCAGAAGAACGCGGCCCGCCAACTTCATCGTGGTCGATGCTCCCTCCGAGTACAATGTTATCCTGGGGCGACCGGCTCTCAACAAGTTCCGAGCCGTCGTCTCCACCTTCTGCTAGAAGATCAAGTTCCCAGTGGAAGACCAAGTTGGGGAGGTCCAGGGAGATCAGCTTGTCGCTCGGCGATGCTATGTAGAGATGGTCCGAGCCGAGGTTAAATCCGCTCGGAAAGTGCCACGAGTTGAGGTAAATGCTATAATCGAAAAGCCACCTTCTCTAGTTTATAAAGAAAAGGAGGAGGCACAGATCCACCCTGCCCGACCGGAGGCCACGACTTTCATAGCATCCGACCTAGAAGCAAGCCAGAAAGAGAAGCTGGGCAGATGCCTCCAGAAAAATTACAATGTTTTCGCCTGGTCGACCCACGAGTTGCCAGGAGTCTCGCCAAGCATAGCGCAGCATGAGCTTCACATCCGATCGGATGCTCGACCGGTAAAGCAAAGGAATAGAGACTTCAGTGCTGAACAGAATATCATCATCCGAGCAGAGGTGGAGAAGCTCTTGGAGACCGACCACATAAGGGAGGTACAGTTCCCTAGCTGGCTCGCAAACGTGGTGCTGGTCTCCAAACCAGGCAACAAATGGAGAATTTGCATCAACTTCTGGGATCTGAACAAGGCCTGCCCGAAGGATTTCTACCCTTTACCCCGGATCGATCAACTAGTAGACTCCACAACCGGGTGTGAGCTGATATGCATGTTGGATGCTTATCAGGGCTACCATCAAGTGCCGCTCACCCGAGGAGACCAAGAAAAGGTTAGTTTCGTCATTGCAGATGGCACTTACTGTTACAACATAATGTCGTTCGGGCTGAAGAATGTAGGAGCTACCTACCAGCGGCTGATGGACAAGGTATTCTGAGAGCAAATCGGGCGCAACTTGGAAGTATACGTAGATGATATACTTATCAATTCCTTCCGAGCGGTGGACCTTTATGCGGATTTGGAAGAAACTTTCCAAACACTGAGGAGATACGGGGTCAAGCTGAACCCCCAGAAGTGCTTGTTCGGAGCAAAAGACGGGTGTTTCTTGGGCTATATTGTGACCGAGCGGGGCATAGAAGCGAATCCCAGCAAGGTGAAAGCATTGCAAGATATGCCGCCTCCCAGAAATCTTCGAGAAGTACAGCGCCTCACCGGTCGGATAACGGCGCTATCATGATT
The DNA here is from genome assembly GCF_018446385.1 of Zingiber officinale. Classification (NCBI taxonomy): domain Eukaryota; kingdom Viridiplantae; phylum Streptophyta; class Magnoliopsida; order Zingiberales; family Zingiberaceae; genus Zingiber; species Zingiber officinale. Next base: position 52,787,226 of record NC_055992.1, on the reverse strand, counting down.
CATCTCCCGAACGGCCGACCGAAGCCTACCTTTCTTCAAGATTCTGCGCAAAGCTACCAAGTTTCAATGGGACGAGGAATGCGATCGGGCGTTCGAGGAGCTGAAGACTTATCTCAATTCTTTGCCCGTGCTGGCCAAACCGGCTGTAGGATAGCCGCTCCGTATTTACTTGTCTTCGACCGAGCATGCTGTGGGCTCAGCATTAGTGAGGCCAAACAGTGAAGAGCAGCCCGTGTACTTCTTACGCCACATTCTAAAGGATGTTGAATCTCACTACACTGGTCTCGAGAAATTAGCTTTTGCCTTGATCCTCGCAGCGTGGAGATTGCGCCCTTATTTCTTGGCGCATACAATCATCGTGATGACGAACAACCCACTAAGAAGGGTGCTCCTGAATCCAGAAGCATCCGGGTGGCTCATCAAGTAGACAACAGAGCTGAGTGAATTCGACATTCAGTATCAACCCCGCTCGCCGATTAAGGCGCAGTCCTTGGTAGATTTTGTGACCGAGGTGCAAAATCCTGAGCCCGAAGCTATGTGGAAAGTATTTGTGGACGGATCGTCCACTCTGCTCGGAAGCGAAATTAGTATCCTGCTACTTTCCCCTCAAGAAGAGCGGATGCACCTGTCCGTCCAGCTGGACTACCAAGCAATTAATAATGAAGCGGAGTATGAGGCCCTCATAGCCGGCCTACAGGCCGCGCGGCAAGTGGGAGCCAGCCGGGTGACGCTATTTTCAGACTCCCAGTTGGCTGCTCAGCAACTATCAGGGTCCTTCGAGATAAACAATGCGAGGCTCAGGCTCTACGCGGAGGCCTTTGAAAAGCTCAAGACCAACTTCGTCGAAGTTGTCATACAGAAGATCCCCCGAGCCGAGAACCAATCTGTGGACGAGCTAGCCAAGCTCGCTAGTTCGATATCGCCGCTCGTCATCCAGCAACCAATCGAGCAAGTGTCCCTGGTGGCGCACATCGACCGGATGGAAGGCCTCGCATTCCCGAGCGATTGGAGGACATCCATAATAGAATTTTTGCGATCGGAGGCCACGCCGTCTGATCGGGAGGAAGCCCAGCTATTGAGGAGGAGAGCCGGTTGGTTCACGCTCATCGGGGATCAACTTTACAAGAAGACATTCTCCCGACCGCTGCTAAAGTGCGTCAGCTCGGAGGACGCAGAGTACATTCTCCAAGAGGTACACCAAGGATCTTGCGGAGGTCATCCGGGCGGTCGGTCTTTGGCTAGGAAGATCCTGCTGGCCGGATACTTCTGGCCAACTCTACAGGAAGACGTCGCTCGGACCGTCGCTTCCTGCCTTTCCTGTCAGAAGTTCCACAACTTCTCCCATAGGCCAACTGAAAGATGAAGGCGTCTGTCGTGTCCTGCCCGTTCGACCAGTGGGGTATGGATATAGTGGGATCTTTCCCTATGGCGACCGGGCAACGAAAGTTTTTATTGGTGGCAGTCGACTATTCCTCCATGTGGGTCGAAGTTGAACCACTGGCCAAAATAACCGAGCAGATGGTCAAAAAGTTCATATAGCAGCATATAATCTGTCGGTTCGGCATCCCTCGTCGGCTCATTTCGGATAACGGGCGGCAATTCGTTGGTCAGGAGCTCGGAGAATGGTGCAAAGGATACGACATCGAACAACACTTCACTTCCATGGTGTATCCTCAGAGCAACGGTCAAGCCGAAGTAGCCAATCGGGAGATCCTACGAATACTTCGGGTTCGGCTCGATCACATAGGAGGAAGCTGGGTGGACGAACTGCCGGGCGTACTATGGGCCATTCGCACAACCCCAAAGGAGGGAACGGGGGTAACATCGTTCCACCTGGTGTACGGAGGCGAGGTGGTCGTCCCAATCGAGGTCGGAGTGGAGTCCGATCAGATCCAAAGCTACGATGGGGATAATGCCGAGCGAAGGCAGCTGGAGTTGGACCTGGTGGACAAAGCAACAGCTAAAGCAACCTTCTGGCTGATGGCATACAGGCAGAGAATGAAGCAGAATTACAACAGGCATGTAATTCCCAGAGCATTCCAGGTCAGTGATCTTGTATGGAAGAAGGTGAAGTCGGTCGGCGATGTGAGCAAGATGGCAGCTCCCTGGGCGGGGCCCTTCAGAGTCGTCGAGAAGCTCCGATCGGGTGCATACTACCTAGAAGATGAGGACGGACAGCGGCTAGATCGACCATGGAGCGCAAACCACCTCCAGCCGTACCATGCTGGATAAAAGGTGCACCAGTGTAATTCATTTCATGTATGTTCCGTTCGTCTGTATCCTTTGGCTGCAGGATTGAAGATAAGAAAAATTGAGAAGAATCTGAGCATTATTCGACGAACGGCAACCTACATGAAGACCGTCTAGGGGCGACGTTAAACTCTAGAGTCGGATCGGCGACTATAAACCCCCTGGCTTGAAGATCGTCGAGCGGTGACGTTAAAATCTAGAGTCAGACCGGCAACTATAAGCCCCCCGGCTTGAAGACCGTCGAGCGGTGACGTTAAACTATGGAGTCGGACCGGCGACTATAAACCCCCCGGCTTGAATACCGTCGAGCGGCGACGTTAAACTCTAGAGTCAGATCGGCGACTATAAACCCCCCGGCTTGAAGACCGTCGAGCGGCGACGTTAAACTCTAGAGTCGGACTGGCGACAATAAACCCACCGGCTTGAAGACCGTCGAGCGGCGACGTTAAACTCTAGAGTCGGACCGGCGACTATAAACCCCCCGGCTTGAAGACCGTCGAGCGGCGATGTTAAACTCTAGAGTCGGACCGGCGACTATAAACCCCCCGGCTTGAAGACCGTCGAGCTGTGACGTTAAACTTTAGAGTCGGATCGGCGACTATAAACCCCTCGGCTTGAAGATCGTCGAGCGGCGACGTTAAACTCCAGAGTCAGACCGGCGACTATAAACCCCCCGAACGGGACAACGTCGCGCAGATAGACTGAGGCCCAGCATCTAGTACCGATGATCAACAAGCCTTGATCCTAAGGACAGGGAGAAAACAATGGCGTGTGCTTACCAGCACCGATCAACGAAAAACTAATGGAAGTTCCATGTGGAATGAAGATCGTTAGACCGAGAGGCGCAATCGAGAAAGACACTTCTAACAAAAAACTAACGAAAGTTCCATACGGAATGAAGGTCATTTGATCGAGCGAGGAAGTTAAGAAATTACATGCGGAAAAAAGGTCAATCGACCGGTCGGCACAGTTACAAGGACCACTCAGACAAAAGGCTAACAGAGCAAAAGTTTAAGTTACTTTTAAAAGTTCGCCGACCAAGGGAAAAGTTACAGATGCAATTCATTAATATTATGGTTTAGCTTATCAGGAGAATTACAGAAAATACTTCATTCAAGGTAATCGAAAACATGCTTTGGAATGGTGGTGAGAAGCGTCGCATGCTCCGTAGCAGGGATGACCACGGATTCGGGAAGCTGACCCTTGGACTTCAGATAGTCCACCGTGGCGGTGATGGCTAACTTGAAGGCGATGACCATCCGGTTGCAAACTTTCTCCACAAATTCTACCGAGCGGATGTAGTTTTGCCTCAAGGTGGTGACGCGGCCTGGCTCCGCCTCTTGGTACTCTTTGAAGGCGGCACGGGAAGCATCAAGAGCCTCCTTCAAGGCCTTCAAATCGTTCTTGAGTTTAGTCACCTACTCCGAGCGGCCTTTTTGCTCTCCTTCTAGCAGCTCGGCCAGCTCTTTCACACGCTGCTCCAGAGCTCAGGCTTCCACATTCTTTTTATCTAGATCAGCGATAGCAGTGTTCTTCCAGGCGGTGGCGAGCTCAATCTTGCGGTCATAAGTTTTGACCTGCTTGTCAAGCTGGTCCAACATGTATGCCTAGTCGGCCGCCTTCTTCCTCTCAGCCTCCAGCAGACCCTTGGTCTTTGCAAGCTCCTTCTGCAACTCGCCATATGAAGGGCCTTGAGAAGAAGACGGGTTGCCTGGACCCTTCAGTCTCTTCACCTCCTCCTCCACTAAGGCCAAGCGGTTGGCGACGGCAATGTCTTCCACCCATCTCTGAAATGCACAGAAATGTTAAAAGGCCAACCGGAAAGACTACATAAAAGAACAGAAGTGAAGCTTACCCCTGTAGCTTGTGCATGTGGCCGTCAGCCAGTTTGTCAAGTGGTATCATAGCTACGCGGGCTCGGGTGTCCGCCCACATCTCAGCAAGGGGCCCCTTGATAGTGATCATATGTTTAGGAGCCGTCGGCCGATCTGACTCAGCCATAAACGCCTCGGTGGGGAGGTGCAGGGTGCCCCTAATAGTGCGGCGCCGACCCGAAGTCGTGTGAGCGGACGCCGAAGGATCGGAGGCCGGGCTGGACATTGTGGACAGAATGCCCGAGCTGCGGACTCAGCGGGGTACAAGAGGAAGGGAGCTGACCGGCACCGCTTCGATGGGGGCTGCGGGTGCATCCAGTTGAGAGGGGGTCCGGTCGGAGGAGAGCGCCTCGACCGATGGCGCCTTGCCGCGGGGAGATGTGGCGCTCGTCCGCTCAGACATTTGCACTGCGGAGGTTGCCGAGCGAAGTGGCATCTCAACACGTCGTCTTTTCCTGTCGAGTGGGAGCTCATCCTCTGGATTGGAGTCTTCCTCCTGAACGGTCGGTTCCTTGCTGGAGGTTGCACCACCAGTCGCCTCCGCGGGCGAAGCCTGAGCGGTGACTCCCCTGCATTCGTCTCGCTCTCACCCTCGTGAGAGCCGACCGGAGCGATGCCCAACTGCTCTATTTCCTTGGTCGCTGCCGCCTCGAGCGCGGCCGCTTTCTTCTTCAAGATCCCGAACAGCACGGACTCCATTACAATGTTCGCTGCAAGGAAAAGAGAAGAAAATCAGTTAGAACTCAAGGCAAATGCACAAGTAAGTTTCTTACCAAAGTTGCTCGGGAGGGGGGTCCGGCTTGGACTCAAACCGAATATATACATCACTCCTTCAGGTAGGAGCTTGTTGATGTCGAGCTTCAGACCGGCTAGCATATTCGCTCCTTGGAGGTAGTCCGGTCGGGTTTTATACTTCTTCAGCTCGGGAGAGATGGGCGGTCCGACCTGCCATTTGGTCCGGAAAGGAAGCTGACCGGGGATACGAAGAAAAAAGTAGTTCTCTTTCCAATGTTTTTTGGAATAGGGCAATTTATCAGAAAAAGACCAAACCAGGCCGAGCCTGAAACAGATAAGTACCCGGCTTAGACTGCTTGGGATAATAAAAATAATAGAAAACTTCCCGGCGGAGGAGAATGTTGTGTATCTTAAATAAGACCACAACTCCGTACAGAAGGCGAAACGTGTTGGGAACCAATTGGGCGAGCGGAATGCCAAAGAAGTTGCAAACTTCAACGATGAAGGGGTGGAGGGGAAACCGTAGACCGACTACGAATTGGCCGCGAAAAAGACAAAAGGTGTCGCGCGGAGGTTTGTGTGGCCGAGCGGAAGGTGAAGGTAAAATCAGTTCGAAATCTGAAGGGATATCAAAAGCATTCATCAGGCTCTCGGCATCGCGCCAATCGAACTGCGACTCCATGGTGGTATACCATAGACCGAGAGCAGAGTCCGCGGGCTGAGAAGAGCTTGCCATCGCCGGAACAATGGAGGAGGCAGAAGTCGAAAGGAAAAGCAAAGGCGCGAGTGAGAAGATAAGCGAGACAGTATCCGAAAGACAAGAACATGGCCAAGAACGAAAACACGAGAACCAACGAGAGAAAGGCAGAAGAACCTTACAGAAAAGATGATCGAAGGAAGCGGACGAGGGGTCGCCGGAATGCCGAGGAACAAGATCACCGGAGCGAGGAGCGCAAGGAGAGGCTTCTGAGCACGCGAAGGCAAAGATGCAGCGGTGGAAGGCGGCGAAAGCCTTATAAGGGTGGACTCGATCCACCCAAGCCGTCGGATGCAGGTCACATAACTCGAGGCCCGCATCCAACCGTCCATTTCAAACCGACGGACGTCGCATCGGGCATAAGGCAGCGGCCGTACGACGACGTCGATAGTGCCACGCGACACTCGGTCACAGGAAGGCATTTAATAAGACCCATCACGAGGCAGAACCCGCGTGCTCAACCATAATGGCGGAGATTTGCACATATTCCAAGAAGATCCTGCGGATATCATCACAGGCCAGTGGGGCAGCCCTCGGCAATTAGTTGACCAGCTCTATTCAACCCCATAGGGGCCGAGCGGAGGTACACTTTCGGGAGTGGCGGGTTGGTTGTCGCTTGGGCAAACTCATAGTCTAGTCAATCAGACTTAGCGCCTCCTTCGACTAGACTTGAGGGGGAGGCATGTGATCCGGTGGTAAGGACGGGGGATCACTTGTTGGCGGGAGGTCAACGACATGTGGAGGTCAATGGTCAAGAGGGTCAATCCCAAGATCGTGCCGAGCGGCCATAGGTCGTGCCGAGCGGAGTGGCAGGCCGATCGAGCATCCGGCCGACCGGACATCTGGCCAAGGGTCTCCCAGACCGGACGAAAGACAGCCTGACCAGCGGTCGGGTTTCCGATGCTCAAGGTAAAAGGGTCTATGGGCCGGGCGGACAGGCTGCTCGGCCAAGCCGCAGGACAATAAGGCACAATTCCAGCCGAGCACATGAGCGGGGCTTCCCGGAGGCCATGAGCACCGAGCGGCTGGTCCGCTCGGCCCGGGAACAGGTAAGAGCACTAGGAGACAAAAAAGGACAACTGGTAACTTCATCCTCGAGACACCTGCCGCCGACAAACAGCATGGTCGGCGGCCGGAGTGGACAAAGTATCATACGGTGGAAGCTTCCACCATCACATCTAAGATATGCTCGGACAATTGCGGAATGGCGTCAGGCATTCTTTTCTGACACGACCCACTGAGGTATGTTTGGGGAAGCGTGCACATATCAAGAAGCGTGCCCGCACCTCCTAGGGGTCCTATATAAGGACCCCCAGACTTCAACGGAGGTATGCAATTCTCATCACTGTAACCACAGTAACGTTGCCTTGTTCTTCTTCTTCTTCGCTGCCTGACTTGAGCGTCAGAGGGTCGTCGCCGGGAAACCCCTCCCGGCTCGACTTTTTTGCAGGTCCGCCGGAGATCCACATCACCAGTCGAAGACAATGGAGAGCACCACGTCCCCAGCGTCCATCGACTCAACGCTCGGATAGGATCAGCTACTTATATGGATTATGAGATTTGGCAAGTGGATGTCAAGACAGCTTTCCTTAAAGGAAGTCTTGAAGAAAGCATCCATATGAAGCAACCAGAGGGGTTCATTGCAAAGGGCAAAGAGCATCTAGAATGTAAGCTCAATCAGTCTATTTATGGACTGAAGCAAAGCTTCAAGGTCTTAGAACATTCGGTTTAATGAAGTAATCCATACCTATGGATTTATTCATTGTCCGGATGAGTCTTATGTATACAAGAAGTGTGATGGAAAGGTGGTGGTATTTCTTATACTATACGTAGATGTCATTTTTGGTAGTTGGAAATAATATCAAAGTGTTGTCGGAAGTAAGGGTATGGTTGTCCAAGCAAATTTGATATAAAGGACTTAGGAGAATACACACATATTCTCGGGATCAAAGTAATAAGGGATCACAAGAAAAGGATGTTGTACTTATCCCAAGCTTCATATATCGATACAATCCTTGCTCGTTTAAGCATGCAAGGCTCCAAGAAAAGTTTTCTACCTTTTAGGCATGGAGTAGCTTTATCTAAAGTTATGTCTCCGAAGACATCAAAGGAGATAGAGGACATGAAGACAGTTTCTTATGCTTCGGCTGTCGGAAGCCTAATGTATGCAATGTTGTGTACGAGATTGGATATCTGTTTTGCTATAGGCATGTATAGCCGATATCAAAGTAATCCTGGACAAGGACATTGGACTGCTATAAAGCATATATTGAAGTACCTAAGAAGGACTAGAAATTATATGCTGGTTTTCCAGGCAGATGAATTGCTCTCTGATGGTTACACGGATTTTGACTTCCAATCAGATAGGGACAATAGTAAGTCGACCTCGGGGTTTTGTGTTTACTTTAGGAAGTGAAGTCATAACTATGGAGGAGTGATAAGCATAGGTGCTTTTTCAAACTCCACCATAGAAGCTAAGTATGTGGCAGCCTCTGAGGTAGCTATAGAAGCTGCATGGCTCAGAAACTTCATGATGGACTTAGATGTGATTCCTGCTTTGCCCAAACTTATTACAATGTATTGTGATAAAAAGTGGTGCAGTAACAAACTCGAAGGAACCACAAGCTCATAAGGCAAGTAAACACATAGAGCATAAGTATCACCCAATACGAGATATCGTATAACGAGAAAAAGTTGTTGTCGCCTAGATTGCATCAGATGATAACCTGAGAGATTCTTTCACTAAGGTACTTAAGGCAAAAGCTTTTGATGAGCATGTTGAAGGGGGTTGGGAAACAAATGTATGGCAGGATATATGGCTGCATAATCTTTTAGTATAAGTGGGAGATTGTTGGAATATATACTAAAACTTAGCTTTTATATAAACATTTATTTAGAAATAAAGAATCACATTGGTCAAATGTCTACATTTATTCTAAGTTTAGTTGTTCAATTAATTTATATTATAGATAACATGGTGTGTGGTGTCACACACAGAAGATCGTATTATCGATTCTTTATAAATTATAAACGGTAGCTCACGACTAAGATGGATAGAAACAAACCATTGGAATAGTCGCAGTGTAATTTGGTATTAGTTTATCTTGACTATAAAATTACACTAGTACACTCTGAGTGTATTGAGCAGGACCATTTAAGGTAAGTTCTTTTTATACTGACTTAATAAAAGAATAAGAACTTTGTTATTATGGAAGTGTGTGCTATTAATCCCGATATAGTAACAAGCACGTGTACTTAGTATTTATTTTTTTTGACTTATCAAATGGTGAGATTTAGCTCGATGAATCAAGAGGCCCGATAAGTTGGGAAATGATATTATTTATAGTGTGTGTTGTTCATTATAGAAAGAAACTGTGTCCTAGTAATCTAGGTTGATAATGCCCCCAAGAGTAGCTCATAAGCATTGTCATGTAAACCCTGCAAGTGGACTTATTCCGACATAACAATAAGGTTGAGTGGTACTACTCTTGGACTAAGATATTAATTAAAGTGAGTTGTCAGTAACTAATTTAATTAGTGGACATTCGACATCTTAAACACAGGGAGATTAACACACTCATGATAAGAAGGAGCTCATATAGTAATATGAGATTGGTGTGGTAGTTCAATAATAACTCTTTAGTGGAATGAGTTATTATTGATGAACTCACTACAACAAAAACCCTCATAGACATCGGTTTTCCATCGCTGTCTATTACATTTTCGACCGATGTCTATGAAGGCGATGTAAAAGGTCTGCCATTTTAGACATCGGTTTAAAACCGGTGTAGTATCACTTAATGACACCAGTTTTCGAATCGGTTATTAACCAGTGTAGTATCACTTAACGACACCATTTCATCAACGGTGTAAAACCGATGTAATATTATATGTTAATAACACCAGTTTTGGCAGCGGTATACGACCGATGTAATATTAGTTAATGACACCGATTTTACAGCGGTGGAAAACCGATGTAATATCAATATTGTTTAACGACACAAATTTGATTTCCGAAACAGTGAAAAACTGACAGTATCCAAGAAAATACACAAATATTCATAAATTACACAAATATTCTTCTTCCAACAGTATCCATAAAATACACAAATATTCACAAATTACATAAATATTCTTCTTACAATAGTATCCATAAAATACATAAATATTCTTTTTACATCAAAAGCTAATAGATTTTGTACACATCAAGGTAGAACATCGTGAGTCAAAAATCAAGCTAAGGCTACATTAAATTATGAAAATCATAATCGGTTCAACTTGCTATACTACTCCATTCTTCTTGCACCTTTCATTTCCCTAATCTCACCACTTTTCACCTTCAAATGCCTAGTTTTCTGAGTTACAACATCCACTGTTCTAATCTGTCAACCAAAAGTATCATTTGGTCTACTTAACTACAGAAGAAATATACATGCTGTAGAAGTCCTAGAATATCACCATCAGAAAGAAAAAATCACACTTGGTGCACATAAAACCTCAAACATATCTAGCAAACTACCTCTTGCAGTTCCCTCTTGACATTTTCCAGCCCACCAATATCATCCCAGCTGACATTTGGTACTTCAACAACCTGATCAAAACCCAACAAACTATCAGCATATCTCAAGGTAGAAATAGAAGTGGTTTTTAGGCCATTCATCAACATATGACAGTAAACACAAGTTACCAACCAGACACATGAGGCTATAGAATTTCTTGAGTTGAAAAAGGTAAGTTTAATTTAGAAAGAACACCAATGTCAAATTTCTCTTCTTCAATTCTTGCAGCAACAATTTATTTTAAAAATTCATGTAGATAATCATATTTAGAAGGAAAAAAATTAACTGAAAATGATTATGGAGAATCTCCCAACTTAAACAAACTTGTGAAACATAAGCAGCTTCAAGATTCTCACAAGGGCTATCTTCCTGCTGACTTCTAAGAATTTCATTGCCATCACAATGTCCATTTTGTGCCTTGATAGGGAGGTTAAGCAGGTTCATATACAACTTCTTTGACAAAGAGCTTTGTGAATGTTTTGAAGCACCCAACGATCCTATCATGTTGTGTGTTCCATAAGCTTAAAACAGCATATAATATAGGTTTCATCAAGAAAAATTCTTAGTGACCTATCTGCATCCCATTGCATATTTCACTAGAGAAAAATCAGCTTATAATAATGAAAGGACTACACAGAAATATGCTGATACAAAATTACTACTAATAAAATATATCTAAGCGTCAGGCTTTTTGCATTAACAACCGAGCAGATTTGAGGAAAGTAATTACAGAATAGATCAGGCAATGCGCCAGAAAAAAAAATCATAAAATGAGTTGATCTTCTAAGAAATGGATCAAGAATTATAATTTTGGCTAACAGCAGAGCATACCAGCTTCTTTGAGACTCTTGACCATCAGCTTGTCAAAGAACATCATCCGCTCCATGTACTTAGCATAAATTGCATTAAATGTGCACCATGGAGCATCGCCACCCTCTTCCGACTCCCTCCACCCGCTCGAGCTACTCCCTCCCCCCTCTTCCTCTTCTGGATATCCTTCTTCAAGTATGAGCACCATGAAGTTGTTCTTCCTCAGCTCCTTCAGACGCTGCTTCACCTCATTGGTGACGAAATCATCGTCATCTTCATCCTCTACCGCCTTCACAACATGATCAGAAGCATCCACTTTCGGCATTGTGCCCAATACCTCGTCATTTGGCTTTTCCAGGTCTAGATTCATCAGATCCCGATCTTGATTCGAGTCTTTCTTCACTTTAAACTAACCGATGCCTCGAAAGCTTCTTATCTTGAGGAACTCCATTGAAACGAACGCGAAAGAGAAACAGATGGTAGTGAACTCACTTCTGAAGACAAAAGCCAAAAACCCAAGAATATCGATCCTACCTTTTTTGCCTCCCGTACGAAACCAATACGTCAAATTTATACTGACCTGACACATATGTTCGGGATTCAAAGCTATAAACGACAAGATCCGCTCGAGGAGGAAAGGGAAGAAGAAACAGAGTGGGAGGTCGGAGATCCGCTTCCAGGGAACCTCCTTGAGGAGCCTACGGTGCTAGGAACCGCTTCCAGGGAACCTCCTTGAGGAGCCTGCTCCCTCGCCTTCACAACAAGCGCAAACTCTAGAAGCGCATTCTGCGCATCGACTGATCGAAAAACATTGGTCTAGAGAAAAAGCCCTAATTTTGGGAGAGAAAAAAAATAGTAATTAAGAGGAGCGCGAGACCTGTTTCTTGTTGTGCTCGTCGACGGTGAAACAAGCGAGCTCCTGGATCTCGGTGCAATTCTCTCTTCATTCAGATTCCCTCATGTTGTCGACCAACCGTGCCATGGTGGTCGTGGGCGTCCTCTCGCTGTTAGGATCTCGTCGGCCCCTGTCTTAGCCAGGAAGAGCGAAGAGAGGAAGGAGGAGGAGGAAGAGATGATCGGACGAGGAGGCAGAACGGAACGATTTATGCTGCAGTTTTGCTTAGGACCGAAGTAGGTGGTTTTGATCCTAATCGGGAGAGACAGGTGCGTCGATCTAGCAGAAGAAGAGGGAGATAAGGCTGAGAGATGGCCGGAGGAAAGTGGTGGTGCGTCGCGACGATATAGGTTTAGGGCTAAGTATGGGTGGACGGCGCGATATAGGTTTAGGTTTGGAGGGAAGAGTGAAGTGTTGTAAAGTTTGGCAAAGTATGGGTGGAAAAATTAAATTATTTTATTTTATCATAGACACCGGGTTTTAAAAACTGCTGTTAAAATCGGTGTCTATTAACGAAAAAAAGGCGCTTATAGACATCGCCTAAAAAACCGATGTCTATGAGCGAAAATCTGCGCTCATAGACACCGATTTTTAGAAAAACCGGTGTAAAATACTCAAAGACATCAATTTTTGCTTAAAACCGTTGTTGTTCCACCGATGTCTATTAGAGTTTTTCTTATAGTGACTCAAGTTGGGTGTTCGGGGCGAACACGGGAAGCTCAAGTTCATTGGGAGACCAAAACCAATTCCTCCTCTCGATCCCTATCGTAGCCTCTTATTTATTAAGTATTATACCCACCTTCTTACCCACCTTAAGGTGGCTGGCCAAGCCTAGCTTGGAGCCCAAGCTAGGGCTGACCAAACCAAGGTGAGTTGGTTTGCATAGGTGGTCAGCCCTAGCTTGAACCCAAGCTAAGGTGGTGGCCGACCACAATAAAAAATAAAAGGATTTTATCTTTAAAATCTTTTCTTATGTGGAAGCATGGTTTTAAAAGAGAGTTTAAAATTTAAATCTTTTCTTTTATAGTTTTCTACAAAGGATTAAGAGAAAGGTTTGATATCTTTTCTTATTTGTAGTTAAAAGGAAGATTTTAATTTTTTATAAAACTTTCCTTTTTTGTAACCATGCTCATGATTTAAAAGAGAGTTTTAAAAATTATAAATCTTTCCTTTTATAGCTTTCTACAAAGGATTAAGAGAAATGTTTTATATCTTTCCTTATTTGTAGTTAAAAGGAAGATTTTAATTTTGAAGAAAACTTTCCTTTTTGGAAATCATCCACATGTTTTAATAGAGAGATTTTAAATGTATAAAATTTTCCTTTTATAACCAACCATGAAGGGAATTTTTAATAGAGAAATTTTTATTGTAAAAATTTCTGAAAATAAATTAGGAAATTTTAATTTTTGTTTAAAACTTTCCTTGTTTGGAGGGATGATAGGGGCCGACCACATTAAGGGATTAAAAGGAAAATTTTTAATAAAATTTTTCTTCTTAAACATTGGCAAGGAATATAAGGAAGTTTTATTTATTAAACTTTCCATATTTGCCAAGGCCAAGGAATATAAAAAAGAGGGTAGAGGTGCCTCACCTCACACAACATATCATCTAATAATATCTCATCTATTCCTTGGTTGGTGGCCGGCCCTCTCTTCCTTCTCTTCTCCTATCCTTTTTCCTATGTGGTCGGCGTTATCTTCATGTCAAGGAGCTTGGTGGTGGCCGGATTTTGCTAGAGGAAGAAGAAGAGATAGGAGGCTTTGTTTCTTGCATCCCTTGGAGCTTGGTTGGTGGCTGAAGTTCTTCATCTCAAGGAGTTGATTGATTGTGGTCAAAACTTGCTTGGAGAAGAAGAAAGCTTGGGTGGATTCTCATCTCGATAGATCGTCACCCACACGACGTCCGAGATAAGAAGAGGAATACGATAGAAGATCGTGAGGTCTATAAGCAATAAAAGGTATAACTAGTTATTAGTTTCCGCATCATAACTAGTTCATAATTTTTATTTAGATCTTGAAATACCAAACACAAGAGGCTAGTGATTCTAGGTTTCGGATTTATGATTCGAATTTATGTTTCTTTGTTTTTTGATCTTGTGATTCGATTGTTCTTTTTGGTTAAACTTAGGGTTACTATAAGGAGATTAAATATTGAATTTCTTTGAAAGGTTTTGTCGAGGCAGTGGTGGATGTTCCCATACCCAAGAAGGCCAAATGCCTTTCCATGTTTGACCTGGGAACCGATCTCTAAAATAAATATTTTATTGAATTTGTAACATGGGTGGATTTGGATCAATAATGTTAAGTATCGCTTGCGATCCAAGTCTAAACTCTAAGAACAGATAAGTTAAATTTGGAATCAATAATGTTAAATTATGTTTATTCCATATTTAATTTCTAAAGAACATAATAGGTTGTTCGGAAAGGTTCAGGACTTGTACAAAATTTTTGTACAGGGGAACCGGTAAGATATTCCGAGTAGCAACCAACAATGTACTCTTTCGTAGTTCTTTCGTCCTTCAGACGCACCGAGCCCGTCGGCTCCCTTCCCGTGCTGTCCTTCTCGCTAGCTGCGTCTTCCGCTTGACTTCCTGCACTCCTAACTTCCTCACACTTAGACACAGGGATTAAATAACAAGCAAGACCTAACCTAACTTGGTTGATCACATTAAAACACCCACGGGGTTCAACAATCTCCCCCTTTTTGATATGCATCAACCCTAGTTCAAGTTAGGGTAAAACAAACAAGTAATAATTTAAAAAAATTATTAAACTACCAGTTTAAGCATAAAGATTGCAAAAAAAATTGTAACTAAAAAGAACTTTAATTTTAAAATGATTATATTAGTATCTCTCCCCCTTGGATCACAGCAAAAAGAATGGGGTAAAAGTTTAAAAAAAACAATTCTAAGTGAAACTTCAAGTGTAACAGAAGTCATTTCCAAAATGATTTCTAAGAATTTCCTTAAGTTTTTGCAAGAATTCTAAGTTAAATCAAGATTCTAAAAAATTTCTAACTTTAAAAGGCTTTTTAACTTAGGCAAAAATAGTTTTAAAGATTAGCCAAGTTAAAAATTTCAAGTTAAAAAAATGATTTTTTTTTTAAAAAAAATTACGCATGAGAAATAAAATTAAAAATCAATTTCTAATTTCAGAAGAGACTTTAACTTAGATAAAAATGTTATTTGAGAATTTTTCTAAGTCAAAATTTTATGAAAGAAATTTTTCTAAGTGTAAAAGTATTTTTGAAGAATTTTTTACAAAAAATGTTTGAAGAACTTTTTAAAGCATTATTTAATTCTAATTTTAATGTTTTTACCAGAAAGTTAATTAAATATTTTATTTCGATATTTTAGCTTCCAGATCGTGGTGAGGCACTAGGCCTTCTTAGTTATTGGAGCAACAACCACTTCCTTAGACAAAGCCTCATAAAGAAATTTTAACGTTTAATTTTCTCGCTGTAAGCTTTAACTTAACAAATTTTAATCTAGTAAAGATTTTGTAATCCGGTAAAGGTTCCTTCCTACTGGATTAACTAAAAACTTGGGAGGTACATAGTTTCTAGGAACTTTTCCAAGTTGTCACTAATGTTTTCTAATGTACCAATTTAATTTTCCATAAGTTCTAAGTTTTGATTTTGGAAATTTATTTAACCATGCATGATTATTCTTCAATATTTCAATTTCAATTTCAATTTTCAATTTTTAATTTTCTAATTTTAAATTATCATACATTTCTAGGGGACATGCTTTTGCTAATTTCAATTTCAACTCAACATTTTCTTTTTCTAATTTTGCTAGATCTTTCATAAGCACTTTGATAAATTGAAAAGACTGACTAGGGGTAAGAGCACGTACCTTACTTACCACACTTGGTGATGCTCCCACTTCATCGTAGCTTTCTTCTTCTGATGATCCTCCCCCTTCATCTATGCTCATCTCCGAGATGGTTTCTTCAAAAAGATGGTTAGCCATCAGTGCTACTCCCGAGAAGGCTTCGACTTCAGATTCCAAGGATGAAGATTCATCCCATGTTGCCTTCAAACTCTTGTGTTTAGAAGGCATCGATCTTCGAGACTTTTCCTTGTCCTTTTTTTTAAATTTGGGGTAGTCATCCTTGATGTGCCCTTCCTCGTTGCAGTTGTAGCATCGAGCCATCCTTTTGTTGCGTTGATTCTTCCTCGACTGCGATTTAAATTTATTAGTTTTAACAAATTTATTTAACTTCCTTACCAGTAGTGCCACTTCAGTTTCATCAATAGATGCTTCGGAGTCGGGATCGTCCATCTCGACTTGTAGGGCAATGTTGAGTTTTGACCTCCCTATAGGTTCTGCAATTTGAGACTCGTGAAGTTCAAATGTAGAAAATAAACTTTCTAAACTACTTACCTCAAAATCCTTAGAGATGTAGTAAGCATCTACTAAGGACACCCACTCTGGAGTTCTAGGGAAGGCGTTGAGCGCATACCGGATAGAATCTCAGTTCGTTACCGATTCGTTGAGATTTGTCGATTGCATTATCAGCTCTTTGATTCTCGCTTGGAGTTGCGCTACCTTCTCACCGGTGTTCATCCAAAGATATTTCAACTGAGTCCGGAGGATGTCTCACCTTGCTAACTTCGCTTTTGAGGAGTCTTCGTGGAGCTCTAGGAATTTATCCCGGAGGTCTTTAGCGGAGTCATAGCTTTCGATCCGACTTACCTCCTGGGGCGGCAGAACACTGAGCAAGTGAAATTCTGCCTTTCTGTTGGCCACGAAATCGGCTTACTCCTTCTTCATCTAGTTGTATTCTTCTTTGTCTTTTCGCGCTGCATATCCATATTTCATTATTAAAAGTATATCAAATTCAGTCTTAAAGAATACCTCCATTCGGTGTTTCCACATAGCGAAGTCTCCATCGAACTTCAGGGGATGAATGTTCGCGCCGACCATCGTCTTGATTTTTGTGCTTCAATCGGCGGTTAGTCCTTCTGAGGTTGTCGGACTCTGATACCACTTGTTGGTGCAGCGGTGCCGGCAAGAGGGGGGTGAATTGCCTGAAAAAAAAAGTATACCCTCCTCGTACTTTCAACTAAAAAATGCAACAGTAAGAATAAGATAAATCAATAATAAAAGTAAAGCAGAGAAAAGAAGACTCAGTATTTTACTTGGTTATAACCTAGATGGTTGTTAATCCAAGTCAAGAAAAAGAGCACTACGAATCTCCTTCACTATAGGCGGAGAAGCCTTTTTACACACTAAGAGAGTTCACAAGTTGCTAGGAATTTGTTACAGACTTAAATTAATATTTCCTAGCTCCAGGGTCCTTTATATAGCTCCTGGAAAGTCTATCTCGAGTGTTGAAGGTGCCTCCAAAGTGGTTGAGGGTGCCTCCAAGGAGTTTGACTGGATAAAGCTTTATCCGATTGTAAACATTCATCTTGACTGGGTCTGAGGCGCCTCCATTGCCCTTGAGGGCGCCTTGGACTGTTTGAGGTACCTCAAAGGGAATGGAGGCGCCTCCAAGCCTGCAGGCAGGATTTATAAACTCTAGTACTTAGCCTGGAGGTCTAGAGTTTGAATCCCGGGAAAGGTAAAAATTCACTGGCCAGGGGTGGGAAGTCCTAGTGAGTAACGACATGACCGAGGGTATCGGTCGACGATATAAGAGGTCGCCAGTTGGGCCGCTCAAGGGACCGCCAAATGGGCCCCAGTTGGGCGCCCAAGGGGCCGAGGGGCCGGGTCATTACAATAAAAAGGCGGCACTCACTTGGCTACTAGGATTCATAAACTCTAGTACTTACCCTGGAGGTCTAGAGTTCAAATCCTGGGGAAGGCAAAAATCCACTGGCAAGGGGTGGGAAGTCCCAGTGAGTAACGGCACGGCCGAGGGTCGTCGGCCGATGACATAAGGGGTCGTCAGTTGGGCCGCTAGTTGGGCCGCCCAAGGGACCGCCAAATGGGCCGCTAGTTGGACCACCCAAGGGGCAGAGGGGTCAGGTAGTTACACAATTTTCGGCCTTCTCCTCGAGCAGGCTTCAGTCCCGGCTTCTCATCCCTCGAATGTCGTGCATGGTCTTCTCGTCCACCGGAGTACTCTTTCGTAGCTCTTTCATCCTTCGGCTGCACCGAGCTCGTCGGCTCCCTTCCCGTACCGTCCTTCTCGCTAGCTATGTCTTCCGTTCAACTTCCTGCACTCCTAAGTTCCTGCACACTTAGACACAGAGATCAAATAACAAGTACGACCAAACCTAACTTGGTTGATCACATCAAAACACCCATGGGGTCCAACATCGTCCACCTTACGGATAGCCATGGAGTAGGAGCTTTATCTCCGAACCACGTAAATCTGTGTGTATTGGTTTGCATTTCCTTATTGTCTTTAGATTAGCTTTCTATTTAGTATTAGATTTCCGCTGTGCACTGGAAGCTATTAATTTGAGGCCGCCATCTATCCAACCCCCCTTCTAGCCGGCCATCGATCTCCTATAAGTGGTATCAGAGCGAGGCCGCTCTCCGTCGAACTAACTACAGAGGAAGCAAAGATGACCGACTTGATAGATCCACCAAAGTTCGAAGGAGGAAGCTTATGGGATATCACCTTTTGGATGGTGAAGATGAAGAACTTCTTCGAGATGGATTGGGGCACAATGATGGTGGCGGAAGAGCCACTTGAAGTCCTGAAGGACAAGAAAGGGAATAAGCTCTGACCACAATATTGGACGGAGGAGCAAACCACAAGGGCAAAGGTAAATTCAAAGGTAATATCAATTTTAATTGATATTTTACCTAATGATGTGATGAGTCATGTAGGTCAATACGAGAATGCTCATGATTTGTGGAGCAAAGTGAAGAATGTTCTAGGAGAAGAGTTTTTGCCTACACAAGAAGAAGAAGAGCCCAAGGAGATGGGTTCAATTGCTTAAGGAGAGGAGGTGGAGTAGCTGGAAGTTGAGTCATGCTCAACATCTTAGGAGGAGAAGGAAGATGAGGCATCATCTACATCCTTAAGAATTGAAGAAGGTTCCAACAAAAGTGAAGAAGAACAAGAAATCTTGGAAACCAACTTAGTGAGCATCTCCACCGAAGTCAAATCAAAGAACCACATTGTGTGCTTCGGTTGCAATGAGAAGGGATACTACAAGAGAATGTGTCCAATGGGTAAGAAAAAGGTAACTCCTAAACCCATTCAAGTTAATTTAAATACTAACAAGGGTTGTAGGAATGAAGAAGCTCAAAGGAGGAGAATGTGCATTAGATGCTTCATGTGTGGGGAGAAGGGCCACTATCACACCAAATGCCCCAAGAAGGGAGAGATCAAGAAGCTAGCACATTTGAAGATGTGGGAAAAGAAGTGGAGGAAGAATGGAGGCTCATGTCAAGGCGGAGTTCCAAAGGTAAAGGGTAAAGTAAATCCTAATTTAAAGTTTAATTCAAATTTAAACTCGTTCATGCATGCTAGAAATAACTGTTATTATTTACCCATGCATAACTTTGGTTTTAAATATCATGATAGGAGTAGGGTAAATGTGCATCATAACCCTAGGAAACTCATTCATGATAACTCTAGAAATGGTAGACCTAAGGAGACCCAAGACACTAATCCCAAGAAGGGGAGACATATGTCTAGAAAAATGGGTAGGTCTAGGAATATCCAAGGTGGGCATGTTGACTCTAGGTTTAGGAACCTAGAAACGGAAAATCAAGTTTTAAAGACAAAGCTTGATAAGTTGGAGAAAATCCTAGAAAGATTCAATGTTGAATCTAAGGGTTTAGGTATGGTGTTGGGTAGTCAAAGACCCAACAATGATAGATCGGGTCTAGGATACCGATTTAGTGTCTCCAATGCTAAGGAAAAGTCTTATGTTAGGGTTGCATATTGTTAGTGCAGTTAGCACTAACGGTCTAACCCAGGATGAATGACAAAATAGGTTAAGTTAATTTTGTTGGTGATCTAACACTCTGATCGGGTGTACAGGAGAAGCCCAGACAGGTCGACGGGCTGACCAGATGTCTGGCACGAAGCCCAGCTAGGTCGACGGGCCAACCGGATAGCTGCCACGAAGTCCAGCTAGGTCGACAGACTGATCGGATAGCTGGCGCAATGTCTAGATGGGTCGAAGGACCGACCGAACGTCTAGCAGGTAGGTGAAGGTAAGTCATTAGAGTTGAGTGACTGTGAGGACGCGTTCCCGGGAAGGGAACTTAGGCACCGATCCTTCTTAGAACCATCTCGGAACTCTAAGTCGAGATCTTGATTAGATTCTGGTTTCGGAGAGACTGAATCTAATTAATATTTTTATTATCTATAAAACTGTGTTAACAATCTGTGTTGCAGGGTATAATTGCCTCAGATTAAAGTTTTTCTTGCAAGAAGGAGTCTGTTGGAAAACTTGGGTTCGGACTGTTAGTTAGAGCCCTAGAGCCAATCATTTGATGATTGTATGGACTCATTGTATCATATTCTTGTATATTAATAAAGGCATTTATTTGGTTATTATACTTATTTGTATTAGTGCCAAATAGACTAAGTATAATAGCGTTCTTGAGTAGAAGGTTCATACCTATATCAATTGATTAGTTGAATCGATAGTGAGATGATATAGGGAACACTACTCTAAATCATTCCTAGTCGAGTATTAACATTCAGGGACAATGTTAATACAATAAGACTAGCATGTAGGTCAGCTCGATGACTTGATCTCACAAGTCATGGATATAGAGATATCAAGCTGACACATGGGTATGCATTAGAGAATGTATACTGAATGACCCGCCATGAGAAAGTATCATGGATCGTTATATGAGTGTCATATACTTTCTCATGTGGCTATTAGTATGACTATTAGTCCTTAGACCTGAAGTCACCATGGATCCCTACATAAGGAGTTATGTACTTTGGTTTCGTCAAACGTCATCCGTAACTGGGTGGACTATAAAGGCGATTACTGGGTATATAACGAATTATGTAGAGGGATGTGAGTGATGTAGATGGGATCTATCCCTCCCATATGACGGGAGCGACATCGGTATTCTTGATAGAGTGAGACCACTAAGTGCATGGCCATGCCCAAATGAGTCAACATTAGATGTTGAGCTCATTTGATCGAGTGAGTCTACTTGGAGTTCAAGATTTAGATTGATTAGAGGATGACACGGTCTATGCCTCACATTGATCAATCTAGATGTCTAGGATAGAAGGACAATGTCACATATATTGTGAGGAGTCACAATTAGTAGTCACAAGGTGATGTCGGATCTCGACATTCTTGTAACTTGGGTAGTAATGATGTGTTGCTAGATACCGCTCATTACTTATGCTCCTAAATGGGTTTAGGGCATTGCCAACGTTACAAGAACCTATAGGGTCACACACTTAGGGCAATTAGATGGAGATTAGGTTCATATGATGAACCAAGAGGATTAGATTCATTTGATGAATCAAATTGGATTAAGAGTAATCCTAATTGGGCTAACTTGAGTTCGACTCAAGTTGATTCATGTGTTCAATGAGTCTAATTTTGATTTTGACTCATTGGATCAATTTAATTTAATGAATTAGATTCATTAATTTAAGTTGACTCGAATCAAATGGTTGGATTAGATCCACCATGGTAGAGATTGAATCAAGTTTGACTTGACTTGAGAAGGAAGACCAAAGGTCAATTTTGACTTGACCTTTTGCCACCTCATTGGTGAGTTGGCATTAGGTGGACCAAAAATGATGTTCCACATCATCATGGGTGCCACCTCATGGAAGTTACAAAGCCATTCTCTTTAATGGTTTCATATTAATTGCAATTAATGCAATTAATTTGGGTGTTTTTTGAGAGTGGCCGGCCACTTTGTGTGGGTGTGTGAATTCATTTTCCCATTCATGTGGTGTAACTCCTTCTTCTTCCTTGTGTTCTCAAGCTCTCCTTCTCCCTCTCCTCCTTCCTTGGCCGAACCACATAGGTGCTAGTACACCTTGGTTTTTGGTCACCTCCATCTAGTGTGTCCGTGTGGATACTTCTAAAGGATCGACACTTGACGGTCTTGAGATCCGGCATCATTTGGACGAGCGGGATTCGCGTGGGGCGCGCTTCGAAGGTATAACCCTTATCTAGTGTAGATCTAAAGGTTTTACAAACTCGTACAAGAAAAGATTTTTCGAAAAGTTTTGTTTACGAATCTTTGCACGGATCTACGGTTTTGGGTGACTCGGGGTTTCCGCGACGCGAAAAAGCGGTTTTCGCGGCCCGAAGAACCCAATACGGACGCCCGGGAGGTACCCGAGCGCCCGGAGGCAAACTTTTATCATCTTCGCATCATCACCACGTGGAGCCTCCTGGTTGGGTCAGCTAGGTCACACCAGGGCGCCCTAAAGGTTCCAGGTGCCCCGAGCCTCCTATATAAGGAGGGTCAAAGGTGGAGCTCAATAATCAACTCAGAATTCGCTCTCCTGTGCTCCTGCGACGCTGCGAAGCTCCGACAAATGCATTGCTCTTTTAGTTTCTTACTTTGTCAGTATTGCTTTAATTCTTCATTGGCATTCCTGTACTTAGTTTGTAATAATTTCCGAATTGCTAGTGAATTGCCCATCGAAAGCACCCTTGTGTGCGGGCCTTGGAGTAGGAGTCGTCAAAGGCTCCGAACCAAGTAAAAAGAACTTGTGTTAGCCTTACTATTCTTTTCCTTATTCCTTTTCCGCTACTTAACTCTTTATGAAAGTTTTTGTTATCGATATTCACCCCCTATCAATTCTTCATGATCCAACAAGTGGTATCAGAGTAGGTACCGCTCTGATTTGGTGCAACCACCAGTCAGACAAGGGGGTGACATTTTCTTCTTCTTCCGGCTTTTCAGTTTTTTGCATAATTCCAAACTGGTATTATTACCTTTTTGGAAATATTTTCTCATTACAGTTAATCTAAATTGGTGCAACACCAATTTAGTTTTCTCTATTATTTCTATTTCTTCCCACACTACTAATCCAAGACCAAGTCTTGGGACTTTGCTTGTCTAGCTACTCTCTTGTGTGCAGGATGTCTCAGATCGAAGGCTTCAGTACGATGCTTCCTCCCCTATTCAATGGGGATGATTTTCCATACTAGAAGAAAATGATGGAGGTCTACCTAAATACGGACTTCGACCAATGGTTCAGCGTCACCAGAGGCTACAAAGCACCGATCGACAACTCTGGGAATCCACTAGACCCGGAACAGTGGACTCCAGACATGAAGAAGAAAGCGTCGACGGAGTACAAGGCAGTCAACACGCTATAATGCGGACTGACAAGGGAAGAGCTGAACCGGGTAGGACTACACCAGAATGCAAAAGAACTCTGGGATAAGTTGATCGAGCTACATGAAGGAACAAGCGACACAAAGGTAATGAAACGCTATCTATTATTAAATAAATTGTTTAACATAAGAATGCAGGAAGGAGAAACGGCGAGTCAGCTTCACGCGAGGATCAAGGACATCCTCAATGGGCCCCACGTGATAGGCCACCAGATGGAAAACAGAGATCTGATAAGGTACGCGTTAAATGCTTTTCCACGTAACTCTCTGTGGGCATCCATCGTGGATGCCTACAAAATTTCAAAAAATCTATCTAAATTAAAACTTGATGTGTCACGCCCCGGAGGAGTCCCTGTCCGAAGAGATTTCGGCAGCATCTCCCCTATACGTCGGACAATCTGAAACTTTCTACAATCACGATATACCTCAGCCACATGCGGCTGGAATTATAACAATAATAGAACAATCACCACGCAGTTAATATCAATTTCAGCCTCTGGCTGACACAACCACGCAGTTTAATAGTAAACAAATAGAACAGTAATATGATGACTCGAAAACAACCCTACTCAACTACACTCGTAAAACATAAATCCGACAAACTCACCTCTTCTGCCGTCCAGGCAGGCATGAAGTAAAACATATCTAAATCATACCAAAATCCATCAACGATAAAAAATCCATAAAAGATCCATAAGTAAAACATTACAAGACCAAAACATAGTCTGATAGAGAAAGCTAAAACAACAACTCGTGATCAGCAGAGGACTAGCACTACGTGCAATGGGGACTAGCGACTGGAACTGCTTCGGACAGCCTCAACCTGAAAATATCAACGGAGGAGGGTGTGAGTCCAACACTCAGCAGGTACAACTGATATGCATAATAAAGTAAATAACAGACAACACTAATCATGCATACAGTCTCCTGAATACGAGAAGAATAAATGCAACTGAAACAAAAACAGGAGAAAACTATACTAACCAGGACCAAGTTATAAAGGTGACAGGGTCGTCAAACCGAGGGTGTCATAATCCTGTATGCATGTCAATCATATGCATCCATATAAATGCAGCAAGTAAATGCAGCAAACATAAACAATAAATGCATCATGCGTATGATGCCAATGACATGGTCACCCCTGACGCCAGTCAGCCATCTCACACACAATGGTGAGTCCGAGTGGGTAGAGCTGTGACAACCGTGCACTCTGACATCACTGCCCCTGATGAGTGACCGAGTGGACGGGATGCTGTCGGAGTACACACATACTCCTACCCCGAAATAATAAATGGGGGAGCGCAATG
Organism: Zingiber officinale; assembly: GCF_018446385.1. Classification (NCBI taxonomy): domain Eukaryota; kingdom Viridiplantae; phylum Streptophyta; class Magnoliopsida; order Zingiberales; family Zingiberaceae; genus Zingiber; species Zingiber officinale. The sequence continues at coordinate 52,762,777 of NC_055992.1, read as the reverse complement.
CTCTCATCTCCCGGTACACGATGACGGGGAGGACTCTCTGCCGGCTACCACGCTGAGTCACACTACCCATGAGTGGACCAACGGAGCCAAACAAAGTCCAACTGCCTGCCGGCTACAACGCTGCTACACTAAACCAACGGAGCCAAACAGAGCGGAACTGTCTGCCGGCTACCACGCTGAGTCACCAGACCAACGGAGCCAAACAGCAGAACTGTCACACACCTGTCTGATATACCACTAACCCATGAGTGGTGGTGTGTACAGATACATGTAACTGGCCACGTGCTCAACAATAATGGAGCAGATAATCACACAGTATGCAATCATGCAAGATGATGCATGACACTAAACATGGCAATATCATGAATAGCATAGCAAGATCCATACATAAATAAATGGTGTACCACAAGTCAATGTATCAAATGGAAGGTACACAAACAGATAGGGTATCAAATAAATCCTAGGTCCTGAACATAATGTATCATATGGTTGGGTCACTACCTATAAAGCAGGTATGATCAGGTAAATAATAACATGCAGTGCATAACGAGTAAACAAGCAAACATGTAATAGATCATGTAGTGACCAACCGAAACAAATGGAAAACACAATCATGCTATATGTTAAACACATTATTATGCATATCAAAAGACATAAGTCAAAGTACCCGCCTCCAATAGATCGAGCTAATCAACCTCTATGTCGATGTGCTCGTCCTGAATCCAAGTCCTGTAGTAAATCGTACAGTTTAGCTAAGTTAATTTTAAACAAATAGCTAAACAAATTCCTAATCCATAGACCATCTAGGGTTAGCTTCCTTATCAATATACACAACCTCAATCTACTCATAATCATCCATCTAAACAATCAAAACAAGACCATGATCTGTAGCATGTATCAAATGCTCTACTGCTTACCTTACTTCTCAATCGCTTCTGTAAATCCACAGACAAGGAAAATTGCTGCTGGAAACAAATCAAGCAAGCCCAAATAAGTAATTTCCCTTCCAAACCATGTTCCCAAGCCATAACCATTACCTCTAACTCTCCTTCAGTCGTCTGTGATGGCAACAGACCTGATTCACAACGGAAAGACCAGAATCCAGTAACTTCAGACCGTCCACTGCCAATTGGAAAACAAATTCCAAATCCAACTAAATAGAAAACCTTATAGTAGTATACCTCAATCCATATCACTGTTGACGTTAACAAAAATCCTTACCTAACTTCCTCTTCACTGGTCGGAGGTGATCAATGATCCGATGACAATGCTAGTGCACAGGTGCGCCGGCGGTGGATCGACAGTGGCACGACAACGGCGCTAGGGCACAGGGGAGGTCGGCACCAGTAGATGTCAGCGGTGCTTGAGTGGAGGGGAAAGGCTGGTTGCGGTCGGCACGGCAAAATCACAGGTCGGCAGGGCTAGGGCTCAGGGTGGTCGGCGGTGGCGCCGGCACTAGGGCAGAGAAGGCGCAGCTCTGCTCAACGACCGAAGGAAGGGCTCGCGCGTCGCCGGCGCTGTCAGGTGGAGAAGGCGTGGCCGAGACACAACGGCGGCAAATCGAAAGAGGGACCAAGATCTGGTGACCGGCGGATGTGAATCGGCCGAGAAGAAAACGGCGTCGGCACTGTCGGGCGGTTGGCGATTGGAGATCAGCGCGGCGGAGAGTGAATGGAGGAAGGCAGCGGCGCGAGAGGGAAGAAGAAGAAGGAAGAAGAACTGCTGCGGTTAGGGCACGGGCACGCGGGTGAGGGCGTCGGGCGCGCGTGGGGAGAAAAGGGAAGCAGAGGAAATAAAGAAAAAAAAACAAAATGAAAAGAAAAATAAATCTAAGAAATAAACATTTCCTCGTTTAAATGGGTAGTCTAAACAGGCTTTCCCGGGGCCCCGTTTTATCCCCGTTAACTCGTCCATACGAGCTTCGAAAAATTCCCAAAAAATTTCTAAAAATTTCGGAAAATTCCCTTATTAATATTCGCCTATTTTCGATATTTTACATGATGAACTATTTTGTGAATTAGAGTTACATGAGTAGACTAACACTAGATCCGAGAAAGGTATTGTTCTATTTGTAGGTTCCTCCAAAAAAAGAAGAACAAGCCTAAACCTGAAGAAGTTTCGGACCAAGATTCTGAAGACAAAGAGTACCTGGTGAACTTGGTAAGGAAAATGTTCGCCAGGAGGAAGAAGAGCTTCAGCAAGAAGGATCTACAAAAGATCAGTTCTCCAACCAAACCGAAGAACGTGGCGTGCTTCGGATGCAACAAGAAGGGACACTACAAGAACGAGTGCCCGAGATCGAAGAATGACAAAACAAAGGCGACCAAAAAGAAGGCCCTTAAAGCAACGTGGGACGACTCTTCCTCGGACGAATCGGAGGCCGAAGATCAGAAGAACCAGAGTTACCTCGCACTGATGGCCCGCGAAGTAGAGTCGGAGGACGAATCAGAAGATGGGTCCGAACCCGAATCAAGCCACGAGTCCGTACTCGTTTCCGAAGGTCTCGAAGAGGTATACCTTATAACAACCCACCCTTCTTACTACTACTCTCTAAGGGCGACCGTTACCTATCTACTACTCTACTTACTAGTGTCACTGACACTATTATTAGAATTAGTTAGATTTATCACGGTTCAGAGGAATTCCTACCGAAAATTTTCGGTAGAGTCTCCCCTGTACCGGTGACCAAATCCATAGTACATAAGATATATATGCAGCCACAGGCGGCTGGAACACATTTTTCACAACCACGCAGTAATAAATCAACAGTAAAAGAAAGAAACTACTCTAGCAAAGCAACCAACTACATCACTCCACCAATAATACAAGTGAACTACTTACAAGTGCAGAATAAACTTAAATACAGTCTCAACTTAAAATAACACTTAAGGAAATCTGAAAGAATTAAACAGAAAGTCTTAACAGTTTTGTCAGCTAATTCTGGATCTCTCCACAGTTCAGACATCACACACCTTCATCACCACCACCATCCTGTCGCCTCCCTTTCATATCTTAGCTTTTCCTTTATCTACAGTAGGAGGAAAGAAAACAAAACTATAAGCCAAAACGCTTAGTAAGTACTAATCTATCTCACAAAAACTCGAAGTGCATAAAAGTAATGCAATAATACTGAAACTGAAATACTAAAGCAAAGCTGCATGTACTCATGGTATACAGAAATAAAACTGAATACTAAACATACTCACTAACTGACAGGAAAGTAATGAAACTACTACTGTAGGCTTAGAATTAAAGAACTAAACTTTTATTGATTCTAAGCATAAACTTGTTTCATTTTCTTATATCCTTATACTAGAAATTAATCTTTTAATTTCTCTTTCACTTTCTTCTTCTTGTTCTTCTTACTTTTCTTATACTAGAAATTAATCTTTTAATTTCTCTTTCACTTTCTTCTTCTTGTTCTTCTTTTCTTTTCTTTTCTTTTCTTTTCTTCTTTGGGCCCAGGCTTAGTACCATCTTTGTTTTGCACGCTCTCTAATAGTGACTGAGGTAGCGAGCCTCTAGTCCTATGAGGTAAAGACCTTGGTCTTACCAGGGCCAAGACCTTGGAATTGGTCACCTAGATTTGTTTAACGACAACCTTGGAAGTCGGGTACTAGCCTCTTACTTTAGTTTACTTGTTATCTCTTTTTAACTAGACCTTGGTCTTTTTCCTTTTTACTCAGTTTTCTCATAATCCTTTATTAGAGTTTATTGGAATTCTTTAGATATACCTAACAAGTGTAGGATTACAATTAACTAAGCATGCTATATAAAAACAATGCAAGGGAAACAAATCTAAACTCTCTCTAAGCATGTTATAAAACAAAGCAACAGAAAAGCAAATTTGAACTTTCTAAACATGCTGTAAAACAAAGGAAAAGAAAGCACATCTGAACTTACTAATCATGCTATAGAATAGAGCAAAACAGAGCTAGTTTGAACTTTTAAAACATGCTGTGATAAGAGTAAAGAAAGCTAATCAATCTTACTAATCATGTTATAAAATAGAGCTAAGAAAGCAACTTTAAGCTTACTAATCATGCTATAAAATAGAGCAAAGAAAGTAACTTTAAGCTTACTAACCATGCTATAAAATAGAGCAAAGAAAGCAACTTTAAGCTTGCTAATCATGCTATAAAATAGAGCAAAAGAAAGTAACTTTAAGCTTTCTAAACATGTTGTAAGATAGGGCAAAAGAATGCAACTTTGAGCTTTTTATACATGATGTAAAATAGGGTAAAAGAATGCAACTTTGAGCTTTCTATACATGCTGTAAAATAGGGCAAAAGAATGCAACTTTGAGCTTCCTATACATATAAAAATCTGCTCATGTTATTCCAATAGCAATGGGAAACTAGAAAATCTGCCCAGGTATAACTAATAGCAAATGAAACCTAAGAATAAAGGGATCAATGCTGCACACACCCAATAGAGTATCATGCTTACAAATTAACGAAGGACTGAATTTGCAACGCTATTAAACAGGGTTGTTCATATTTATTAAATAGCAAAGAAACTAACACTTTGTATTTAGGTTAAGAGTTGTTCGTGCCACTATACAGCACAAAAGGGTCTAACCAGATATGCTAAATATAGGGTTGTTCTTGTCCAATGCAAAGCATAACCGAAACTAACAGTAAGGAGCTGTTTGTGCCCATTTCGTAGCGGAACAACTATGCTACAGCTCTAAATTAACAATAAGCAACAGTAAGGTAACAACCTAAAGGAAACTACATGCTATTCAGAAATTCTAGGCCTTCTTATGTTCAGCTAAGTAGTCGAATTGCACAGCAACCCAAAGGGAGATACTCGTGCTTTTATTTTCTTTACATAAGATCAAAATCAACTTACTGTAAAGTTAAAACAAACATATACATCAAATTCACAGCTTAACCCCTTTTTGGAAAACAACCCTAAATCTCCAATTATGCTTCATCGGATTGGCAGGAAAAATGAGCAACACCATGAATCTGTTCTAAGGTCCCTAACCTCTTAATTCCCTACAACTGAAATTCAAAGCCAACAGAGGTAAAATCCTCCGGAACTGTGGCACAGCCAGTGACCAAAAGGGACTAACGTGCCTCACACTAACTTTTTCCCGTGTTCATCCTTCCAACCTCACGGCAGAAAAACATCAAGCTCATCCCTTGCTCACGGCATACCAAGAAAACAAAGAAAGCACCTAATTAAACTCAGAAACAAGAAGAGGAACAAAGAATAAACCTCGGAGCTACTCCTACCACAAGTGAGTAGTACTTACCTAGCATTCTTGGACTTACAACCGAGAAGAGAAGATGCTTCTAGGGTTCAGAGAAAACCCGAGCTCGCGTTGCTTCTTCTGTGCCCGCATGCTCCCCCCCCCCCCCTGACAAGGCGACCTCAAGGAGGTGGAGAGAACCCCTTGGAAAGCTTTGGCCGGCCGCCGGAGGAAGAGCCCTAAGCCCGCTTCTTTGGTTTCGCCGCGAGAGGAGAAGGATCGCGCGCGTGAGGGAGGAGGAGAAATTAGGTTTCGGGATTTCGGTTCGGGAGAAACTTAAGCCTTTTCTTATATCTAGGGTTTTCCCAAATAACTAAACTTTAACTCTTTTTCTCTCCATTCTTAGTTAACAAAGCCCGTGTAGCTCAGCTAGTTGGGCTGTGTCTAGTTGGGTCAGTCCGACCCGAGGTCATGAGTTCGAGTCTCACCTTCAACGATTTTTGGTCAAAACTTCTTTCTTTTTGTAAACCTACTAAACGACCTCCAAAAATTACGTAAAAATACTCCAAAAATTCCTAAAAATCTCTAGAATATTTTAAAAGTATTTCCAGATATTTTTATGGACTTTTAGAACTTGAAATAAGAAAAATTGGGTCGTTACATACTTAAAGTTAAATAGAAAGTTTTTTAAAATTATTTCTTGTTTAAATAGTAAATTAGTTAAATCAGAAAACAAAAACAAACTGCTCCTTGAGGAGAATCAAAACCTCAAGGAACAAATCACAAAGAATAATCCAACTCAAGATCTAACTCTTGAGGAAGAAAATTTGACACTAAAATTAGAAATTAACAAATTAAAAGATATGTTAGAAAAATTCACAACAAGATCTAAGAACTTATATCTAATCTTAAATAACCAAAAAGAAATTTACAATAAAACCGGACTTGGCTATAAGTCAAGCTCAAATAAAACATTTAAATCATTAATAACCCAACACAAACCAACAAGTAAAGCTTGGGTTCCGAAAGCGTGCTTAACCACGCAAGTAGGACTTAATCAACTTTACATACCTAAAGACAAAATATATTACGTAAAGTCAATTAAATCAAATCAAAAGCCAGAATACAAACCTAGACCAAAAAATTCAAAATCCAAGTATTCTAAAACTCATCAAAACTTAGACTATCATCAAGTAAATTATAACTATAAAAGAAATAGACATAAACCTAAAACCAAAAATTAAATTAAAAGGCCAATAATTCAAGGGGAGGCTCCGGAATAGCTGGCACCTCCAAAACTAATCTACCCGAAAGGGTAACCGAAACTAATCTACCCGGCAGGGTACTTAGGACTAATTAGAAAAGGGTTCAAGTTTAACTTGAAAATGGTACTGGTGAAGTTTTGGATGATAGTACGTTAGGGAAGCTTAGTCTATGCATGTCTAGGAAGATATGGCTTCGACCTAGTGCATTTGGCTAAGTGGAACTGACTGAAGTTACCCTTTATGGATCCTAACCAGTTAGACCAAGGTTTTGTATTGTCAAGTGGATATGACTGTCACGCCCCCAGAGGAGTCCTTACCGAAAAATTTCGGCAGCATCTCCCCTATATGGGTGACAATCTGAGGCATATATACATACAATATACATCAGCCACATACGGCTGGAAAATATCTACACAACTACGCAGTTATATAAGCAGCCCACTCGGCTGAAACAGAAATAAAAACAACCACGCAGTAATATAAATATATATGAATCAGCCCACACAGCTGTACTAAATCAACACAGCGGAAATTACAAACAACGATCACAAAACATAAAGTAACTAACTGCGAGTCGGCTCGGCTTGACACAATAATATCAAACCAAATACAAGAGAACACAAATACATAAACAAGTACAAAACCCAAAATACAAATAGCGTAAGAAATATCAAAATCGTAAGGTCATCCTCGAATGTGACGTGGGACTAACGGACAGGATCTCCAAGCGATTCCATAAATCCTTTACCTGCTACCTGGTGAAATTACCAATATACGGGGTGGTGAGTATAAAGACTCAGCGGGTAATAGACAGATAGTGCATGAGTTTAGTAAATCAAACTAGAGATGCAAAGGTATACAGTCTCGTATAGAAATAGCAGATACTACAATGATATCATAATAAGTGTCCATACCTGAAACCATATCGTAGGCTAGTAGTAAAAGGTAAAGTGTAGCAAAGTCCTGCTACAGTACTGCTCATAACTACATGGTATCGTGTGAGGTATATACATGTCAACAGTAAGCAAGTCAGTGTCTAAACATATATCACAGGTATAAATCTCAACCTATGTAAGCATAACAGCATAAATAAACAACAACAGCATAAGCTAGTAACAGCAACATAGATAAGCAACAACAGCATAGGTAAACAACCAGCAGATATAATAACAACAGCGTATGTACGGATGGTCACCCCACCCACCTCTCTGCACCACGACCCCTGTATGGTCGAGAGGCCGGATCGATGACAACTATACGACACTCCAGCCGCCACTACTCTCGAGTGACCGAGTGGACAGTTACATAGTAGCTGAATAGCTACGTCTGCGACGGGGGTCCCTGCTGCCCGCAACTCCAGCCGTCACTACCCATGAGTGGCCGAGTGCGGCACGACAGGACAAGCAGCACGCTCCAGCCGCCACTACCCATGAGTGGCCGAGCGTGCGGCCCTGGCCAATGACCCTCTCCACCACAAGAGAGACATGGTCGCCGGCATGCATGCAATGACATGA